>NC_046312.1:35905806-36505806 GCF_009819535.1 Lacerta agilis
GACATGCTTGAGGAGACATGCTTTATTACTACAAGAAAGCATTGGTTACATGTACTGGGACTGGTGGTTCTTCAGATGGACAAAAACAAGCTAAATATGTATGCATATGGTACACAGTATTACATACTTGTAAAATACTGCATGTTTTGGTTAATCTACTAGGAGGAAAGTTAATTTAGCCTTAAGTATCTAAAAGTTTTCCCTCCTGGAATCTGTTTGTTTTCTCATAGGCATTAATATACATAGCTAGCTGCAGTTGTATGTCAGTGCCATTTACACGATTGGTAAGTATTATGTGCATTAAAAATCAGCAAAACATATAACATAGACGGTTCATTCACGGTACTTTAAAGTACTAAATATCAATTCATAGAATAGTAGCGTATGACCTATATCTTACGAAAACTCAGTGCCACGAACTGAATTTGCAGAAAAGGTACAGATCAAAGCAGTTGGGTTTAGGAGGGGAAATGTCATATTCAACAAATAATATTACTGGAATGAGAAATAATTGTTTCATTGGTATTTAGGGGGGGAGTATTCAGTCTTGTGTACTTTTAAAAAAATGTGCCATATTATTGTAGGACAGTTGTCCCCCTGTTACAATTGTAAACATACACTGGGGGATTTCTAGGTGGTATTAATGTGAAAGCCTAGACATTTTAATAAATTTAAATGGGTCTGAAGCATATATAGCAATCTATTTTGAGAGTGCTCTGGAGAAATACTTATTTGTATTTGTTTTATAAATACACACATTTATTTTTTATTTAAATTATATAGAATTTGTAATATAAGGAGTATATAATGCCTATTTTCACTTTTCAGTTTTATGGAAGAAACTTAAATTCTTCATAATCCAGCTCCCTGTTCTGGACACTGCTCCAATGTGCACATGGAACGACCTCTTTCAAAATGGCTTCATTTCTCGTTCCTTTAACTAAAAGGAGTTCATCTTGTGTGCACATTCTGTTGGCATATATGTGGTCCATTGTAATGAATGGGGACGACCAAGCAGGTAAGAGCCTGCCAGTGCAATGCTATACATGTTTACTCGGAAGTAAGTCCCATTGAATTCAGTGAGACTTACTTCCAGATCTGTGCTGATAGATTGCAGGATTTACGTTTGAGATTCCATGAGCCTATGATCACAGTATCTCTTTCATAAAAATGAACAGTAAAATATGGTAAGCTTTCATATTTGTTTGATAAAATCTAATGATATACTACTCTTCAATATTGCAATTAAAGCTTGATTGCTCTGGAATCCAGAATGAAGAAGTATTCTTATTCTTTGGAATTCTAGAGTAATAGAGAGAAAGATAGGATCTCACATCTATGACATATGCTCTGCCCATTGCTCACAAATGGTAAATGGGGATGTTCCAGTAATAAACGACATTGTTTGCAATATTATCAACATGATGCAAAATTCTCCATTACTGATTGCTGACCTTGATTTTTTAAAAGGGAAAAAATGAATTGTTTTGCTGTTTTATTATTAGCTGCCCTGGGCTCCTTTGGGAGAAAGGGCAAGATTGAAATTTAATAAATAAATAACCCGAAAGGGACAAACCGTCCAAAACCAAGGAAGCAATGTAAATGAAAATTATACTCACTGTCAGGGGGGCATTGTGCAATATAAACCCTATTTGTAGTAAACTATGAATATAAAGGAGTCTTGCTATTTTTCTATATCATAATACTAATATGATCATAATGAATTTATTTAACATGCCATGTTGGAAGTGTTGCCATTTTAAACCATGTCTATGTTATGTAATGTGACTAAGTTTAATATTTGCCATTTGCTTGGGAAGGAAAAATTAAATGTGTAACTGATGGTGGCGGGACCATGTGGCACTTTTAAGCAGTGATCATTTGTATGAACCTACATATTAAAATAATCTTTAATACTGATGTTGCTTGTATTAACTGTTCTTTTCTTCTTTTTTCTTTTCTTTGCACAGGAAAAAAGCATGCTAAGTAATCAAATGGTTGTTATTCTAAATGAGTAGTCCTGATCTTAGAAAGATGCACAGAAGTCTTGAAACCTACTGCTCAGTATTTACTGGCAGATATATCATCTTTACAGCCCCTCAAGGAGATTTCTTTCTCTGAGAAAGCAATTGTAAAGATCAGGCATGTCATGAGAACCTATCACACCAAGGATGTGATTATCTGACCGTCATATCCCATATTGTCTCTCACACATCAAATATTGAGCTCAGCTTCATACTTTGATTTAACAGGGACATGCTTACAACACCTTTTTCTAGATATATGCCTTTAAATTTAACAATGATCTAAAACAAAAAACTCATCTTAATATTAGACAATAAAGCACCAAGAAAAGACAAGTCTAATATTCTCTCAATGTATTTTTATAATCTTAACGGAAGCATGGGAAAATATATAAAAAATCTAGATTTGCAGTATGATGGGAAATTTAGAAAACAGTATTTTCCCCATTATCACCTCAAGCAAGTTATAAAATTACTGGCAAATTTAAGATAGAAATGTGTTTGTTCATTCATTGCATTTACGTCCCAGCTTTTTCTACAGGAAGCTCAAGGTAGCATACATGGTTCTCCCCCTTCTCAATCTCCACAACAACCCTGTGAGGTGGGTTAGTCTAGCAGGCAGTGACTAGCCAAAGGTCACCCAGACAGCTTCATGGCCAAGTGGGAATTTGAACCCTGGCATCCCAGGTCCTAGTCTGACATGCTTAACAACTTCACCACACTGGCTCGCAGTATTAATGCCAAGATAATATCCAGTGTCACCCTGTACTGGTGAATTTCATTCCTGGGCCTGCTCCAAGTTATCTGGGGCATTCATGGGGTTTCACATACCAGAGTTTTCTCTCTATTCTATGTGCAAACAAATATTAGGCATGTAGTGAAAAATTACTGTGTGTGCATGGAGCATTTTCTTTCAGACTGGAGAGTAGGAAGTCCTTATGAGATCATGTCCCAAATGACATACAGTGAAGATCACTGCATTATAGAATGATTTAAAAAAAAAATACCGGTAGCTTAATTGAACTAATGAACTTTTTAAATAAATCTTAAAAATAAAGACATATGATTTTGTATCATTGGGCATTGCACTACATATACCATACTAGATTTAAATCAGGCTCAGAGCTGAAAGATTTGCATACAATCCCCAATTTAAAGCATTGTTTACTTTTATTTCATTTTTGGCTAGTTAATATGCATAAACTGCATTGGACCTGTGCTTTCATCCTTGCCTAATTTGTTCTTCGAGAAATATGAATCTCTCATGCTTTTCATTTACAGGCACAGGACTGTAATTTTCAAGCTATTTGTTCCAGAATGACCCTATTTGCGTGAACTGGCCTGTCTGAAAGTAAAGATGTGTAGGAGTGTTACCTACTTTACAGTGTGCTAATAATGGAGACTAGAGCAGTGAAAGGAAATAGAAATGGGAGTGTGGAGTGCATGACAAAACTCCTTCCTTTTTCCTTCAGGAAATGTAATTTGGTGATATGAGGTGGGCAGACAAGTTGGTTCTAAAGTATTATCCAGAAGAAATGAAAAGATGTAAAGTATTTTTTTAAAAAAATAAATAGTAATTTGCAGCAGATAGTGATCTCTTGTTATCCTCATGTAGTCCAGCAGTATCAGTTCAAATGTCTGTTTGGACATAGTAATCATGAACCAAGGAAACAAAAATAAGCCTACTTTTCATGGCGTTTTCTATTAGCCCTTGAGACATCTTTCACTGGTAAGCAAAAGAATTAATTTGGGCTAATGTTAACAATATATTCCCTTAATTATGTGTAGGGAATCCATTTAAAAAAAAAAAACTTACTATCTACTGTAGGAAAATCTATTAACTTATTTAGACTTCCTTGCTCATTTGTAAAAGTTGATTTTTAAGAACCTGGAAAAGTTTACTATTCATAAACTCATGAGGAGATATAGCTGTCGCTACATTGTTCCTTTAGGGTTTTTTCCCTAATGTGTGTGTTTGTGTGTGCATGTGCACATGTGCAAACATTGGAGTTGCCACAAGTGTTCTAATTCCTCCCTATTGTTTCTTAGTGGCTCCATCAAGAGTCTCAAGGGTGCAAGACTCTTAAATGTTATCTTTTTCTGGGGGAGATAATGGTTTGAAGGACCTCCTATATATATTGTGGTTATGCTGCAAAACAACAAAATGTTAGAAGAGCATCTATGGTGGTTTTAATGAACAAAAACAAAATCTGCCATGCTTCCACAAGGATAATTTCTAGACAGAGAGGTGAAAATCTCCTGCCAGACCTGTTTTGTAAACAAGCTTTTAGTAAGTCATATACATCTTGTTCCATGGTTATTCCAAAGATAAGTCCCAGATACATAGATGTAGATGGAAAGCTGGGGTTAAAAAAAAAAATAGCAAAGCTGCTTTCGTCACTTCCTTAGCCCAAAATTTGGTTGAATAATGGCAGTTGTTTTTCTACAGAACTAATATAACTATTGAACTCATGTTTTGCCCCTTCTTTTGTCAAAAAGGGCAAGTAATGTCATGTCTTATTGATACAGATAATGCAGTCCAATTGAATCAGTTAATGTTGAATTAGAAAGAATCCTAAATCACTCTGATTTTCACCATGGGGATGTTTGGACAGCTGAGAACCAGATTGGATCAAGCTGAAAGGTGCCATAATTCTGCAAGAAGTCTCCCTGAGCACTCATCATAAACATACTTGGGTGATTGTTATTCTGAGTCAACATGCACACCATTTGAGCTGCACAAATCAAGTAAATCTAACCTAGCTTTCCTTGATGACACATGAGCACATGATAATGCGCATAATTCAGTCTACATTATTAGCAAGCTGAGCCTTGTTAGCAATTCTTACAATTGGGTCCTGTTTGCAGTTTTCCCACAGGCATCTGGCTGGCCACTGTGAGAACCGGATGTGGGACTCGATGGGCCTTTGACCTGATCCAGCAAGGATCTTCTAGCATTATATTTTTAGTGATCTCACCCAGTACTTCCAGCAATATGGACTGCTCTGAAGAACATAAGCAAAACTTTAATCTGTAACATTTTCAGATATTAATGTAATTATGAGACATATGCATAGCCTTAAGAGTGTAATCATTTGTAGGGTGTACAAGAGTCTTGACTATGTGGCCACCAAGTCACAGATTGCTTGACCCCTAAATGTCAATGTAGGAGTAGACAGCTTGAAGACTACAATTCATAATGTGATCCTGAAATGGGCTGCTAATCCAGACACAATGTGAAGGAAAGTCCTTTCCCTGGAGAAGTGACCAAGTCACAGATATCATTGCCACTGCTGCAAGTAAACAATTCAAACCTCTACTTATTCAAGGTTTCACACAGCAAAGGTGAAGCTAAAAAGCCCAATCTCCTTGTTGAACTTCCTCTATTTCCATTATGTAACTTGTATATTCTTTTACCAAATTGTTTTCTTGGGAATAGCATTGGCTAACCAATATATAGGCGTAAATTAGCCTTAAGCTGTTGCTATATAAGAAAAAGAAAGAAAGAAAGTAAAACCTCATATTGCAATTGGCGCATAGGTTTTAATTGCAAACTGTATTGCAGACATTAGTCCCTGGTTATGTTATCACAACACTATGAATAAGTAAGGGACTGGTGTTGCATTCTTATTTATACATTAGATTAACTTCAGCTAATTGAATATTTGACAATATGCTATTCAGCGGTTGCCCTTCTAAATCTAATCTCTTAATATCAATAGATTTATCAATAAAGACAAACATTAAAAATTAAAAGCTAAATTTCTAAATTTAGCCAATATATTTTTTCTACGACGAAAAACAATGAAGATTTTTGGAAAAAGTTGACTGAAAGGGATTTATAGTGTTTTCC
The DNA here is from genome assembly GCF_009819535.1 of Lacerta agilis. Taxonomy (NCBI): domain Eukaryota; kingdom Metazoa; phylum Chordata; class Lepidosauria; order Squamata; family Lacertidae; genus Lacerta; species Lacerta agilis. Next base: position 35,911,684 of record NC_046312.1, read on the forward strand.
CTTTTTTTCAATGTGAGCTACATTGGCATGAGGATGAAAGATTTAATGAAGTTCTATACTTTGTGTTAGTATTTACAGTTACACTGCTGAAATCTCCGTGGGTTGGAAAACAAGGGAGCAATTCACCAGAATCCTTAAACCCCCTCCAATCAGTGCACGCCCCATTAAAACAAATGGGAACTGTATTAGAGCACAATAGTATTTATTTTCACATCCTCTGAGGATTTGTGCAACATTGGAATGAATGAAAGTGGTGCTGGAGAATGGTAGCACTCTTGCACCACTCTCATTCATTTTGGAGGGGTGGGGGTTACACAGCAGAACTTCCCAAAGGTTTCTACCTAAACTATATTCATTTCTTATGTTTTGACAACTGAACTATCTTTCTACAATCTTGTATTCCTAAATGTCACTAACACTTCAGCCTTTTTTGTTTGTTATAGATCTTCAGCGGAAGACATGGTGCGCCATCTCTGAACATAACTGTTATGGTGGGATTTATATTCACTGGGGGTGGTAGCAGTGGGTATTACAGAGCAATACTACTGTTATTTGGCTTCAGATGTTTTACTATAAGAATTAATTGAGTTTTTGAATTAAAAAAGAATCCAAAGATTTAAAAAGTTGACTTGTTTTCAACACTGATATTCTTACAAATAAAACCGCTATGTGTATTAGAATGCAACCTATGCCTGTATGAGTCTTTATTTTTAAAACAATTATTTGCCCTATATTTAATTATAATATTTGTTTATTATTTCCTAAATTTATATCCCACCCTTGCTTCCAAAGCAGGCAGTGAAAACAGAGGTTCAATTATAAAGCTCAGCTCTAAATCTAAACCAACCAAATTAGTTTTGAACGATTTATTTGAAGTGAAAAATAGAAGAGCATTCCAAGGAATGGTTAGACCACATACTCAGCTTCTTGTATTTATTCTTCTGGACCTAGAACAAAATAAATAAATGAATAATAAAGGAAAGGAGAAGATCCACATTGAGCAGCAACATATTTCAAGGTCATAGAATCATAGAGTTGGAAGAGACCACAAGGGCCATCTAGTCCAACCCCCTGCCAAGCAGGAAACACCATCAAAGCATTCCTGACAGATAGCTGTCAAGCCTCTGCTTAAAAACCACAACGGTTAAAAAAACCACAACAGTATAATATCTCATGCAATTTACTACACATTTAGGAAAGGTTGGACCCATGGAAGACACAACAGGGGTCAAGTGAAGTTACTGTCTACCTAGAATGACCCAATGGAAATGCATAACACTCGGAGAGGCCCTTAAAGCAATGGCTAGGACTACTTAAGTATTGTGTAGGGTCAGTCTCACCATGTGAGAACTACAAGTCTGGTAGCAAAAAAATTCCCAGTTTATTAATTCAATACTTCGCACTACCCTGACATTGCCATAATCGTGATACAACAGATACATATTCTCATGGTCTTGTCTCCTAGGCTGATTGCTCCAAAAACAAGAAAACACTTTGCCCCCGTTTGTTGTGTGGATCGGATAGGCAGAAGGAATATTCAGTTTGCTACAAGTCTTCAACACTTGAGTTACGCTTGGCTTGTGAATACCACTGTTTTGAGTTTGTGAAGATGCAACGATTTAATTAACACTTTACATATAAGGTTAAAGTATTGAATGGATGTCTGCCTGCAAGACTGAATCCCGTAGGTTCTGACTGCTCAGTTTTTCAGTAACCTTTCAATGCATGTTTCTTGACTGCTCTCCATTGAGCCATGTTGGGGCCCTTTCGAAGACTTTGCTATGTCTATGTTAATAATTCTCTCAGTGTCTGAAAATCAAACTGAGCATGTTTTGAAAAAAGTATGAAGACTCCCACTGCACTAAACAAATACAATATGCAACCCTGTAACTTCACCAAGTTGTACTGTTTAGATTTAAGGAAGATGAATGAGTTAATCAGGTAGGTGTTTGCTGTCTCTGTAACCAAGGAGATAAATTGTGATCAAATATAAAGAAGATTAATTTGGACAGCCCCCTTTAAAGCATTTTATAGAAAATGGCATTCTTAATTACCTAATCAGCTATAAGGGAAATTGTAAAATTAGGTAGAAGATTAAAAATCTGCCTGATCTCAAACTATCCATGTATGTCCTGGTTTCTCACAGTTGTCTTGCTTAAAAGCAAAGCGGGATTCAGTGGGAAAGCAAAAAGCAAGACATGATTTGGGGCAGCAGTGTGTGCAACTACAGCACTTCTCACTAACGGGGAAATAGATATCTAAATTACTTGCTGGTTTCTCTGGCTGACATTATGAACACAAGTCAGTCTTCTATTAATATATATTTGTTGCCCACTTTTTACCACATAGTGGGCTGGATCTAGACTACCTATGACCCACAGGATACTTTGCTGATTCTCCTTGCTCCTATGCTCCCTGAAAAAATACTCCATAGCTTTGGAAGACCCTCCAGATCAGTGTGAAAAATGACTGTAGAAGAAATGGGTAAGAACTGCCTCCACATCTCTTTCCTATATCAAGAGAATTTGATGTATTTCAGTTCCTTCTGTGAATAATAATAACAAGAACAAAAGCCTCTTGTGAGCAAATGTACAAATTACTTTCCAAATACAAGATAGCATGGTTTCTCTAAAATAAAAAAGTAGGATAGAGTATAAGAATGCTTAGAATCATCCATTTTGTAGAATCACATAATTGTAAAGTTGGAAGGAATCCTGAGATTCATCTAGTCCAACCCCCTGGCAATGCAGGAATATGCAGCTGGATCGAACCTGCAACCTTGGTGTTATCCGCACCACATTCTAACCAGAATTTGGCTTTCAGTACCCAGTTGAACAGAAAATGTGGTGGGGGTGGTGTTAGTCATTTGTTCATAAAATTTCTATACCACCCTTCACCTGAGGATCACAGGGTAATTTACAATGTTAATAACAACAACAACAACAACAACAACAACAACAATAATAATAATAATAATAATAATAATAATAATAATAATAATAATAATAATACAAGTATTGGTGCATGTTCCGTTCATACCATGGAGACATTTGCTCTGAAGCTTGACTTTCTATTCTCCATGAAGGGGAAGTGCCCAATATTTGTGTTATGTTTCCCATTTAACACATGGATGGAGTATTGCTTTGTTCTGTGTGTGTTTGTGGAGGGGACAGGACAGTGTGGAGGCAGTCCACTTAAATCTTGAAAAGGTATCATGGGTAGACACCAAAGTAGGTCTGTTATTTGTGATAAATTTAAATCAAAATTTAAAATAATTTTATATTAGGGAAGTTTTTAATCTGTGATATTTTAAATGTATTTTTATATTTGATGGAAGCCGCCCAGAGTGGGTGGGGTACAAATTATTATTATTATTATCATTATTATTATTATTATCCATGGTTAGAAATATTTAATTTTATTTATTTTATTATTTATTTAATAAAAGTTATGCACCACTTGACTGTAAAGCAGTCTACCAAAATAATCACATTTGTAATGTTGCAAAATTTGTATGTAATATTACTAATATATTTACTCATAGTACACTCATAATGTGCAAAATTGGTAGGGTAATTCATAGTTTTAATTGTTGGCTTAAGTGAACATATTAGCAATTTCAAAGAGCAAATACAATGGATGGTATCCAACACTGCAGTTCTATTCAGGAAACAGGCTCATATGTACACAACGGAACTTCTTCTTTGTCTCGCTCTTTGTTTGCAACACCACCACCACCACCCCACACCAACAAAATCTGCTCCACAGAATTGGGAGACCCTTCAAAGCATATTTTGTGGGCCTACAAGAAAGGGTGACAAGAAGAAGGTCCCATTGCATGAGCAGAAAATTGCTTGTACAGTGTTGGATGCAACCCATTGACCACAAATAATAGTGAAAAGCATTTAAATGGGAATGACCCTCCATTTCATAATCGCCTTATGTTATTTAGAGGGGATAACCATAAACTAACTGGCTTCTCCTGTACTGAGATCATCACCTGGCACTATTTTATAGGTGACCCAACCTTCTTAAGCAGAGCAGGAATGCTTGGCCGATGTCTTCCTTGATGCCATTTCAGTGACCCACTGTAATAGTTGTCTGTAGTTTGTAGATCCATTGCACTTTGTTTCTAATACAATTCCACCTAATATTCACAACGATTCTGTGGTCAGGCCAAAATGAGACAGAAGTAGGCAATAATGAAATACAGTTGCTTTGTTTTTTGTGGTTTTTTAAAAAAAATATTGTTCCAATAGCAGCCTCGTTAAAACAATACCAATTTTATCCAATTAATACAATTATTAGTGCCAATTATTCAAATGTCTAATTATACAATTTAATCAAACTGGCCTCCCTGCATGCTAGATTTGATGGCTTCATTCTACGTTTTTTCTGCGTTCCAAACTCTTAATAATTTCCGTTCCACTCCATTCAGATATAATAATTCCTTATATAACAGCTACAATCTTGTGATTTCATTTGTGTTGGTATATTAGATAATTTATAAAGTTTCAAGTGAGGAAGTTTAACTGTAGTCCTTATTCTTTCCTGCATGTGACCGTTTCCCCCCATGATGTTTTCCCATCCATGTATGGTGTTATATCCCATTCCTACAACTGTTGATGGTTCCCATCATGCCTTGGGAGAGGCAGTTATCTAACAATTTCCAAAAGTTACTGTGCTTTGTCCCGTGATTTGGCTTCTAGTAAACAAGCCATCCTTGCCATTTTTCCAGCCTAGGTAGAACAGTCTGAATCCAGACTGCAGATAGTTAATCTGAAAGCTTCTATTCCCTCAGCTGGTAGACTCCTTTCCACCCTGCCACTGATTTATGGCCAATTGTCCTCATCTTGAGCACATTCCTTTGTGAATAACGGAGATTAGGGAGGGGTTTGCTCTGTATTTTCAAAGCATAGTGTTCCTCCCACCTTCCCTCTCAGTTCCTTTCTCTCATACATTCAGTTCCAGTTTTGTTAAATTCCATATTTATATCCCAATTTCTTCCACCCTCACTTGTATAGATATTTTCTTAATAAAACTTGCATTCTGAGAAGGTTTGCCATATCATAAATGTAGAGAAAAACTTTAATATAAGGAAATCGTGGGCTCCCCTCCCCCCATTGTCTCTTTCACCGAATGAAATCCCCTCTCTATCCAAACCTTTTAAATCCTTGTAGCTGGGTTGTTTTCGCAGTTTCTTATCTCATTGTCTCTAGCATGAGCCTGTAGTTTACTACAATTAAAAAACCCCAATTAGCAGGATAACCTGTGCTTCCAGAAACAGGATGGGGGGGGGTCACGGCAGCCAGAGTGCTCCATGCACTCAGTGCCTTTGCCTGCCCTCGCATTCCATGGGGAAGCGAGTGCCAGACTGCCAGGCAAACTGTGGGTGAGAGCCAACCGAAGAAGAATGCAGAAAATGCAGTTTCCCCCATCATTTTCTTATTATCTCCATCTGTCTCTCTCCGCAGTGTTGGGAGAGGCATCTATCCCCTGGCACACAGGAAACAGGAAGCGAAATAAACTTGATGGTTAGAATTCAGGCATGGATTCATAGATCCTCTGCAGCCTACTCCCATTTCTAATCTCTTGGCAAAAAGGAATCATATAACAAGACTTGTGTAATTTGAGTTTTCATCTAGAACAAGGGTAGCACATGGAGTAGAGGAATGAAAGAAGAGTTAACTAGATAGACGAAAGTGTGCATGGCAGCAAATGGTGGATATGAGCTTCTGGGTCCTGATTTCTGGAAGCTGCCAATATCTTACCAAGCTTTGTCTGCAAACATGAAATTTGGATACTTGCCACATTGTTAAAGTCTCAGAATGCCATATTCTCCAATGAATGTGAAATTCAATGTCTCTGCTATGATCCAAAATGGAAACAATTATCAAAGTGGGTGAGGTGACTATGACAATTTACCTTTGCAAATTTCTGATGTTGATATAACTAGTTGTTTTTGTATGTGTTGCCACATCTGCTGTGTTTCTCATGCTTAAGAAAACAGGGATGTACTTCAGATTTCAAAGTGTATAGAAGAAATTAATTGAATGTTTGAAAAGGAAAGTCAGAAAGTGACATAATACAAAGTTTATATGATGGGGCTGCACTGCTGCAGGTGCATGTTTTCTAGGCACATCCTCCTCTCAACATAAAATGGGTGGGATCATTAAATCATTAAATCCTAAAGAAGAAGAGGGACTTTGCAGTCCCAGTCAACATCTGAGAGAGTTATGTACCCGATACATCCTGGAAATTATGGCAAACAGTTTCATTCAACCTCACACCTAAGCTACAAAAACTCCCCAAAGGATCACTTATTCTTGGCCAGGCATTCCCAAACATTCCCAAGCTGTGACCCACAAACTATCAGGGGGGCACAGGCTTCATTCAGGTAGACCATGGCATGTCTGTAAAATTACAATTAAAAACCATACAGCATTACAATTGCTACAGCAGGCAGGAACATTGTTAAGCAGTGCACCAAGACCCCCAGAAATTTTCAAGTGCTCTATGGGGAGGGGGGAACTTGGGAACCTAATAAAGGGTTCTTCAGGTTATGAACGGGATCCGTTTTGTAGGCCCAGCCGTATCCCGAAGATTTCAAAATCGGAGGCGCATGTTCTGCGCATACACGCGGCACCATAGAGCGCTTCTGCACATGCGCAAGTGGCAAACACACTTCCGGGTTTGCTGCATTCGCGACCCGAAGTTTACATTACCTGAAGGTAACGTAACCCAAGGGTCCACTGTATTGGCTTTAGGAGCCTCAATGTGTTAACACAGCATAGTAATGCCCTCTCCTGGTAGATATGCCCCAATGTTTACATGTATAGTGTGTCTTTCTGGAAAACCTTGCCTTAGTTATCTGGTGATAAAAAAGGGCACACAATCCAATCAAAAACCCAGCCCTTTTATGTACCACTTATTTAAATGAGGTTGGATCATGTACCTAAAAGAAATGAAAACCCTTTCCCGAAATCATTGGAGTGTCCCTGGATCACTGTTTGGTTTGGCAGGATTTTGCTCCTTGTTTTACTTAGATGCTTCAGGGTGGGACCCAGTTGATGCCCTCTGATCCAGCAAGTGCCTTTGCTAACAGACAATAAGAGAGGCTTTTTGCAAATTCATTATTTCTGCACCAAGCCTCCATCCTGGTCTAGAGAAACCCTCAGCTCCCTGGAGGCGATTTTCAGCTGCTGCAGGGGGCATAGGAATCAGCAGAAATCTCCACTTCTCTTTTCATCAAATGGAAGCATACACTGAATAAAAACACTTCCATGAGTGCAAGGGCACCAAATGAATCCCACCCCTTGTAAAAACTTTTTTAAAAACAAAAACAAAAAACACCAATGAATTCTCTATTATAACAGATGCTGCAAGTCAAAATCACACTTAGTTGCTTTTTCTGATGTTGAAATGCTTGCCAGCAAAGCATAAATATCTTTTCCACCCATTTCCCTTGTTCTTTGTGAGCAGAAGAAAGTAGAAGGTACACCCAACCAGTGTCCCGCTTGTGCCACCTCATCACTGCAAGACAGTTCTGTTCACCGTTATTGAAATGGTTCATTATTGCTTTCATCAGTCAAGGTCTTAGATTCAAAACAGGATTGGGGAACCTGTAGGCAGCCTTCCAGATGAATTATTATTATTAATATTATTATTATTATTAAGCTGGATAACAACTCTCCTCTTCCTTGTTTGCCATGCTATCTGCAGATAATGGCCGTTGGAGTCCAGAAACTTCTGAAGGTACACAGGTTGCCCATTCCTGATTTAAAAGCTTACGTTTTCATTTGCTTAAAACCTATTGTACACTAATATTTGTGTACAACCTTTATTTTAAAAGCATGCCTGCACAGCAGTTTCCTGTCTTTTCCATAGTCGCAAGCCTGGAAATGCACACTGAAAAATTGCTTTCCCCCCAAACCAAAAGTATGTCTCTGTGCAGTGCCATGTTGATTACTGGCAATGTATCGGACCACCTGAAAGCCCAAGATGCAATGCCTCCTAAGCACAATAGTTAGGAATTGTGTGTTTTAAATTGAGTAAATAACTATGAGTTCATCGGATCACTTTTATCCTAATACAAGGATCTGAGGCATATGAACATTTTGCAAGGCTGATTTCAAAGTTTTCTGAAGGGGTCATAGATGGTAAAATACTAGGACTTGAAGCTCTCATAAGCCAAAAATTGGTGTTGTTTTCATTATTGGTTGGTTGGGTGGAGGGAATATAGGGTTATATCCCAAGCCTGAATGACTGACCCCCCCTCTGTACCCTCAGTTCCCTGCACCCCCTGAAACATTAAAGGAGGGAAGCTCTAGTTGCACAATAATATTCTTCCCCAAATTGAGGGTTTTCCTTCTCTCACTGCTGTCCCTGTGTCATCCAGTGCTGCTCAGAGGAGCCCCTAACCTCTCCAAAAGTGGGGTGTTGTTGTTTTCTCTCCAAATGGCAGCAGGAGGGAGGAGGGGAGGGGAAAGATCAGTTGTGTACTTGGTCTTCTGCAGCCTTTGGGAACAACCCATAGTCTTTTGAGGATTGAGAGTGGGCCTTCAGATTAAGTGATAGGGCTACTATACTTCAGGAGTCACTTCCCCCTGGTAAATTGCACTTCAATTCATTTCAGTAATCTTTTGAATGTTTCAGGCTTCTCTCTATACATCATACGGCTAATTAATCCAAACTAAACATCATCTACACAAGCCCCTTGAATTGTTTCAACACTTATTGGCTGTTTAAAGATGATAAAAGAAGAGTGTAACAGGTTAGGGAAATTACCAACCATATATACTGAAGATCACAACAGAGTGTCCCTAGAGGGTGGGGGAGAAGGCCCTATTCCTAATTCAGGAGAAAGAATGGTCAAGAATCCATTTAAAAATATAGCTAGGACATTTTCAAAATACAAAGGCAATAACAAAGTAGAATGTTATTGATTCCGTCTCCACACCACAGTTCTATAACACATTAAAATATTTCAAACAATAAAAACTACGGAATCTACAGTTCTTGATGGAAAATTAATTTCACTGCAAGCTCCGACATTGTGAAGTGTTTCAGAGTGCAGTGATGCGAAAAACTAACTTGGCTGATTTCAGAGGAATAGACCCAATATTCTTTGGCAGTTTACATTCAGTGCCATGGATCAGTCTAAGACAGCCTCAAAGATGAAACAAAAAACAAAAAAAACTAGCCGTTTCCCCTTGAGGAAAACACTTGGCAGTCTGGTTGAGACTACTGAAATTTAACCTACCATACATATCAGAGTCTATTCTTACCAAGCCTTTGAAGATTTCCTTTGAGTAGGCTGGAGTAGCGTTCTATCTTCCTTTTTGTTCTTTAGATCCTGGGACTTTGCATAACATACACAAATAAAACTCGTCCGTCAAATTAAGCTGCATTTGTGGCATTTTGCTGCCTAGGCTATATAGTTCATTCTCTTCATGTTTGAAATAAAAAACTTTCAAGAACATACATTTTTGCAAGAAATAAAGAACATTCTGAGGAACTAACCCAATAGGTTTCCTTCAGCTACCACTGCCCCACCTCACAGATCTGAGCACAGAAAGTAATCCACATATCATGAATGACATCAAACCATTTTCAGTGAGAATGAAATCAATTTCAGTTAGGTTATTATTTTTCATTCTACAATTGGAGCTAAATGTATTTAGATCAGAGTCTTCTAAAGAGATATTAGAAACTGGATAGGGAGCTATGTTTAGCTGCCCTGAGCATTGTCACACCAGATGAAAGAAGCACTTAAGGATGTCTGTTGTCTTCTGGACATTTGGAAAGATTGCAACAAGTGGCCTAGTTTCAAAGCCCCTTTAAGAAAAAATAATAATAATAATATATTCTAAATTTATGTCTTAGTTACATGAAATATAACTTGCTAGGTTCTCTCATTTGTTTTGCAGCCCCTTGCTGTATATTTAACAGCATAGTTTCCATTCTGATTCAAAGGCTATATTAAATGCTAACAGTGCAGGCCTTACATGTCTATTTGGCAGTAAGACCCTTTGAGTTCAATGTGGGTATAGGATTGCAATCCTCACAGCAATCTTTCCTCTGGCCAGACAGTGATGGATGGCATAGCTACCACTGTATCTGCAGGCCCATTCCTCACACCAGCCAGGACATAAGGTGGGAGGGGCAAATAGTCATCAAGAGACAGCAATGGGGTCAGATCCAGACCCAGATCCAGTGGATTCTGGGCCAATGGGAATGCCACCCACCCACATTTTCAGAGAGTGGACAAGGGTGCTCTGCATTAGAGAAGTGGCATTGGCATCACTATGTGGGTGAAGACTGGTAGTCCTTTTATGGGCTGGACATAAATAGACCTCTGCCCCACCTAGAACGACCACTCTGAGCCTGGCAGGTCAGGTGTTTGGATTGCAGCTCAAGTTCTCAGCATTTTTGTTCCATCTTGTCCCTTTTGATTCACAACTTGGCTTTCCGCTGAGTTGAAGTTTGTCCTTCCTTTGGCTCTCTGACAAAATGTCCCTTTACACTGACAGTGGCATTTGGATGATCTCCCTTAATTCTTTTCCCGATAGAGTTGATTTGCCAACTCCACCCCATATGAGACATTTTTGGCATGGCTAAAAGCCATTTTCAAGTTCCACAAAGTGATCAGTACTACTTATCTGACACAGAGCCCAAGACGTCTGAATGATATAAATCAAAACTGACAGGGAGGGTTGCTGGATTTTAGCCCCTTGAAAGAAAATGTGCAAGGAGGAATTCAATATTGCCAGATGGAGCACTATTCTGGGGTACTCTTGACACCCCCACAACTAATTTGGGGGCATGGGAGGAGGAGAGGGAGTCCAGCTCTTGCACAGGCTTCTACTGATGGGACCTATTAGTTGAATCCCACATGCACACACCCTAATAACCCCTAAAAGACATTTCAATGTCTAATATAGTGAGGAAATGTGGGGTTTTTATGGCAACCTTTCCACATTTACTTCATTTCTTGGTTTGGCAGAGTGAACAGGAAGGTCATGCAAATCTTAGTTCTTGCCAAACCTATTAGCTCTTTATTCTAAAGTGAGCACTAAATTCTTCGATAATGTATTTGCAAAATAATAAAGTAGGCTATGACTCCCCCCCCCTCCCATGGTGAGAACTCTTCCTTATTTGGTCATCACATTTAATATCTCAGTCTTGTATTGGAATCTGACACATTAGTTGATCAAATGTGATTGATTTCATGTCAGTCTAATAAAGTATAAGCTCTTACTCCTTCTATTCATTAGCGTAGGTAAACTCCTGCCAAAGACCACTATAGCCTTTCCTTCTTGACAGCTTGCTGAACTAAGAGGTATCATGTGATGCCATTTTCCTCTCAAGAGATGATTTCACTTCTTAGTATTATACTTCATTATCTCTTCAATTACATTATCCTCTCTGGTATACATTGTGGACTTTAAGTACCCTATGTAAGTGAATTGTTAATAGCATCTTGCCAGGAAAATAATTATTGACCCACTTCAGCGAAGTTCAATTTTGGAATGTTTTTTTTTAAAAAAAAAAATGCATCTAAGTGCATAGGCGATAAAGCTGTGTTTGATTTAAAAGTAAATGTTTAAACTTTGTTCAGTTACATCATTCAATAGGATCCTATTGGCAACCCTACACTGCTCGGTTAACACTAACTGGAAGAATTTTAATTCAGTGAATTACAAATCAGGTAATAGGGTAGTAATTTTGGAGCAGGCTTCAAAGTAGCTTCAAGTTTTTAGATTAAAAATATATGACAGCCTGTGCTTGAGATGTTTAGTTATATTTCAATAGTGGCTGTTCGGTTTTGCAGAATGAGATTATACAGTTCAAGTGCACAATTCTAGGACTGACTGGATTGGTCCTCTGCTGGGCTGAGAACCAGCTCAGTGTTGCACTGATGGCTCTGGTTGGGTGATTAAAATTATAGGCATACAACCATATAGATGGGCAGCATTGGTTTTTTTTAATATATATAGTTAGAGAGGGTTGGTTCAGTTCCCATCCCTTGCAAGTACTATCAAATAGGATATAATCTACTGTTTAGTGATAAACTATATACACATTCTTGCACCCTATTTTTATGTGACTAGATCTGGGATTGGGGCTTACATGTTGTGAGACTTTTCAGGGACCAGGATGACTCGTGTATTCTATTGTGTTAGGGTGTTTGACTTCTTGTCTAGAGAACGATGATATCAACTTCACCGTCTTCTGCAGCAAAGCATCTGCACGAGAGTTGACTATAAAACATATAGGTGATTCAAGTTAATAAATTCAAGAACTGCAACTGTAATTGCTAGACTATTAACATTAATACCTGCACTAATTACTGGCATTAGTCTAGTAATTATGTTAAGGAAAAACATTCACAATAAATGTTAATTTATGGTTGTGCAAAACCTGCCCATTTATTGCCACAGAGTTTCTCGGATTATGCCTCTATGCTATTGATTATACATGGAAAGTTCAGAGGGAATCTACTGTTGCCAATGTCAGGGGCGGAGGAAGCCTCTTGGCCACCCGGGGCAGCAAACACCGTGCGGAGGCACCCCCTGGCGTCCATCCAGGCTGGCACAGCTGCTCCTGTGGCGACCGAGCGAGTGGCGGCTTGTGGGGCTGCCCCGTCCGTCCGTAAAGCAGCACGGACGGGATGCCGGGCGATGGGGCTCAGCTTGGGGAGCGGCGGGATGGGCCGCCGAGTGTCACCCCCCTCCCCTGGAACCCGGGGCGCACCGCCCCCATCGCCCCTCCCTTGCTACGCCAATGTGCATTCTGATGGACAGTCAGACTATGTTAATCTGCGCCCCCCTCCCTTCTGCTTAGTTTGCATAAGAATCTGTGCATGCAGTCAGTACGGGAACGAAATTAGACAGAGTTAGGGCTTAGCAACACTTAACTTCCCTCTGCTCTGTCCAGACATGGTCTGCACTTTAACGCTCCATGTCTGGAACTTCCACATGAAAACCTGCCCTTTTAATGCTCAGCCGGAGCAAAGAGAAACCCGAATTGACGTTTGCTCGGATTGAGTGCTGAACAGTGCGTTTTCGGGGGGGGGCAAAACAACAACAACACTTGGACATGGAGCTTTTAAACACAGACCTGTACCTGGAAAAATCAGGGCAAAAGCAAAGTGTGGACAGTACATCCTTACACAGAAGGAAGGTTTCGCATGATTGCTAGCAGGTCAACGGGATTGATGTCAAACCTGGCCAATTGTTGTGGTATCCCTAAATCAGGGGTGGGGAACCTTTTTCATCCTGAGGGCCACATCCCCTTCTGGGTAGTCTTCTAGGGGCCACATGTCAGCAGTGGGTTTGGGCCAGAGGCAAAAGCAGGCAGTGCACCAAATGCAACATTAACGTTTGTACGAGAGGCGAGATTCTCTGCACTCACACATTCCTCTCTATTCTACTTCCAAACAAGCAAGATCTGGAATCAGCAAGCATTATCAGAGTTTAAGGAGATACTGATGCCAGGCAAAAACATTCAAGCAAAGCAGGGCTGGTGAAAGGTGTGGCTCAGGAGATTGTGAGTTCTGTGGAGAGTCCCAGAGGGCCAGATAGAAAAGTCTGGGGCGACCATATCTGACTACCAAACCTGAGATTCCCCATCCCTGTGGCTACCTTTGTGTGTTATCCATGTGGAGATTATGGGGAGCAGTGCTGCTCTTGCCCAACCTCCAATGTTGCAACAGTCACCTCAAATATATGCAAATGAGCACCTATATGTGGCCTGGGGAGAGGAAGTGTGGCTAGTCAGGACTTGTGACATAGGGAAAGTCATGATAAGGAGGCCCCCTAATTTTTTATGATATCTGAACATAGGGCTGGCCCACCCATGAGACAAGGTGAGGTGATCGCCTCAGGCAACAGGATCCACAGGGGCAGCAGATTCCAATGTAGATCTTGATTTATGTACAGTAGATCTTCACTCACCCCTTCTTCCTTAGTTTGATGGGGGGAACCATTTTGTGGTTCACCTCAGGTGCAAAAATGCCTTCGTCTGGTCTTGTCTGAATGCATCTCTCTTCAAACATAAAGGCTTTCATTTCAGCACATGGCTTAAATAGCTATAGAAGAGTCATTCAACCAATAAGTGGAGACAGAATACTACAATCCATGCAAGGATTGCGAAAGAATGTACAGCTTGACTCTGTTCTAGCCTTGGAAATGAGCCCACAGAAGTAAATCGCTTTCCAAAATGTTTACCAGCCTGCTGGGAACTGGCAGATGAGATCCAGAGATACAGACTCATTGAATTCACTGTGACCTCCACACCATTCCTTCCAGGCCATAAGCTCAGCAGGAGTCCACAAGAAGTTGTGTGGGATCTGACAACTTCCAAAAATGAACCCTCAGTAGTTATAGAGAAGTCTTACAAAAGTCCACAGATAGCTGCAACAGTGAGAAGCAGTTGGTCCAATGTAGCAAAATCCACCTCCTTGGACTGGTGAAAAGGGCACATCTATCCTGCCAAGTCACATGATAACATATATGGCCTAAGGTTGCACCAGTGCAACTGACACTGACAGAGCGATGGGGAACCTGTTGTTCACCAGATGTTGCTGGACTCCCTTTAGCTCCAGCCAGCATGTCCAAAGGGCTGGGGTGATAGTCCAACAACATCTGGAGAGCTGCAGGTTCACCATCCCAGGTCTAAGGTGATGCTACTGCATTTAACTCAGATTAGTAGGCCTTTGGAGATACATTACTATCCAGCATACGGTGATAGTAGTTCCTGTGCCAATGAGACAGCTGGGTTTGGTTGTGATGCCAGCACAATAAAAGTGCAGCTACTAGCTATGGACCCCATTCCTTTTATGTATTATTTGCTGGTGCAATAATTCATGCAGATTGGGCTATGATGAAGAAACACAACATTGCTCATTCAAGAAGATGAGTGTCCTTGAATCTGAGTATTGCACTGGCAAGGACTAATTGCTTTCCAACAAAGCTACTGTTGTCTTTTATTTGATTTTTTTACATATACATAATTTTACATTTCGGTTGCCTTTTATCTTCAGAGGTAACTAACACCACTCTGTTTATTTGTGTGCATGATCCCCACATTCAGAAAAAAATAAATTGTAGAAAGAGCCAACCAGTACCCATGAAAGATGTGTTTCTACTAATTGGGTTCATTTGGACTTTCTACAGTCTACTGAGAAAACTTAATTGATAATTAACAACACTTTCAGTTTCATTGACTTGTGGGATTCTTAAAAAACAAGAAAATCTGAGCTCTCAGCATCTGGCGTTAGAAGGTGAAGAAAAGTGAATACAATTAAACAGAGAAAATCTTGATTGGCCATATTAAAGCTTGCTGTGTGGCACGCAGATTAATGAAACCTGTTACAGGAAGATTTCTTTTAATGTCCAAATTAGAATCTAAGTACCAAATATATTAATTCTCACAGCCCCTCCGTGCAGCACTTTATGTTCCTAAATAGCAGAAAGCAAAGGGGAGTGACTGGTGCCAACTATAGTGGCAGGCTAGAATCATCACTTGGCCCTGAATTACGATTTCCAGCTGCACATTTCTGGATCTGCTGGCAACACATCATAAACCTACCATATAAACAACCAGAGAAACATTTATTATTTGGTATTTGTCCCGTCAGGCTCTCCCCTGTTACTTCGCCCCAGATGTAGGCATTTTTGTTTTTGTTTTATATATATAATTTTTTATTGAGTTTTCATTTTTCTACAAATCAAATTAAACATTTTACAAACTTTGAAACATCCAATGACTTCCCTTCTTCTCCTTCCATGGTTCATATTACATATCATAGTTTCCTGCATATTTTACTATAAGCATTCAAATCAATTTTCCACATTTACATCGATCAAATATTATTTACTCTGTTGAATTTATTTTAAAGCATTATTGTTTAAAAATATTTGTTCCACTGTTGTTGGACTTCTACTCGCATCATCCCTGACCAAGTTGGCTTGGGCATTTGGGAATTGTAGTCCAACAAATATCTGGAGGGCACCATGTTGGCCAACCATGGCGCAGGGGTTTGCAGGGCTCCCAAACAGTTATTATGACTTATCATAATAACTTATGAGAGCCAGTTTGGTTTAGTGGTTAGGAGCGGCAGACTCGTAATCTGGGGAACCGGGTTCACGTCTCCACTCCTCCACATGCAGCTGCTGGGTGACCTTGGGCTAGTCACACTTCTCTGAAGTCTCTCAGCCCCACTCACCTCACAGAGTGTTTGTTGTGGGGGAGGAAGGGAAAGGAGATTGTTAGCCGCTTTGAGACTCCTTCGGGTAATGAAAAGCGGGATATCAAATCCAAACTCTTCTTCTTCTTCTTCTTCTTCTTCTTCATCCTTGGTGCCTTATCAATGACCAAGTCAAGCGACTTCCTTCTGGTGACAGAAAGAGCGGAAGAAGAGGGTGAGACTCTTTTACTCTAACTCTCAGTTCTACATAGGACTGGATCCTAATATTGCTGCCCAAGGCACTTGCTTGCACAAATAGGGGGTCGTTGGTTTTTCCTCAGGCTGCAACACACCCCATCTTGAATCTCTCCAAAATCTTCCCAGCCCTCTGGCATGATGCTGGGGGATTATATAAGTGAGTGTGCATATAAAGTAAAGGTAAAGGTAAAGGGACCCCTGACCATTAAGTCCAGTGGCAGATGGCTCTGGGTTTGTGGGGCTCATCTCGCTTTAATGGCTGAGGGAGCCGGCGTTTTTCCGCAGATAGCTTCCGGGTCATGACTAAGCTGCTTCTGGCAAACCAGAGCAGCGCACGGAAACACCATTTACTTTCCCACCAGAGCGGTACCTATTTATCTACTTGCACTGCATGCTTTCAAATTGTTAGGTGGGCAGGAGCTGGGACCGAACAACGGGAGCTCACCCCATCGTGGGGATTTGAACCACCAACCTTCTGATCGGCAAGCCCTAGGCTCTGTGGTTTAGACCACAGCGCCACTCACGTCCCTTGCATATAAAGTACTTTTATGTAAAAGAAATCTAAATGCACTCATATGAGAGGGAACATACATAGCACTCAGCATAAATGTAACAATCATATGCATTCTCAATCCTTTTTTAATGGAAACTGGGAAATAAATTCAAACCGCACATTCATTTTAAATTCTAGAGACTTTGCCTAGAGAGTTTGCTCTGACTTTAGAATGAGTTACATGTTTCATAATACTTTTTACTAAAGTCATATTTTGCAAACACTGAAAGCTGCAGCTGACACTGTGTGTGGATGCGTGAAGCGATCATTAATGAGAGTTTAAAAGGACAGGCCCTTCAATCACCAAAACTGGTATTCTGTAAGAGTCTCAAATGCATGTGTAACCCTAAATTGTTGCCTTGCTATTATTTTTTCAATCTGCAGATCGCATGATAGCACAGAGAGAAGAAAATGTTTCCAAGAAACCACTTGTTCTCAAGAAGGCAAAATAGCATTCAGGCTGATTATAGACACTGGAGCTGAACAGGGATGAGAGATGTAAATCCATTAGCAAGGCACTACTTGCCTTCATTTCTGTTTAATATTTCTTTAAGCTATAAAATTGCATTATGTTAATGTAACATACAGTCCAAGTGATAAAAGTAGCTAATGTGATTACCTCTTGCTGTGCTATAAACCTTTCAGTAAAGACAGCATTCAACTATTTCTTATGATGGTGCTGTTATGAGCAGCGGATTACATGTTGACATCCTTTCTGGATGTCAGAACATGCCTAAATGAGACCAGATCTACCTGGGCACTGGGATAAAGCACGAGAGACAATCCTTTCTTGTATAGCATTAATTTCATAAGCTAGGCCCAGGGGATCTTGCACTCCTCTCCACACAAAAGCAGAAGTGAAGGCAGCAGTTTAGCAATGAGATAATGGAAGATTTAAACAGGCCTGGCATGAAATATGTGAGGAATCTTGCTGACGGAGATCCAGCCCAGAAGCACTCGAGTAAGGAAGAATGGGGTGGTGCCAAAAGAGAGAGAGAAGGTAAGAAGCCCACCCTGCAGTCGTGGCAGGCCTCTCGCTGCCACCCAATGTCATGAGTCACTTTGCACCAACCAGCCCCCTTGTCCTGGGAGTCTTGCTTGTATCTCACAATCACACAGAGTTGCTGCTTTACCACAATTTACTGTGAACAAGCATTGCACCGGTGCACAAAGATCCCTCCCACTTTGCCCCTAACCCTTGGCAAGAGTGGGAGAAACAAGCCATGACACTGGGAGCACATTTTTTGAGGAGGTGTAAACCAGAAGATCCCATGCAGGTGACCCCAGTGTGGCCCAGCCCAGTACTCCTCCCCATCCACCAACGGCCACGTCGGCAGGCAGGCAGCTCAGTGCAGCCCCGCTTTGCTCCAGTGGGGGTGGGGTTGCTCTGGAAGAGTCTGCACTGATGGCTGGGCTGGCGCCCCCATGTCTGGTGTGCAAGGGCGCCAGCAACTGACTCCATGCCACTGCATAGCAGCAGCCAGCTTGTTCCCTGTGAAGGTCAACAAGCCAGACACTCTGGCTTTTCATGATGTGCAAATGCAGGCCTTGTTCCAAAGTTCACTCAAATTTGGTGAAACACAAAGTGCAGAGGAAGGAGGCTGGAAGTCCTGAGTGGTCCAGAAAAACCAACAAGGATTTGATCCATCTGTTTCATTTCCTAGCACAGGTCATCCAACAGGACAACCAAGGCTGCTTCCGGGTCAAAACCCCTGTGTCGGAATACGTTTCACGGATCCGCCATGGATTCATATTTATTTGGTTATTTTATAAGTTTTTCGAGGTCTACTTTTGGTATAATTGCGCGTAAAAGCGAAAGTGAAAGCATGAATGAATAGTGTGGTTCACTTATGAGATTAATCCGCCTTTATTTTGTAGATCCGGTCATGTTCAAAGTTGTTAATGAGCGTTAAACTTGCTTCCCGCCTTTTTGGAGGGCAGCAACAGTGATTTTATTGGTTAAAGTACTAATGATGATGTCACGTTTGTTCCCTAATAAAAGGCAGAGGCACCCCGCTTAGGCAGAGGAGTTCGTTCATGTTCTTTTAGTTGGGTTTTAGTTGAAGTCAAGTTTAGTTTAAGGGGCTAGGAGCGGGCTGGACGGGTTGGATGGGTTTTTCTTTAGTTAGAGTTAGATCGCGGAAGATCATTCGGTTTAGCCTTAGTTAGGTTTTCTTTAGGTTAGCCTAGGGTTAGGCCCGCGGAAGATATTTCGGTTTTAGTTTATTTAGTTAGCCTCGCGGAAGATTGGGCGCGCAGGGTCTTTAAGCTTAGGGGAATTTAGCTTAGGGGACGAGCCTACGCGGGTTCTGCCGAAGCCACTAAAGATACAACCGGTGTCCGTCTTCCTTTGGGGTTTAAGGGGGGAGTAAAGTAAAATTTTTAATTTCTTTAATCTGGTCCGCCTATTCAGAGTCAGGGTATATATTTATTTTCACGAGGCAACTGTTCATTAAAGAAGGCGATTAGGAACTCACACTCCACCAGAGTCTTCAATTGGCTTACTCATCATCCTTCAGACTGTGAGGCTTGGCCGGCGACCGTGCTCAAAAGCACGCGGAACGCTGGCCGCTTTCCCCGCAACTGGTACCTCGTGCATAACCAGTCTAAGGCCGTGCACGAGGAGCTCCAGCAACCAAACCCCGACAAGTGGTGCCCTCTCTGAGGCAAAGCGTAGTCAAAAATCGCTTCCACGAAGACTCCGGTTAAAGGCAACATATCGGAAGTGGCTCGGAAACAGACATTGAGAGGTGAGGTATAACGGCCCGGTTTATCCAGGATTTCGCTGCAGTAGCGCGAATCCACCGCTTGCCCAAAGTAGTGTAAATAGAAGTCGCGCGCGTATATTTTGCCCCAAGGGGTCCCCGGGTAGAGCGGCAAGGAGTTTAGTGTAAGCCTACGGGCAGAGTAAGGTCTTCCCTAAAGCCTACGGGTGGGAAGGGTTCTGGCAAAAGCCTACGGGTGCCAGGGTTTTCGGTCAAAGCCTACGGGTAGGGCCGGTGTCTCCCAAAAGCCTACGGGTGGGAGGGAAAGTTTTTCTGGCAAAAGCCTATGGGTGCCAGGGTTTTCGGTCAAAGCCTACGGGTAGGGCCGGTGTCTCCCGAAAAAGCCTACGGGTGGGAGGGAAAGGTTTTCTGGCTAAAGCCTACGGGTGCCAGGTTTTTTCGGTCAAAGCCTACGGGTAGGGCCGGTAGCCCCTAGTAGAAGCCCACGGGTGGGGGCGGAGGTTTTCTGGCTAAAGCCTACGGGTGCCAGGGTTTTTCGGTTAAAGCCTACGGGTAGAACCGGTGTCCCCTAGTAGAAGCCTACGGGTGGGGGAGGAAAAGTTTTGGAAAAGTGTTTAAAAAATGGGCTCCTCACTCTCAACTGCTCAAGTAAAATTTTGTGAAGATTTATTGTACCTTTTGAAAAGAAATGGTCATCCTGTCTCTGAATCAGAAGTAGAGCTTTTAGTTAAAACCATTGGGGAAATTTGTCCCTGGGTCCCTAGGGAGGGAACGAAAGATTTAGCTTCATGGGAAAGGATCGGGTTAGAATTTATGGCCAACCCGAAAATCGGAATTCCTGTACAATTATTATGGAGCAAAGTAAGAAACTGCTTTCAACAAATCGTTCCAAGAAATGTTTTGCTTAATGGAACAGTGAATTTGGGAAATACTGCTTTTAATAGTGCCCCTGTGCTGCCGCTTGCGGTTGTGCCATTTTCGGCCCCCTCGCAGCAGCCAGTTCAGGCCCCGTTGTCGTACACGCACTCGCCCTTGTCCAATTTGTCATTGCCAGATTCATTGCCGCCTGTGCCGGTGCAGCAGACGCCGTCGGCCTTTCAAGCCCCGCCGCGGACTGCCCCACCGCCAGTCGCTCAGCAGTCATCGCAGGCCTTTTACCAGCCAGCGATCTCAAGTCAGCAGCAGCCGCGGACCTCGCTCCAAGCAACGGTCCCGCTTCCTCCATCGCAAGCCGCGCTTTTGCCAGCGATCCAGCAGCAGCAGCAGCAAGCAGCCTTTTTGCCAGCAAACCCTGCTGCCCTGCAGGCCGCGCTCAAGCCAGCAGCTCCAGTTTTGCAGCAAGCTGATTTCCAATCAACAGCAATCCAAGCTTCAATGCAAGCAGCACAACAGCAATTTACCAACCCTTCAGCACCTCCAATGCCAATGCAGATTCCAAGACAAGAGCAAAGCCAAACAATGATGATCCAGATGCCAGGACTTGCAGTACAGAGCCAACAACCTTATGCTCCAACTTCAAGTCAGCCATCTTGTCTTCATCCAACTTCAAGTCAGCCATCTTGTCTTCATAGTCAGCCATCTTCAAGGCATCCAGATGTCAAAGACTCTTTAGCACCATCTAGTGGCTCATCATTTGGAAAGCATCAAGAAGATTTAAACTCACTGATGCCACCTACAGACCCTACAGCAATGCAGCCCATCTGCAGAACCCAAGCTTTGGAAGCAGCTTTGGGACAAATAGACTTTAGTGCTGATCCAATGCACATCTTTCCAGTGATTCGTGCTAATGGAGGACAACCTGCAAGATATCAAGCTATTCCTTTCGAGACACTACGTGAACTGCGAAAAGCCATACGCGAAAATGGACTTCAAGCTCCTTATACTAGAAGTTTACTTGAAGGACTGTCCACTAGTAGACTTCTGCCATCTGATTGGAAGTTGATACTTCGCACCTTTCTGTCGCCTACAGATGCTCTTCTGTGCCTGCAAGAGTGGAAAGAAGTAGCAGCCAGACGTGCAACGCCACTTGCCACAGAAGATATGCTCACAGGATCAGGACATTACTCCAATCTCAATCAACAGCTAGCCATACCTGATGCTGCACTTGTCACCATAGCAGACATTGTAGTCAAAGCTTGGCGCAGACTACCCAATCGCACAGATGCTAGCTCAGTATCAGGATTCGCTGCAGTTAGGCAAGGTCCAAAAGAACCTTATGGGGACTTCGTGGATCGCCTGATTGTTGCAGTGGAACGACAGATAGAAGATCGTCATGCCAGAAACATGCTGACAAAACAACTTGCCTTTGAAAATGCCAATGATGACTGCAAGAATGCCCTAACAGCAGTTGCAGCTCGTCCAGATGCCACATTGACTGAGATGCTACGCGTCTGCCAGAATGTCGGTACCCACTCCTACAAAGCACAGCTCTTGGCAGCTGCGGTACAGATGCCACGTCAAGACAGCTCTACGCCAGTCAAGAAGTGCTATGGGTGTGGAGGCGATGAGCATTTCCGGTCGCAGTGCGCAACAACGCCAAGGCCTGCTGCCAAGCCGCCAGAGAGATGTCCCATCTGTCAGAAAGGATTTCATTGGGCGAATGATTGTCGCTTGAATCCACAAAACACATCACCTACCTCATCTCCAGTTCAGGGAAACGGTTCTGCGGGCCGCGCCCCGGCCCCGGTAAAACAATAGGGTGCAAGTTCAAGAACATCATGAAGGTCAACCATCCCAGAAAGGTGAACAACGCTACTCCTTATCCAGGTCATCAGGGAAAAAGAGTGATCCAGAGAGATATCCACTCTTTAGATGTCCAGAGAAAAGATGTGACCTCATCAAGCATTCAGGTTCCAGAGGTTTCATCATCTGCCTTACCTATTCAAAGGGTTCCAGTAGAGAACACAGCATTCAGTTCACCTTCTGCTGACCGCCCTTCAGTTCCTGCTGATGTTGATCCTGCTTCGCAGCAAGCAATCACAGTCAAGCCTCTGATCGCAGAATTGCCTTCAACGTTGAGAAGACATCCTACTGAGGTCAACCTTGCAGCACCTGAGCTTTACTCACCTTTGAGTCAAGGTCGATCTGTCATTGAAGGACATTTGCCCTTGATGAAACAGCAGTGTTCAAGTTGCGACCCAGCTGATGATCACTTTCCATGTGGCCAAAGAATGCAAGTGAGTGAGACAGCACCCTCTTGTGGAAGCTTAAGCATCACTCCAGTTAACAATGTCCACACCTTTGTGTCACCTCCAGCTTTTAAGCTCAGTCAGCCACAACCAAACAACTATCAGGAACAACAACTTCTACTGCCTCGTGTCAAAGAAGAAGTTCCATCCTGCCAGTTTGATGCACAACTGACTGAATGCCAGCAGATTCAACAGCATCAGCAACTCTTACCAACGGAAGAACCCCAAGTTTGCCAACTCAACGCCAAGCAGCTTCAGAGTTGCCAACTTCAGCAGTGCAAAAAACCCGAAGCCAAAAAGATATCTTCAAACACTGCCAACGAAGAACAAGAAGAATCTTCTATCCCAGGTATACCACTCTTCTTAACAGAGGACTGTTACTTTTCAAATCCATGGTTTGCTCAGCAATTGCCAACATCCATTCGTGGTCCATTCCCAGACACCTCAATTTGCCTTATCCTGCCTAGGATGGATCGCCTCCCTGCCACAGTCACACTGACTGCAGGCCTAGTTCGAATTACAGATTCATCGCAGTTGCTGATTCCAGGATTTTCAACTGTTCCTTGTGTCCTAACAAAAGGTTTGGAAATTGCCAGACTCTATTTGCTTACTTCTACACCTACAGCTCCTGTAGACTCTTTGCCTCCTCAGACAGCAATGGCGCTAATCAAGATTACAGAAGAACGCCCTCATCTCGTCTTAGAAATGGGTGGACGAAAGATCAAGGGTCTTCTTGATACAGGCGCAGATGTCACAGTGATCGCCAGAAAGGATTGGCCTGACCAGTGGGCAACGACTGTCACCCAGGAAGTCTTCGGAGTCGGAGGTTTCGAACCCGCCCACCAGAGCGTGCATCCGATTACCTTCCAGTCAGACTCAGGCTCCATGGTGCAGCTCCGTCCACTTGTTATGGATGTGCCTATCACCCTTTGGGGTAGAGACTTATTGTCTAAAGCAAGAACTGTTGTCCATACACATTTTTGATGTGGGCCTTTGCATCAGCGCCAGTACATGCTCTTCCACTCACATGGAAGGAAGGACCCCCTGTATGGGTCGACCAATGGGCGCTGACGTCAGAAAAGCTCGCTGCAGCAGAGGCCCTAATCAAAGAGCTGCTACACCGGAATCACATGCAACTCTTTATTCTCCATCAGTACCTCATGGATAAAGCTCCACAGTCATTGACTTTAGAGTGTTCCCTTGATAGTCTTCAAACTGTCCCTTGCAGAAAACCTATTGCAAAGTTCTCCTGGAGAATTTCACTGCTTGGTAAGGTGAATTCTCCTGTCTACAAGTTCTGTTCAGCAG
This sequence comes from Lacerta agilis, assembly GCF_009819535.1. NCBI lineage: Eukaryota > Metazoa > Chordata > Lepidosauria > Squamata > Lacertidae > Lacerta > Lacerta agilis. The sequence goes on from NC_046312.1 coordinate 35,935,909, forward strand.
CATCTTCAAGCACTCTCACGCCGTTGAAACTTTCCTTTGTCTCAGTGATCCAATCGTCAGCCATGGGACGCTCCTTGCTATGTTCCGTGCTGTCTTTTGCATGGGCATTCTGTTGGCTGGTTTTGAATGGTACTCACCGTGCCTACAGATTGCTGCCATCACTTCTTGCAGCATACCTGTTTCCAACCAAAACCGCAAACCCTTTTCACCTGCTTTCTGTTGCTCTCTACCTGGTTGCAAATATGCTCCGCATCTCCCCAGGTATTCTTCTGGAGTATCTTTTCTTGCATCAACCAAGAACTCTACTACAGGCTCTTCAGGCAGTTCCTCCTTGTGCTCAGAAGTACTGTCTTCCGCAAGGAACTCTTCACCTGAAGATCAAGTCATGTAACCCTGCGTGGTACTTGCCAGCCTGCATCTTCAACGACAACCCCTTGTTGCTTAATCTTCTCAGCGGAGGACTGTCCCTACTTCTGCGGAGGGAACCCCTACTTCCCACACCTGTTTGTGTGCTCAACTCCATTCTTCACTCAAGAAACACGCTGGTCAAACTTTGCGTGAAATTCGATACTCCCTTTTCATCACAAGCCGTGATGTCTAACTCTGGTTGTTAGCTATTCGCTAACTTCTCAACTTCCTGTCAAATGCAGCAACTCTTCAACTATCCTCAACCTATGCCTTTTGTTTGCCTCTGGGCAGCCCCTTGGTTCCTGGCTGCCTAGATTTGTTCCAGTTATTCTCATACCTGCATTCACTAGCAGATCACCTTGATTTGCTTGCTTAACCTCCTTTCTTCTACAGGTATCGTTGTTTCTTCAGAGCTCGATGTTTCAGTACTTTCCTGAGCTCCATGAACTTTTCCTGAGTTCCAGGACTATTTCTTCTACATGGTCGTGTGTAGTCGGAGAAGAAGACGACCGGCAACTCATTCATCGTCTTCATCCTCCTCTCCAACACCATTTTGCAGTTCTAAACCTGTCTTGTACTTTATATTGTACTTGTAAAAATTGCATATTTACCTTTGTATGCTTCTTGAAATACCCGCCTCGTATGTTACATGTGTTTTCCATATAGCTTGGTAATTAATGATATGGATGTTTATATATGCAAAGCTTTTCTGAAATGGTTTCCATTTAGAGCGTCACAATTTTGATGATATGGAAATGTTTATGTAAGGTCAAAGCATCATCTTTGTGCAGTTCTAGTCATAGACATGTTTATACATATATGTTTATTTTCAATGATCCTAAATCTCCACGTTGTGCTTGCAAAAGTTGTAGTTCAAAATGTGGTAACATTTATATGCCTTTTGGTCAAAGAATTGGTCATTCTCGGATTTGTTCAAGATATATATGTCAAGTCTGGTGGCATCCTACCCTTTTGGTACCCCTATTTACTTTAAAGATTCCCCCTCTATATGCTACCTTTTGGCAGTAAACCAGGTTCCCAGCTTTTCCCTTCACTCTGTTTCCTGCTGTTAATGGGAGACCCTTATGTAGCTGGTTTAATTCCAATTTCGTTTCGCTGGAAACCCTTGCGTAGATGACTTGGCCGGCGACCGTGCTCAAAAGCACGCGGAACGCTGGCCGCTTTCCCCGCAACTGGTACCTCGTGCATAACCAGTCTAAGGCCGTGCACGAGGAGCTCCAGCAACCAAACCCCGACACCCCTGACCCGGATACAGACTGGAAATCATCCAAATAACCGCTTTCACCCAAGGATCCCTAATGCTGAAGCTTCACACATGCTCAACCACCTTGCTTAAATGGCACCTTTGGGACAGGATGGAAATTATGTTAAGCTGGCAGCACCAAGATAGGATTTCTTACCATAGACGTCTTAAAATAGAGGTCTTACCATAGGGGCTACCAGCTGTAAAGTCCGAAGTCTCTATCCAAATCATCTTCAACCACACACACAAAAACAAACAAAATAAAATAAAAAATTCCTTCCAGTAGCACCTTAGAGACCAACTAAGTTTGTTCTTGGTATGAGCTTTCATGTGCATGCACACTTCTTCAGATACAAAAAACCCTCATTTCATCCAACCTGAATATTCCAACATCTTTTAGAAAGCAAGGATTTCCCACATTTGGAAAAAAAACACCCTAGCATGCTTAAAGAAATTAGAGGAGATTGGAGCTCTCAACCCCTATTTTATGGACCCAGATTAGAGACAAAGATTAGAGATAACTGGTCCTTTATTAGATTAGCTTCTTTCATTGTTCCTGCTTTCCTGACCAAGCACACACACACACTTAATGGAGCCCTCTTGGCATATAAAATGCAGAAGATGCACAGCTCAGATAGTCTCAGATGTTGCCATTTGGGAGAGATCAGACATAAGAACACAAGAAGAACCAACGGCTCCTCTAGTTCAGCATCCTATTCTCACAGTGGCCAAAAGCTGATGCCTTTGGGAAGCCTGCAGGATGTAAAGTCCAATAACATTACCTTTTAAAAGAAACATACTTTTGTGTGGCTGTGTGGAAAGAAACACCCACAGTAGTCGGCAGGAAGTTGCCCCATCAAAGCTTCTCCTGAGGGTTGAGAGACCTTGCAGAATGTGATCAACTGTGGTGCAGGTGGCAGAGAGGGAAGGGGGGTTGGAAATCAGGGGAAGGGATCTTATATGGGATGCCCCATAGGCTCTCTGAATCCTCTCGCTACCATCAGCAGAGGCAACCCTCAGGAGAGGCTTTTCAGGGACCAGGAAAGCTATTGGGGGGAGATTGGGGGAGGAAAGTTCCCTTTAGTCCACCCCCCTTCCATGGGCATTTCTCTGGATCCAACTCTATAAACTCACAATTTACAATATACAAGCCTGATTCTATAACGGAACTGGGAAATCCCAACCTTTTCTACATATGGCATAGTGGTTAGAGTGTTGGACTAGGTTCTGGGTTCAAATCCCCACTCAGCCATGGAGCTCACTGGGTGCCCTTAGTCCAGTCACAATTTGTTGTTGTTGTTCAGTCGTTCAGTCATGTCCGACTCTTCGTGACCCCATGGACCAGAGCACGCCAGGCACCCCTATCCTCCACTGCCTCCCACAGTTTGGCCAAACTCATGCCAGTCGCTTCGAGAACACTTTCCAACCATCTCATCCTCTGTCGTCCCCTTCTCCTTGTGCCCTCCATCTTTCCCAACATCAGGGTCTTTTTCCAGGGAGTCTTCTCTTCTCATGAGGTGGCCAAAGTACTGGAGCTTAATTTACCTCACAGGGTTGTTGTGGGGATTAAATGAGGACGGGGAGAGCCTTGTATGCCACCTTGAGCTCTGTGCAGAAAATAGTGGGATATAAATGCAATAAATAATAAATAAAACTGCAAGTTGCATGAGTGGTCGAAAAGCTGTTTTGCACAGTGTGCATGTTTATATACACACACAAACACATAAATATACACATGTGTGCCCCACAAGACAACACCTGAATCAGCCCATAGCATTCATTTTCTCTGCAATTCTTTGCTCTGTGCTTTGTATACATTGAAGACACCCCAACTGGGATATAGGATGCATTGGTAATGTTTTTGGACTTGGCAGGTGGAGGAAATCTAATTTAATTATGCCTCTGGTTGAATCAGGGCGATTGCTAACAATTCAAAACCTTGAGCATTTTGCTGCTTTCTTCTCCCCTCACTCCTGTAAACACTCTGAGGTTATATTTTTCAGTAGTGCCATAGACTGCTCTATTGAGTTGCCATGGCAATGCAAGTTTTCACTTACAGTTACCTTCACTCTCGAGCCCTCTACAGCTGTCTCGCATTGCCGTATTACATGCACACAGTCTGCTTTCAGGCTCTCACATTCAGCTCAACTAAGTTAGCATTTGTTAGCATTCTGTCAACAGGGACCAGAGGTTTGTGAGACTCTGCTAATGGCAGCGCCGAGTGCATGCGTGTGTGTTTTTTTAAAAAAAGACGACGTTGCTAATAAAATTGCAGAAACTCCACTTTGCATGGTGTAAATTTCTTACAGAGGAAAGAGAAGGCTGTTTTCTGATCCCTGAAGAGTGACCACTCTCACAAAATGGGAAGATTAACAGCTTATGGTTCCTGGTGGAGAAGACAGAGGCTTCCGTTCCAGTGCTGACAAAGCAGCAGTAATTTGTCCTTCTCCTGCAGTGCTTGCTATAGTCACTCTGGCATCCAGTCAAAGCTGCTTTGATTTATTTCAAAAGTGGAGTTGCGTTGTTTATAGTGGCATCCAAACTGATGGCGGGTGTGTATGTGTGTGTTTGCAATCCTTTCACGTGTCCCTAAGCACACTGACTTGGAAATGGGATGAATGGAGAGCTAACAGATCTATTTCCAAGAGCGCATTTCTGGAAACACTTTCTGGAGCACTTTGCTCCAAGGAGGAGCTATGAGTGACCAGGTGCTACTTTCTGACACACACACTTCTGGACCTCAATGTGATGCCTCTTTAGGGGCACCGCCTTCTCATGTCATCCATCACACTCTCAACCGCTCCACACCTCATTTGAATTACCTGCAATAGTGAAAGGGTCAAGAGCAGGGATGTGTGAATCTATCAATATTGGTTTCTCTCTAGTTTTCCCAGTCGTAGGCTCAGTTCTCCACATTTCCACATCAGTTTGGGATGGTTTCTGTTTTCAAATTTATCAGCATCACAGTGTGCATTTCTCCTAATATACACACATCATTATGAATTTTTCCCTAATATACTTTTTGTTGTTATTTAGTTGTGTCTGACTCTTCGTAACCCCATGGACCAGAGCACGCCAGGCACTCCTGTCTTCCACTGCCTCCCGCAGTTTGGTCAGACTCATGTTGGTAGCTTCGAGAACACTGTCCAACCATCTCATCCTCTGTCGTCCCCTTCTCCTTGTGCCCTCCATCTTTCCCAACATCAGGGTCTTTTCTAGGGAGTCTTCTCTTCTCATGAGGTGGCCAAAGTATTGGAGCCTCAGCTTCAGGATCAGTCCTTCCAGTGAGCACTCAGGGCTTATTTCCTTCAGCAGACAACATGCATACTTTTTAAAAAGCAAGGAGACACATCCATACGGGGCACTTTATATGGAGAGCCTAATTCAAGATCATTAAGCTCTCTCATTTTGTCCCAAGCAGATGTAGTGGCCCTATTGGCCTCAGAGGGATGTATTGAGCTTGGGGCTGGTGGAGAGGTTATCGCCTCCTGGTTATGAACAAGTGGGTTCACCTCAGCAGCCACCTGATGGTGGGGTGGAGTAGACACCTTCCCAATCCACAGGTCCAGCTCATGGTGGTATGAGAATGAGGCAGGGTCTGGGACACAGTCAGGGATGTTTTGTTTGGGTGGTTCCAGCTCTTCCTTCGTCAGTTTTGCCAGACAGAAACGAAGGGTGTCAATTTTGTAGAGTATTTCGTTTTGGGCTTCTTGTGGAAGAGCACCCAGTTTGTAGCCGTGTGGATTGCTCCTCGCACTGAAGACATCAACATTACTTTTAAAATGAGCCATTTTTTATTTGTCTGAGTGGTAATGCTTTGGCTATTGTAAAATGATGTGTTGTAAAATACTTAGAGTGAAAGATACTTGGACGAATCATGTTGACATCTACTATTTCCCCTTCACGCCTCCGTCCCCAATCTCCCTGGAGTCTAGCAATATTGACCGAGAGTGGTTCAGCTCCCATTTTTGGATCACTGCTTTACCATAGCTGCATTAACTCCTTATGACTTTTTTAAAAAGCAATTTAATGTAATAGGTTTTTTTTTAAAATTTCACTGATAACTGCATTTTAATGCACACATTAACCTAGTATATGCGTTTTTGAACATATTATTTAGTTCAAGGAGTGCACTGCAAAATTTGGAGAAATTTGGAGGACTATGTATTTCAGAATGTGTGAGTTGGGTGTGTTCGCCTTTAAATGCAAACTGAATCAAATGTCTCATTTAGCCCTAACTAAGAGGGTGGATAGTCAGCTGAAGCTACAAGCACCTTGTCCACATTCTCAGACCTCAGAAGGTGAAACTAGTTGCATGATGCTAGACACCTCCAATGGGCATGTCTCAACTTGTGCTGCTGTGTCAAAATCTGTCCTCCAATTTCTCAAAAGTTTGAGTCCCCTGACAAAGTGGCTTCTATTGTTCTGCCTCATCCTCAGAGCACTTGAGAATTTATTTAGAATTTCAGTGGGTTGGAGTTGAGGTTACTTTAGTTTTATGAGGTGTGTGTGTGTGTGTGTTTCTTTCCAGTAAACATTACTCCAGCATTCTGCAGCCTCCCTATCTGCCTGTGCTTCCTTATGACATACCAGTATTCCCTGAAGTGCAGGCATCCAGGAAGGCTGCAAAGTGAGATAAAAGACATTCACATACACTTTCACAAAAAATAAAGAACATTCACAAACACTCCTTAACCACATCAGAGATAACGTACGTGCAACAAAATCCCTCCACCTCATCTATTATAATCTCATTTGCATTTTCTCTCTCCTTTGATAATTTTTAAATGCAATTTGTTCTCTAATTGATGGAGAACTGTATAAAATAAATAATAAATAAATCAGGAGACATTTTTGGCATTAGACAACACTAGTTGAATCCAAACCCACGTGAAGGTGAGCAACTTTACCCTTAAACTGCTTTGCAAATTTGTTGGAGTTGACATCTGAGGGCACCAGACTCCTACAAGCAGCGGTAGATGTTAATAAAACTTGAAGCCCTTGGGATAACTATGCAAGGATGCAATGAACTGGCTTATTTGCCACCCTCATCAACACACAGTAGCCATGGTTATATGCTCTAAAAATGCTCAGTTGTCTTCATGATGGATTATGCAGTAGCTGAGGTCCAGTCATCCAGCCTATTTCATTGTCCATGAAACCAGAGAGCAATGCGAGCTCCACAGCAACAGAGAGGACATTCAGATTGATGTCCATTTGCACCTCGCCATTCCAAAATGAGACCACACCCTCACTAGAGTCGCCAACTCTATGCCCAGAGCATTCAGGAACCCCTCAGATTTCATAAGTCTCCATATTGAGTCCATCACACCTACTGGAGGAAAGTGCCACTTACCAGGCAATGAGTCATACCATCACTACCATGTCACTATGACTACCACCTCCGCAAAACCCAGACCATCCATCTGGCACCTCAAGGCAAAGATTAAATCAAGGGTAAGTAATAAGTGAATTACAGTGGTACCCCCGTGTTATGTACGCAATCCGTTCCGGGTCGCACCACATAACCCGGGTGTACGTAACGCGAATGAACCAAAAAAACAAAAAACAAAAAAACGGAAGTTTGCTGGGTTTTGCGCTTCTGCGCATGTGCAAAGTGCGCAGAACGCGCTCCATGGAGGACTTCCGGGTCGCGGAGGTACATAACTTGAACATACACAACACAGAGCATACGCAACACGAGGTATGACTGTAGTCTTCAGTTAGGATATTCTTAAGAACTTAAGAAAGGCCTGCTGCATCAGGCCAATGGTCCATTTAGTCCAGCATCCTGTTCTCACAGTGGCCAATCAGAAGCCTGTAGGAAACCCTCGAGCAGGACCTGATCACAGGAACACTCTCTCCTGCAGTTTCCAACAAATGATAATAATATTATTATTATTATTATTTATACCCGGCCCATCTGGCTGGGTTTCCCCAGCCACTCTGGGTGGCTTCCAACAAAATATTAAAATACAATAGTCTATTAAACATTAAAAGCTTCCCTAAACAGGGCTGCCTTCAGATGTCTTCTAAAAGTCTGGTAGTTGTTTTTCTCTTTGACATCTGGTGGGAGGACATTCCACAGGGTGGGTGCCACTACCGAGAAGGCCCTCTGCCTGGTTCCCTGTAACTTGGTTTCTCACAGCGAGGGAACCGCCAGAAGGCCCTCAGCATGGACCTCTGTGTCCAGGCAGAATGATGTAGGTGGAGACGTTCCTTTAAGTATACTGGACCGAGGCCATTTAGGGCTTTGAAGGTCAGCACCAACACTTTGAATTGTGCTCGGAAACGTATTGGGAGACTGGTGTTATGTGGTCTCGGCGGCTGCTCCCAGTCACCAGTCTAGCTGCTGCATTCTGGATTATGGTATTCAGAGGCATTACTGCCTCTAATCATGGACAGAGAGCGTAGCCATCATGGCTAGTAGCCATTGATAGCCTTATGCTCCCTGAATTCGTCTCATCCTCTTTTAAGCCACCCAATCTGGTGTCCATCACTGTCAGTAATTTGGGGAGTTTAAACAGGCCACAACTTTATTGATTACAGATGCCATGAAATTGTATTGTTGGAAGGGGCCATGAGGATCATCTAGCCCAACTCCCTGCAATGCAGGAATCTGTCTCTCAACATGGGGCTCAAACCCACAACCGTGAGATTAAGAGTCTCGTGCTCTGCCAACAGAGCTAGTAGGCTTTGTTGCAGGCATTGGGTGTGTACCTTGAGTCATCCAGCCTGACTTCCCCTGAGACTGCTGTAGCCAGCTCCAGGCTGAAATTGCCCCTCACTGATTATCAACGTCAGCGGTCCTTATCTGTCCTGAATCTTCCAACATTTAGCTTCACATATCCCTCAACTGTCCTGTTTTAACCAGGACACACTGGAATTATAGAAGCCACCCCAGCTTCTGATTGGACCCCAGAATGTCCTGCTAGAGTGCAGCCCCAAAAGATGGTCGTTTTAGGGAGGCATGCTCTTGCACGAGTCACCTGGCTCCCGTGAGAATGCAGCCCCGAAAGACACATGTTTGAGGGGTGACTCAGGTGGGAACATGGCCCCAAAAGACATGCATCCCAATTTTCCTCTGTGGCATGTTGGATGGTATGCCTTCATAGGCTGTCCTTAAGTTCTAGTTATCTAGTGTATGCAGTTTTCCCATGCCAGGTGTAACTTTATAAACTTCTATCATTTTGCCTCTTTCTCAAAATTAAAAAATCCCAAATGCTGCAACCTTTCCTCATATGGGAATCACTCCATTCCCGCGAATGCTTTGGTTGCTCTTTTCTTCGCATAGGGCTCCCCTTGGGCATTTGGTTGGCCACTGTGAAGTTGTTGGCCAAAATGGGCCTTTAACCTGATCCAGCAGGACTCTTTTATGTTCTTATTTGCAGGAGATTTCTTAAAACCTCCAGCAGTAGAAACCTTACTTCATTGCTAAGCTACCGTATATACCCGAGTATAAGCCGACCCAAATATAAACCGAGGCACCTAATTTTCCTACAAAAACCTGGGAAAGCTTATTGACTCAAGTATAAGCCGATTCACCTTTGCTGCTGTGGAGGAGGAGGAGGAACGAGCAGCCCGAAAGCAGCCCTTTGGGCTGCTCCTTCCTCTTCCTCCTTTGCCAAGTTTGCATTTATGCGAGCAGTTCAGGAATGGAACAAGCTGCCTGGGGAGAGTAAAGAACCGCTGTTCTTGTACACTTCTTAAGGAATGGTTGACTGGGGAGAGCGGGTGGCGGCACAAGCGAAGAGAAAGGGCTTCTTTCTCGCCGTCCCCACCGCCCGCCTCACTCAAGTATAAGCCGAGGGCAGCTTTTTCAGCACAAAAAATGTGCTGAAAAACTAGGCTTATACTCAAGTATATACGGTATCTCCCAAATGTCTGTCTGCATGCTAGAGTTTAATTACTTGCCTGTAGTTTAAACCTATTGATGAAGGTGATTGGAATTCAGAGGCTGGAATGACTTAACTTTTAATTCTTGCTTATTCTCTTGTATAAGGTTGCATGGCCAGTGGGTCTGGATCTATCCCCTTCTCTCTTGTTTGTACATTTGCATGCTATGGTCCTATAGGCAGAAGAGCAATCATTACTACCAGTGTTTTTTTTCTTTAAAAAAAAGGGGGGTTAGGGGTACTCTCATTTTGACTCAAGAAAATCACAATTTTATAGTTCAAATTGGGAAAAATAAATACAGTAAATGGACAAAAGTACAAAGATTCACAAAATGTTTAGGGGTATGCGTACCCCTGCATCCCCCCAGAAAAAAGCACTGATTACTACCAATACTGCTGTTGCTGCTACTCTTACTGCTATTACTGCTTATTGTATTTATTGATAAGGTTTAGTTTGTACCTGCTAAGGCTTTTTTAAAAAAACAACAACAACACAGTCCTCTCCTCATCTGACTTCCTGAGGCATGATCAGGACCGGTGCTAGAGTTTCTTGCACCCTAGGCAGACCACCTTCTGGCGCCCGCTGCCGTCCACCCCCCGCCAAAGCCTGCTTCAGCGGGAGGTGGGGGTGGTGGAGAGGCAAGCAGCAGTTTCTCCGCTGTAGCAGAGAAGCTGCTGCTCGCCCGCCCCGCCCCCCGCCAAAGCCTGCTTTAGCGGGAGCCGGGGAGTGTTGTAGGGGGCAAGCAGCACCTCTCCGCTACAGCGGAGAAGCTGCTGCTAGCCCCCCTGCCCCCCCCGCCCAAGCCTGGCCAGCGCCCCCTCCATTTTGGCACCCTAGGCAATTGCCTAGTTCGCCTTAATGGACGCGCCGGCCCTGGGCATGATATACTGAGCATGATCCAGCAAAATGTTTAACACTTTGAAAATTACTGATTTCAAGGGGCAACTTAAGCAAGTGCTTAACTTTCACCCATTCAAGATCAACAGGACTTAAACATACATAGTGTTGGCTGGATTGAGGCCAGTTCCTTGAAACATGGGAGCAAGTCTTTTCAATATCTTCTTAATGATGATTAATTTCTTTGATATTCATTCTAGTCACTGTAATCATGATGAATTCATTTGGTGGGAACGTGGACAGAGCATTTCAATTCCTTTAGCATTTCAGAAGTACCCAGTTTAGATGAATAATTGGAGAATAATGAATAATGGAATGGAAAGGAGTTAGCATGTCAGCCATAAATTGTACTATAAAATAGCATACTCTGTGAGCACTTCAGTATAATACAACTTTAATGAATAGTAGTTCCACCCAGATGCAAGTATCATATGAATCTATAGTACTGATATATGGGCTCAGAATCTTTTCATTCTAAGTATATGGTTTTCTCACCAGGATCTAGTAGGTGGATCCCAGGGTTCTAGTACAGTCTGGTTACGTCCGCTGCTGGTTGTGTTTTTGTGGGTTGCGAACGTGGCAAACCTGGAAGTGTTTATTTCCAGGTTTTGCTGCGCATTCTGCGCAGTTCACACATGTGCAGAAGCGTGATATCGCACTTTCACGCATGTGCAATGTCGCTGCTCGGGATGCGGACTTTTCGGGGTGCAAACGGCATCCCGGAATGGATCATGTCCACAACCCAATGTACCACTGTAGATTTCACAAGCTTGAAGTCTTTCCATCTCTGTAACAGACCAATAAATAAAGTGTTTTACATATATGACCCATAGGACCCAACTCCTAGGGGACAATTTTCCTTCAGGCCCCCATAAAATATTTGAGCCCCCCCCCCCAAGTTGGTGGGCATTACCATTCAAAAGGTGCGCATGCACCACATTTTGTGATTGCTTATGTGGGGCAAGGCTTACCCGGCCCCCCACAATATTTTATTCAAGTTGGCAACCCTGATCCAAACATTGACTGAAATCAACAGGACTAACTGAGTGTGGGCTCAGCTCTGTGTTTTTGATTAAAAAGAAAATTCCATCACAGATTTTGCATAGAGTTTGAAGAGAAGGAGTATTGAGAAACCAGCCAACAACTTGTGTGCCCCTTATTTGATGGGCTGCCTGCACCCATATAGGTAAAAAGGTAAAAGTAAAGGACCCCGGATGGTTAAGTCCAGTCATAGGCTCATCTCCCTTTGAGGCTGAGGGAGCCGGCATTTGTCCACAGACAGCTTTCTGGGTCATGTGGCCAGCATGACTCAACCGCTTCTGGTGCAATGGGACTCCATGACAGAAACCAGAGCGCACAGAAACACCGTTTACCTTCCCGCCGCAGCAGTACCTATTTATCTACTTGCACTGGTATGTTTTCAACCTCCTAGGTTGGCAGGAGCTGGGACAGAGGAATGGGAGCTCACCCCATCACAGGGATTCAAACTGTTGACCTTCCAATCAGAAAGCCCAAGAGGCTCAGTGGTTTAGACCACAGCACCACCCGCTCCTCCTTTACCTTTACCTTACCTTGTACCCATATAAGCCTACTCAAACTTGTTCTATATCTACACAAATTGAAGCACTGGCTTGAAGGTTGCTCCAGCATGGATCATTCATGTCATACATGATGTTATGTGCAGGGGAATTCAAGTCACTATTCGGCATACGAAGCCTGCACATTTACAATCTATGCATGCATAGATTTCATTCACAGGCTTCAATGAGCATGTAGAGGACAGTGCATACAATCCTACTTCCCCCTTCACACATTCACCTATATATTGTCTGTATTCACATTATACATTTAAGACACATGGCTTTCCCTCCTCCCCAAAAGATCATGGAAATTGTAGTTTGTTAAGGGTGCTGGGAGCCGTGGCTCTGTGATGGGCAAACTCCAGAATTATTTGAGGAAGTCATGTGCTTTAATATGTGCTTTGAATGTGGCTGAGCATACACCACATATTCAAAGCATGTTTAAATCACATTGCTGCCCTATAGAAGAAACCTGGGAACTGTAGTTTACCTGTTGCAGAGCTACATAAAAGCATATTTAAAGCATGGTTAAAGCACATAGCCACCCAGTCAACACTTGACAGTAACTGACAAGCAGTAGTCATCAGTACTTGACAATGTCTGGACGCAGAATTTAGAGAAATAATCTAATGCCAGTTACTAATTCAATCAAAAATCCCATTGGTCTTCATGTTAATCGGTGAAATTAACACAAACACTTGGATTTTGAAACTTTACTCCAAAACTGAGCATTTGCCCCATTTGAACACCACCAGAGTCAACATTTTTATTTACTTGAAAAAAATATATAACAGGCTTAGAAATGTAAGAATTTGGTAGATTGTTGTTGTTGTTCAGTCGTTCAGTCGTGTCCAACTCTTCGTGACCCCATGGACCAGAGCACGCCAGGCACGCCTATCCTTCACTGCCTCTCGCAGTTTGGCCAAACTCATGTTAGTAGCTTCGAGAAATTACAAATTTTCGAGATTACAAATTTGCATATAATTTCAGAACTTTATCGGTGACGCATTTTAATTTTATTCAGCTTCAGCACACTGTTCTGCGTTTGTCTGCATAGCCCAATTCTTTGCCTGAGTCCTGACAGCATATAATCTAGGGTGGTGACTGTTTATAGCAAAATCTCCAGTTCACACAATCACAGAGAATTTGGATGGCAAAAAGATAGCTAAAGTGAGTCATTACAGCAGAAGCTAGAGACTGCTATTTCAGAAGGGAATATGAAGACTACTGGTATTTTATGTTATTGTAATTCTACCGCACAAAACATGCTACAGGGTATACCCTGTTTTAATGTTGCCATGGCAATCAGGTACTTCATATTTTATTGAAAACTAAGTCTGAAGTTGATTTTCTCGCCCATGGAAAGAGTCTGCAGTGCGCTTTAGCTCTTTCTGCCCTGGAACTGATAGATTGCCTAGTAGGCATGGTGAATAATTAGCTTTCATCACCTCCAAATCCATATTATGTTATTCTCCCTCCCTCCCTCCCTACATCTCTCTCTCTCTCTCTCTCTCTCTCTCACACACACACACACACACACACACTTTAAAGTATGCATTTGGGACTCCCTTTGTTGTTTATATTCAAAGAAGACTGAAATAAATCCCCCCTCCATTCAACATGCACCAAAGAAATTACCTAACAAATTCAAATTATAAGATTTGAGAGAGTGAGAGAGAGTGAGATTCCCATTGTCTCTGGACAATCTGTTGAAAGATTTAATGAAGGACTTCAAAAGCTTGCCTTACTCAACTGCCAATCTGTAGATTTCCCCCACCCACCCACCTACCCTTAATTTTGGGCAATGCTTGCTCATAAGAACAGATGCAAAATTAAATATTCTAGCTATGCAGAGGGAAAGGAGGGGGATAAAAATCGCAACAACCTACATTTCCTTGCAGGATGGGGTGGGGAAACTTAAAGCAGAGTGCAAGAACAATTATTTTTGGTGCCTGTTGTTACTTAGCTCTTAAACTAAATAAGCAGTTTATATGCCACAGAACTCGTCAATTCCTAGTTTTAATCTCATATTCCATCTGCTTTCAGATTAACTGGTAAAAGCAGGCGGCAAATGAGTTCTAATCTTCTCTTCAGGCCAGATTTTGTTGGATGAGTCATTCAGAAGTAGACTGAAGAACTATTTGCAAATAATTGCTCAACTGGAGAAACACTGCAATTCCCAAGGAATCTACATAGCCTTTGTGATATGGTTACCACTACAAAGCCACACCCCTGCAGTTGCCTTCTCACCCTGAACTGCTGTGGGGAATTTGTATCCAGCTTTATCTTCAAAAAGTGGTTAAGAATAAGAACATTACACACACACACACACACACACACACACACACACACCATATAAAAACCAGCCATGTCATGATGTGGTAGGCTGATCGGATCGCATGGGTAACACTCACAGTCATGGTGGGCAAGCCAAAAAGATCCATACTTCTTCAGACAGTGCATAATTAAACAATGGAACTTGCTCCCATAGGAGGCAGTCAGGGGCCACCAACTTGAGTGGCTTTAAAAAGACAATTGGACAAATTCATGGACGGTGAGGCGATCATTGTTTACTAGCCATGATGGTTATGCTATACCTCCACTCCTGGAAATAGTAATGCTTCTGACTGCCAGTTGCTGGAAACCACAGGAAGGGAAGGTGCTCTTGTGCTCAGGTGATGCTTGAGGTTTTCCCACAGCCACTGTGAGAACAGAATACTGGGTTAGATGGGCCATTGTGTCGTAGTCCAGCCATGGCAGAGCTCAGTGGAGGGAGAAGCTAGCCAACCAGCCGAGTCTCAGGGGGATACTTGCCTGGAGGCAGAGTCCATATACAAGGCCCAGTCCAGTCCTATGGTCTGAAGTATCTAAGTTCATGTAGTATGATGATCCGGGGGTCAAGAAAGCCGATGGTCCAAGGTCACAAGAAACAAGAAGCAGCAAGGTCTGGTCAGGAATGACGAATGTTGTTTCCAGCAACTGACTGAGGCTGGAAATCCTGCTCAAGAAAGTTGGGGCCAGGTGGTTCTCATCAGGAGCAAGAAGGCTGATCAGCAGCAGGTGGAGTCACTCCGCCTTCTGCTTCTTCAGGCTTCTGCTCAGCAGGTGAAGCCAACTCCTGGCCCATGACACATTGGCCTGATCCAGCAGGCTCTTCTTACACTATTTACCAATATGGTGTAGAAGTCAACCACATAGTAGCATAAGTTTTGCATTCCATGCATATGACACATGGAATCGCACTGACCAGTCCTAGTATGGCCTCCTTCTCACTCACAAAGCAGCATTTGCAGGGGCATAAATCCTAGGCTGAAGGCTGATGCTCCTGTAGCCTGCCCCATCTTGGGTGAAATACTTTTAGTACAGTGTGAGAGTTATTTTTAGCATCATGTAGCTATACTTATGGGCTCCCTTTCTCGGGTCCCTATCCATTTTGTGTGAAGTTGCGACACTGAGTTCACATTGTCCGTTACCTCCAGGAAGCAACAGAAGCATAGATCTCCCGATTACTCGGGGCTCTTTGACCTGATTTCTATTTACTACTTGGCTATGTAAAAAAAATCTGAGCATGAAGAGCTTGGACATCGCCTTATCACACACCAACAGTCCGCATAAACAAGCTTAAGCTCACATGGAAGAATCACCTCCAGGCCATGCAGCTGTGAAGGGCTTCAGATCAATCACACAGGGAATATCAAAGGCAACTGGATGTTTAGGCTGTAAAAAGTGGTGTGTGTTAACCAAGCCGCCTTGATGAAAAGTTTGCCACCCTACCTTACCTAGCCCTTTCGTCCAATAGACAACCATTCTGGACACTGCCTTTCCTTATTGATATCATCGGCTTGTCCTCAGCTTCAAAGCATCAATCACTCTTATAATTCCATGAAATATGGAGTACGCATGAGATATATACCGTGAGACTGCGAGGTGGAAAAATCTGTGCTGTGCCAGACTCCTCTGACATCCTTATTCATTGATCTGACGGCCTTAGTGTGGGCTAAGATTGGCGCAGCCTAAGGGCAGAAACCATGCCAGGCTTCCAGATCAAAGGGTTTAGCTCTCTGCTCACATAGGTGCTGAAGCCATGGCTTACATCCAAGAGAAAGTGCCTGCAGCAATGTCAGCTAATTACAGGTTGTGTTCTGCTGTTTCCAAACAGGGTGAAAGTGACAGAAGTTTAACTGTGAATAATTACACACTTGAATAAGTATGTGATTAGCCCTATTTGTTGTGGTTGGAACTAGAGTGACAGGACAAGAATGGAATGATTGCATTATTTACAGCTTAATTGTAGCCAAGTAATTACTTTTGTAAGCTGGTGTGGTGGGGTCAGGGAATATGCACACAAGAGAGGAATGCACTTTTAAGAAGAACTTTGGAGATTCGACTTCGTAACTCGTTCAGTGGAAAGATAAATTTCTTGTGCTTTGAAATCTTGTTTTCATGTTCGTTCCCCCTGCCCCAAATTAAAAATGCCTCGTAGTGCTCAGTGTCCTGTTCTCCCTACAATCAGGGATCAGCTGAAATATTTCTGAAGCCAGAGCATCCAAAGTAATAAATCACAAATGCCACCTAGTGGTTTCTGCTGTCCAGTGAACGAATTACAGTATTCGCAATCGCACTTGTACAATAAATAAATAAATAAATAACAGCCCACTGCAGACTCTGAGGAGAGCCTTTGACACTGGGTAGGTCTACTTACAACGAGTAGCATGTGTACATTGCTGTCCTTCCTGCACAGTGAAATCACAAAATCAAACCTCACATGATCTCAGTTTGCCTAGCTGTCTCCCAGATGTTCCTTCAGGGAGAACAGCACCAAACATTACCAGCAAACTTGGGACTTAATTTGTTTGATAATTTCATCCATTATTCCACCTCTAAGAGATGAGTTATATGAAGTATGGGAGCTGGCCGAGAGTTTTGAATTAATGGAAATGTGCATATGAACCTATTAAATAATCTAGAGAGATTTCTAAAACTACCAGGCTCCCTTTTTGGTCTCCTGAGAATCTAGCTATTAAGAGGTACAACATTTTTTAGTCTTCCAACTAATTCAAAATGTGCCATGTTGTTCTGACGGTTTACTTTTTTCCTGTGTGTATACCAAGGGTGTATTGCCCTCGTCCTAATGGTGATGCACTTTTCAATATAGACTTAAAAGCAAGGGGTCAACTACCTTTCCGAAAATGCATGAAATGTTTTTGATTTTGATCCACCAAACAGAAAGAAAAGCAGAGAAGGCTACAGACCGTTAACACCAGACATGGCATCCACAAAGTTCCAAACAAGAGACATTTCAAAAGGTTACATTACTTATCTCCACTGGAAACAAGAGAGAAAGAGAAAGGGAGATCACAGTTTTAAAATAAACTTGCCAACCTTTTAATCTTCCTTATTTTAAAGGTCTGGCCCATCAGAGCCCTATGGACCAGAACTCCATTCCCAACACTTCTTTGAACATAATGGGCATTCCTTGGCTATATACCAGTGGTAGTCAACCATACCCTCCATGATGCTGTGAACTTAACATCAACTCCAATATCTGGCAGTGGCTGTCCAGGCTTTCAGGGTATTAATGATGATGATGATGATGATGATGATGATGATACTCCACCCATCTGGCTGGGTTTCTCAACAGAATATTAAAAATACAATAAAACATCAAGCATTAAAAACTTCCCTAAACAGGGCTGCCTTCAGATGTCTTCTAAAAGTCAGATAGTTGTTTATTTCCTTGACATCTGATGGGAGGGCATTCCACAGGGTGGGCACCACAACTGAGAAGGCCCTCTGCCTGGTTCCCTGTAACCTCACTTCTCACAGTGAGGGAACCGCCAGAAGGCCCTCAGAGCTGGACCTCAGTGTCTGGGCTGAATGATATGGGTGGAGACGCTCCTTCAGGTATACTGGGCCGAGGCCCAGTATAATTCCTAGCTGTGCTTGAAGATTCTGAGGACTGAACCAGCAACCTTTGGCATGCAAAGCTTATGAGCTGAAGAGAAAGATAAATGAATGAGCCAGCAGATTCAGGGATGCAGCAGGCCTAATCACCATCTTCTGACCACAAGCTGTGGACCAGTCTGCCAACTTCCATTTGCAGGTCCAGTAGAAAAGGTGTGGACAACAAGAGTGGAACACACATATGAGCCCCAGATATCTTGAGTTGAAGAAAGCCAGCAGGGCAGAATGAAAGAATGGTTTGGTGGAATTCATGAGACATCCATCCTTTTAACAGTTATGGATTAACACACACATAAGCATCGTAGCATAAATGTGCAAATATGTGTGAGTGTAAGAGAATGTAAGCCTGTGACTGAGAAGGGGCACACCTAAAGAACATAAATCTTCTCCTATCCTTCCTGCACACACACAACCACCCCAGCAGGTAAAAATATCTGGTGCACCCATATTGCACAAAGACCTGATTGGTTTGGCACCAGGTTACTTAAAGGTCTCCACCTGCATCTGCACCAGGCTGCTCGTGCCTTAACATTTGTCTCTAAAGCTTTACTGAAGTGCCTGCCAGCAAATTAAGGTGGACTGAGAGGCACATTGGCCAGGACATATTTGGCAGTGGGCCCACAATGTTTTCAAGTGGGCATTAAAGACCCATCTTAAAATAAAATAAAAACACTTCAAATCACTTCAGGATTTGGATGAGGGGCAGAGGGATGACAGAAGTCCCAGAGCAAATACAGAAATAAAGGAAAAAACAAGAGGCTTACCTCATTGTAAGCCAAAGATCCAACAGGACCCACCCAGGCCCTGCCCTTTAACAGGCGGACGTGGTGTGTTAGGGAGACTGGACAGCCAAGTTCTCCTTCGAAACAGCGCAAATTCCTTTCAGGCAAAGAAGGCCAGTCTTTTAGCTGCCAATTCAAGGTGCGGGCATCACTATGAGGTCTCTGCTTCTCATGCAAAATAAGGCAAATTGGCACTAATTGCTCTTAAACATTGAGCCATTAATTAGACTGAGGAAAGATGCCCCACAGAGTAGTCTGACAGGAATAAGAACATTGCTCTAAAGCACCCACAGGACACACCAGTGGAGAGAGCCTCAGTTAGCTAGTAAAAATGAAAGGGGGACAGGAGGCTGAGGATTTTGAGCTAAAGAGACTGATACATAAATTAAACACAAATGGGGGGGGGAGAGAGAGATTTGGGTCTTTGAAACATAGAGTTGGTCTGTTTAAGTTAGGGGTTGCCAACATATGTGCCTTTTTTTTTTAAAGCCCTCACTTCTCCAATCAAGCAGCAGAAAAATATAATGTTAATGTGTTGACTCAAAGCAGACTGTCAATAGGAACTCACCAGTGCAAATGGGCTAGAAAATCCCACAGGCCCACCACTGTTTGTTCAAAATCATTATGTGAATAATTAGATAGAACAAATACACTAATAGAAATCAGACTCTATTTATGACCAACGAACAATCAGAAATGAATAGATTAAAAAATAATAATAATCAGGAATAATGAATGAAATAGGCCAGTTAATTTGGCTGTCTCTAAATGTCATTTTCTGTTTTTATTTATTTGAAAGATTTTAAAGGGGATAAAAAAAAACTACTGAGAAAACCTTAAATTTTAAGACGCCTTCTCAAGGGCTTTTCATCAACGGCCTTGGCTACAGGGAGACTCAAGAGTCAAATTCTACCCTGCCCATGAAACAAACTTGGCTGCTCTGAGTCTACTCATTCTGTCTGCCTCATCATGATGCTACGAGGACAATAAACAGTAAGACTGTTGGATCACTTCAGGTATTGGGTTGTACTACACAAATGTTGAAGATCAGTGCTGGCTCTCATGTTAATAAAAAGCATTTGGTGTTTTTGACATGAATCCATCCTGCTGAGATTCAAAACACAGATGTTTATCATCAGGCTTGGCTTATAAATGGCACAGCTGGGTCTGGGACCTGGCACTTTAATATCCCACAATGCCCTGGGGAGAATGCTGCTCAGGTCAGCGATGGAGCAAATGCTTTTATGAAAAAGGTCTCAGTCCCTCTCATCTCTATACTGGATGAGGAAAGTCTGACGAAAGTCTGACGAAAGTCTGAGTCTCTCAAGGCGAATCTTTAAAAATGTAGTACAAACACCGACAACTGGGAAACACTGGCCTGTGAGCGCTCCAATTGAAGAACAGCCTTTACCAGAGGTGTCATGGACTTTGAAGATGCTCGAACTCAGGACGAAAGGGAGAAACATGCTAAGAGGAAGGCACGCTTGGCAAACCCTCACCATGATGAACTCCCACCCAGAAACCTATGTCCCCACTGTGGAAGGACATGTGGATCCAGAATTGGCCTCCACAGTCACTTACAGACTCAGTGTTAAAACCATGTTCATGGAAGACAATCTTACTCAGCTAAGAGTGATCGCCGAAAAAGAAAGATTGGATGAAGAAAGTCTGATGTGATTTGGCCTAACGGAGCTTCCTATGTTCCTACATCAAGTGTATTGTGTGAAAATAAAATGGTAACTCCTAGACCAGGCTTCCTCAACCTCAGCCCTCCAGATGTTTTTCGCCTACAACTCCTATGATCCCTAGCTAGCAGGACCAGTGGTCAGGGATGATGGGAATTGTAGTCTCAAAACATTTGGAGGGCCGAGGTTGAGGAAGCCTGTCCTAGACCCAGCCCCTAAGTGCTACCTGCCAAGACCACCACCGCTACCAGTTTAGCCAGATACAGCCTACCTATGTATGAAAAGGCCCATCTGAGGAAACTTTGCTGAGGCACCCCTCATACTTGGACTAACACTGTTCACATTTCATTACATCTATATACCACATATACCATGGGTATTTCCATGCTTGTGTTTAGGTAGCCTAAGCCACACTGGTAAACCCAATGTACAAAAAATAAATAAATGGAGGACAAAAAGAGCAACAACCAAACATCCCCATAATAATATCACTGCATGTTGAAGGATAATAGAATCATAGAGTTGGAAGATACCCACAGGTCATCTAGTCCAACCCTCTGTGATGCAGGAATCACAACTAAAGCATTCATGACAGAGGGCCATCCAAACTCCGCTTAAAAACCTCCAAGGAAGGAAAGTCCATCACCTCCTAAAAAGAGGGGGGAAGAAACTAGGTAGGTAGAGGAAGAGAATGGAGTGGCTGGGACAGGATATCTGAAGACTTTTGTCCAAATCTCTCAGTCTGCATCTCTCTCTGTTCATGCTAAGAAGGCATTTTTCACTGTCTCCAGGACCGTGCTTGGATTGTAATGGTCTATTTCAGTTGAACCAAGTTCCCTGAACCAGTTCAAAAATCTCTGAACTACACCTGAAAGTAGTTCCTGTAATTCCCGGGTTGAGCTAGGTATGAATTAAGTTCATTTGGGCATAGAACTTTGATTGATTTCTAGTTAATCTTCATGCTCGTTCCCTGCCACCACCTCCAGCAGTAAGTCAATCAGTTCCTCTTTCCCCCTTTTCTTCCTAATGTCAAACGAAACTGATTTGTAAAAATGTTACATGGAAAAAAATACGAGAGAGACATTGCGCACACCTTTGTAAATCATGTAAATCTTCAATAAAAAAACTTTAAAAAAGAAAATAAATTTAGAATGCCCTCCTCTGCACTCAGGATTGGAATCGAGCAAGTGAGCTTTCGGAAGAAGGAGCATCCCCTCTTCTAGGCCAAGCGCAGAAATGCAGGAGGCTGGTGCAGGAAGGATGGACCTCTCCATCCTTTCTGTGCTCCTCCTAGCAGGCTCGTGGGAGAAATAAGACCCCAGACAGGCTGCCCTATCACTAGACAAAGTGAGGCAGGTAGCTCAGGCAACAGTTGCCAGAGCTGTCTTCCCACTATTCCCAAGTCCTCTCAGCTAGCCTTGGCACAGCATAGGCTACTGGGCTGCCTTCAGAAATGGAGGTGGTTGTTGTCCCAAAATCGGTATTAAAGAAATATTCAATTGCCATTGCAGCCAGACTCTGTATGTGCAATTGTGCGCAGGGGCATCTTTTCATCCTTCCCCTCAGTTTTGTTTTAAAAAAAGAAAGAAAGCAGAAAGCAGCAGCAGCAGCAATTGAGTAATCCCTGCGAGTTTGTTGAGAAAGCTGCCCAACTTTGTCCTGAGAGAGGTCCATCAGGCTAGATCATAGTTTTCAGAAAAGGGGTGACCAATAGTTTATTCCAACAAGCCTTTGGAAATCAACTGTTGCCCAGATTAATTTTCTTACTTGCCTGGGAGCTCCAATGGCTTTGGGTTGTTATAATGCTGCCACTTGCTGCTTTTTCTTTGAGGTTTTTCCCTTTGGCTGATTTTGTAGTTAGCTTTTTAATATGCTGAATTGTTTTAATATGCTGATTTCATTCATATATATATATATATATATATATATATATATATATATATATAGTGGTGTTATTGTTTTACGTTTTGTAAGATTTCTCAGAGGCTTTAAAGATTTAAAATAAATATTTAATCAAATCATTTAAGCTGGTCTGGTCTGATCTGTTATTGAGGGAGGGGCGAAAATATAATCCTTTGCTTTCTATGGAAGCTAAACAAAGGAGTCAATGGAAAAGCAAAGCCAAATATGAAAGGATTCTGCCTGGAAACTTTATCTTGCTTATTGATGAATTTTATTCCCTGGTGTGCTGTGTTTTTTGTGTGGAGAATGTGTTTCAGTTCCTTGTTGCATTTCAGCATTAGCTGTAAATAACATAAAATAAAATGCTTTTTCTCTGGTCAATTTTCTATAATGCACTTTTCTGTCCTCACACCTTTTGCATTCAGTGGGAACAGAACTGCACAAGTACCGTGTTTCTCCTAAAATAAGACACCGTCTTATATATTTTGTCGCTCAACAAAACACAGTATGGCTTATTTTCAGGGGATGTCTTATTTTCAGGGGATGTCGCATCGGTACGCTGCATAGCCACGCCTCTCCAGGCTGTTTTAATGGGAGGTACCACGTCACTATGGCTTATTTTCGGGGTATGGCTTATTTTTGGGGAACGGCTTATATTTCACAAATGCATAGAAATCCTGCTATGGCTTATTTTATGGCTATGCCTTATTTTAGGAGAAACAGGGTATGTGACAGTTTCGTAAGCACTGATTGACAGATATCTCTTTGTGGCATTTTTTTTGCCTTTATCATCATCACCACCTTAATAACTATGTTCAAATAGAAATGCCCAAGTCCGCATTATGGATTCTCTGTGTTCAATGGTATTTATCCTTTAAAAAAATGCTATAGTCTAACCCAGTGATTTGCAGAAGAAAATATAACCAGGAAGCTTGTGTGCCTGTACACAATAAACCAGTTATTTTAATGTATTTGAGTGAGACAGACATATTGAAGGGCAGGATATTGTAATGACTTTGGGGTTAATGGGTTTTTGGGGTCCTCTCCAACCCTGTGGTTTTATAGCCGTAAGATTGGATTCTGCAGAAAAGGAGTCTGCCAAAATGGTCACATCAGTTTCCTTGTTAAGTAAATGGCCCAGCCAGGTCTGTTAACCATCTGCTTTGGAATGTAAACCAGGGCAAAGAGTTGTCCAGCAAACAAATAGATGAAGACTCTTCTGGAAGATAAAGCAGAAGGGCAGCCCTCCCCTGGCTGTCTGTAAGAGAACAACATGATGTACGTTTAGGGACTGGAGCTCGGAAGAGCCATAGAGCCTCATTCGCTCTCTTTGCTTGCTGGTTCCAGAGCTATGGCACTGAGGAACCATTAGAGAAGCCTATTGTGAAAGCAGGATTTGTGAGATTACTACTATCCATATTATGCATAGCCTGCATATGTGTGTAAATAAATGCTACATCACTGAAAAAACCAGCAGAAATCCAGTGACCTCCATTCCAATGAAACCTACCATTATTCATGTAATAGAATGATTTGCAAACCACATTGAGGGTCCCCCCCCTACAATCAAGCTGTATATAAATTTTATTAACTCAATCAATCAATAAGCACTGTTTGGCCACTGTGAAAATCTGATGTTCTTGGCCTAATCCACAAATATTTTCTTATGTTCTTATGTCCAAAATAAATGTCCAATAATGTCGTTTTCCCCAAATGATCCTGATGTACGCTTGTGTGTGTTTTGTCTAGCAAAACTCCAACCTCTTGTTTCTCTTCAGAATCTGTCATATACAGTGGTACCTCTGGTTATGAACTTAATTTGTTCCGGAGGTCCGTTCTTAACCTGGAACCATTCTTAACCTGAGGTACGACTTTAGCTAATGGGGCCTCCCGCTGCCGCCACACGTCCGGTGTGCGATTTCTGTTCTCATCCTGAGGTAAAGTTCTTAACCCAAGGTACTACTTACGGGTTAGTGGAGTCTGTAAACCGAAGTGTTTGTAACCCGAGGTGTTTGTAACGCGAGGTACCACTGTAGGGATGCGCAAAGCATGTGCATGCTTGAACTAACACAGAAAATAATACTCCCCTTTGGGACATAGGTGGTGCTGTGATCTAAACCACCAAGCCTCCTGGGCTTGCCAATCAGAAGGTCCGCAGTTCGAATGCCCATGACAGAGTGAGCTCCCATTGCTCTGTCCCAGCTCCTACCAACCTAGCAGTTCAAAAGCATACCAGCTTGAGTAGCTTAATAGGTACCGCTGCGGTGGGAAGGTAAACGGCTTTTCCGTGTGCTCTGGCTTCCATCACGGTGTTCCATTGTGCCAGAAGTGGATTAGTCATGCTGGCCACGTGACCCAGAAAAGCTGTCTGCAGACAAATGCTGGCTGCCTCAGCCTGAAAGCAGAGATGAGCACTGCACCCCATAGTTGAATTTGACTGAACTTAATCGTCCAGGGGTCCTTTACCTTTACCAATACTTCCCCTTGGTTCCATTCTGTCTGACCGTGACCCAGGAGGAGATGATTTTAGCACCATGACCAAAAAAATAAATAAAAAATACAGTATTCCACCCACCCCACTCAATGTGAAAGGAATTGCCCTTGTCAGAAGGGGTGATTAATTATCAGATGGGGAGATAAAATGGTGGGTGTGGAGATGGCCCCACTGCTCTGCAAAGCTTAATGACGACTTCTAAGGAAAGATGGATGGGAATCACATTGCTGAATCTGGCTGGAGGGATTGGTGGGCTTCAGAAGTAATATACCCCTACTTTCAGGAAGTTTAGAAGCTCTGAATTGCCTCCAGCTTCAAAATGAGGAAGACCCTGTTGATGGTGTCCATGGTGACAACTGATTGTTAAAGCAACACATCTCAGGTAAGAGTGCTTATCTGTCTTGCATTTATAATGGATGCATTTATTAAGCGCGATGTACAGCATCACATGCAACTGGACTTTTCTTCTTTTTCATTATAACTTCAGTCCCTCCTCCCCACATCCCCGAATCTCAGGAGCAGATCTGGGGTGGGTGGGGTTGACATTGAGGGACTACATATAGGAGGGAAGGATGGGAAGTCCCACTGTGTGGTATCTAAATAAAATAACTGTCCTGGAAAATAAGTAACTAAGGGTCCTATGTTACTTAAACAATGAATGTACATGTTTCACAAGACAGTTGGTTAATTTCACTATAATTTCCCATGACAATTATACTGAGAATTGGTGAAAGTGAAATGCAAATTCCCATGAGCTCTTTCCCCTTTTCTTTGGTTCAACTGCAGATTCTTTAATTCACTTCTTCTAAAAACGGGGGAATATTCCATTTTACACATCATTTAGGTCACCTTCCTAAAAGAGTCACCTTAACAGTTTAGAGTCTTCTGTTTTGTTTCTGAGTTATCTCAGTGATTCAGCATAGCTAATGTGCTGAATTTTAGTATAAAACCTCTTAGTTAATCCATGAGGATTACTCAATATTTTCAGGTTAGTATTAGAAATGGGACATTTCCCCCCCCCCTCCATTTCATTTCTTCTATTTTTACAAAGCTTTTGGAAGATATCTGTGCAGAATGATGATAACAGTAATTGTCCCTTCTAAATCTTGGTGGTCTTTGTTAGAGTTCAGCATATTCATTTCCCCATGCGTCTTTATCGTTCACAAATCAGAACTGCAGTAATTGTTGGCATAAAAATCAAGGTAGCTTCATCAAATCATGAGTAATATTCTAAAATCTGGATCCATCCACAAATGTTTGACAATATCATCATCCTAGTGAGTCAACAATGTGATGCAGCAGCAAAAAAGCTAATGCTATTCCAGACTGCATCAACAGAAATATAGTGTCCAGATCAAGGGAAGTAATAGTACCACTCTGTGCTGTCTTAGTCAGACCACACTTGGACTACTGTGTCCAATTCTGGGCACCACAATTTAAGAAGGATGTTGACAAGCTGGAATGTGTGCAGAGGAGGGCAACCAAGATGATCAAGGGTCTGTAAACTAAGCCTTATGAGGAGTACTTGAAGGATGTTTAGCCTGGGCACCCACAGTTGCAGGAGCAAGCCAGCACCACTGCCTCCCACCTGGGAGATCTTCTCTTCCCTGTCTCTCACATAGGGTCCTTTGTCAACTATCCATCACTGTCACCTGCATGTTAACCACTCTTTAACCCTGAATAGAGGACCACCAAAAATACAAAAGACCAGAGCTTGGTTCAGAAGGGGTCTCTGCTGTCCCATTTCCTAGAGTGGACTTGTGCCAAAGAAGCTGTACGTTACTCAGCCCCACTGAATCCAAGGGGATTGCTCCCTGGTATGTACAGTGGTACCTTGGTTCTCAAACTTAATCCATTCCAAAACCAAAGCGTTCTAAAACCAAGGCGCACTTTCCCATAGAAAGTAATACAAAATGGATTAATGCGTTCCAGACTTTTAAAAACAACCCCTAAAATAGCAATTTAACAATTGAATTTTACTATCTGACAAGACCATTGAACCACATAATGAAGGGAATAAACAATGTACTGCAGTCACATAATCAATCAATCAATCAATCAATAGCTGAACTGAGTTACACACAAGTCACAAAAACAAAACAAAAAAGAGCTGCAAAAACAAAAACACAAAATAAATAACAAAAACAGACATACCTCAGCGTAACACTCAATACAGAAGTGTGGCACTCAAATCGGAAGCGTAACACTCAAATTGTCAGCATAACACTCAAATTGTCAGCATAACACTCAAAATGGAAGCGTAACACTCAAAATGGAGCACGTTTGGCTTCCAGAAAAAGTTCGCAAACCGGAACACTTACTTCCGGGTTTGTAGTGTTTGGGTTCCAAGTTGTTTGAGTACCAAGGCATTTGAGAACCAAGGTACCACTGTACAGGATTGTCTCTCTGACTCTCCAGTTTGTTTTTTTTTTTTATAAGAATTTATTGGTTTTACAACAAACAACATACAAATATAACACCCACATTAACCCACCCCCAACTAAAAATAAACAGATACACAAATACCAATAATTCTTCTTCTTATGCTGTAAAAAAAAAAAATTTCTTGGTCGAATCTTGGTACAGACTTCCCCTGCCTTTTCACCTTCGGTTCCAATCCCAAATATTACTTTAATAACATCTTATACCATCTTGATCTTAAAAATTCCAAATATCTAAAAATTAGAATCAAAAGCTTCTTTTTAACAAATCTTGTTTCATAATAAACAATATTTTCCCATTCTTAACTTAACATAGATCAGATCATGTTATAACTTAATATTAATTCCACACAAGATTCTGGTTCTTATCCCCTTATTTTCAAAATAAATCATAACAAATATCTTCATTCACTATAACTGCTGTTAGTAACAAAAATTTAGAGTACCTCTTTTCTTTCTCTAAAAACTTAAAGTCTTGACACACCGGTTTCAGGTTACCATAATACATTCTTTTCCTTTATACCTTAATATCATTCACCCTATCCCCCTTCTGTCCATTTTCTTTGGTCGTCTTGCTCCAGAGCTGCTCCTCGAAGTATCCTTTTTCTTTACATAACCACAGATCCAGACTAAGTCCAAAGTAGTCCTTGCATAGAACATCAGGGTGCACACCTTTTCCCCCAGCCTCTCCGGTTCTTCATCACATTCTTCTTTTATTTGTAGATATAAACATAAAGTTCTCACCTTCGCTCCCAAGCTCTCACCTCGGGAGTTAGTTATAACAATTTTCTCCGTCCTGGGTCTGCCACCCCCAAGGGACGATCCATTACTCCGGAGTAGCCATACCTTTTCATCCTGTTGTTCAATCAGCCCCTTCAGTTCTGTGCCAAGGCTCTCCTCCAGTGCAGCCATTTCCTGTACAGTCTCCTCTGTGGGATATAACTTTTTTAACATATGACAGTTCAATATCTCCAATTTTCGGTTGAGCAGTTCCAGTCTCAATAAAATAGTCCTTTCTTCATGGGTCATTTCACAGTTCGTAACCAAGTCAAAAACAAAGCCGAGCATGGCAGAAGCGGGCATAGGTGTCAAATTGCAGTTTCGGTTCTCAGACTTCTCCATCTTGCCAGTAACTTTCCATTCAGTCAGAATCTTTCACGGCCATTTTCCCCGAATCCAGGGCGCAGGAACCAAAAATTTTAAAAAGAGATACTGTCCACCAGTTTAATCCCCAAAGGGGAAAACCATAAGTCTCACTTATCAAATTTTAAATACTTTGTTGCCATCGCTGTAACAGCAGTCTCTTAAGCTGGTTATTTTCTATCTCCCGAAGGGAAAGAGGCAGGCTCCCTTTCCAAATGTCCCCCAGGTCGTCAACACGGCACAAAAACAGATCCAATCCAATACTCACGACACCGGGATTCTTAAACTCCAACTTTGACAGGTAGAACGTTAACGCACATCGCGGGGGCAACCGCCGCTTCGCGTCCCGGTTGGGGCTTGTCCCCTGAAGCCCGGCTCCGTTTTCCCTTCACCCCCACTCCCCCTTTACAGGGGGAGCGAGGGAAGGGTTCGGAGCCATAGTGGGCATAGCCGGGGAGCCCAGGGTGCGGGACGCTCTTCCCGCACCCTATCGGAGCCCCGCTTAGCGGTAGCGGGGCTCCAACCCCCGGGACGGGCTGGGTCGCCTCGCAGCCGAGGCAACCCACGACCGCTCCGCCATTGCGTCGCCGCCGGAAGTCCCTGACTCTCCAGTTTGGTGGGGGTGAGGATCCCACACTCCTCTGACTACACATCTAAAGCCTTCTTGCAGCTATGAATAATAAATACATCTTAGAATCTTGGCTTAAGGGATTTTCTGATTTAAGGGAGTTTGAAGTTTTTCATCATCCCCTAATTAAACAGACAACATATAAAAAGCGCTCTTGGTTTATTCTGCTTCCCTTCATACACAACTGAAGTCAGATCCTGACCCCATTCACCCATTTTCCTGCCACGGATAGCATTTATTAGGCTGGGGTTGTGTGTGTGTGTGTGTGTGTGTGTGTGTGTGTGTGTGTGTGTGTTTTAAAAAATAAGCTTCTGAACAGATTAACAGCTCATGGATCCATTTCCATCCCTTCCAGGAGTCTTTATTCATCACAAAATTAATGAAGGGTAATTATTAAAGATTTTTTTCTTCACTCGTTGTAATTAACACTGCACCTCAAATTGGCTCAGTGCAGAGAAAGTGAGACATTTCTCATTCTGCATTTCCCTGGTGATGTAAACTGGCAGGAGAGATAACAGAATGCCTTAAACTTGTTACTGCTAAATATCCAAATCTGGATACAAATTAGACAGAGGTGCCATGAAAACCATTAAAGCTGTTGTCTCTAATATTCCATTGCATTGTCTACTGGTTACACGTGGTTGGGTTTGCTATTAGTGTATGCAGACTTCAGGCAAGAAATTCATAGTCTGAATATCAATCTGAGGAAGGGTTAAGATACCTTAAGCAGAATTGCCAAATATTTGTTTATTTATTTTTAAAAAACTGATCTGTTAGTGTTTATTGTTTTAAAATATTCATTTTAATGAATTAATGGCCTTGTTGTGTGGGCACTGAACTTCTGTTCAGGTAGAAAGAAGGACGATCAAGAAACAAACCAACAAAACAGTAGTAGAAAATCTGGGAATAAAAAGTGTTATGACAGAATTTTTTTTAATAAATGTGCCATCATAGTGGGCGTACTGAAATTACTGATTAAAATAACTGCAAATACTTATAAGATGACTTCTTTTTAAAGGACTGAATATATGCATTTTACTTTATAAGGTAAAGGTAAAGGTACCCCTGACTGTTAGGTCCAGTCGTGGATGACTCTGGGGTTGCGCACTCATCTCGCTTTACTGGCCGAGGGAGCCGGTGTTTGTCCGCAGACAGCTTCCGGGTCATGTGGCCAGCATGACTAAGCTGCTTCTGGCGAACCAGAACAGCGCACAGAAATGCCGTTTACCCAGTGGCAGAGGAAGCCACTCGGTCACCTGGGGCGGCAAACCCGGGGGCCCAGTGGCAGCGCATGCATTCTGTGCCGCTCCATAGCGGCACCAGCGGACGGGCCCCAAGCAAGCCGCAGAGCGAGGCAGCTTCGCCCCACAGCCTGCTCTCAAACCTCCATAGCGGCGCCGGCAGCCGGGCCCCGGGTGGGCTGTGTGGCAGAGGGCCTCGCTCTGCGGCTTGCTTGGAGCCCGCTAGCGGGGCTCGACTTGGGCTGGGGGGCGCGCCAAGTGTCACCTCTCCCCTGGAACATGGGGTGACCCACCCCCATTGCCCCCACCTCGCTACACCACTGTGTTTACCTTCCTGCCAGAGTGATACCTATTTATCTACTTGCACTTTGACATGCTTTCGAACTGCTAGGTTGACAGGAGCAGGGACTGAGCAATGGGAGCTCACCCCGTTGCGGGGATTCGAACTGCTGACCTTCTGATCGGGAAGCCCTAGGCTCTGTGGTTTAGACCACAGTGCTACCCTCATCCTTTCCCTATTTTACTGTATAGTTTGCATTTTATTTTATAATCTGGTGTCATTTTTGAAAATGTACAGCTTCCAGTATGGCACCCATTAAAAAGGTAGCCTTTTTCTTGTTTTTCATTTTTTGATTATATCAATTATAACATTGCTTTCATCTGTAACTCTTGGAATGTGGGATGCAATTTCCAATGCACTCTGACCCAGTACTTGAACCAGGTGGCAGAGGAAATTACAATTCCCATGCATCCTAGTGACAATGTATGTTCCTGTGCGACTCATTGCTCCCAGAATTCATTGAATTTATAACTTGCAGTGTATCAGGGTCAACTAGGATTTAAGCATAAGTCTACAACTTATCTGGCACCTCTTCCCAGGATTTGTGCTTGAGGAAATAAGAGGGGTATCAGGAAGGGTTCTGAAGTCCATTAGGAGATGAGGCTGAATTAAGAGGGAGTTTTGAATCAGCCCTCAACGGGCTCATGAATTCTGAACTGGAAGACTTCCTTTCTGAATGTTTGAAGAGTTGTTCAATATCCACATCACGATTAAGAGCCACCATAAAACTCTTGAGAACACTTGGACATCTGTCTTGAGGTACTTCAGGATAAAGTGTTCATTACTATTCTTCTTGGCTGGCATACTCAACAGATGCAAGCACCCCCCCCCCCGGTTTAAACAAGGTACAAGTCATTTACAACTTGTGCCTCAATGAAAAGAGTTCTATAGGTTTGGCACTAAAAAACACCACATCAAGAACGTATTTGTCTCCAGAAACCTTTCCACCATTAAGTAACTAGTTTTGACCTTGAATGGATTGCCAAATTCTCTGAAGTATACTTCTTTCTTTGCATGAACTAACTTGGAATGACTGTAATGTCCATGCAGATGACCAACTATATTTGTATTATTGATTTAATATTGAATTCTTCATTACTGATTTAATATTGAATTCCTTATTATGTCAATTCCACTGAAGGGTGACACATTTATTAGGGCTCAGTGAATTGATGTTTCTCTGGCAATCAAACCAACCCGTTTATCAATTGCTGAGGGATACTCTGTCTGGTCCACTGTTCTGCTAGTTACTATGGAATTATTTGGATTTATACCAATCAAAGGGGTGGCACAGCCTGTCACCTTTCTCCACCTAGTCACAGTGTTGCCCTTGTAGAACTCAGCAGGGAGGACATTGGTAACAAAATGGGGATTAGTTGTCTCATTGTGTCATTGGCTACAGTTCCTCTGGGGGAATTATATGCATTAAATATACTGTGTGCAGTGCTTTTTTTCTGGGGGTATTCAAGGGTATGCAGTACTGGCTCCTTTTTTTTCCTAGAAGAAAAGCACTAATGGTGTGTATGCAGCTAAAGTAATAAGATGATGCCAAGTTCTCTAGAACTCTTCACCTTACCTTGTGGATGCTGAGCAAAACAAGGGGTGGTTTGTGGGGAGGAGAAGAAAGCATTTCTGGAATGAGCTCTCTGATGTGCACATGCAGTCCCTCTGGGGACAGTGGACCTACAAGTCCAAACATTTTGGTATGGTGACCCTTCAACTAATTGTCTCATGAATTTTGCACCATAGGTCTGATTTCATGCATTCTAACTGCAAGTTTGCCTATGTTATAACCATTACATGAAACATCCAAGCAAACATTTACTTAACGTTCCTATTAATGTGGAATTTGTTCAAATATTCATAGCACTTACAATGCTATTCACAGTTTTGCTGCTTGGGATGTAAACACACCATCTGATTGCAGGATATTTGGGGTTCACTTATAAAGCCCACAACCCACTGCACAGCCTTTGCGACTCACTTGCAGGGGGGAGCCCAGAGGTTAGAAACACTGTGCCCTATTGGCCATTTTAATGGATTTCTGAAATATGATGCTTAATGAATTATTTTGTTGTTGTTCAGTTGTTTAGTCATGTCCGACTCTTCGTGACCCCATGGACCAGAGCACGCCAGGCACTCCTGTCTTCCACTGCCTCCTGTCCAACCATCTCATCCTCTGTCATCCCTTTCTCCTTGTGCCCTCCATCTTTCCCAACATCAGGGTCTTTTCCAGGGAGTCTTCTCTTCTCATGAGGTGGCCAAAGTATTGGAGCCTCAGCTTTAGGATCTGTCCCTCCAGTGAGCACTCAGGGCTGATTTCCTTAAGAATGGATAGGTTTGATCTTCTTGCAGTTCATGGGACTCTCAAGAGTCCCATGTACATTATATGTATCAATGAATGAGACATATAAGCATTTAAACTTGATAGTTGCTTGTTCTCCTGCCCTGATATGTCCAGTAGTTATTAGCCCTTCACTTCCTTTCTCTTCTGTAATACAATCCTGTCAACTGTTTGCAAATAGCAGCTCTACTTTAGGCCATCAGTAGCTGTTCTTTCTATCAGTGGAAGAGATGCAAGGAGTGCCATGTCTTAGGCCCTGGGTTATCCTTCCTGAAAATGAAGCCAAAGTTTATTTGTGTTGGGGAAGTGGAGTAAACGTCCAATATATTAACAGATGACAAATAACTGCCCGCTTAAATTTGATTGTCCTTCTGTCCTTCAGATCGGAGCAATGCTTGATAAGAGATACTGGATAAAGGAGAATTACTTTCCTCTTCTGTTCCTTTGTCTATAGACATGGAGTTACACGACAGCCTGTGGGCAGAAAATGAAATGCAAAGGTGAAATACGTGGACAGAAAGCAAACTTTGCCTGGAGCCAGTGGAGGCTGGTGCACTAGGGCAACTGGGTGGAAGACAGTCCTCTTAAGGAGAATGCCATGCAATTTTTTTTAAAAAAAATGTCCCCCAAATCTGAAATCCACACACTTTTCACTGTCCCACACACATTTTGTATTTTTTATTTAAACTTAGAGAAGCTCTGCAAACATTTTTGTCTAATGTTCTCTGGCCAATCAGGTCTCTGCAGCACTCAGTAGCACTACTGTTTTCACCTGATCTTTGCAACTACTTTTAATGATAATTAAATTTCAAGTGAACTGAAAATAAAATGGGGTTTGTCCCTAAAACTGGCTTCAGCAGAACACTGGGGTGTTTTTTTGGTTTGTTTGTTTTTTTGGTGTTTTTTTTAATAGCTTCTGCTTAGCTCACCATTTGATCTCAAAGTCAAATGGGCTATAAAATGTGGTAAAAGGGTATCTCTTCCTTATTTGTTATTGGTATAATTTTGGAATCATTATTACTAATTCAGGCATTATTCTGTGTTTAAAGAACTTTATGGGGGTAGGAGGATGAGGCCACACTTGCTGACCTCATTGACAACATCCTGTAACTTGACTTTCCTGCATTTAACAATGACCCCCCAACCCCACCATGGGGGCAGCCACCCCCATCATTCTGCCCGGACACTGAGGTGCAGTGCTTAGGACCTTCTGGCGGTTCCCTCACTGCAAGAAGCAAAGTCACAGGGAACCAGTCAGAGGGCCTTCTTGGTAGTGGCCTTCTTGGTAGTGTGGAACCCCCTCCCTTCAGATGTCAAGGAAATAAACAACTATCTGACTTTTAGAAGACATCTGAAGGCAGCCCTGTTTAGGGAAGTTTTCAATGTTTGATGTTTTATCATGTTTTTAATATTCTGTTGGGAGCTGCCCACAGTGGCTGGGGAAACCCAGAGAGATGGGCAGGGTATAAATAATAATAATAATAATAATAATAATAATAATAATAATAATAATAATAATAATAATAATAATTTTGTTTTTACACATTCTGGAGAAATTCTTCTGCAGCCCTGCTCAATCTTCCTAGTATTTTTGTTTTTACTACCCGAAATCATTCGATGTCACGTCATCCACTTGAAACAGAACAAAAACAGTATTTATTTTTTAAATAAAACAAATAAATCTGCATAAAGTTGGATGAAAGTTGCTTATGGACTTCCTTGCATTTTGTTTCTTTCCCCTTCCTTCCGCAGTGGCTTCTCTTCCTATTTAACATCTGTGAGTGGCTGTGGTGTTGAATTATTAACATGTTGTTGCTCTTTTAGAGGATCCCATCACAGTTCACTTTAGGTTAAAGGAGCCCCAAGAGCAATAACAAGACATCATAATTAGGTTGTTAATGCAACAATATCTTCATATTTCATCTGATCTTGTACATTCCCCCAGAATAAAATGACACACTTGACACTTAATTTTGAAAATAAGAGAGAGAGAGAGAGAGAGAGAGAGAGAGAGAGAGAGAGAGAGCGCTATCATTGTAAAAGAGGTGTAAATGCCACAAGGAGCGTAACATCTAACTTTCTCCCCTTCTTATTAAGACAAAAGAGGTTTCTGATTCAGAAGGCACTTCCTAATGAAATGTGTGCGGTTTGATTTTCGATAATCCAGCCATACCTACAGGTATGATGGATTGTGGTTTAGACACAATGCATGTTTGGAAGCAGTGGGGTGAGAGAGACACGGAAGAATATACAGATGAATTGGTACAAGGGCTCCACGCTGTGCCTTATGCATTAATCATGAAGCATCATGCTTATGCAAATGTGAAAAAGCCCAATTAGGCATACAGCACAGAGCGCTGGGAATCATGTTATGGGCTATTGGGCTTTTGAAATACACTCCTTGGCCAAATTTTTAAAAAGCCAAGCAGATTTGAGATACCTTTTTCCTCTTGGAAACAGGTGTACAATTGTCTTCTCGGTGCTTATTTCATGCCTCTGCCCTTAAAATATAGCTTTATCTCTGTTGGCATGACTTTCCCTAGTCGTTGAAGAGTGGCAGTGCAAGCTCTAAAGTCATTGACAAGAAAATAAAATGTTCTTTCAGAATGCAGGCGTGCCAAGAATCTTCCAGTGTTTCCCAATATCTGGATGCTTGTGCTGTAAAAAACACCCCGCATTCAGAATATACTCCAATTCCACTAGAATATTTCTACAGTCCGTCTCCCTTTGCTACTTAATCAAAACAGTCTGATTTACCAAAATGCAAATATACTGAATATTAACAGCCACATGTTGGAATGTATTCTTACATTAGAAGCAGACTAATTCATATTCTTGTCTAGAACGTCCTGCTTTTAAGAAGCCTACCAGTGTGTGTTCATTTCTTTCAGAAGCTGCTTCTCGGGGCATTTTCACATTTATCAGCGGGACTTGGTTAAAAGGCAGGCATTTGTTTATCTTTTCAGACTGCTCCATACAAAAAAAAAGGCCATTTAAAAATGGTTGCTCTGGTGGAAACCAGAATTATTAATAGCTCAGCTGCTTGTCCACTGAGGCACAAATATTCTATTGGTATGAGACAAAGGAGAAATAATTAGGATTGTCTACCAATTGAATAATTTTAGCTGAATAATCACCTGTGTTTTAACCCATTAATTCATTAACAAATTGAATTATTTATCTTATTGTAAAAGTCCCAATATAGACACTTTTGTGATATATTGAAAAAACTGAGATAGCATGCAGTTTGTTTTTCAAAACAACTGCCACTCATTGTCAGAAAAATAATCCATATGTTCTTATTATCTTTGACATTCACTGTTAAGAGATTCCTAGGGATCAGAAAACCTTCCTGATATGTTGTTAGTATAATAAGTTTCTTTGTTCTCTTGAAATTCCTTCATTGTTTCTTCCAGGCAACCATGTGAAAAAGCAGCTCCAAATTTCGTTTTAGGGAAAAATAGGTAGAAATCCTAATTCTGTTTTGTTCACTGGCTGGATTTTTTCTCCCAACCTGAAATTCCAAACAGGAAATCCATAGCTGGGGGAAAGTTGACACATACAATACAATGACTTGGATATCAACCACTGTAAGGAGAAGGAAGTTAATGCTGGGAGAGGTGCAAGAAGAGTGGAAGAAATTTAAAGAATATTTGAAACAACGTGAAAAGTTGGACATTTGAAGTGAAATCGGTGAATATAATAGGCAACAGCTGTATAATGTTAGGTTAAAATAGTATATAAGAAGTTAAGATTGTGATTTTTTTATATTAGATAGCATGGTTATGAATAAATTGATAGAGATAAGATAAGATGTTAGCTTAGGATTAAGAATAGTTGTTAATGAGTGTTAAAGTAGTTATAAAGTTACTAAAGTAAATTCGAACTGAACGCAGAAGAGAGAACGTGAGGAAGTCCCCTAAGTAAGATTTGAAATAAGGTTAAAATAATTATATTGGTGTGTTCCTGTGTTCCTGTGGGGTGTTAGGTATGTATTAGTTTTATTTGATTGTTATTTGTATTTGGTAGTGTGTCTGTATTTTATGTAGTTTGTATGTTTTTGATTTGTTGTTTTGTGTGGAAATACCAATAAATTCTTTATAAAAAAAAAGGAAGTTAATGCTGGGAGACTTCTATCCCCACTTCACACTCCATTGCCCTCTGCCCCTGAAAAATCAGGAGGGTTGGCAGAATATACTATTGAGCAGCATGAGATAGGGCACAGGTGCCTACTGGGAGAGGGGGCATTGCCACAAATTGGGTAAGGGCACTTTCACAAAATACAGCTTGCGTTTCTTCCCTATCAGCCCTGCTGCATCTCATCCTATGCTGTTTAGGAGAGTCTCCCAACCACTTGGGCCAATTCAGAGGGTTGGGAATGGACAGAGGAGGGGACTAGGAAATCTCCTTCCATGTACAGTATTTTGTTCCTTTTGGAGTAGTGAGAATCTAAGTCTGTCAGATGAACAATCTGTTTCAATGCTTTCTGTGGCTCCAAAAACAGATATATGCACAACGTCCATCAGAAATGTCATTAGTCTTTTGTTTTTGTTTACCTTGAAATTCCATGGCAAGATCCTCAGTATTTTCCCTCCCCTCCCTCCAAAAAAACACCCCTTGCCAAGAAGCCCTAAATTAGTTTCAACTTTTTGTGGAATTGTTGGGAGCTTCAAATTATGTGTCCCTAATTCTACAGCCTACAAAT
Source organism: Lacerta agilis (assembly GCF_009819535.1). Lineage (NCBI taxonomy): Eukaryota > Metazoa > Chordata > Lepidosauria > Squamata > Lacertidae > Lacerta > Lacerta agilis. The sequence continues at coordinate 35,973,623 of NC_046312.1, forward strand.
TAGAATTTGCCATTATAATGGACCTCTACAGATTAACCAACAGACTTTTAAAGGTTTGCTTTAAAGCTTGTAGCCCTAGGAAAGTAAATGTTAATTATCTCAAAGTTCTGAACAATTTCTGAGCGCTTGGCTTATTGGACTTCCGGCAAATGGATTGGTGTTTGCTTTTCTATTTCTAATTGGTTGCTTGTTCCGAAATTCAGAAGAAATCATCTGTGGACACCGTGCTGAAATGGATGGTGTTGTTTAGGTGTGAGAAGGAGAAAGAAAGGCTATAATCTCTGGTATTTGAAACAAATGTCTGAAAATCTCCTGGAGGAGCAAAGAAAAAAAAATGTTGACCTTTTAACAAATGTATCATTACACATAACTATTTCAAAATGCTCCCAGCTGTGGTGACTCATAAGTCACTGAAGCCCTGACATATACTGTAGTGGAACCTATGTTGTAATACAGCGAGAGAGACAGTATCCCAAAATCACCAGTTCCATTAGTCAGACAAAGGCCTCTCCACCTCTTACGTTTCATGATACTGACACTATTTGTTTGACCATGACAGTGGTAGGGAGATAATCAATGGATGCCAATGAATGGGAACTGCAACTACATTATTTGATTTCTAAAGGGCAGGTTTCAAAAGGAGCTAGAAAAGCTTGATAGAGTGGAAGGCTGGGTTAGGGACTTCATGTGATTGAATACAAAGGCTAGTTAGCAGTACTCTAAGGGAGGGCAGTGTTCTCGAAGCTACTAACATGAGTTTGGCCAAACTGCGGGAGGCAGTGAAGGATAGGCATGCCTGGCGGGCTCTGGTCCATGGGGTCACGAAGAGTCGGACACGACTGAACGACTGAACAACAACAACAAAGGGAGGGCACCATTCATAGTTTCCCTATCAAACTCAATCAAAGGACTCCTTTTCCTCTGGGCAAGAAACATCAGCACAATCCTATGCATGCTGACTCAGAGGTGCATCCCATTAAGTTAAATGGGACTAACAGGTAAATGTGTATTGCCTTAAATGTGAGATTAAGAACAATAGAGAGGCTCGGAAGCATGTGATCCCTCTGTTAGAAAAGGCAAGTAGAAAATACATGGGGGATTCAATATTACACAGAATATAAAGGGCAAATAAATTAAGTTATAATAAATGCCAATCGGAAGGTCGACGGTTCGAATCCCCGCAACAGGGTGAGCTCCCGTTGCTTGGTCCCTGCTCCTGCCAACCTAGCTGTTCGAAAGCACGCAGTGCAAGTAGATAAACAGGTACCATTCCTGCGGGAAGGTAAACGGTGTTTCTGTCGCTGCTCTGGTTTGCCAGAAGCAGCTTAGTCATGCTGGCCACATGACCCGGAAGCTGTACCCCAGCTCCCTCGGCCAGTAAAGCGAGATGAGTGTCGCAACCCCAGAGTCGTCTATGACTGGACCTAACAGTCAGGGGTCCCTTTACCTTTTTTAAGAGAACAAACAAGGCTTGGATTGTTGTTGAAGGATAGGGAGGAGAACATCTGCTGTCATAATACAGGAGCATACATTTCAGTTGATCGTTTTGGTTTGCAAATTACTTGGCCAGACGTTGATCTTCCATGGCTTGGATTCCAAGGCAATGTAGATATCTTCAAAAAGGGCTGACACAACCCTGGAGAAACATATCCTGGCCTTATATCTATCCATTAAGAGGTTCTGCTTACAGGCAGCCGCTTCTGCTTAGCAGAAGCTGAAATATCTTGTATTCTTTATTAGTTTCACCAGACAGAGGGTTGTGTCCAACCAAGTTCTGGTCATACTGTGGAATGTTTCCTCCTTTCCTCCCCTTGTGCACCCTGCATTTGCTCTGTGGGTTACTCCAACTACCTGGAGCAGTTCTGGGATGGCACAGTGGCAGGAGAGGAAGGGCAAGTTCCATTGCCTGAGTGGAAGTCACTCTGCACTTGCCATAGTTTTATTGGATTCAACCCAGAGACTGGAGCTATAGAAATTCTTATCTGTTCAGGTTTCTGATCAGCATCATTTCAGGAGTGCGACCAATTCAAGGATTTACCTGCTGCCAAAAAAAACAGTTTCTCTGTAGTGCTTCATGCAAAACTTTGCACTGGGGTTGCAGAATGAGTCACATGAGATTTCTCCATGCCAGGGCCAGCTAAATACAATGCAGTTACTAAAAACAAGGCAGGTTAAATCACAACCAGGCAACTAAATACATCAATACTGGCATCAGATTCCACTAAAAGCCTGTGCAAATCACCAGATTTTCAGCTGGCATCTCAGACTTAAAAGACCAGTTGCTAGCTGCATCACAAAGGGGAAGGAGCTCCAGAACTGCTTGAATTCCTCCAACACCTGGGATGTTGGCATCTTCAATGTGACAATTCAAGCTTTAGAAGTTGCTTTGGAAGCATGACTCACAGTTCTGCCATTGCCACTTGTTTGTAAATCTAAAGCAGGGGACTCTCAGTTCCCATCTGGCCCTTGTCCTTTCCTCCTCACCACAGTCCTCCTCCTCAGACCCATCTCTTCCTTTCATCTGAATAAACTGCCCTAAGAAGAACAGGAAACACTGTCCATCCTCCGACTGCTGGCTGCATTTCTGCGCTGGGTGAGGAGACTCTAAAACCATCCAGGGTATTACATCAGAAAAATGTCAACAAACCTACTGTGGAGTTTCATTTGCTGGCACAAGACAGAAAGGGATCCCATGTTAATTAACAAATGAAATTCACAAAAGTAACTTGGGAATAAGATAAGCAATAACTGACGGGTCGTCTTCTTTTTTCTTTTAAAGATGAGAATATTAAAGTGAAGTGTATCAAAAGCTGAGAACAAGCAAGAGAGCTTGCTCTTCCACTTCACAAGCATAATGCTTAATTATACTGAGCTAATTTAATTCTGCTCACTTAAATAATGAAAACGAACAACATAAATTTCTTGATCTGTTGAAAGTCACTCTGATTTGTTTCTTTGAACCAGTCACCAATCAGGCTTTGGAATGAAAATAGCTGGCACAGAGACTGATTCCATGACTCATATGGAGATATATATATATATATAAAACTTTCATGTTTCCTGTTGCAGAAGCATCAACAAGAGGAACAAAAGAATTTCAGGACTGCATGAATTCTGAAGATCATCTGTTTTGCGCACACATACGAGATCCTCAATACATGCAATTGCACACATTAATTCCCCTTGGGATATGTTTGGTAAATGTATAAGCAGCCCTTCAATATAAAACTTCCATGCTGCTATAGAAGACACAGAACAATAAAACCAGCTACAACCCATGCTGAAATTCTCACCATTCCTACCCACTGGCAGCAAGGGAAGACTGCTTCCATCAGGGGTTAATCAAGTTACATCTGAGCTCCCTTGCCTCTAAGCAGGGCCGGCCTCACAATTAGGTAGACCACGCAGGTGGCAGTCTCAGATGATGGGTTTTGGGTGCTACAAGAGGTCAGCAATTTAATTTATTCATTTAATTTATTTTTCTTTGTATTTTACTTCCAGGGAGGCGTGGTGGTACATGTGGGATTTTCTGCCTCCGGTGCTAAGATACCTTGGCTGACCTTGGGTTCTAGGCACCTTGACGTGTGACATTTGCTGCTCTGTCTCAGGTGGCAAAAACATACTGGGCAGGCCCTGTCTGGGAAGACCTTCTGCCTGGCATCTGCCAGCAAATGGAGAATACTTTCATTATAGGCTGAGCTAGTTCCACCTGCTCAGCCCCACTCTCTTAGCTCAAGGGCTCTTGATGGGAGCTGCTGCCTGGAATGACACCAGGGATGAATGAGGATGAGAACCTGAATAATCCTGGTCCTTTGTTGTTCCTATACTAGACTAAGAAAATCTTTTGCGAGACACTTTGAGAGCCCATAAAACAGGACTGAAGGGTGTGAAATAAAATAAAATAAAATGTTCCAACTAGTGTATTGACCAAAGAGCTTGAGAGGTTGCTATTTGGTTCTGAACAAACCAAATTAACCATACAAAAGATGTTCAGGCAGTCTGAAGGCAAAGTCTTTGAATTAAAGCATCCAAACTGAATTTTATGAAGTTCACATTTCTTAAGTCCATAAGGAAACTAATTGGCTGTGCCTTATTCCATAGTCATTTAATTGTCCTCTTCGACCTTCTATTACAACGTCTGATTACTTAGAACTCCTTCTGGGTCTAAACCCTGTGAGACAATGAGAAAATTAATTTACTAATGTCCACAACTCTGTTTGCCAGGACTGTATCCCCAAGCATCCTCTTTTGCAAATAGTCTCTCCTTGAATATATATGTAGCACTGCAAAGATTTGGTATGCAATTTGTTGAAACACTGCCTCTTCATTTCTAACACAGGTGGGTGAGTTTAAAGTTAAGGGTTTACAGAGAATGATGAAGAGAGAAGGGACACAAAGAGGTTATTCCCTATCACAACAGTAGAACTTAGGCTTGTCCAGCAAAACTGATTCTCCTGAACCCACCTGTCAGGGCTGGCCCAATACATTTTGGCACCTGAAGTGAACCACACAATGGCACTCCCCTCCCCACCAGGGAAGAAGGGTTGAATGAAGAGCTACATCAAGTACAAGGGGGTACATCGGGATCTGCTGCCCCTGTGGATCCTGCCATCTCAGGCGGTTTCCTCGCCTTGCTTCATGTGTGGGTCAGTCCTGCCATAGGTAGTGGCAAACTATAGACTGGGCTTTAAGAACTTCCTGGACTGGGTGGAGAAGCCTAAGACAGAAGAGAATAGAGCCAGTTAGATAACACAGCCCGGCTTCTTGAGATCTAGCTTTCATAAGACCTGAGAGTCCTATGAAAACTAGGGTCTAGGGCAGGGGTTAGCAACCTTTTTCAGCCGTGGGCCGGTCCACCATCCCTCAGACCATGTAATGAACGAATTCCTATGCCCCACAAATAACCCAGAGATGCATTTTAAATAAAAGGACACATTCTACTCATGTGAAAACACACTGATTCCCGGACCGTCCGCAGGCCATATTGAGAAGGTGATTGGGCCACATCCAGCCCACAGGCCTTAGGTTGCCTACCCCTGGTCTAGGGATGCGGGGCGGGGGGATTCAATTCCCTTTGTGTTTAAGTGTGAACCTGTCAAGACTCTGCCAAGGCTTCAGGAAAGCTATTCCTCCCCCGGTTGCAGCAAGAGCAGAGAAAACAAGGAGAGTCATTTTTAATCAATTTTATTTACTACTAATAGCAAGTGTGGTCTAAACCACAGAGCCTAGGGCTTGCCGATCAGAAGGTTTGCAGTTTGAATTACTGTGACGGGGTGAGCTCCCGTTGCTCGGTCCCAGCTCCTGCCCACCTAGCAGTTCAAAAGCATGTCAAGTGCAAGTAGATAAATAGGTACCGCTTTGGTGGGAAGGTAAACGGCGTTTCCGTGCACTGCTCTGGTTTGCCAGAAGCAGCTTAGTCATGCTGGCACATGACCTGGAAGCTGTCTGCGGACAAATGCTGGCTCCCTCGGCCTATAGAGCAAGATGAATGCCGCAACCCCAGAGTCGTCCATGTCTGGACCTAATGGTCAGGGGTACCTTTACCTTTACCTTTAATAGCAAGAGACAAAAGAACTCAATAAGCCTTAACATAGCATTGCTCCAAACAGGGTTCCTCCTCCCTCCTTCTTCTTTTTTATATATAATAATGTTTATTAATTTTTCATTAATAACAATCCAATAAAGACCATATTAATACAATACCAAATCATAATTCAATTTTTAAAAGCCAATTGTCAGGGGACAGTAAGATGTGTGGGGTATAAACAGTAAAATTATCATTATGGAATGGGACATCCCTATTTTCATCGGAGAAAATCCCCAGTCCTATCTGGGGATGCCAGGTGTTGAACCTGGACCTTCTGCACCAAAAAATGTTTATTTTATTTTTAAATTTTATATAATGCCCTTCACCCGAGGATCACGGGTCACTTGACAGGATAGCTATACCACTAAACTATGGCCCTACCCTTGTGTAGTCCCTGGCACAAATAGCACATACAACAGGAAGAGCCAATGTGGTACTCTCTTTGTTGTTGTTGTTCAGTCGTTCAGTCGTGTCCGACTCTTCGTGACCCCATGGACCAGAGCAACCATCTCATCCTCTGTCGTCCCCTTCTCCTTGTGCCCTCCATCTTTCCCAACATCAGGGTCTTTTCTAGGAAGTCTTCTCTTCTCATGAGGTGGCCAAAGTACTGGAGCCTCAACTTCAGGATCTGTCCTTCTAGTGAGCACTCAGGGCTGATTTCTCTAAGAATGGATGGGTTTGATCTTCTTGCAGTCCATGGGACTCTCAAGAGTCTCCTCCAGCACCATAATTCAAAAGCATCAATTCTTCGGCGATCAGCCTTCTTGATGGTCCAGCTCTCACTTCCGTACATTACTACTGGGAAAACCATAGCTTTAACTATACGGACCTTTGTCGGCAAGGTGATGTCTTTGCTTTCCAGGCGTTACTAGACTACAACTCCCATTGGCCACGTTGGCTGGAGCTGATGGGAGCTGCAGTTTGGCATTCAGCCTGCTCCATCCTAGTGGCAGTTTGCAGTGGGGATAGATTACGCTCTCTCAGCTTAGTAAAATTTAGTCCATCAACCTCTGTTTATCTCACAACATTTTCTTTAGAGTACTGCAACCCCCCATTATTATTTTAATACTTGAATATAATTCTGTTTTACAGAGGAATGAATTAAATGCCAGCTTTCTTCAGTAAGTCAGAGGTCCTGTGTTATGATATTTTTCTCACTCAAAGTATTTGTACAGGTCTTTTGCATTTTAAGAGATTCCAGCCACCCCGACTTGGAAATTATGGAATATTCTTATATGACCTTTTGAAGGTAGTTTTTTTTTTTAACCATCCCTGGAGGGAAAGGACATTGGCCAGTGTGCTTCATTTGTAATGTTATCAGTGCTCAATGATTTGAACAGCTGTCAAATGTACCCCACAGGTTTGTGGAATACCTGTTAAAAGGAGCTGTTTTGCACTCATCCAGCAGTTACTTAAATGTGTTTCTCACTGCATTAAGTGGGTTAATTCTTAAAACATTGATTCAAACCCTTAAGGGTAGACTCTGATGTGAATTATAGATAAGTGAGAATCTTACTAGGGGAAAACCCGCCTGTATCTGAAAAAGGAAAGCAGAGTTGGTGAATTTAAAATGCTTATTCTTGCCAGCACTTGACATTGATTGATTTGCCACTCATTCAAACTTCCAACAACCTACCAAGCTGGATTTAATTTTTTGGGGAAGATTAGACTATTTTGGGGGAAGATTAGAGACACTAACATTAAACAAAGGAGGCTAGAGGAGCTTTACCTAATCTTGAGTCCCCAGATGCTAGACTTCCACTGTCTCCAGCCAACCTAGCCAATGGTCATAAATGATAAGATGACCTACTGTTCAACAACCTTTGGGGACACAAGTTTAAGGAAATGTAGCCTCAGAGGTCTGGTATTTGCTACACCTTTCCCAGCCTGGATTGCCCCTCTCTTCTCCCCTCAAAGCCTTGAATAACTACATGAGAAATATGGGGAGCAGGCCAGCTCAGGCAGCCATGACATGAATGGAAACATGCTGAGGCCTAATTCATTTGGAATTGATAGAGTCAGGTGAATTAATTTTGGATCTTTTAACCCATTTCAAAGTATTAATTTTGAACAGTCAAACTGCTACTGCATACATGTTTCGTTTAGTCGGATAAGAGGTCTAGTGGAGGAGGGGGGATAGGACAGCACAACCCTGGAACATATTTTTTTTCCAGAGCAAAAGTGATGATGTCATCTGCCTGGTGTAACTGATGGATCTTCTTCACCCTGGAAAGCCAAAGAGGTGATAACAAGGCTTTCAAAATTGTTTCTGGGAGATAGAATAAGCTAAGGTGGACTCGTCCTTTTGTTCATATATCAATTTATTCACTCTTTCATTTGTTTGTTCCTTCTTTCCTGATGTGGTTTCTACTGCACACTAGTAGTCTAAACAGCACTACTCCTTTACAAGATTATTTACATTTCTAATTAGCAGTTAAAGGTTGCATCCCAACTGCTATAGATCTTTTGTTAAAGCTTGGTGTGGTTGACAGATGAAACTGACATTGTCAGAAGAGAACGCCACTAAATTCACTGGAGATTACCCCCAGGTAACTCTGCATAAAAGCTATCAACTCTCATTGAGGGTGCAGCTATAGGGCTGTCATAATGAGTACCCACACTTCAAAATCTACCACTACACCTCTGTGCATATGCAAAGCAGACTGAGAAGCTGCAGCCTCTATCACCCATTTTTCAACTAACTTTGCCCTCAAGTCAATCTACGTCCAGAATGATGGCATCTGATTTATCTAATTAATATAGCATATCCATGGCCAGGTGAGAAATCATCAATGACCTCAGAGTGAAATACACTGGCGGAGCTAGGAAAACTGTCTTCAGGAGCCACCTTAATAAATCTTGCAAAAAGAAAAATCTGGAGATTGTATATGTTTAGCCCATACCAAAGAGAGAGAGGGAAAGAGGCCTATAAATGCTCCCCCTATATAGGCTGGCTTTATTATATATCTCAAAAGCAATTTCAAAAGCTTCTGAATTATGCTCCTTTTCAGCTTCTAGGAGAACTTAGAGCAATAAAAGGAGAAAAGTAGCCTCCGAAGTTCATTTTCATATAGATTTATAGGAAAACTGCTTTGATGTCTTCTGCATTCCCTTGCCAGTTAAAGGAGGAACTTCTATTAAATTTAACACCACCTCCCTCACTCCTTTTCTCTCAGCTTCTCCCGCTCGTTTTCGGCTCCCTCCCCCTTTGTGCTTCAAACCTCATTTATCTTTTATGAGTACTGGGCATCGTGCCATAATAATGCAGTGAATAATACAAGACTCCTGTAACCATTCAGAGTTTTTACTTTTCTTCCCCCAATCAACACATCGCATTATTGACTTTCTCATTCAAGGAGGTGCCATGAATGGTCCAGTGCTTATAAGCACTGCAGTGTGCTATTCAACACAGTGAATAGACAATGTGATAGCGATAGTCAAACTTTTGGGGATGCATTATGTGCTATGAATGCACAAGGCAATTCCTCCCACTCCCAATGATACCAACACAGGCATTTAAAGGTGCTGCAAGGCTTCTGCTTCTGTCGACTGCAATGGAAGCCCGCTGCGGGGTTCTGAACTCCTGAAATTAGGTCACCAAGAGACACACATTTTGTTGCTACTTTCGAGAAGTTCAATGGGATTTGCATTTCTAGGGCTCCGGGAAAGAGGAGTAAGGAGAAGTGCTGATAATACATTTAGTCTTTCTGGTACTGTGGCCCATATCTACTCCTTTTTAAACTAAAGGAAACATGTGGCATTGCTTTCAATGAATGTGCTGCCAATTCTTCTCTATTATTACGAGTGTTGATGCACCCGTGTGTTGCACAGACCTGATATTTCTGTGCATGCTTTTGTGCATCTTTATATCTGCACATGAATGCTTTCAGGTTAACTCTGTCTTGATGTTTCCCATCCACATTAGCAGGTGGTGCTCAATGGGGTGTATTTGCACAGTACATTGTACCTCTCCCTCAGTTACTACTTCCCTACTTTGCAGAAAACCTGAGGTCCATTGTGGGCATGTGCCCAGGTGTTTGTTTGCCTGCATGGAAGCATCTTTAAAAAAAAAAAAGTCAGTGGAACGGCATAACAACAAATAGCAAAGCCAAAGTTTCAAGCATGTTTCACAGTGGGGAAGTTGGCCATTTTTAAACCTACCAAACATACATGCTTTTTGGTTTGTCAGAAATAGGTTGACAACAGGAACGCTAAAACAATATGAATATTTTTTTTTACACATTTGTGTTTCTCATATGCCGAACTTAACCTGTAAAAAGAGGGTAACTTGTGGTGATGGCGATTATGATAATAAATCGTCACGGTGATAAGCTGTTGAGGATACATTGCAAGGTTTTAGGGTAAACAAAGGTCTTGACAGGTTTTTGCATGTAAGACTAATAGTGCAATCCTAAAGCACGCTGACTAAGAAGTAAGCCACATTGTGCTAAGTGAGACTTACTTCTGAGTAAACATACTTAGGATCGTACTGTCCATCATGGAGTTTGGATGTTCAGAGGCTGGTCTCCTTTCCCCCATGAACCTGGGAGTTAGAGCTTCCATCTAGGGAAGGAGGTGTAGATAATTTCTCTCTTTTTCTCTTTTGGAAGGCAAGGGCTGATTTACTGTTCAGTTTTCAACACCATGCAGAAAACTCTTGCTGAATGATCACCTTGTTACTATTTCTACTGAGTCAGCCCATATACTAGGTTAACTCACATTAACATTAATGGGAGTAGCGAGGCTTCAGCTGAGGGCCTCCCACAGAAAATGTATGTCACAGCCCTAAAGTATTTGCTTTGATTCTTATTTACAGCTCATACTGTTACCTGTTATTTGGTGCATGCTTGTTGGGGAAATAGGTGTCCTATATTTTATCTCTGGAATTTTCAACATTCCTGTTTGTTTGTTTAAAAATGGGCACTTGGAAACAGAAATAATTAATGTCCTGTTTCCCAGAGATCAACACAATCCTATGCATCTCCACTCAAAAGTAGTTCTCACTATTTTCAGTGGAGCACGTCCTCACAGATATGTGTACATAGAAGACTTTTTAAATATTCTTTATTATTTCACTCACTTTCATACTGCTTCATTGTTGCACATTGGATATATAGAAAGCAACACAGGGCTCGGCCACAAGGAAGCTTGCCTAAGGAGCGGGTTGCAGATACATCATTGCTTGTGGTTTCCACATGGGCAGCTGACAGAAGGAGGTACAATAAGGCTGCTGTCTGCTATATGGAGGTGTGTGTGGGGGGGAAGGCTGTTACCTTGGGTGCAGTTTTTTTTGGGGGGGCGTAGGGTGTCGTGAGCCACTGTGTCCTCAGCTGCCCTCCACCTGAGAAGGATGCAGCAACCCAGGTGTTCCAAGAGCCCCAGCTCCACTCACAAAAGCAATGCAGGTCTCAGCTCGCAGGGCACCTGAGCTGCTGTCTCCTCCAGCCACCTCCAGCAGCTGAGAAGAACACAACAGTCTCACACCAGCCTTGCAAGCAGGGTTGGGCTTACAGGGGGCATGAGCTGCCACCTACCCTGCCTGAATGCCCCATGCTATTTACCTTGGGCTGTTGCTTGGCCCAGCCACTGGATCACGTTTTGGACCTAGCTGAATCCCCTGTGCTTCGTCTTTGCTCATTGAGGCTATACTGTACATCGAACCACACTCTCTTGGCCCACTTTTACCTCCCAAGATTGAGACCTTAGCCTTTGAGAACAGCCCACTGGAGCAAGGCAGCCATAAAAGGTAAAGGTAAAGGGACCCCTGACAGTTAAGTCCAGTCACAAACGACTCTGGAGTTGCCGCGCTCATCTCACTTTACTGGCTGAGGGAGCCGACGTTTGTCTGCAGGCAGTTTTTCTGGGTCATGTGGCCAGCATGACTAAGCCGCTTCTGGCGAAACCAGAGCAGCGCATGGAAATGCCGTTTACCTTCCCACTGGAGCGGTGCCTATTTATCTACTTGCACTGGCGTGCTTTCGAACTGCTAGGTTGGCAGGAACAGAGACCGAGCAACGGGAGCGTCACGGGGATTCGAACCATAGAGTGAAACAAAAAGGAGTAAAACTGGAAAGAAGAAGAGAAGACAAAATTGCATCCCCAGTCATGGCCAGTGTGGTGGCACAGAATTGCAGGTCCATCCTTCTGACCCTAAAATTGTCTCAGCTGACCTGGCTGGGGCTGGGGGAGGGAGTAACAGCAGTTAGGTTGGGGCTGTGGCAATGCTGGAACCACAGTCCTGATGTTGCTGCAGATGCTCGGCCCCAGTCACAGCCCTGGAAGGCTAAGTTGGCTGGTGGTGGGGGGCACCAGAGGCCTGCCAGACCTACACTGTCATGCAAAGAAAAAACTGTGCCTCCCAGCCTACCAGGCACCTAATGGGCAAAATGGCCATGGGCTTCGACAGTAAAGATCTGGACTTGCATTACTGTATACTTGTGTACTAGTGTGTAGTGTCAGATCAGATTAGGCAGTGGCGCCATGGTGGCGCATCCCATGGACTGTGAGTCTGTTCAAGCCATGTGCCTTGTGTCAGCATTATCTTGTTAACACAATAGGGAGTTGGACTAGATGACTCTCAGAGTCACTTTCAACTCTACAATTACATGATTCTATGATTTCCCGTCTCTGAATGTAGCCTTAGTTCACAAGTCATGGTAAACCATGGCTTGCCATGCATGAGCCAATCACCTTCACTTCACTCCTCCCTGCTCTTCCACAGTTCCTGGCTTAGCATTACATCTAAACCAGGGGGTCATAGATCGTTTCACTCCATACAAACCAAAACGATAAGCCAAGGTTAGTTTTTTACGTATCCATTGTGGTTTGTTTCAGTGAAAACAAACAATTCCTGGTCCAGATTTGTTTCCTCTAAATGCTGGTTGTATGAAGCAAAACAGCCCATGTGAAACTGTAAACTATGTTTCAGCGTGAGACATGAACAGGTCCAGGGTGACAAAGTGATGCAAGCTCTAGTTACAAGAATGACACAGTACGAACAACGCTCCATTTTGTTGTAAAATAAAATGGCTTAATGGTCAGATTTGCACCATTGTTTTGGAATTAGATGGAGATGCACCAGTGGGAAAGTTGGATTTCTTGCTGATTTCGATCACTATCAAAATCACCAATTTAAATCAATCCACTGGGCTCCCTGGTGAGTAGGTATAGGATTTGCACCCCGAATCCTGCTAATTTACCACCTCATGCAATTTAGTTTGATGTTATTAACTTGGTATTGTTATGAGGAATACTTCCAGCAACTTTCTATCTTATGCTCCAGCTGCTTTCTGTCTGCCTATTCCCCCCACCCATCCGCTCCCTGGCCTGTCTGGCACCAATCTTCGGTGTGAAATTGATGAAGGAAAATGGAAGGCACACAGCTTAGAAATCGCTTCCACTTTTAGTCCACACATTCTCCAATTTGTTTGGTTCTTACAGACGTGGAGAATGCCTGTCAGCGAGCGGGTGTTTAAATGCAACAGGTGCTTGCCACCTGCAATTTCTTTTCTGCTTTGCTTTTTCACAGTGATCAAAAGGGGGAAATTGTCGATGATATTTTAATTTCATCTGTTCGAGAAGAGGGAATAGTTTCTTTTTCAATGACGGGAAAGGTGTCAAATTAATGAACCAGAGAAGCTAGAAGAAACCCCAAGGCTAGCATTCTCCAGCCAACTCTGCATGCCCTTATTTAGGTGAATGACATGATTCTGATAGGGTTTCAGCTCACTCTGATGCAAGGTCACACTATTTTAAATAGTGTGATTCTCAAGATCGAGATTCTTCTGCTGGGTATATTTACTGTTTTATTATTTATTTCCAATATTTATATACTGCTTCCAGTAGCACCTTAGAGACCAACTAAGTTTGTTTTTGGTATGAACTTTCGTGTGCATGCACACTTCTTCAGATACCTCCATTTCATGCGGCTCAATGTGGTGCCTTCCACAGTTCCAGTTACAGGTAGGTAGCCATGTTGGTCTGCCATAGTCAAAACAAAACAAAATAAAAAATTCCTTGCAGTAGCACCTTAGAGACCAACTAAGTTTCTTCTTGGTATGAGCTTTTGTGTGCATGCACACTTCTTCAGATACACTGAAACAGAAGTCACCAGACCCTTAAATATAGTGAGGGAGTGGGGAGGGGTATTACTCAGAAGGGTGGTGGGAATGGGTGATCAGCTGATAGGTGTGATTGGTCTTACAGGAAAAGACAAGGGGTGAGATGGCTAAAGATAGCCTTGTCATGTAAAATGAGATAAGAATCCAATGTCTTTGTTCAGACCAGGTTTCTCCATGGTTTTAAGTTTGGTAATTAGTTGCAATTCAGCCACTTCTCTTTCCAGTCTATTTCTGAAATTCCTTTGTATTAAGACAGCTACTTTGAGATCTTGTATAGAATGTCCTGTGAGATTGAATTGTTCTCCTACTGGTTTCTCTGTCTTGTGATTCCTGATATCAGATTTATGTCCATTTATCCTTTGGTGTAGGGTTTGGCCTGTTTGTCCAATATAGAGAGCTGAAGGGCACTGTTGGCATTTGATTGCATACACAATGTTAGAAGATGAGCAATTAAATAGTCCTGAGATGGTATGTTTGATGTTGTTGGGGCCAGTAATGGTGTTGTCCGGGTTTATGTGGCAGCAAAGTTGGCATCTGGGTTTATTGCAGGCTCTGGTACCAGTGTCCATGTTGAGTCCTGTCATTGTATTACTGTGGGTGAGTTGTTGTTTAAGATTGGGTGGCTGTTTGTAGGCGATGAAAGGTCAACGCTCTAAATGTCTGGATAGGCTTACCTCTACAAAAATGTTTTTAACTGGTGCCAAAAAGAGTACAGCAAAGGTGTCTGCCTAATATCAATAGGCAGGGAGATCCAAAGTTTGGGTGGTGCCACACTAAAGTATCAAATTCTTACACATGCAGAACGAGTACAATGTTACACCTGTAACAGTGTCAGCTCCACAGATCAAAGTGGTCAATTGGGCATACATGCAGTAAAGTGATTTTGCATGTACAGTATAACCTAGCCAGAGATACATGCTTTTAAAGACCCGCTGATTTCAGTGCTGGAGAACTAAACAGATGCTTAGGTCTCCTACTTCATTTCAGAATTTTCTGGATGAAAGCAGAGACACTCCTGTGAGTGGGTAGAATCTAGCAGTGCAGAAATGTGACATTACAATGAACAATGCTGATGCTTCACAATCCAAACTCAAGTGTGACGCAGGTACACAGTGGAAACGAACGTGAAAGCAGGAGGCTCCAGATGACAAAAGCAGCAGCAAGGAATGCCACACATGACATGGTGAATCAAGTTCCTAAGCTGCACATATGCACTGTACTGATTGTTCTTATTCCACCTACAGAGTATTGGCCCATTTCACAGCTAAGGAATACTGCAGCACAGATTCTTTACAGATCTTTGTTTGACCCTGCCAGCCATACAGTGTTCTCAGTCACAGAGGGAGCACACTTCCCCGTTGCAGACTTTCTCCACTGTGTGGATATCAGGGGCTGGGACCAGCAGAGATGGACTCACCATTTCCTTAGCACAATTAAGACAATATGGAGGACAATGTCCAAATAGGAGTAGCAACTGAGGAGATTTGGGGGAGAGTTGAAGAACAGTGAAAAGAAAGAGAGGCTAGGGAGGTTACAGAGTGAAAGGAAGTAAAAAAAACTGTCTGAATAGGATCCAAAACTAAGCATTAACCACCAGTTCAGAACCATATCACACCAGTCTGCAATGGCTGTCTTAGGCTGCATTCAAATGTGGGAGGAACTCTCTGTACTGGACAACTCTATTAGGATCCACCCAGCTTGGCAGGAGTTCCACAAGGAAAAGCAAACCATTTAATACAAAGAAATTTCAGAAATAGACTGGAAAGAGAAGTGGCTGAATTGCAACTAATCACCAAACTTAAAACCATGGAGAAACCTGGTTTGAACAAAGACATTGGATTCTTATCTCATTATACATAACAAAGCCATCTTTAGCCATCTCACCCCTTGCCTTTCCCTGCAAGACTAATTGCAGCCGTTTAGAGTCGTCAACAGGTTTTCCACACTTATCAGCCTATCACCCATTCCCACCACCCTTCTGAGTAATACCCCTCCCCACTCCCCCACTATATTTAAGGATCTGGTGACTTCTGTTTCAGTGTATCTGAAGAAGTGTGCATGCACACGAAAGCTCATACCAGGAACAAACTCAGTTGGTCTCTAAGGTGCTACTAGAAAGAATTTTCGATTTTGTTTTGACTATGGCAGACCAACACGGCTACCCACCTGTAATTCAAATGTGGGGTTTATTTTGTGTTGTTTTTGCTGGTTATCATGCTAGTCCCTTTGTCCCAGTTTCTAACATTCCCACTGCAGTACCAGTTGTGTTTATAGAAATGTGGCTTTTTGATCCATATTCTGCCATGCTAAATTTTAAATGGTGGGATACAACTCCAAATTTCATCATGTGAAATTACAGCACAAATCTCCTGTGATTTGCTGGGCTTGCAAATGGATTTGGCTCTGGAAACAATGATCATGGAAATGATAAACTTCTTCGAGATTCCACTACATGGCTTTTGATGTCATGTGACCGATCACATAAAAAGTGGAAATTAGGAGGTAAGGAAACAGCAGGAAAAGAGCATACAATGCTCTCTGTATGCATCCCTTTCTCTCTATCCTGAGAGCCACCAGCAACCCAGGGTCTCAGGCAGAGAGGGTCCTTTCCCCACCACCTGATATCTACTCCTTTTGTTATCTGGAGATGCCAGCGACAGTAAATTCTCACCTGGTGGAGTGCTGCCAAAGACCTGCCTTCCCAATATTGGATCCACCGCTGCCTACTAGGATGGGACCAGTGGCGGAGCTTCATGCTCCTGCACTGGGGGTGGGAAGCAGGCAGGGGCAGGGCTGACCCGCCCTGTAGGGGCGTGGCGTGCGTTCTGGGGGTGTGGCACGCCTAGATGGAACCCTATCGGGATCCCGCTGCCCGGGGTGCACCACCCTCTATGCCCCACCCTTCCTGCACCAGTGAATGGGACAGGGTAGGGCACACCAATGGAAGTGCCGGATTGGGTTCACTGATGGGTTCACTCAACCTCTCCAATGCACTGCCCTACAGTAAGCAGCTGTAGGTATCAGGAGTGTGGCCCAGTCATACCACCCCATCATGTGGGCCACTCCCAAACCCAACCTGGGAACTTCTACATCAGCAGGTGTGGGAAACCTGCACCCCACAGGCCAGATCTGATCAGGCATAGCTCCCACTTTGGCCCACAAAGCCGTTTCCATTTCCTAAACCACGCCCACCTGCACCACATATGACTTGATGTCATATGTCAATCCTGCAGATGATTCCTACAGAAAGGTGGGTTAAAGTCAGCTGGTGGGTGGTGAATTTAATCCTGCTGGATCAGCAGCACAGCCATGGGAAACTCAACTGTGCAGCTGATCATTGGAGAAAGCAGCTTTTCCAGTTTCCAAGTGCATGGCAACCAGATAAGTATTGGTTACTTAAGAGCTGCTGTGCATGGAACTTCTATAGGTGGGTGGAGCAGTCCACCAGTCAGTCTTCTGATGATATAATGACATCAGGTGACTAACAGGGAGTCTGTCAGTCAAAGTGCATCTGAAGAGGTGGTGACCAATTATAAACCGACCCTCTATGCTCAAAAGGTTCCCCACCCCTTCAGCTTTCTCTACAGGAAAAGTCCAGTCTCTACCACTGAACTCTGGTCTCTGTCTTTATAGAAGGTGTACATACATTTATTTATATATTTTTAGAAAAAGGTAAACAGAAAGAATGCAAGATGAATCATTTTCCTGTTGTATTTATTAGCTATGTTTTCCTTATGTTCCATGCCAAACAGCTACGGGATAAAACAAAGTTAATATCTGGTACATAGTGTGTGTAAAAAAACGATAAAGCTCTTAAGAGGCTGTTTGGTTTCTGTTTTGGGATGTTGACAGCTATTGAATTCTTCTTTAGTGGTTCCAAATTTAATAAGGCCAAATAAATCTCTAAGAAAACACTTCAAACTAGCAGAATTCTTCTGCTTTATTTTTCTGTTCAAAGTGAAAAGTCTTCCTCTTTTGCATTTTCTTCCTCCCTATGGATTTCATGGTGTTACTTGGACAAATGAGAGGCATTCTGACTTAAAAGGGGCTGTGGGGAAGAGTGACCTAGCTCTGCCCCAGTCTGCGTCATGGTCCACTAAGTGGGGGGCAATCCGGGGGAGGTTTCCTGCACATTTTAAAATCCTGATTTTATTATTTCAGTTGAAGACTTTGACATGTTATATTGTATTTCATTTCTTATGTCTTTGGAATATTTATTCTTTTTATATACTATAAAAAATTCAAACATTTATCTGCTGTTTTGTTTCTTCTCTTATATTTCTTTATCGTTTATGCATTTTTTGCTTTTAATATCTCTATAAGCTTCACTGAACAATTTGTGAAGAGGGGAGATGCAGTGAATAAGCAAACTCTGCTATAACTAGTTCAGATTTCCCAAACGGATGTTTTTGGACTAAAACGCCCACCACCCCCAGCTAGCATGATTTCTAGTCGAAAACACTCGGAGGGACCAGTTTGGGGAAATTTGAACTACGATAGCTTCAAAATGTAGTTCTGGAATTGGGGCACATGTATAGTTTGCTACAGCTTTTATTTATTTCAGTTCATTTGCCCACCACCACTCAGCTTATTTAAATGTCTATTGACACTGATGTTGAAACGTTGCCAAAAAAAAAAAAAGCAATCTTGATTGCATGGGTTGTATGAATGTTGTATTTTAATGTTTTGTTGGAAGCCACCCAGAGTGGCTGGGGAAACCCAGCCAGATGGGTGGGGTATGTATGTATGTATGTATGTATGCATGTATGCATAATTAATTAATTAATTATTAATGTAGCATCAAGATTGCTTTTGTCTGGTTTTCATATGCCCTGGGAAGCACTGTGAAAGATTCTTGATACAACTATACATAGCACTACATCAAAATTGTTTTGATTTTTTTATTGTTTTATCAGTGCATGTCAGCAGAACACCACTCTACAATAATGTTGACGGGGTAATCAAGAAGCAGTTTACTTTATAGAAACTTGGTACCTCTTTGCTGCCTGCTTGACAGACAATAGTGTGACACCCTCTGCACACCCACGTGGAGCTCTGGAATAACATCTTCCACTGGGGTATACTGTATTATGGTAACTTGTTACTGCACATTCCTATCTGCGTAAGTTTGAAAACACTCGTTTTTACGGGCCGTGTGTGTCCAGTCATTCTATGCAATTAGTTTCATTTATTTTTATCGCTCTGCTAATTTTTATGTTGCAGTTTGTTACTTCCATGATTTTGTAATTTAACCTTGTGTCTTATGCTATTGGGCAGCCTGGAAAAAAAGAAGACTGCAAACATCCAGAAGCAAAGAATATCAAAAGTGTCCCTTCGGCCAACTTATCTAGTTCTGATGACTTCTAAAGTATGAACACTTTTCTTGGCTCTGTAGTAGCTTGGGTGGAATTCAACTAACTTTTACTCAGAGTAAACCCACAGAAATTAATGATTAAGGCCCATTAATTCCAACGAGTAACCCTTAGCTGAATACCACTACATTTTATTCCCTTTTCTGCTTTCCTTCTTAATATGGTATTTAAAGGCTTGCACTGAAGGAGAGAGAGAAAATGTTAGAGGAGGATAAAATCTTTAAATCTGGGAAGCAGTGGTGGAATCTTTACCCCTCCAGTAATAAGTTCATAGCAGTTCTCTAATTATAACAATAGCAGTGCTCACATATTCTACGGCAGTTGGTGGGGAAAATAGTTTGACTGGTATTCCATCATCCCCCCTCCAACTGCTAAATCTTTAATAGCATTTGTAATCTCTCCTGTCATCAAATAAGCTTCCAATAATAATTTATCTTTAGTTCTCCTCATAGGGCTCTGCCTTGAGTAGGTAGAAAGAAATGTGCAGCACACAGCTAAATACCCGAGCAGAGCTAGCTCAAGAGATGTATCCTCTCTAGGCTTAATTATATCAAAATTAATACACCAATGCATTAAAATTAAATGAAAATTAATTTTTTATTCTAGATACGTGTGGTATAAATTAAACAAGAAATCGATGACAGAAACTCATTCTTTGTTTGAAACAGTTTCAGCAGTATTAATATGCCTTACCTTACTTCTTGAATGCTAATTCAGAACTCCTCCTGAGCAGTGTTAGATTTTTTCTGAAATCATGAGAAGCCAAGACTCAGTATTTAGATTGGAAGCTTACAATCTAAATGCAGAGTTTCGGTCCCTTGTGAGTGACCATAAGAACATCCTGATGGATCATGGGCCATCTAGTCCAACATCCTGTTCTCACAAGCAGCCAACCAGATGCCTTGTGAAAAGTCCAGAAGCAGGAACCGGGCACCCAAGCATTCTCCCCTCCTGCAGCTTCCAGCAACTGGTATTCAGAAGCATTACTGCCTCCAACCATATAGGCAGAGTTCAACCATCATGTCTAGGAGCAGTTGCTTAGCCTTCTCCCATCACTAACTCCTGTGGGAGAAAATGCCATAGTTTAACAATGAGCTGTGTAAATTAGTACTTTCTTTTTCTACAGGGTAGCTCAGCCTGTAGAGCATGAACCCCTTAATCTCAGGGTTGTGCGTTTGAGCCCCACATTGGGCAAAAATATTCCTGCATTGCAGGGGTGTGTGCACTAGACATTTATATGATTCCATGATCTGTTCCGAATCTTCTAATTTTTAGCTTCATTGAATGTCAACAAGTTCTAGTATAGTGGTGCCCCGCTAGACGAATGCCTCGCTAGACGAAAAACTCGCAAGACGAAAAAGTCAATGGGGCTGCCTCGCAAGACGGGAAAAAAAAATTTTTTCGTCCCGGAAACCTCCGCGATGCATTGCCGTTTCGCTAGATGAAAAATTCGCTCTACGAAGACACTCGTAGAACGAATTAATTTCGTCTAGCGGGGCACCACTGTATTATGGCAGTAAAACTTTTCTCTATCCACTTTCTCTGTGCCATGCATATTTTTAATAAGCTTCTATGGTGTCATCTCCTACTTGTCTTTCCTCTAAACATCTTTTGCAGAGGACAGTCCTCTGTTTGAAGGAGTCGTTTATTTGATGGGCTGTCCTGTCCACATCTGTTCAACCTCACGTTGAGAGAGCAAGGAAGTTGCTAGCACTTTGAGAGCAGACTGAACAGTCACATGGATCACCTGGTCACAGTTTTTCCCACTATGGTGAGATGATTATATTTTTATTTAAATTACAGTGGTGTCTTGGGTTACAGATGCTTCAGGTTACAGACGCTTCAGGTTATAGACTCCGCTAACCCAGAAATAGTATCTCGGGTTAAGAACTTTACTTCAGGATGAGAACAGAAATCTGTACGGTGGTGGCGCGGTGGCAGTGGGAGGCCCCATTAGGTAAATTGGTACCTCAGGTTAAGAACAGTTTCAGGTTAAGAACGGACCTCCAGAACAAATTAAGTTCTTAACCCGAGGTACCACTGTATAGTAATCATTTATAAATGGGCATTATAATTCAGCATATTCCTATTTTTATTTTTATTTTTTGCAAATCTGAAAATTCTTTTATCCGCTTTTGCAATATAAGATACATGGATGAGCCTCTTCCAATGATGTAACACAGATACATTTTATACTCGGGGACCTCTACCAGAGGAAGCCACCCTGAGCTGAATTTCTAGATTGTTTGAATCATAGAAAAAGTAATTGGATCTATACAGTATCCATTTGTGTTGCTTTTTTTAAAAAACTTTACTGTATTGAAATTCAAAAATAACATAAATAATATACACACTCTTAATTCGACAAAAAAGAAAGTGTCCATGTACAAATATTCTTCTATGAATTTACAATAATTAAGCTTAGGTTAAATTTGTACAGTCTCCTTTTTCCTATATTTTCCTAACATAAAATAGAAATAAAATATTTTCCTATATTTTCCTAACATAAAATAGACTGTAAGGTTCCTTTCTAGTGCTACCTTATTCTTTCTGTATTTTCTAATATGTTCTTACAACAGTTTGTACACTTTACCTTATTCCCTAGCTGTCACTTTAAACAAGGGTCATTCAAATACTGCCATAGATATTGTACCGTACCACTATTATATTTCTGTAAGTAACTCTTATTCCTGCCAACCTAGCAGTTCGAAAGCCTGTCAAAGTGCAAGTAGATAAATAGGTACTGCTCCGGCGGGAAGGTAAATGGCATTTCCATGCGCTGCTCTGGTTCACCAGAAGCAGCTTAGTCATGCTGCCCACATGAACCGGAAGCTGTACGCCGGCTCCCTCAGCCAATAAAGCGAGATGAGCACTGCAACTCCAGAGTCGTCCGCGACTGGACCTAATGGTCAGCAGTACCTTTACCTTTAAATAACTCTTATACATTTCCCATTTTGAAAAAAAAATGATTGTTTTGTATTACAGTATCCATTTGTTAATAGACCTCAGTCCTGAACAGGCATTTGCTTGAACACACAAGGGCTAAAAAGCTGGATGGGAGCAAAGTGAACCTCCAAGCCCTGTCCTCAATGGTGCTGGGTGTGCAGGTGCCTCATTAGACCTTCATGTATTTAGCATCTATTGATTTCACTTAGAAAACCATTGCAGCCCAGTAAACCTGTGGTCTAAAGAGGAGTCCACATGCCTGGGGACACTGGGGGCAGAGCCTGCATGCATGGACCCTAAAGAGTTCGCCAGTCAAATTACGGCAAATAGGAAACGTAGGCTTTGGGTTTTACCTGAAGTGTCTAGGACAGAGGCTTTATGGTTATGTGGAAATCTAAATGGACATTTTTCTATGTGCAACCTCACTAATATACGATATTTGTATAACACTTCCACATTTTGAAGCAATAGCAAAATATTCAATATGACATAGATTCATGCTGAAGGATGAATTTCATTAGCTATTTGTCATCATGACATCTACAAGATATCTGCTAAAAGTTACATGACAAACTGACGATAGAAAAACAATTCCATTTTCTGGGTTCTGCACCTTTGCTGCGATGTCAAAAGATTACACAGCCCTCCCCTCCCTTTTTTGCCCTAGATTGGTTGCAAATGTTTGCCTCAGTTTAATCAGAGATGAATTATCCATGGGTTTTTGCAGAAAGGCTTAGATGTAGGATGAAAGAGGAAAAGGAAAGCGGCCTGATAGAGAGCCAAATGTGCCAGTTTGGTTATGTGTTTCCGATGCCAGCCCAAGTCTCACTGTACACAGCAGCAAATGAGCTCAGCTGAGAATTGTACCTTCAGTCTTCAGCTTGTGTACAGTGTACAAATCTTTTGTTTGGTATCACTGAGGGTTCTTATTTTGTTTTTTTTTCCAAAAAAACCCAAACTGTCAGTCATAACTATCTTTCCTGTGATCCAATTCTAGCCATCTGGATAATCTTGTACGGTAAAAGAAAATATTTCCCAAGAGAGCTTGTAATTAGTGATTTAATTTTTCTTTTCTTTTCTTTTTTTTAAACCCTAGATACAAAAGGAGAAGCAAGAAAATCCAGAGGCTTTTAGTGTTTGCCACAATGAATTTTGTGGTTGTCTAAAAACACACACAAGTAGTGGCTCTTTTCAATAAAGAACTGAGAGTTGTAGGAGTGTTAAGAGTTGTTGCAACAGAACCCCTGATCTGGACTTTGTGCAGAGTAGAAATGAATGCTCTACACCACAAGAACGAGTTTCAAAGCTTCACTGGAAAGTGTTTTAAAATATTTACAATTAAATTTTGCAAAATACAAAAGAGCACATTGTGCCCAAGTCTTCGTTTTAGTCCTTAATGCAGTTCAATAAACTTCCCTCTCTCTGATCCCAGAGAAAGATCCTATGCAAGAGTCTTGCTTGATCATCATTGCATAGTTTAGCCACTGACATGCTGGGGGCTCTTTCTCCCCAAGTGCTGCAAGAACACAGAGACACTGAGTTCTTGGGTTTCATTTCCTGCTGATAGGCGCCACAACCTGCCAACAGTTTGACCTCACTTGCAAAGGAACACGCCTCCATTGTTTCCATTGTTGCCCAAGACAGATGCATGCCAGCTATATAGGGACATAGGAAACTGGTCAACCTTGCTCAGTATTGCCTAGATGTTTTGTCTAGCCCTACCTGGAAATGTTGGAGATTAATGTGGTGCCATCTACAGCCGGAGCGTATTATTCTACCATGAACCAACAGCCCTTTCCCCAAAGGACAAACATCTTTATGGAAGCAAACTTCTCATAAACATGAGCTGTGCAAAGAAGTTTGGATTGCAGAAAGAAGCAGTGCATAAGCTGTGGAAGTAGCCAAAGCAAATGAGTACATTTTAAAAAGGTGAATATGAGCTTCTGTTATGGCCTGTTGGAACAGGAAGAGCTGAGGTATACAAAAAATCCATGGAGGTTTTAACAAGATCAATATCCTGGTTAAGAAGAGCTCTTTTCCTCTACAATCAAGTGGTATATAAATTTCATTAAACAAAATAAAGGTTTTTGTGTGTCTTTGTGAAAACCCATGATTAGGTTTGGCTTATTCCTAGGAATGCTATATATTAATATTCATGTTGCATTTGCCTCCCAAATGTTAGTTTGGTCTGAAACTTCTCTTCAACCCCACGAGTTGGCTTTAAGAATGCAGATAGCTTAGAGGTGTGTGTTCCTCCTCCTCATATTCATGAACCCAGCTGCTTTATTTATTGCATCCTACTTTCATATTTCCCCCCTCTTATGGTTCATCTCACTTGGGGCCCTGATTTCTAGTTTATTTTTCCAGTTCATCTCTCAGCGGATTTCCTATCAAAGCTGCTATGAAAATGACTTGGGGAAGAAAACCCTTAGGATATAGAATTGCTCAACTAAAACTATTCATTGCTCATGCTAACTGCATGAATATATGAGAAATTCAGCAAAATAAGAACCAAAAGTTTTTTTGGGGTGTGTGTGTGTGTGTGTTGTTTTTCCTGAGTTGCAACAGGACTTTTTAAAAGAAACTTGTTTTGGTATAGCATATGCGTCCTTTCTCCATCAAAAATAACAATGTTAATTTTTTAATTATTATTTAGAAAAGTATCTAGGACCCACCAAGTCATACAATATAACATGACAGTTGCTGTAACAATATATACAATAAAAAAGAAAACAGCAGAAAACAAAACAAAACAACAACAACAACAACAACAACAACAACAACAACAACAACAAAAACCACCCAGCACAACAGAAGCATTAAAATGACAGAGGGTGGCGCTAGGGAGTTGTCACTGCGGCACCCCTTGGCGTGTGGGGTGCCACAGGGCACAATCCTCTCCCCGGTGCTCTTTAACATCTTTATGCGCCCTCTTGCCCAGCTTGTTCAGATCTTTGGGCTGGGTTGTCATCAATATGCTGATGACATCCAACTTTATGTGTTGATGGACGGCCATCCTGATTTGGCCCCAGATACACTGACCAGATGTTTGGAAGCTGTGGCTAGATCGTTGCATGGGAGCCGGTTGAAGCTAAATCCTTTAAAGACAGAGGTCCTCTGGTTGGGTTGAGACGACATGGGGTTGGGGGGTAAACTCCCATCCCTTGCGGGAGCGCAATTAGTGCCAGCACCTTCTGTCAAGAGTCGGGGTGTAATTCTTGATGATTCCCTCTCTATGGAGGTGCAGGTTACAGCTACAGCAAAGGTGGCATTTTTAAAGGTGCTGTGTTAAGCAGTTGGTTCCTTATCTTTCTCGCCCTGATCTAGCCACTGTGATCCATGCGATGGTCACCTCCAGGCTTGATTATTGTAATTCGCTCAATGCAGGGCTGCCCATGAAGCTGAACCAGAAACTCCAGCGGGTGCAGAATGCGGCAGCGAGACTACTTACGGGGTCTTCGTCATGGGAACACATCCAACCAGTGCTATACCAACTGCACTGGCTCTTGGTGGAGTACAGGGTCAGGTTTAAGGTGCTGGTTCTAACCTTTAAAGCCCTATACGACCTGGGACCCTTGTACCTATGGTTCCGCCTCTCCTGGTATGCCCTGTGGAGGAACTTACAGTCTGCAAACAATAACATCTTGGATGTCCCGGGCCTCAAGGAGGTTAGACTGGCCTCAACCAGAGCCAGGGCCTTTTTGGCCCTTGCCCCAGTCTGGTGGAACGCTCTGTTGCAAGAGACCAGGGTCCTGCAGGACTTGACATCTTTCCACGGGACCTGCAAGACAGAGCTGTTCTACCAGGCCTTTGGTTGGGGCTCAGTCTGACCCCTCTCCTTTTACAAGACCCTGCATATGTGTCCTCTCTAACTCTTCTCACCAGCTCATACAAATAGCTGAGCCTGGTGAGTACTTAAGGTTCCCAACCCCTATAGTTATAATTTGCAGGTAGCCATCTGATCTTATTTTGATTTTAATCTGATTTTAAGCTGTATTTCAGTCGACTGCTGAATTTTATGTCTTAATATATTATATATTTTGATGTTAGCCGCCCTGAGCCCGGTTCTGGCTGGGGAGGGTGGGGTATAAATAAAATTGTTGTTGTTGTTGTTGTTGTTGTTGTTATATTAAAAATAAATAAACAATAGCATAGGCCTGCCTACATAAAAAAGGTACCTGCAAATCAAATTTCTGCTGGAGGAGCATTCCAGAGCATAGGAGCAGCAATGATAAATGCCCAACTTCTACCGGAGGGACAGTGATGCATCTGTAACACAGGGGACAACTGGGATATAAAGGCTCAGGTAGTCCCAGACCTTGCAATTGTCCGTATTTCCCAGAGATTTGATTCCAGAATTTTCTGCTTTTCCTTAGGACGTTCCTGTTTTCATTGGAGAAATTTTGGAGGGTATGGAGTTATCCGACCCCCGAGCCATCTGAAGGCAACCCTGTATAGGGAACTTTTTAAATTTTTAATGTTTTATTATATTTTTATATATGTTGGTAACTGCCCGGAGTGGCTGGGGCAACCCAGTAAAATGTGTGGGGTATAAATAGTGAAATTATCATTATGGAATGGGACGTCCCTATTTCCATCGGAGAAATGTTCGGGGGTATGTAGTCCTTAAGGTATCCTTAATGTTGTATAAGCTTGCTCTGATTCCTAAAAGTGACATGAGTTATTGGGTGGACAAACTTTTCTTTGCTTGGGAACAGAACTGGAACATTCACTCATTCATTTAAATCGTCTCTGTGCTGCTTCCATTTTTTTTTCATTTAAAACAATCTCAGAGAGGTTTACAAGCTATATTAAAGCATCAAACAAAGCATTATAAAATATCAAAATAAAACATTACAAATATAAAATACACATTTAAAGCAGCATGATTAAAACAAAATATTTCAAGCTTCACTCTCATGCATTTCCACTTATAACTAATTGCCAGTTAACCAGTTATTGAAGAGCAAATGCTTGAAGAAACACACTGGAGAAATGGCAAAGAGGCTCAGCTACAAAGTGGCAAACCTTTGATTCAGTTATTGCCCGTGTCACTGGGTGCCCTGTCAACTTCACATCACCGTCTGCAATGCTGGTCAGGTTCCCTCACTTGTCCATGTGATACCATTCATTGCCTGTTACCTGTTGCTTCTTTTAAGGTATACTAACTTTCACTTTGATTGTTATGAAGGTGGCAGGGAGCTGGACTCAGTCTACTCAACTTCAGGCAGGTGAATGGTGGTGTGTGGAGTTTCATGCCTAATGCAGATCCACCCATTGCTTAGATGGTGTGTGTCTGTGTCTATCTGGGGGATAGGGGTGGACTGCAATAAAAAACAACAACAACATGTGAGAACAACAATACCGATCATTTACTTATCTTAATGTAGAATTATGTATATCTAGCAACCTACCATTGTGTTTCTTTACTTGGAAGCAAGTCCCACAGAGTTCAATGGGTGTTACTTCCAAGTAAGTGTGTATAATCTTACAATCAATCCTGGGAATTTTATCCAGGGATGACGAAGGCATTCTACTTTATCTTGAGCCCTTTGCTTTCCCATTTTCTTGTGTCCCACTGTTTTATTAAGTCCATTCTGCTTCCCTTCATTTATTTTCTTATGTATTCTTTCACTTTCTGATCCCCTGCCTTGTATTTCATATTCTCACTTCTTATCCCAAAAGACTTAGAAAGGGGAGGGGGGAACCCTCTGTGTAGCTCTGAGAAAATAGCTTGGGGAGAAGGATCCCTGGGGTGACGCCTCCGGGATGAGAAGCAAGGAAGCTTAAATATAGCAGTGAATTGGACATGGAGATGGTATGAATATAGTTAAGAGAAGAGCATTGTTTGTTTATCTGATTGTTTGCCTGAATGGTGATTCTAATTTTGCCGTGCCAAATAACATTTTGATAAGCTTATCGGAACAGGGAAATGCCAGAGAAAATGCTTCAGTCTTAAGTTAATTAAAGCTGTAATTTCACTTGAGAATCCAGATCTGTTGACTGGTCTTTCTGGCCAGATTTCAACAAACTTCGCACAAAATAATCGAGTCCTGGGGTATTACAGCAGCTCACATTATCAGGAAGATTATGGATGACAGCTGGGCTGGTTGATGATAGCTGAAGAAAAACAAGTTTTGCTAGCTGGAGAGATTATTACTGAAGGCCTCCCAGTGGTGTAGATGGTTAAAATAATAATAATAATCAAATATAGACTATGCCTTTAGCTATTGGAGCTGAAATTCAGATGATCTGGAAATCTACATATGGAAATCTGCATATGGAACCTGATGGTTTCATTTCATTAGTTCTTTCTTTCTACTTCTGAATACTGATTCCAAAGGAAATCTTTTTATGCACTGGGGGTATGTAATTGATGCAGTATTTGTGGTTTATGTTTTATTTTGTGCCTTGCTGAAATAATAGAAGATGCTATCAGTGACAATGGATGGAATGTTATGCTCCATCTCATATGTGGATTTATTACCAATGCTTAAAAAAACACTAGCAAGCTGATGGTATGTGCATACTATATGTATTTTTAACCCATATGTATGTACTTTAGCTGTTGTGGTGCCAGCAGCAGTTTCTGCTGCAGAAACTAAAGACCAACACATTGTAATCTGCCTGGGTTCCATAACAATCCCTTGTAGCTGTGATGAAAAATTACCCACAATATTTTTATATGTCTGCTTCACCCTTATTTCAAGGAGTTCAGGATACGTGGGGTTCTCCCCTCTGCCCTGCCCTGCTCCATATGAGGTTAGCATAGATTGTGGAGTAGCATCTAGTTTACATTCCTACATGTTCACATTCTAACCATTAAAGGTAAAGGTAAAGGGACCCCTGACCATCAGGTCCAGTCGTGTCCGACTCTGGGGTTGCGGCGCTCATCTCGCTCTATAGGCCGAGGGAGCTGGCGTTTGTCCGCAGACAGCTTCCGGGTCATGTGGCCAGCATGGCAAAGTTGCTTCTGGCGAACCAGAGCAGCGCACGGAAACGCCGTTTACCTTCCCGCTGTAGTGGTCCCTATTTATCTACTTGCACTTTGATGTGCTTTTGAACTGCTAGGTGGGCAGGAGCAGGGACCGAGCAACGGGAGCTCACCCCATTGCAGGGATTCGAACCACCGACCTTCTGATCGGCAAGCCCTAGGCTCTGTGGTTTAACCCACAGTGCCACCCATGTCCCCCATTCTAACCATTAGGCCACAGTAACTCTCCATATATAGGTACTGCCTATTAGAAGCAGGTAGGCACCCAGACAGATAGTCCTGATGCATTATTACATTTTCATCCCACTTTCCTCAAATGCATCCCTGTTTCTTTGTTGTAAGCCACTTTGAGAACAATTTTTGTGCATGGAAAAACTGCATACAAATAAAATGAATGAATGAAGGTGGCATGCATGGTCCTCTCCTGCTATTTTACCCTCACAAAGGTAGCTGAGGCTGAGATGTAGTAACTGGCTCACCCAGGGACCTTCACAACAGTGGTGAATTGAACCTGGTTCTCTCAAGTACTAATACTTGGCATCCTAAAGAGCATGCCACTCTGGTCCTGTGACTGTCCAACAGGGCTAGAGCAGCAGAAAACAGAAAAGAACACGATGGCAAAGAGAGAGAGAGCCTGGAATAGTCTGCTACATCAATGGCGGATCCGGGATGGAATCAAGGCAGGTTCGCAAATGAGGAAGAGAACCAAGTTAGAACCTAGTGGGTTATGAGAGTAGCCTGGCAGAAGTTGACGGGTAATGCAGGGAACTGTAGCACAAGCAGGACCTGAGTGCAACAGCAGACTCCCCTTGTGCACTTTCTAACAACTGCCTCTGACATTGGAGGTAGAAAGTAAGTAGCTATTGACAGCCTTTCATGAATTTGTCTAACTCTTTTTTTTTTTTTAGAGTGATCCAAGTTGGTGGCCACCATCCCATGTTGTGCAAGCAATTCCGTAATTTAACTATATGATCTTACTATGTTTTTGTCAATATTGAATCTTTCAACATGCAGCTTTTTTCAATGTCCATGAGTTCTAGTGCAACAAGGGAGAAAAACGTTTCTGTATCCGCTTTCTCCATGCCACACATACTTATATACAGTTCTGGATGGCCATTGCAAACACCTTGGGTGGCCATCAGTCACGGATGCTTCAGTTGAGATTCCTGCGTTGCAGGGGGTTGGATCAGATGATCCTTGAAGTATTTCCCAACTCTACAATTCTATGACTCTATCATGTTTCCTCTTACTCTTTTCTCTAAACCGAAAGGGCCCAAATGATGTAACCATTACACACTGACTTTTCGGTCTGTAATAATTATATCTTGATAGAACAACACTTTTGCTAAGCAGACCACTAAAATATATCCAGAGGCAGAAGCACGAACGGCAGCTAGTAAGTCACCACTTTGGTCAGGGACAGGAGCCCTGCTAAAAGGAGCAGGTGGGTTTGTCCCCTTGCATGTGCCTCAAGAACATTTTTGCTTACGTGTAAGTTGCTTGCAGGATGCGGGTGGCGCTATGGTCTAAACCACAGACCTAGGGCTTGCTGATCAGAAGGTTGGCGGGTTGAATCCCTGCGATGGGGTGAGCTCCTGTTGCTCGGTCCCAGCTCCTGCCCACCTAGCAGTTCAAAAGCACGTAGTGCAAGTAGATAAATAGGTACCGCTCTGGTAGGAAGGTAAATGGCATTTCCTTGCGCTGCTCTGGTTCACCAGAAGCGTCTTAGTCATGCTGGCCACATGACCCGGAAGCTGTACGCCGGTTCCCTCAGCCAATAAAGCGAGATGAGCGCCACAACCCCTGAGTCGTCCGCGACTGGACCTAATGGTCAGGGGTCCCTTTACCTTTACCGCGTTGGGTCAGCTGGTAAGATAATGGGGGCAAGGGAGAATTAGAATGTAACTAGGGGAAATATAATGTGAGAAGCAGTGAATGGGCTAGTCCATGTCTTATACAATTGGTGTTTTACCTATGCTGTATAATAAGTTAAATACTTCATCCAGTTATTTAAGTTCCTGACTTTGATTATTCTGCACAGAGTGTCCCTTACACAGGAATTTGATTCTTAGTATTATATATTTGGTGGCAATTAGCCAGGCTGGAAACAAGGTCCTATTCTATTTGCATGGTAATGAAGCATTCGTTGAATGAAATCTAAACACTAATGAGATTTTATTCACAACACCTGATGGTTGACATTAATCAGAAAATGTGGAGAAGATGTTCATTTGTTTACATCAATATTCCTGTGGGTACTAGGCCAGGGAACATGTTAGTTTGTAAAGTAAACTACCAAGGGTGATGTGTCTTTGGGGCTTCAGGTCCTTTCATACCGCAATTAATCAGACCCAGAAAAAGAAATAAAGGAAAGGTATTCAGCTATTACGTACGTCATACAGATGGTGTAGAATTAAAACAAAAATATTCCCCCACTCCATGTGCATGCAATTAATGAGTGGAATTCAACATTGTGCTATTACAAACATTCTGTCTGTGCAAGCATGTCAGCTTTCCAGATGGAATGAACTTTCTTCCCTCCCACTGCACACCCAAAAGAAACCCCAAGAACCAATTTTCAGAGGCATGGGGGAGGAAATCCCAGTTGCAAGAACAAAAACTCTTGATCAGGGCTTCCACTGGAGGGGTTTGTAGGTGAATCCCTTCCAATGTTTTGAAATCTTCAACACTTGGTGAATTTCATATCTGACTCTTCAGAAAGCATCTTGTTTTGCTGAGCGTGGGAAATATTTGAATCAAAAATGTCAGGATTCCCAGAACCACCATTTCATGGCTTATGCAGAAAGGAAAAGGGCAAAGAGCTTTTCATCAGATTGGGCAAAACCTAGAAAAACCCAACTTGCAATGAAAGTAAAGGTACTAGCATTTTAAGAACATCAGCTCCAACTTTTTCTGTTCCTGTGGCACTGCTGAGAATGCCTCATGACCCAGAGCTGTGCTTACTGTTGCAGCTCCAGCTCTCTGGAATCAATTTGCATTTATTGTATATTCTTTCACTTTTTATCTTCTTGTGCACCTCTTCAGTGGCTTCAGGCTGTGAAGTGGTTTAAACATTTGTAACATTAACTAATTAAATTAATAACAGCACGCAGTGTTCAAATAGCACTGAAGTCCCTCACGTCTGTGCTCTCCACCAAAATGCCAACTCAGTGGGGACTCACCAGTGAGTTGGCAGCATAGAAAAGTACTGAAGTAAAGGACTTTACTGCTGAAGTCAAAATATGGATGTTGATAGTTCATAACGTTAATTGTCTCCTCTCGCTTGTACTGAAGCAAAAGGATTTGTTCAAAATTTAGATTGGCTAGGTTGGAAGGTGCTGGCCTGCTTCAAATGTAGAGAAACTAGAGGAGGAAATTAGCAGGACAGAAAGGGCAGAGCTGACTCCTTAAGGGTGCCCCCCCAATAAAGATTTTATTGTGCCAATTCATTTTGAAATGTATTTCTTCTTCAGGGAGACTTTAAAACACAGCTCTGTATTTTATAGTATGCTCTGTACCCATGTGTATGTGTCTCTCTGTGTGTTTTCTTCCAAGCGTTTAGGGTTCCTGATCATGTGGCAAAACCCACACATATCCAGCTGAATGCACATGGCTTCCCCATGCATAGACTTCCCCCCAATGTGCAAAGTTTTTGAGTAGAACCAGTGGAGATGGAGACAGCAAGTGCAGCCCCACTCACCCCCTCCTGTGAAGTGCCAAATCAGAACAAGCTAATCAATACATTTATTTTGCTTCAGATCCTGAAGTTGAGGCTCCAGTACTT
Organism: Lacerta agilis; assembly: GCF_009819535.1. Classification (NCBI taxonomy): domain Eukaryota; kingdom Metazoa; phylum Chordata; class Lepidosauria; order Squamata; family Lacertidae; genus Lacerta; species Lacerta agilis. Next base: position 36,006,426 of record NC_046312.1, read on the forward strand.
TGGCCACCTCATGAGAAGAGAAGACTCCCTAGAAAAGACCCTGATGTTGGGAAAGATGGAGGGCACAAGGAGAAGGGGACGACAGAGGATGAGATGGTTGGACAGTGTTCTCAAAGCGGCTAGCATGAGTTTGGCCAAACTGCGGGAGGCAGTGAAAGACAGGCGTGCCTGGAGTGCTCTGGTCTATGGGGTCACGAAGAGTCGGACATGACTGAACAACAACAATTTTGCTCTGAGCTGCTGTTTTCAATGTTTTTGTTGTAATTGTGTTTTTATTCTTTAGTAAACCAGTCTGATTGCTTCACATCTGTGGTCTTGTAATTCTTACAGATGATGATGATGAGGATGATGATGATGATGATGATGATTTTATTTATACCCCACCCATCTGGCTGGGTTGCCCTGGAGGCCTAGGTGGAGTAGCCTTGGTTAGGGCTGCCTGGTGAGTTCACAGTGAGATCTTGAATAGGAAACTTCAACTTTCATAGCTCAGACTCTTTGCCACAGCATAACACCTGCCTGGATATGCGAGTTCAAAGATACATGCGCATTTCTGACTAGTAGAGAAAATGAGACACCTATTCCTTTTCTGATCATTGTTGAAGTTGCTGGAGGGCGTGAGCTACATTTGTTGTCTCACTAGTGGTCTGATCTGTGCTCCCTGGCATATTTGCCGAATACGCCATTGTCCTTGAGGCATGAGCCATCAGGCTGTCGCGGGAAGCATGCTAGCGACTCTGATTACTTAATCGCCTCCATTCGCCCTGTCATAGGAAGCCTATAATAACCATTCTAATGCTGAATCATATTCAAGACGTTTCAGCAAAGTGACACAAGGTTGTTGCTGCTGCCTTACGCCACTTAAGTATGGCAGGGTTTCTATGTATCTTGGGTATGATCCTTTGCCTTAATGGATCAGGGAGAGCATTGCCACAGGGTGCCTGGACAGCACAGGCTGACCCAGACTGCAGATGAACAGTGTAGCCTGGGGGCAAGGGGGGGCATTTACATGACACTGTCTGTCATGTCTTTCTGGAAGTTGCTAATGACTGCAGGTTGCTTCTCAGGCAGCCTGAGGATGATGTGGTCCTAGAGATATGCTACCTTTAGCCTGATTCAGAAATGACCTTGATGAGCAATAGCCATTAGAGCCTTACAGAATGATACACTGGGGGGGGGGGGGAGAGAGACTGACTAAAATTCGCTTCTCTCTATTCACAATGCTTCCTGCATTGACTCTCTGACTGCTACACTATCTTTAAAAGCATCTGAAAGCAGTAACAGCCTTACATTACAACATGGAGTTCAAAGGGCATTAATCTCAGAAAAATCTTCACCTCAAACTCAATTTCAATTGGAGAATGAGTACTGATTTCTTGTCTAACAGTAGCGTGTTCCTTATTTTATATCTCCGCCTATTTTATATTGAAATTCTTTTTTTATTTCCCCCCCTTATTTTTAATAATATATTCTCTCTTTCAACACTTATTACAAAGCTGTTGCTCAACATTTTAAATTTTATAAAGGTATCCTAAAACATGCATTTTAATGCATCTTGACACATATTTTTTAAAGCCGAGAACTGTATTGCAAAATTCAGAGAACTGTGAAATCCAGAGGATAATTATGAGGATAATAATTGGGAGGTGTCAATTAGGTCAGTGTTAACACAAGTACCTCTTCACCTGCAGTCTAAAGTGGTATAAAAGAGAGAGAAGCTCACCACCTCCACGGACATCTAGAGGCCAGCCGAACTAGGCACAGCATTTGTCACATAGTTTACTCTGCCATATTTGAATTTTTGTCAGAAGCTACTGTGTGGGGAGGAGCTGAGTCAGATGAGGACCATGGGGTGGAGATTAACAGAATCCTGATCATGCCCACTATTCCTGATAGGATAGTCGGTGCCAATGGAAGCTTTCTTACCATTATGAATAATGGGGTCAGCGGTTCTAGTCAGGATCCCAGTGGGCAAATGTTTTTAACACCCCCCCCTTCAAGACGTGGTTGTGAGATGGGAGCTGTCATCAGCCCCTACGGTTTTGCTATTTTGACCCAACTGGACATAAGCACAGGTGGGGTGGGAGAGCGACAGTGAAGCCAACAGCACACTTTCAAACACACTACAGGTGCATAAGAGGCAAGTGATGGGAGCAGGAGAGCAATTTGACGCCGAGTGTTACAGAGAAGGGCAAGAGTGAAGCAAGCACAAAACTAGGAACAGGAACAATTAAAGCAAAGGAGCAAAGAAAATTCTGGGAAGGGAAATGGAGGTAGGAAAGACAGGAGAGGTCGGGGTAAAAATGCAGTAGTAAATCTGTGTGCTGAAATTAGAGAACCCCTCCAGAAATACCCTTGGACAAAAAGGATTCCCAACTTCTCAAGGACTGAGGGACCCAATAGGCAAAGCTTGAAGTAAGGTACCGGTAATTATTTTGGACTCTCTTATTAGAGGAAATTTGACAATGGTCTTAAGTGAACTCAGACCCTCTGAGCTAACAATTCCTTTACAAGCAAGCAAGCAAGCAAGCAAGCAAGCAAACAAACAAACAAACCCCTAGTATATTAGGTGAACACCAAAACAAGCATCTCATCTAGTTTGGCCTTATAACTCTGACAAATGTTGCTGTTTAATTTTATTTTATTTTATTGGAATCCTTGAAATTGGGGCCTGCAGTATTTTAGTCACTGTGGGTCACTTAGTTAGCTGACTGAAGCTGTTCTGAAACTTCTAAGCTTTTCTATCACAGACTTAATGTTTTCTTTCTGCTTGTAATGATTCCTTAAGCTGTTTTGTTCTTGCCACAGCACTGTTTGATTTAGTTCTTCAGAGACATTTTTAATCCATGAGCAGCGCAACCAAGGCTGCATCAAGACATACGATTTTGTATTTCCCCCCTCAAATGCATACAGCACCACAGGGAATCTCTCAAACAAGAACCAAAGGGTTACCATTTCACTGGATTTGCCAAGCAAGTTGGTTTGTGTCTTGAAACCCTGAAGTAAACATCAATGCTTCTCTCTTTCTTTGAGATTCTGCTGCATTTTCAGAGAAGAAAAATTACTCTCCCCCACCCCAACCTAAGCTTTCTTGATAATGCCAAAACGTGAAACTTTATGAGCTCTGTGTTCCCGATTCTATTTTTTGATAACGAAGAAACTGCAATTGTTGCAGCGAGGTTTCTGTGTGAAAGAATGCTAAGGCTTTGATTTGGGCCTGCACTTTTATCTCCAACTTTAATCAGTATACAGTGTAAGGTTTTCTCTGACATTTGTAGCAGCATTCCTGAGATTGATGTTGCCGCCCATTATACAGGAGAACATTTGATACTAAAGGTTCCCTGAGCTCCCATCAGCTTTCTATAGTATGTCTGCTCTCTTGACATTTAATGTCCCTAAAGCCTGATATGGTCTGATAACTTCAGCGTTGCCGTGTGCTTTTTCCGAAGGGGCAGCGGGAAAAGAAAGAGCTGAGGCATCTCTGCTATTCCATTCAGATTGTCACTATCTACATTCACAGTGCTCAATTCTGCCACTACTTTATTCAATTAAAAAACACACCACACAAATCAAGTACAAATGAAATACCGTATGCTGGTGAAAGAAATGTGTCTGTGAGAACAGAGATTAGAGGAACACTATTTGAAGCGAAATAAATTTGCCCCCTAAAAACTCTTCTCAAAATATAGATTAGTATTTTGTTGTTAATGAAATCCTGTAAGCTGGCCTCGAAATACAGTTTATTGAACGGAAGGGCATACGTGCGTTAAACAAATAGATGAATGCATAGAAACACACGGATCTGCCTTAGTCAAAGCATTGGTCTATCTAACTCAGTATCATCTACAGCAGGGGTGGGGGGACCTTTTCAGCTCCATGGCTCAGATCCTTATCAATAATCCTGATTTTAAAGCTCCTCCTGCTTGCCTTTTAAGCTTGGAAACTTAACCTTGGAAACTTAAAAGTGAAGTGGGAGGAGGCTTGCAACAGACTTTGTGAGGCTTTCCTCCCTTCCCTTTTCTTGTCCATGATCTTGTTCCAGTCTTAAAGGGGGAGGGCGTAGGACTGTCATACGTATGAATTTTCCTGGACATTACTGGGATTTCAAAGGTGGAATTTACGTCTGGGGGGAATTTCCAAGAGGCGGTGCTTTGTCCTGGATCTTGAGCTTTTTTATTGAAAAATGCCAAAAAAATGCCTAACAACCTGTCCTAGTTTTTATTTTTTGAAATGTGGGAACCCTAGGAGGGCGAGGCTCACTAAGGGTTTTGCAAACCACTTTCCTTTCAAGTTCCCACTTGATAGTGATTGACCAATAGCTGTTCATGGTCTCTGGCAGGCACAGGAGCAAACTCTTAGGGGCTGGGGTCACTTCACCCTCCCCCATAAAATATTTGAAGGGTTTGGGTCCCTACCCCAAAGTTGTTGGGCGTTGCCATTCACATGGTATGTGTGTGCTGCATCTTGTGATTCATTATGCGGGGCAGGGCTTACCTGCCCTCCACAATATTTTATTCAAGTTGGCACTACTACTGGCAGGGGTGGTTTGCAGCCCTACCTAGGGTTCACCAAGAATTAAACCTGAAATACAGCCCATCCCTAATAATTCTGCAAGTATGATGTCCATTTCAATGTCATCCATTTCCTCTTCCTCTTCCATTTCAATGTCATCCATTTCCTCTTCCTCTTCCATTTCAATGTCATCCATTTCCTCTTCCTATTAGTGCCCAAATCCTTTCTGTAATTCAGCCTAGTACCCCCTTGCAGTGCCACACACACACACACTGGTGAATATGCAAAACCATCTCCCTGTTTTGGTTAAACTGTACACACTGCTACATATGAGTGTCTTGTGTGCTTGTCGTGTCTTCTATGTCTAGAATATTATTACTTACATTTGGAAACCTTTCTTCTCTCCAAAGAGCTCAAAGCAGCACTACAACAGACCTGCAAAATAAGATAAGGCCAAACAATAGCAAAATAATAATAATAAATAAAACAAAAAATAAAATAAAAAATTCCTTCCAGTAGCACCTTAGAGACCAACTAAGTTTGTTCTTGGTATGAGCTTTCGTGTGCATGCACACTTATTCAGATACACTGATAATAAATAAGTTAAGCATGCAGAATGTTTCATAACAAGTTCCCCACCGAAAGCCTCAAGAGTCTCACCACTAATTTTCTTACTGCTATTTACACTTACACACATGCACACACAATATTTAGAGAGCTAGATATAAGCTTATATAACACAGTGCCCAAATTTTCAATTCCTTGCAAATTTGCTGTACTTCCCCCACCTCCTCCCCCTTAACTTGCCTTTACAGAAGGTGGGCTGTAATAATCATTTTGGCTGTGTCTTGAGGGTTCAGCATGAGCTCATGGGTCACCGATTTCATTTATCTAACTCATCACAGAGTGCAGTGACAGCAAAGTCACCCACTGTGCCTCCTTCTACCACAGCAAATAACATGGAAAAGCTACATTGGTGTTTTGCTTGGGGAAAAGTAGTGCCAAAGTTATGAGCTGAGAGAGACTAGTATGGCTTATTTGGCTGCTCACTGCCTTCTTGAAGTCAGTTGTTGTTGTTGTTGTTGTTGTTGTTGTTGTTGTTGTTTTGTTTTTAGGACAATTGCAAAGTTTAGTTGATCAATATTATCCTTTGGGATTGTTTAGTCCCAGGTTATGGAACAAATTATTTTCCTGACAGAGAGATGTTGATAGTTGGGATATGGTACAGAGCAGGAGCATGTTTTCATGGTTATCATATTGTACACTTCATTCAAGTGAGGGAATTGTCCTATACTATGAAAACAAACTAAAGTGACCAAAGTAATCTATAATGTAAGGGATCTCTGGGGAAAAAATGTTTGTCAAAATGTCTCTTTTAGTTAGGCTGTATTATACATACTTGCACTTTGAAAGTACATTCTACAACAATGCTGGGCACTGGAGTTTGTTAAGGGTTGCTGCTGGGAACTCTAACTCTGTGAGTTATTATATTGCCCAGAATTCTTTGAGAAAAAGAATGCCCTTTAACGGTATACACAGCCAGAGACTAATTGTGCCTAAATAATATTTGCATGTGGTCTTTAAAGAGAGAAGTGAAACTTTTTGAGACTTTGGAAATGGATTGCCTCCAGATGAGTGTATATCTGAACATACAAGCCTTTTTCTGCTCATTCATTTGGATACAACTGAAAATGTTTTATCCATGCTTACAGGCCCCACCTACAACCTCTATGTTGCTTATGTCAATTGTGTATACTATTTGCATGGATCCTAAGAGTGTACACTTCTGTCTAAAAGATCTGATACCCTGCCAAATAGAGGGTATAGAATGGCACATACTGTTGTGATATTATGACATGACGAGCTGCGAACGCTGCAGCAAGGTCACAAGACTCAAGAGTCATGTTTCCTCTCTGTGGGAATTACACTGGGCATACCAGCTCCCACACATGTGATGTCATTGTATTTTACTATTGTACTCTTTACTTTCAGTTCTGCATCAGGAGATGCAGACGCATTTTCAGACAGCTCTGAATTATGAGCTGCTGCGCAGAGGCATACTCTGCTCTAAATCTACAATAAAGTAGATCTTAGCCAAATGGCTGTTGTGTGTGTTGTTTTCAAGCTGGGAACAACCGCATATTACAATTGTGCCCCTGGACTCCAGAAGCCAGAGGGCACAGAAGCTTCGTCCGCCTTGGGGGTCAGTCTCTCAACTTGCCCCCGCGGGAAGTTTTTCATAACATTGGTAGCAGAGGATGGTTTCCGAACATCGGACCTCTGATGACTTCTGCCTGATGTTTATCTGCCGGCAAAGAAAGCAGCCTCAAACTGCGTGCTTCGTTCCGGGGGAGTTTTTTCGTGCTGAAGACGGCCGTTTCCCACTGTGAGAAGAAGACGCGTTATCTTTGGACTGTGAGTAACCAGGACTGATTTACGAGGCAATAAACCTCAGAAGGCTAGGTTTGTTTGCTAAATTGCTTTCTGAAGTCAGAGAGTAAAAAGCCTGCTTTTTCGCCACTATGGCAAAGGATAGCAAGCAGAGCAGCAGCTCCCTTTGTCCAATGCTCACTGATGAAAATTTTCAGACATGGCGAATTAAAATGGAAGCTGTGCTTACCAGGCAGAATTTGCTTGATGTGGTCACTAATGCCCCTCCACCTTTCCCAGGCCCTCGATGGCTGAACAGGGACAATCAGGCGAAGGCGACCATTGTTTTGCATCTTGACCAATCCCAGTTAATTCACATCAGGGATTTGCATCACGCAAATGATTATTGGGTTGTTTTGCAAAATGAACATTTGAGGATTGCGGCAGGGAGTTCCATGCTGCATTTCCAACGTCTCACCAACCTAAGGCTAAAGGAGGGAGACAATTTGCGTTCGCATCTTAACCATATGAAAGAATTAAGAAGTGAACTCGCACAACGCAACGTGCAATTAAATGAAGATGTGTTTTGTTTCATGGTTTTGAATAGCCTCCATGCCGGTTATAGTGCTATTGCATCACAGCTAGGTGCCCTGGATGCTCAAAACTTAACCGTTGCCAGAGTCTTCTCAACTTTGCTAAATGAGCAAGATCGTTGTGCTGCTCAAAATGAGGCTAATGGAAGGGGGAGTGGAGCGTCCTCAACCCCACCTAGTGGTCCAATAGAGCATGTGCAAGCTCTTAAAGTCATACGCTGCACAAACTGTGGAATGAGAGGACACAGTTTCCAGACCTGCAGAAAGCCCAAGAAAGGATCTACCCAACAAGCAGGTGGATCTACAGGCAAGGCGCAAGCCAAAGTCTCCAAAGGGCACACATTTGCATTGCTTACACAAGGCGTGCAGGAGCAGGATGACATTGACATTGACTTAGCGTGGGTTATTGACTCAGCTTGTTCCCACCACATGACAGCAAACAAGCGTTTGTTTAAGACTTTTAAGAAGCTGGACTCCACCGTGTCGCAGGTGAGTGGAACACACCTGAAATCGACTGGAGTTGGAACTGTTTATCTTCAGAGTCTCCAGCTATCTATCAGCAACGTGCTATATGTCCCAGAAATTGCCTACAATCTGCTAAGTGCATCGCAGCTTACCGAGAAGGGATGCGAGCTCAGACTACGCAAAGGACTTTGCACAATTTTTAAAGATGGACAAGTTATCCTTACAGCTCAGAAGAACAAAGATGGACTGTTTTTACTGTCTTTTGAAAATACTGACTGTTGTTATGATGTTGTTGACTCTTATTTTGCAGGTGCTGCTAAGTCCAAGGAGACTACCAAACAGCCACGCAGAGAAAAGGTCACAAAATGTTTCCAGCAGGTTTCTGCTGATGTAATAGGACTTTTGCCAAAATCTAGAGGCGGAGCTACCTGTTATTTATTGCTGTGTGATCATTTCTCTAAATTTTCTTGGATTTACACTATGAAAAGTCCGCAGCAAGTCTTGGCCAAGTTCACAGAATTTTGTGCTAAGATAGATTTCATGCATGATGGAAAAATTGAATGTTTGTATACTAATCAATTACCAGTGTTTGATTCACAGGAGTTCCAAGAGTTCCTAAGTCAACATTGCATTCGGCACAAAGTTGCCGTCAGCCAATCATCATGGAACAAAGATTTGTGTGTTAAAATTAACACAATACTACGTGAGGGTATGCAGGCGCAATTGCTAAGTGCAAAGCTGTCTGACCAGAATTGGGCTGAAAGCCTATCTGCCTTCACTTATGCTTGGGTCAGGAGTATTCCAAAAGGAATGGAATGCTCACCTTATGAGATACTGTTTAACAGAAAGCCTTCTGTTATGCATCTTAAGGTTTTTGGTTCTCAGATGTGGGTGGAATCGCTTGAAGGTGCAACCATCCAAGGCATTTTTATGGGCTATGAGAAAGGTCAATACAGAATTCTATTGCCTTCCTCAAACACAGTAATTCTTACTCAGGAGGTAGAACCTACTGTAAAGCCGGAGACACAGATTCTCCAAAGCTTTCCCATTGATGTCAATACATATGAGGATACTGACACCAGCAGTAGCAGTGCAAGCTCAACCACGGCTAGTTCCGACACAGGTGGAGCTGTCATTGAGAGAGGAGCTCATGATAGTACCAGGCCATCTACAGATGATGATGTGCTAGGATCTTTAGAGCCACTGTTTACAATTGGTAAAGTTTCTCCAAAAAGTCCTGTTAAGGAGAAACTCAGCAAAGAAGATCTACATCTTATGCGTAGATCTGAGAGAGTAACAAAGGGTCAGGCGCCCAAACGTTACTCCAAAGAGTTTGCAATCTCAGCTGTTGCAAATGTAGCTGTAGTTTGCACTCAGGCTCATTTCACAGATGTGAAAAGGCCACAGCAACAGGTTGCAAAGTTCAACACTGTTTCTGCCAACACACACAGAGCAAGTGCTCTGGTCCCCTGGAGAGTTGGTTATCAAAGGCTTCAACTGGTAGAACCAGTCTCAGAGAGTTCCAAGGATGGAACAAAGACAACAGATTCATTCTGTGTATATGATAACTGTTTGTTTACTTCTGTTAATAATGCCTTAACTTTCGCCGCTCTCACATTGTCTAATATCGGGGGAGGATGTTGTGATATTATGACATGACGAGCTGCGAACGCTGCAGCAAGGTCACAAGACTCAAGAGTCATGTTTCCTCTCTGTGGGAATTACACTGGGCATACCAGCTCCCACACATGTGATGTCATTGTATTTTACTATTGTACTCTTTACTTTCAGTTCTGCATCAGGAGATGCAGACGCATTTTCAGACAGCTCTGAATTATGAGCTGCTGCGCAGAGGCATACTCTGCTCTAAATCTACAATAAAGTAGATCTTAGCCAAATGGCTGTTGTGTGTGTTGTTTTCAAGCTGGGAACAACCGCATATTACAATTGTGCCCCTGGACTCCAGAAGCCAGAGGGCACAGAAGCTTCGTCCGCCTTGGGGGTCAGTCTCTCAACTTGTCCCCGCGGGAAGTTTTTCATAACACATACAGGATAGGAGCACACTTATGTTCTGATGTTATGTGCATAGGATCCATGCAAATACTAGATGTAGAAAATTTCTTGTCTGCTTTTCAATTAAAGCTAATTCCTAAAGGCCAGTGGCAGAGCCGTCTCAATGCATTTCTTTTGTAACCAAGTGAAAATAAAGCAACTAATACATACCCTTTATGCAGAGATTGGCCTTGTAAACATCATTAGTATGACTTCTACCTGCTTCTGAATCATTGTTACAGAGAGAGTTCAGAGTGACATGCTGGATAAATTTAAAACCTTTTAGCAGAAGGTGCAGGCAAATTAATTGTATAATTGCCATGCAACGGGGTGGAGAGTTGGGATCACCATATAGCAGAAAGAAATTAACTACTGCAAATTAATTAGAATGTGGAATAATGAAGAAATGCAGAACAATGTTCTAAGTGGCAAAACAAAACAAAAAACTGTTATGGAAAACATATATTGCATAATTGTAAACAACAAAATAATAATTGTCATGGCCCCTTCACAATTCCACATGTTCCTGGATCAATGCTTTCCAAAATATGTCAACCTCTCTTTCAACAGTAAGGCACTTCTCCCACACGATGGCATCCATGCTGAATCTAGCTTCAGCCTTTACATCAGTTTTTAAATAGTCAAGTGGAAACACTAGCAATAGTGGAAAACTAGGCAGGGCCAGTTCAAGACATTTTAGCACCTGAGGCAGCCCACAAAATGGTGCCTCCCTCCCAAACCGGGAAGAAGTGGCGAGTGAAGATTGACAGCAAGAACAATGAGGAAATAACGATCTGCATTGGGATTCGCTGCCACTGTGGATTGGGGATGGTTTTAAAAAAGAGAATAATTTAATCTTCCCTATTGTTTTGTAAACAATTGGTATGAAAACAGCATACATGAATAAGATGCCGCGGGAAAGAAACTTGCCAAATTTCAGAAGGATAGATGTGAGACTTTTGGTGCTAGGCACCTTTCCTGTAGTCTATAGCACTGCATACTGTGTACCTTCTCAAGGAAAAGATAAAGCGCAGCTGCAATTTTCTTCTCTGCTTTTAGAAGCAAAACTTCAGTTACCGGTACTTTGTCCAGGCAACCTTGAGCAACTCCAGTCACTCAGGAAGTCAATAATTGACTACAACTAATGCACTTGTGTAATGAATGGTTAAAGAGACACATTTGGCTTTAATGGACCTTTTACTTCTGCAGCGAAAGATTTCAAGACTGGAGATTTACCTCTGGCATCTGGTACTGCACCTGTCTCTAATGGAAAGCTACAACTCTCTCTTAAAAAGTGTTTCTTCCTCTCATGGATGCCCTTGTAGATCTATTGGATTCACCCGTGCCTATTAGTAAGTTTGTTCCCTCAAATCTCATTAAGTATCCACTTGTGTGTCAAACTTCCTTATGCACACCTGCCTTTCATGAAGGATAACCTTATGCTGAAAAGGAAGGTGATTTTTGTGTGTTTATGAAGTAACCTTCTGGCTGTTGAAGGTAGGTTTGTGTTCTTTAGAGGACATCAGAAAAACATACAGCCTGGCTGTAATATTTTCCCCTCACACATACTGGGTTTGTAAATTAATTATTACCAGGGCTCTCAACTATTTAAAGATTTTTTATTTGATTAATCACCTGCCTTTTAACCAATTAATGAACTGATTGCATTTAAACATATTTGCATATTGCCAACACCTCAGTATAGGTGCCCTTTTGAGCTATGGAAAGAAGGGTATGCTGATCTACAGTTTGCTAAATAAACATTTCCACTCACTGGAAGCAAACTCCATCTTATAGAATCGAAGAATTGATTGGTAAAAAACTCCAATGAAGGGTCCACAATCTTCTGAGAGAGACAGTCCCACTGTCAAACAGCTCTTACCATCAGAAAGTTTTTCCTGGTGTTTAGTTGGAATCTTCTGTCTTCAGTATGTTGCTTTCTTATTACCTAGTTTCAATTATTCAATAAATAAAAAGAGTGCTTTTAATTAAGCACAATCAGAAGGCTGGATATCTAGATATAATCCTTGGCTTCTCAGCTTTGTGGAAATCAATTTGAATTTTTCTTAAGCAGATCAGACAAGTGGCAAGAATAACTCAGAGAGCTAAAATAGGTATTGCACTTGCCTCATGCCATCCCGAAAAGCCTCTTTGTGGCATGTGAACCATATCCCATATGTAAGATGGGTTCAGCTTTAAATGGGAGTTGAATCTAATTTCTCCCCCATTCTTAAGCAGATCTGGATCTTTTTGCATCTTGGTTTGTACAATGGGGCTAAAAATTATAATTTCACATATGCTCTAAAAGGGGTCTGAGCTGGTCCTGACTGACCAGGAAAGAGATCTTGAAGTTGTGGTGTGTATCTCAGTTAAAATGTTGACCTAGTCTGCAGCAGCTGTGAAAAAAGGCAAATTAGATTCCAAGTTAAAGATCATGATGAAGGAGATAAAAATAATACTGCCAATGTCATCATGTCATTATGCAAAACCATGGTTACCTCACTTCAAAAAGGAAATTGTAGAGCTGAGAGAGGTGCAAAAGAGGGCAACCAAAATGATCCAAGGGGGTGGAACAACTGCCCAATGAGGAAAGTCTGCAGCATTTGGGGTGAGTTAGTTTAGAAAGAGAGATTGGTAGGGCTACTATACATGGCAGAAGTGTATAAAATTATGTAGGGTGTGAAGAAAAGGGATAGGAAGACCCTTTTCTCTCTCACTCCTAATACTAGAATCTAGGGTTGTCCAGTAATGCTGAGAAATTAAAGATTCAGGGTGCTCTTCAAGCAACACACAGTTAAACCATTGAATTTGTTCCCACCAGGTGTATTGATGGCTCCAAACTTGGATTGCTTTAAAGAAGGTTAGACAAATTTGTGGTGGACAAGGCTTTCCATGGTTACTAGCCATGATGGCTTTGTACTATAGTATGGGAAGAACTATGCCTCCCTGTAGCAGTTGGTGGGAATCCCAAGTGGGGAGAGGGCTGTTGAAATTGGGTCCCACTTGTAGGCATCCCAGAGGCACCCAGCTGGCTAGTGTGGGAACAGGATGCTGGACTAGATTATCTTTGACCTGATCCAGCAGAGCTCTTCTTACATTTATATTCCAATATAATATATCTACCTCTCTTTCAAATCAGAACCAGTGAAGGCGGTGAAGGTCCTATGTGAGTGCCTGGAGGCGGTTGGAGGATGGATGGCGGTTAACAGATTGAGGTTGAATCCTGACAAGACAGAAGTACTGTTTTGGGGGGACAGGAGGCGGGCAGGTGTGGAGGACTCCCTGGTCCTGAATGGGGTAATTGTGCCCCTGAAGGACCAGGTGTGCAGCCTGGGAGTCATTTTGGACTCACAGCTGTCCATGGAGGTACAGATTAATTCTGTATCCAGGGCGGCTGTCTACCAGCTCCATCTGGAATGCAGACTGAGACCCTACCTGCCTGCAGACTGTCCTGCCAGAGTGGTGCATGCTCTGGTTATCTCCCGCTTGGACTACTGCAATGCGCTCTATGTGGGGCTACCTTTGAAGGTGACCCAGAAACTGCAATTAATCCAGAATGCAGCAGCTAGACTAGTGACTGGGAGTGGCCTCCGGGACCACATAACACCAGTCCTGAGAGATCTACATTGGCTTCCAGTACGTTTCCGAGCACAATTCAAAGTGTTGGTGCTGACCTTTAAAGCCCTAAACGGCCTCGGTCCTGTATACCTGAAGGAGCATCTCCACCCCCATCGTTCAGCCCGGACACTGAGATCCAACACCGAGGGCCTTCTGTCGGTTCCCTCACTGCGAGAAGCTAAGCTACAGGGAATCAGGCAGAGGGCCTTCTTGGTAGTGACACCCACCCTGTGGAACGCCCTCCCATCAGAGGTCAAAGAGATAAGCAACTACTTGACATTCAGAAAATACCCGAAGGCAGCCCTGTTTAGGGAAGTTTTTAATCTTAATATTTGTTGGAAGCCGCCCAGAGTGGCTGGGGGGTCCAGCCAGTTGGGCGGGGTACAAATAATAAAATAATAATGATAATGATAATAACTTGGTGCGTTTGTTGCTAGAGTAGTGGGGCATGATATGTATGTCTGCCTGAAATGGCATTTGTTGCTTAGGTTTCTTATGGCTTTATTTATCTATCTTCCTAAAGCAACTTGTGTTCCATGGCATCATCAAGTTATTTTGAAACAACATGGGAAGAAGCAAGGTAAGTCTCTTTGTTAGATGCTTTGATATTCAGCAGCATGTTATGAAAAGTATTAATCAGTTCTTGAGATAAATCCAATGAAAACAATGAAATATTTAGTGCATATGCCACTCAACAAATTAATGCTGAGGGAAATCAGCTTGACTCTCATTGAGTCCGCCTTCGCAGCAGATGAATTTATGAAGCCCCTTCACAATGTTAATATCCAAGAGGCCCCAAGGCTAGGTTGCAACCAAAAAACACATAGCTTATTTCTAGACCTAGTGTAGCATTTCTTATCTTCTGGACTTCATAAAAAAGTGACACACACAAATAATAATCTCACAAGTGCTATGATTGGGTTTCAGGTGGAGGGGTGGAACAGAGAGCATTTTGAAGAATAAAAAGCCCTGCATTGAGCCCATGGGATAGAGAGAGATATAAATAAAGTTCTAATAATAAATACACCTCACACTGGGACTGAAAATATTCAATGAAGAGTGGGCTATAAATACTGTGAATAAATAATAGTTGTGGTTGGCACCACTCATGAGAGGCATATTATATAATGACCACAATTCATTATTGCATTATTAAGTATTTTTAAGTCCACTGAAATCAATGGGCTTCAGTGAGTTTAATTTATGTTGGAATAAGGCCAAAGTGCATTCATTTGGAAGGGCACCACTTAGCTGTTTCCTGGCCCTGTGTTTCTTATCTCATGTGGTTATTTCTCAAGAGCGTCTTATCTCTGGCTTCATGTGGTATAAAAATTACTTCAGCTAGCTGATCAATTCTTTTCATGTTTATTTATGTGTATAGGACTGCAGCTTAATACGCTGATAATAAATAGGATTTTGTTTTTGTTTTGCCTTGTCTGCTTTACAGTTTAAACTTGACTATATATACAAGAACAGGCATTTGCTGTTAATCTTGGCTCTTATCCCCCTGAAATTTCTTGCTGTCGTCATTGAAACCTGAAGTAGCACTCCTCAGTATGTATTGCTAAATCCAAAGTATTTTTTTCATACCTTTAGTTTCTTAAATCGTTTTTCCAACCAGCAGTTCAAGACCATTTAAATACAGTGACCATATCTTTTTTGTTATAAATAATTTTTATTAGTTTTTACACATATTTTCCAGCATAACATCCTTTCAAACATCCTTTTGAAAATTTTGGCTATCACAGCCTGAGACTTCCTTCAACCTTGACTGATGGTTTTCTAAAGTCTTTCTAATTATGCATTTTGTTATTATAGTTATTGCTACAAACTCAAATTTTCAATACATCTATTCTTAATTCTCTTCACAATAATTTATAAATTACTACTTACAAAACTTCTTTTAACCCTACAAGTGATGTCAAATGATTACAATTGCTTTCCAGATATGTTGAAAACTTCTTCCATTCCTTTAGGAAAGTCTGGTCCTGCTGGTTCCGAACTTTCCCTGTTAGTCTCACCATCTCGGCATAGTTCATCAATTTCTGTGTTACAGTGACCATATCTTAGCTGCCATTTTTGGTTAACAGAACTAAGCTGTTATTCCTCATAGGCTAATAGAACAAGTAGTACAACAGATGTTGTGTTGTGCTCCTGTTCAGGGTTCCAGCCATCAACTACATCCTCTTCCAGGATACCCCATTCAATCTCCCGCTGCCCTCTTTAACGGACAGGATTCAGTTAATGAGTCCCATCAACAGAAGCCATTGTGCAAGGACTTCTGCATGTTCAGCAAGGCTTTCCCATCCTCTCTTCCTCCTGTGCTCCTCACAGCCCCCCAATTGCCTCAGGGGTAGATGATGTGTTGGGACAGCACGTGGACAGGGGGAAGAGGGGGGATCATTTTGCTTGGCAAATCGAAATGCTCGCCCTGATGGAACAGTGTTTAATTCCTGTATATGTTCCCCTCACCTTCCAGCAAATATTTTGTGGCCACTGTAAATGCTGAGTCTTCAATGAGTTCTGTGTATATTTTTTATGCCCTCAAATGTTTTTTGTACTTCTGCAAACCTTAAGATTCCCTCCTCCTCAAAGCCTACTGTTGCCACCACCCTTGTAGGTAGATGTTGCTATTTTGCCTACATAAGGACACACACTTGGAGAATGAGTCATCTACTAGTATATAAGGGACACGGGTGGCACTGTACTATAAACCACTGAGCCTCTTGGGCTTGCCTACCAGAAGGTCGCCGGTTTGAATCCTTGCGATGGGGTGAGCTCCTGTTGCTCGGTCCCAGCTCCTGCCAACCTAGCAGTTCGAAAGCACGCCCAAAGTGCAAGTAGATAAATAGGCACCGCTCTGGTGGGAAGGTAAACGGTGTTTCCGTGCTCTGCTCTGGTTTCGGTGTTCCGTTGCACCACAAGCGGCTTAGTCATGCTGGCCACATGACCTGGAAAAACTGTCTGCAGACAAACACTGGCTCCCTCGGCCTGTAAAGCGAGATGAGCGCCGCAACCCCAGAGTCATTTGCAACTGGACTTAATTGTCAGGGGTCCTTTACCTTTACCTTTTTTACTAGTGTATAGGGTGCTTTCTGAGAATAGCTATTACTATGGTGCTCCTGCCATGAGAAGAGATGAATTTGCTCCAGCACCACCTCTCTTACCTGAAGGAGACTTGGAGTGGAATCTCCAAGGGTAAGCAGGGGAGGAAGTCACCTGGGACCAGGTGACCAATCACAGGGGAGTGAACTGCACCAATTTAGGGCTGATCCTCCTCCTTCTCAACATCTGACAGCTATTACTACTGTTTGTCAAAGTTTGGGGTGGGGGGAATCTGGAGATTGCTTACTTATTCTGTGCTCTCTTACTTCTGCAGTGGAAAGTTTATAGTATGTGTCATACACTCAGTTCATTTCAAGCTTGTGCCTTTAGTTTCTTTAAAGGATCAAATTACCAGCATTACCATACTTGAATAATCTTGACACCTCTATCCCAACTGATAAACACATTTCTATGAGAAGCATAGTGTCCGTCATGGATGAGCGCAACTACATCAAGAAACAATTCAGTTTGCTGAAATGGCATCGGCAGAAGCAGGAAAGATCTCACAGAAGCGATTGGAGTCTCCTGGCAGCTTTACAAACTACAACACATCTGAGAAAATGTTCATAACAAAAATTGCCAGGGGGATGTCAGAATCCCCTCTAATGCCATGATAAATGTGCAGTTCACCCGAATGAGTATTAACTGTATTATATTCATAGGAAAAAGAAAATTTGCCAAGTTGGATATAACAAGTTGACAGGATTCAGTACAATTCTTGCAAAATGATAAAGTACAAGAGGCTCAGACTCTAAACATGTTTTGCACATTTACATCTTCAGTCTCAAAATGTTACTTTTATATTTATCCATGTGGAATCCATTTCAATCAATGCTACAAGCAGGTTAGAACTAAGCCTGAGTGAAAATGGACTCCTAAAATTCTCCATGCTACTTGTTGGTGGTGAAATGGGGTGGGATTTAGCTGAATATTATCCAGGGGAGGGCTGAAATTTTGGGACAGTTTGGGAAGAGCTAAACAGGAAGGGATTGCCCCCAATATTTTTATCAGAATTTTTTTCTGAGAATTTTTGGCTTTCATAATATTGGTTGAAACACTGTTGTTAATTCATATTGGTGGTTTAAGAGAATGGCTGGGAGATGTGGAGTCCTAGCTTCTGTGGGGGAGAAAAAATCAGGCCTTCTTAAAATGTATTACACTCTCTCGCTTATTTAACTCACAGATGACAACTAAAGATAAGTGTGTATAGAAATAACAGCTGAAAAGTACAAATAATGAGCTTAACCTTGATTATTTGAAATGTTTGAAAAACATTAGAATAATATTTATCTTAAGAGTGTTCTCTTTACTTAGTTTATCCAGAATTGGATGGACCAAATGTCAAATGAAAGCCTTGTGTGAAAGGAATTTGAATTCGATGGTGCAGTTTGGGACTGACTCTTACTTTGCATCTTGGAATCCAAATCTTTGTTTTGCTACATATATACACATCGTGAAGTCAAGTATACACTGACTTCCTGGTGTGACAGAATAACTACATGGCTATTCCTTGAGGTTCTGCAGTCAACCATGAGGAAGAATAGCAGCTGGTGGAAGCACTAGTAAGTGAGCCTTGAGGTAAATCAAACCTAGCCCAAGATCTTTAAATGAAACCTAACAAGAAAGGGAAAGCAGAGCATGATGGGAAATGTAGCTTGTGGGGTGAGCACTGACTAAAATAAAAATTAAAAATAAAACAATACAGTGGTACCTCGGGTTAAGAACTTAATTCATTCTGGAGGTCCGTTCTTAACCTGAAACTGTTGTTAACCTGAAGCACCACTTTAGCTAATGGGACCTCCCACTGCCACTGCGATGCCAGAGCACGATTTCTGTTCTTATCCTGAAGCAAAGTTCTTAACCTGAAGCGTTATTTCTGGGTTAGCGGAGTATGTAACCTGAAGCATATATAACCTGAGGTACCACTGTATTTAAGATGACACAAAGCCAGTTAAATTGAATCTTGGGAATGAAAGGAAGAAATATGAAAAAAAAATATGAATTTTCCTCCCTTCAGGGGCTCCTATTTTCCTCATGAAATTCAGAATTTAGACTTTATTTGTGTTGCAGATACATTTTCACATAGCCTTCTATGAAAGTACATTGCAGTATCAGTGACTATTGTTTTAATAGTGTCAGATAACTGAGGAATTGGATTTCCTAGTCGTTTAAACTGGGGGATAAATTAAAAGTGTTGTCTTTAGGTTTTCACTCACTCAGAACCAGTTCTCCCTATCTCACTCCCTATCTCCCAACCTGAAACCTGTCTAACAAATCAAATCCTATCCCTCTTCTCAAATCCAACCCCATCTAACTCCCTCAGAAAGCTGGCTATTTTATGAACCCCCCCAAAAAGGTGCTGTCCTGTGGTTAGCTGACTCTGTAGCCAATCAGAGAGAGGCTCCAGCATTCTGGTGGAATTTCAGAGAAACTGCATCACAAGACTCTGGTCTGGCTCTATTGTCCATCACAAAAGGCTATTTGTTGTTGTTCAGTCGTGTCCGACTCTTCGTGACCCCATGGACCAGAGCACACCAGGCACCCCTATCCTCCACTGCCTCCTGCAGTTTGGCCAAACTCATGCCAGAGTACTGCAAATTCTGGATCCAGCAGATGTGTCTGGCCCATTTTACTTCAGCTTTCCCTTATTCAAAAGCTAAGTGACTAGGCAGCATTTAATATCTGAGATTGTGTAATGCTTTCACTTTGTTTTTCCAGCATCTGAGAAATATTTGTCAGTTTTCGTTCTTTTTCCTCTCTCTCCAAGTCATACTCCAATAAAATAAGAAAATACAGATTTCATCATACCCTATTACTCACTGAAGTGCTGGTTTTTCAGTAAATATTATGGTGGAAAAACACGTTCCAGAACTTAGCACAGAAATGAATTCGGTTGAAATTTCAGCCTCATTCTTGGTGGCAAAACAGTAACACAATATTCACTGATGTATGCCTTACACACTCAGATCTGTAGAAAAACTCATCCTCTGTAATAAATACAATTAAGGATCCAGAAAAGTTCACACACATCTTAAAGGTTCTTCAACTGTCCAGGGATTAGTATTCCTTTGGAACACATAAAAATGTATCCAGCTCATTGTGAAAATGAATAAAATACAAAGAGAAGATCATTAAGCTGCTAATGAATTTTTTATGTACTCTATGCTACTTTAGAAACAAAACGTAGCCAGGACAGCAGGTGTCAGGTTATCGACCCGCCGTGGTTTCTCCAGTGAGCTACCAAGCTGGGCTGGAACTACTGGAAAGATGGCATAGGCAAACCTTTCATTAAGCAATAGGTAAGAGGCAAAAGTGTTGGCTAGTGAGGATTTCTGAAGAGGAGAGAGAGGAGAAACTGCAGGTACAGAACTGAAGACAGGAAGCCTGAGTCACGCTTGGCGGGCAACATTCCAGCTTCGACTTAAGGACCAGAGCTGGCCTCCTGGAAGGAATATCTTCAGGTGACTTCCATTTTGCACCACTGATGTAGACCTCCCAGTAGCAATATTTTCTGATAAGCTCACAAAATAATAAAACACAGTATTAAAATACAGTGAACATAACGACAGACAAACTTGTAGCCAGCAGGCCAGTATCATAGCATAGCTAAAAATACAGAAGAGGCAAGCAGTGGGTTAAAATTAAGACAGGTCTCTGGGGAAGCTTTCCACAATTGGGGTGCCAATTTGAAAAGGCCCTTGCCTTAGTACTGGTTCTGTGATTGTCTTTGTACTTGTTATTGCCCTGGATATTTTATGACTCATTTTTACAAATGGGGGGAAATACACAGTTTTAAAGGTCTGCAGATATAATTATAACACAATATTATAGCAAAACTACAAAAGAATAGCTTGCCATATTCACAAAACCACAAATTCATCTCTAACATTTCTGAATTAGACATTCTCAGCCAGATACCTGACTCAACTTCTTTACGGCAGCCTCATGCTTTTGCAAACTCTCCATTAAATCACTTAATTCTACCAATTCCAACTGTCCCCAGGTCTCCTTTTAACAAATCCTTCTTACCTGGCCTTTAATTGCTTTCTCATGTCTTAGCAAACAAAATCCGGTAAGCGTGTACAGGTTCTGTTCATGTTTCTCCTTTGGGACATGCATCTGGGACATTTTAAACTGAAGAGCAATACTGTATAGTGTTTTAAATATTTATTAATAAATATCTCAACATATTGCTGGCAGTGACTGACTGTGGTTTTCTGGAAGCATTACTATAATGGAAGTCATTCTTCAGATATCACTTGCAGTAAATGCAAAAATTAGCTGATTGTGAAATGCTTTCAATAATAAGAAACAAGTGTTTAAAAATATGGGAAAGCAAACTGAATTGCTCTCAGCAGTTTTTCAGGGCATTTCTGGTCCTTTCTTCCCTGTTTTATATTCCTGGCAAGGCATCTGCATTATCTTTCTTTCTTAGTGGTCCCAAGCAGACAGTTTGTTGTGCCAAAGTCCCAGAAGTATCAGATGTGATTGCTATCCAGTCTGAACACCTTTTCATTTTATCAAGGTGTGATGCAAAGGGCATAATTCATGTATTAAGGATGGGTGCTAGCACAATACCACAAGGTAAATTGATATTGATTCATCTTCTCTGAGCAAACATTTTTCTGACAGTGCAGAGCAAAGCTAGGGAGAGATGTGATTCTAAATACAAAGGCTAAAGTTGAACAGATTTGCATTTAAATTAAAAAGTGTTGGTGGTTGAAATCAATAATAATAATCAAGGAGTTTAGTTTTCAAAACAGTATGACATTATGAAATTATTCAAATTCAAAACTGCTGCCCTTAAAGTACATGAAACGACCATAGAGAAGATGCATATTATCAGGATTTCAGAAATACCACTACTTCCATCTCTCTCTCTATATGCATGCACAGTGCTTTGTTTGTGATGGTACTCACTAGCATGAAATACCATCACCTCTTTCTTTGCCACTCATGGCAGCTAATTTGTGCTGGCACCCATAGCATTTTTTTTATTGAGCATCTCGTTTTTACAAAAAACAAACAAACAAACAAACCTCGAAAACAAACCCAAAAGCATATGCCTGTTTTAACTTGCCCAGGTTAAGGTTTTAGCCACCTATTCTAAGTTTGGTTTTAGTTTGATAACTTCTGCTATGGCACCCCTAATTCGTGATAATGTCAAGGCCTGAGTGAAGTGGTTCGTCTTTAACACACACACACACAAAAATGGACAAAAGATTATGAATGATGGACCTCCAGGGGAAGGGAGTTCCACAGGGAGGTTGTCAACGCAGGACCCACCCAGCATCTTAAGATTTCCTTCTGATGATCTGGCTGGGCTGTGCCATCCCCCTTTTAAAATGCTAGGAGCAGACCAGAGTGAAGCCTTATGAAACAGTCCTCTCCTATTGCCCCCCCCCCAGCCGCCGCGGATAAGCTGAATTTGAATCTGGGTTTGGCAGGAAAGCAGAAGCCACTCCGACAGCTGTGGGAGCACGGCAACAGTTCAAAGAAAATGGTGTGGCCCCAGGAGGACAGGGAAGCTCTGCACCAAGTCGCAACCTTCGCCCACCATGGGAAAAGAAGAGGAGGAGGAGGAGGAGTTTGGATTTGATATCTCGCTTTTCACTACCCGAAGGAGTCTCAAAGCAGCTAACATTCTCCTTTCCCTCCCCCCCCCCACAACGAACACTCTGTGAGGTGAGTGGGGCTGAGAGACTTCAGAGAAGTGTGACTAGCCCAAGGTCACCAAGCAGCTGCATGTGGAGGAGCGGAGACGAGAACCTGGTTCCCCAGATTACGAGTCTACCACTCTTAACCACAACACCACACTGGCCATTTTGGCCAAGAGCCATTTAGTGCTTTAAAAGCAAATGACACCTTTGTTGGAGTTTGGAATTGCATAGGCAGAAGTGGAGATGGAAGAAAATAATATAGTGGTTGCTGCCGCTATATAATTAGGCAGTACCAGCTGCAGCTTCCAAAACATCTTTCAAAAGACTTCAAAAGGCTATAAAGTATAAATGAACCATATAGATTGCCATGCCCTGTCTCCTGCAAGAATACTGTGATTAAATATCCTTGAATATATGATAGCTTGTATCTGTAAAGATAGTTGTTCTATTTAAACTTGATTGAAGCAAATGTTTGTGCAACATAGTCTTGACTGTGCACACCATGCACTTTAAGTTTAGTGGGGGAGTGTATCAGCTATAGATGGTCATTCATTAAGCAAGCACTTTTTAAAAAAAAAACATGTTGTATGCACATACAAGACAGCAAAACACAGTAGTGTGTATGCACCTGATTTACACACACATACCCCCCCCCAAACACATACATATACACATAGACACATAAATGTATATTGGACTTCTGTCTACTTCCTTGAATATACGGTTTCATTCACAGAATAATCTGGGAAGTTATCAATGTACTGGAGTAGGAATGAAACCGTCTGAAAAAGAATGTCAGATCTTCTCAAACAACGCTGGTCTGTCACATTTAATAAACACTCTCTGTAGTTCCGATGCCCCGTTTCTACTCTTTTCCACAGTAGGTTGTTGAGACACAACCCCACAGTGGGCCTTGAACCTGAGGTGACCAAGCAGAGATTTATCTAATGCCAAGTACAGTAGATTTTCCTTCTGCATCATATTCATACTGTCCTGCTCATACAGCTATAACAGCCACAGTGGGTGGCAGCTAAGAGGACATTCCCCACATAATCCTTATAATTTTGGAGATATTTTTTTTACTCAGATTCTGGATCCTGACATTACCATTTTCATTTAATTCTCATCCTTTCCAACTTTCCCCCTCTTTGCTTTGAATTTGATGAGTTAATTTTGGATTAGGATATGGTGCTAAAAACAAACAAGCCCTGTCAGTCTTCAGTTTAATATTGTATAATCATTTGTGGGGAACCTTTGGCCATCCTGATGTTGCTTCCTTCACCCCTGGCCATTGATCATGCTTGCTGGGACCAGCAACATCTGGAGGGCCATAAAGGTTCCCCCACACCTGCTATAAAACTATAGAAGTGTACTTTCTAATCCTCTATTTCTATACTTGTTGAATATATTACAGGCTAAGTAGAGAGCTCTTTGGAACCTCCATCTGTTACATCACCCAACTTGCTGTGGGAACTGTGGATTGCCAGGAAGTAATCAACTTGCATTGTGTCCATTACTTGCTTCCAGTACTTTAGGCCCAGGTGTGTTTCAATTAACTTATCATTGTACAGCAGGGCCATTTGGGGTTGGATCCCAACTTAGTCATGCGATCAATGGTGTTTAAAGTACAGTGGTACCTCTGGTTACGTACTTAATTCGTTCCAGAGGTCCGTTCTTAACTTGAAACTGTTCTTAACTTGAAGCACCACTTTAGCTAATGGGACCTCCAGCTGCCGCTGCGCTGCCAGAGCACGATTTCTGTTCTTATCCTGAAGCAAAGTTCTTAACCTGAAGCGTTATTTCTGGGTTAGCGGAGTATGTAATCCTGAAGCGTATGTAACCTGAAGCGTATGTAACCCGAGGTACCACTGTAGTTGTTATGTACTTAAACTCTTTGATTTCATTGGAATATCATGCATGACTAAGGCTGCTATCCATATTCTACCTACCTGGGACTAAGCCCCACTGAATCCAAAAAGATTTCTGAATAGACATAGGGAGGATTGCTCTGTAAATCTGGATCCTGCTCTATGTTATTTTCTGAGTTAACTGCACACCAGAACTCAAACTGCAAAGTTCGGCAGAACTGGCCAGTTTCACTCCTCCTCCTTTTAATTTTTCATACACTATTGAGTTGATTTTACTGATTTTTTAAAAAGCCATTATATTTTATCGGTGATAAAGCAACAAAGGTTTTACAAAAAGTGTTCCACATAATCATCTGGTTTAGCAACAGTAGCTACAAAAATTTAAGCAAACCTGTGATGTAAAATGGAAAATGAAACTTGTGAAACATGCTCTCAAGTATTATATCAAATGCTTGAACATGCTCTTAATTGGCAGAGCTTTAATGCCATTAGGAGTTATGCATATGCTTCAGCTACTTTTTATGCAGAGGAGAACAAATATCAATATCCATCTGTCAAGTAAGTGGAGCCCATATGGTACCACAAGAGCTTCATATAAGTCAGGTATGGCTTATATGAATCAACTTGCTGTCGCCAGCTATTGCATGATAAGCAGGTTGAGGGATTTGTTCACTCTGAAGTAGTTTCTTTATAGAATACCCAATATGACAAAACTTTAGTTTAGTTTTGATCCAGATAATAAGCTTGACAAGTAACAAAATTTATTAGCATTTTCATAATATAACACAAACCCAACCCCACACCTACAAATACAAAAACAAATACAATTACACATAATGTCAGGATTCTTCTTCTTATTTATATACCTTACAAAAAAAATATTTCTAGTTCTAAATCTTGACGTTTGACTTCCCCCGCCTATTCACCTTCGGTTTTAAATCAATATACTATTTCCTTAACCACTTTTCTCTATAAAAAATTTTTTTAACTTTACTTAACGAAAAAAAACATACTTATCTTAATCTTTGCATTATAA
Source organism: Lacerta agilis (assembly GCF_009819535.1). Taxonomy (NCBI): domain Eukaryota; kingdom Metazoa; phylum Chordata; class Lepidosauria; order Squamata; family Lacertidae; genus Lacerta; species Lacerta agilis. The sequence goes on from NC_046312.1 coordinate 36,031,705, forward strand.
CCTAAATCATAACCAAATATTCTTATAGCTAAACTTATTTCTTCTATCCTTTATCATGCTGCTTTTAACTTAAAATTCAATATCTCCTTACTTATTTAAAATAAACTTGTAATTAACAGACTTCACACTCCGATCTCGGATACCATGGCAGACCATTTAAATTATACATTTAATACTTCAACCCACTCCCCCTCTGTCCATTGTCTTTTTCTGTCTTTCTCCAGAACCAAATCTCGAATTGTCTTCCTCTGAGTGTCCACAGATCCAGGCAGCATCCACAACAAACCCCGCATCGAGCCTCAGGGTGCTCATCATCTCCATTCTGGGCTCCTCCGTTTCTTTTTGTTCTTCTTCTTGTAAAAATCTTAATTCCATGTCCCTTGCCCCCGAGCTGCCACCTCGGAGTCTGGATATTGTAAATTTTCCCGTTTCAGGTTCCTTTTCCCGGATTTGCCCAGCCATTTCAGACCATCCTTGAAGCACCCCTCCCAGCTCTTTGTCAAGGCTTGATTCCATTGTGTAAAACTTTTGAAAAGCCTCCTCTGTGGAAAGTAAATCCTTTTTATGAATAATTCCACTCAAAACTTGTAGTTTCCGATTAAGCAATTCCATCTGCAAGACAGTGAGCATTTCCTCATCCTTTAAATTAGAGTTCGATGCCAGTGCGAGCACAAAGTCCAGCATTTTAGGAGAGAGGGTGAGTATCAGATTTCAGTTCCTGTCTCTTCCTTCCTTTGTTTCAATTTTTTCCCACGACAAACCAAGTCGCCGCCATTTCTCCGAAGCCGGAGTATAAAGACCAAAACTTCAAATGGAGATATTTTTTCCCCAGTTAACCCCCGAAGGGAAATCTCAACAGACTCAGTTTTCAATTTCCAAGTACTTTCTATTGATTGTTGTAGCAGCAGTCACTTAAAGAGTTAATTTCTTTCACCACCCGAAGGGAGGGAGGCGGGCTGCCTTTCTTCTTTCCCCCAGATCGTTCCAGGAATACAAAGAGTCAATCAATTACTCACAGCCTCTGGGTTCTTATCAGCTCCTTGAAAACAGGTAGAACTTAGACGCTCATCACAGGCTTTGTCGCCGCATTTACATCCCGGTTGGGGCATGTCCCCTATAGCCCGGCTCCGTCGTCCCTTCACCCCCACTCCCCCTTTACAGGGGGAGCGAGGGAAGGGTTCGGAGCCACAACGGGCACAGCCGGGGAGCCCAGGGTGCGGGACGCTCTTCCCGCACCCCAACCGGAGCCCTGCTATGCAGCTGCAGGGCTCCTGACCCCCGGGATGAACTGGGTGCTTCGCAGCCGAAGCATCCCACGACCACCCATAATGGCGTCAGCCGCCGGAAGCCAATAAGCTTGACAAGTAAGACCTCTTCTATATCTCAGAAGTAAGCAGACCCCTTGAATAGAAACAAGTGAATTCAGTGAGAGGAATACTTTAATTGCCTCAAATGGCTGGATCGTCTACTGAAATTTGCATGGAAATAACTCAATGCTACAGTGCAATCTTATACATATCTACTCAGAAGTAAGCCCCACTGAGTTCAGTTGGGCAGCAACTGATAAGTTTGCTTCTTACTCAGTTGGTCCAATAAATGGTGGCATGCTACCCAGTTTGGATAGTTAATGACTTTTTCTGAGAGATCCTCAAACACAGGTTTTATGGGTGTGAAGTCAGGATAAATATGGATAAGGAAATTCAGAAACTTATTTCTGACTTATAGACTACCTCTCTAAAGAAGAAATTGGATAACCTGTTAAAGGGTCACAAAGATTGACAGGTGTGTGTGGGTGTTCATGCCAATTGGAATTTGGGGGCATTTGAAATACAAGATTAATCTTCAAAAAACAATGTCCAAATGCATTAGTCATATATACCTTAATCTATGACACTGGAATGAAATGGAATGACTGTACCTCTGACTATTTAAACAATAATGTTCAAGGATGGGAGATGAAGAGCTCTTGCTGGATGAAAGTTATTAGAGGTAGCCTCATTCAACATAGCAAAAAGTGGGTCAGATAGCAAATATCTCAAGATATTTGGGTTAGGTTTTGGCAGTACAGCCATTTGTATACAACTTTTTAGATGCCACTTATACATGGCATTGGCCCTCTTTTACATTACACATATATGGAAGTTAACCTTGGTCTTTAGTACCATGGATGCTCTCCCATAAATTTCAGAAGCCTGATTTTCCAGGATCCTAATATGAGAAGGGAACTACTATGAATGGAAAAGGTTCGAACTTCAGACAGTTGCCTTCTGTGGGTTGGAAAGCAACCAAAACAGGGACAGAGGGCACAGACTAAGTATACTTGTTTCCACTTTCCACCATCTCATCCTCACTTTCTCATATGTATACTGCCTGACTTTTCCAAGAATGTATAAAATATTCTACATTCAAAAATACCTGAGCAGTGTACACATATAGAATATATAAAGGGAAACGGAAAGGACCCCTGGATGGTTAAGTTCAGTCAAAGGCAACTCTGGGGTACAGGACTCACCTCACTTTTCAGACCGAGGGAGCCGGCATTTGTCCACAGACAGCTTTCCATGTCATGTGGCCAGAATGACTAAGCAGCTACTGGCACGTGGATGACCATAACGAGTGCCAGAGTGCACAGAAACACTGTTTAGCTTCGTGCCACAGCGGTACCTATTTTTTTAGTTGCACTTGTATATAGAATATATAGAGAATTATATTTAGAATATAAAACACAATGCAAAAAATAAAAACAGTGTTTAGAATACTGAGATTGCAAAGCCACAAACAAGAATTAAGTGCTGTTGTGGGGGGGGGGGTGAGCTAATTCAGGAAGAGAAAAGCTTTCAGTAATGGATTTAAAACACAACAATGTGGGGGCTTGCTTCATTTCTAGAAGAGAAATAGAGTCATGTGCTCTATTTCAGTTCAGCAATATGGTTCAGAGAGATTCAAGGCTCTTTAGGAAGGCTGGCTCCAACCACGTGCATTGTGTAGTAAATGTTTCCACATATTTTATTGTGTGTTCAGTGCTCAAAGCTTTCAAGCCCATCATGGAATCAAAACAATGCTCAACATGGTGGCACTCGGGGCCAGTTCTTTATTCTTTTCAACATGTGTTGGGGTGGGGGGGGGATGCATGGAAGTAAATGGAGAAATAGGCTTAGTAAATGGTGACCTAGTGAAGACTCCTTCATTTCATGATTCTCTATATGCGTATGTATCCATTGGACTACTGGGCTGGCAAACACACAGCATCAAGTAACTGGTCCTTAATTCTAACATTTGTTCCTTCTACTAAAAAAAAAAAAAGGCTTCTTCTAAGCCATCATTATTTTCTTCTTCAGAGAGCAGATTTAGTCTTTTGGAACCACATCTGCAGTCTTGGGGGCCAAAACGGCAAGGGCTATTAATTGTGCTGGAGGACATAAATTAATCATCTGCTGGAGTCTAGAAGAATTTTCCCTGTGTAGTATTTTGGTGTGTGGTTTGCAAGCTTCTTTAGGATTTTCCTCTTCGCTTTTCTCTGAAGCATATGGTGCAAGTCTCTGCCAAATGCAGGATTTTGTGTAACATGGAATCCACTTTAGGAAGGCAATTGCTATGTTGAAATAGGATGGTGGGCATCGGGTAGCCCTTAATCTCTTTCCACTGCAAAAACACAAACAGAGGTAGCAGCAGATGCTGCCATGGCTAAAATGATATTCCAGGTCTCATAAGTAGACAGCGTCACCCAACTCTGCCCCACTTCTCAGGCAACTGTCCCAGGTAATTAAAAAAATGTTTTGTGTTTTTTTTTTAATGCTTTCACGGTTATAATGCTGCAAGGAAAATCCAGCCCTCTTTTGACATTATATATATATATATATATATATATATATATATATATATATATGGAAGTTAACCTTGGCCTTTGGTACCATGGATGCTCTCCCAGTCATGTTTTTGCCAGCTGCCTGCATCTCTGTGAAAGTGAACCTTTCAAGAGACAGAAGTGGAATCTAGACACATATAAAAGATGCTGTGAAAATGCTTTGATTTTTTTTAAAAAAAAATGTATTGAATTTGCCATAAGCTCACATTAGCCATCTAGTGTCACAGTTGTATAATGCACTGAAAATGCACTTAAACGTTATATTTGCAGCTGTATAGCTGAGTCCAGGGACTCCAAGTCACCAAGAGTCAGCAAGGCAGGAATCAAGAGGCAAATCTTTTCCCAGCATGACATTTCCATGCTGTACCTGCTGAACTTCTGCCTGTGATATCACTGTCAGGCGCTCTCTCTCTCTCTCTCTCTCTCTCTCTCTCTCTCTCTCTTGTGTGCACGCGCGCACACACACACACACTCACCACCCCTCTCCAAGCCTGCCTAAACTAATTGTCAAAAGCTGATCAGATTTGCTTGCTATGTTGTTATAGAGCGAGTGCCATTTAGGGACAGCAATCCTTCCTCGTCTCACGTCTCAAGCCACAAGCGATTATTCCGTCCAGCCAGTGCTACACACTGAGAGACCATTATTAAAAGCAATTAAATGGACCCATGTGCGAGGTGTGCATGTCAAAAGGATAGACCCCTGTGCTTGAAACATGTTGCTATAGCTGTAATAGGCATAACAAAGTAGAGGCTCACAAAATACACTTAATATGCACCTTACTTCTATTTTAACTTTAAATGTAATCTCAGCCCTTTCTGAAATCCAAAATGGCATAATTGCTGCATTGATTTATTTTTATTTTTAAAACCAGATATACACACATGTATGAAATGTACATGTGTGATACATGAACTAACAAAGAAAGCAATGCAGCAGGCTGGTTAGGACACTTTTCATTGCTGACATGACCTCCAGCTCTTTTCCTCTCTCTCTAACCAGAGGGAAAGTTTCGGTTTTATTATAATGATCTATAGACTTCTCCCTCTGCCTTTGCACTCAGGGTTTGTTTCATGTTCCCAATACTTCATTAATAAAGAGTTCTTCTGAGAGGGCTGCAAGCTTTAGCAAACATGTCCCTTTTGGGTAGTCTTCCCTGCCTGACTTTGCTGCAGTCGACTAGAATTGCAGAAGAATGAACTGTCAGCAGCCACTGATTTATAAGAGTGATTTACCTTCTGGAGAGTGTAATTATGTTCATAGTTAAGAATTAATCAGGTGAGAGAATTATGGAATAATCACACTCCTGACTTTGGAAGGACAAAGTAAAGGGAGACTGTTTCAGCATCAGAGGGCCCTCTCCCTAGACAAGTTGTGCCTTGTTCTTGAATGCATACAGGAGAACAGTTTTCTGTAGGTTGATGATTGTCTTCTTCGTTTTAAAAGACCGAAAATGGTTGTGAAGGAGCAGATGAGAAAGGACAGTTTGCAGAAGCAATGCTGTATCTAAGGACAAATCAGTTCAAAGTAAATTGAACTTCTTTAAAAAAATAAAAATAAAGCCATGTCTTCTTTAGCCAATTTGGGCATCTTGAACAGAGGAAAATCTGGATGTCTCTAATAAGTAATAGGGGAAGTGTTCAGTTCTTATTTAATATAAGTCAGGGTTAACTCACTTTGTGAGCCAGAACAAGTGGCTGTTCACTGATGAATGAGTTAAGAAACAACTAGATAGGACAATGAAAGTAACCACAAGAACCACAATGTCTGGGGCTAATGCTTAATGTGCCACAGGAAGGACTGTTGTTCAGTGGTAAAGCACATGCTGGGTAAGCAAAGGGTACCAGGTTCAGTTCTCCACATCTCCAGGTATGGCTGGGAGAGAACCCTGCCTGAAACCCTGGAGAGCTACAGCCAGTTAAGTGTTGACAATGCTGAGCTAGATGGTCCAGTGGTTTGATTCAATATAAAGCAGCTTCCTTTGTTCCTAAGCGTTTGAGATATATTCTTTGCTGAGGCTACGGGTGTTTCCAATTAAAATGAAGTGACTGAAGCTGCTCATCATCAAAGTACCCCCTCTCTCCTTATTGCCGTATTGATTAGACTAATACCGATCATAGTTAGGTAATAGGTCTTTTAAGTTACAGGAAGACCCCCCCCCCCCACATTACAAGGCTTCTATTTTGGTTTATTGGCATCTTTATTCACAGAGTCTAGGTGATGATAAGAAACAGGATAATGTTTGGATGATGATGATTATGATGATGATGTCACTTTCCTCACAAAAATGACCCAAAGCAACCTGCAAACAAAACAAAACACAAACAAAACAGCACCAAGTAGAGCAACCAATAAAAAAGCCTAACCTAACCTAATGGGGATGAGATGGTTGGACAGTGTTCTCGAAGTGACTGGTATGAGTTTGAGTTTGGTCAAACTGTGGGAGGCAGTGGAGGATAGGGGTGCCTGGCGTGCTCTGGTCTATTGGGTCACGAAGAGTCGGACACGACTGAACAACAACAACCTAATGTAGAGCAGGTCTAGGTTTCTTGTGGCTCTCCAACTCCCTGAAAGTCCAGGCAGTAGGGCTGATAGTCAGGGATGATAAGAGTTGTAGGCCAGCAACATCTGGAGGCCACAGGTTCCTCTGCTTTAGCAAGTGATCTAGGATTGAGCCATTCCATTCCTAGCCTGTGCTGCAGCAACCCTGGGGTCTCCCTTTGCAGACGAGGCTCTGTGATCCAAAGGGTGTGGTCTGAAGGCAAATGAAACCAGCACCTAGCTAAAGTTAAATGAGGACCTGGGTCTGGTCAGTTTCTGGTTGGGTGACCACCTGAAACTACCTGTACGGTTCCATAATGGAAGAAAAGCAGGATAAAAAATTAAGCAAATGAGTAAACAAACCCAGTCTGTCCCTCTGGTGGATTTGAAATGGCTTTTATATGTGGAATTGTTTATATTTATTTTTCATTCCTGATGTTCCCCCCCCCCCTGTGAAATCACTTCAAGATGTTTCATGGGAAGCGACTCATAAATTGGATCAAATATATATTGGCCCTAATGACCCTGCCTCTGATAATATCCCTTCTGAGACAGGCTCTGGTAGATCAAGGAATATGACACTAATATTACAAATGTTAAAGTCCTTATTATTGACCAGGACTGCTTGTTTGATTCTCAGATTAAGCCTTGTTTGATTAATCAGATTAATTAAACCTATCAGATTAATCTGCATTCATTAATCTATGCAGATTCTGGCACAGGAAATAATCACTTCATTTACCCTCCCTACACTTACACAGTCATAGCAAATATAATGTGAGATCAAATTCTGCTGATGGAACTCTTACACCACAGTGGGAAACAAGGATCCGTCCCTAAATCTAGGGAAATACATTGCTTTTTTCTGGCACACCATGAGTTTTAACTTTTTACCGATATCCTTATCTGTTTCCATGTGGGACATGCATTATGTACTAAATCCCATTTAATTTTAAACTGTGTCTAGCCTTCAGCAGTTTTACATAGTTATGAATTTTATGTAACTGCAACAGATATTCTGTTTTTCATATATTCCCGTCAGCAAATCTAATGGGTGAAGCTTCTGTGTACTGCAGCCAGTCGCAAGATTTGTAATGGAGAAATGAAAAGACACATGACTGGCACACAAATTTTGCTAGCTAACTGAAAATCTGAAAAGACAAGGAGGTATTCACCGAGAAGAGAAGAGGTTTGCAGTTTCTTGATTGCTTCTTGTAAATTACTAGGTGATGAAGGTCAATAGTCACTGTCATTAATAAGGGAACTTGGTTGGTTGCTGAGCTGGGAGTTAGGGAACAGCAAAAGCAGAACCTTCTTTGCTTAATTAATTTTTATTGGTAAGCCACTATTCAGCTCATATACTTAGTATTACCTTTTCCTCTCCTTTTTCCAAGAGCTGTGATCCAAGGTTACACAATCATGACGGAATAACCCCTCCAAAATGACTAACTCATGGATCATAATTGACTGAAGTAGGAGGTCTCCAAACATCACACAATTGGGCCCAGAAGCTAAATTACTCCAGGAATATCACACACAAGCATCTCTCTATTCCACCAACCTTTACATCTTCCAGGCAGTATACATTCTGAATATTTGGAGGGGATTGTGCCCAATGGCCCCACTCACTCTAAGCAGCTGTAGAGTCCATGCAATCCACAATCTTAAGCAATCAGGGTTGATACCCACATGGAGGACCTAAGTACACACACAGAACCTCTTTCAGGAGCTCAGTTGAATAGCAGAGGTTGTGGTTGGTGCTACTAGGCATGAGCCCACTGTCCCTCTGCATATTTAGTCTACATGTGGTGGGAGGTATGAAAGGGGCTTCTCATTCCCATTCTCACTGGCCAGATTTCTGTCTGTAGCAGTGGCAGTTCAGCCATCCACCAGCCTTGCTTACCATTTTGCTGGGTGCAATCAAAGGAAAGGCTGAACGGAGGCTCATTATAGTATATGATGGGGAGCTATAGTTAATAATCCCTAGAACAGAGCTTTCCAAACTCTTGTGTCTTGATGCATTATTGTGTCGGCTGCAGGTTGTAGGTGTGTCGTGCGAATGCCCCCTGCGCTACACCTGGAGCTGGGAAGGGGTTAGTTTAACCTCTGGTTTGCTAGTAAAACTGGTTTGCTCATAAAACTTTGTCGCGAAGTGATGCATGTCTAAAAAGTGTGTCCCCAACATGAAAACTTTGGAAAGCTCTGCCCATGAAAGTTGAATCAGAGCTGAACAACTTCTGCAGTAGGCAGTAAGTGTTCTGGGACACTTCAGATAGGAATGCCAATGACTGAGTAATGGTTAGGGGGTAGGGAGAAAGAACCAGAGATAACAGCATGGTTTCCAGGAGGGAGATTGGGGAGCAACCAGGTTCTAAGCAGGACCTCAAAAGATTGACCTCATTTACCTTTATAAGGGGACAGGAATGAGCACAAAAGTGGGCACTTACACATTACCTCCTCGGCGCACTGTTCCGGTGCAAACTATTGGCGGGGAACTTCAAGCCTCCTGCTTCCCTTTCTTGTGGCTTTTAAGCTTTAAACCAAGCAGCCTTTCAAATCGAGGACTCCTTCAAACAGAGGACTGTCCTTCCATAGCCCTTCAAATAGAGATCTCTCTGCTGTAAAGTAGGACACGTGACCATCCTTATTGGGACATCAATGCATCAAGTAAGGCTGGTCATGTTCAATGTCTGAGGGGGGGGGGGGATACATTTGCTTTTCAGCCAGGACAAAGAGTTCTAAATTCTAAAAACCTGCCAGAAATTTGCATGATTTTAAGCCTAGAGTTTATGCATTGATAGATTTATGAAGCAGTTGTCATGACAGTTAGGGATGGGATGAGAACCGAAATCAGGGATGCTCATCTATTTGAGTACCCCTGTGTAAAACACAACTCAGCAGGGCACAGTGAGTAGGCTACCCATCTGGATTCTGCTCATGCCACACTGCACTCTGCCACTCGCCCTTTGGGGATGTGATATCAGGCAGTGAAGGACCAACAAAGACAGGATATTTCTCCTTTATATCAAATAAAATCCTTTGGGAAATAATGGTCACAGCGTTTTCTACCACCCCAAGGGAAATGATGTTCAGAGCATAATTTGCAGCCTATGAAAGAGCAGAAGTCTTCATTGGACCCCTCAGCCACTTGTTCTATCTGCTGATTGGTGGCTACAGCAAGCCCATTTGAAGATGTGCAATCAGACAAGGGCTTTACTAACTGCCCCCATCCCACGCAATACGTTCAGGACATCAGCACCTCTCAAAGGGCTCAAATGATTTTGGAGAAAGCACCAAGCTTCTCACCTATCCTGGATAACATTTGCAATATTGCCTATAATTTGAACACCCTAAAACATTAGCATTACATAAGAAGGGCTGCTGCCCAGTGTTTTTCTTATATAAATTGTCAGTTCAGTCCCCAGCACCTTCAGTTAATACAACTAATGGATTTTGTGGATTGGACAAGGAAGGTATCAACGATGGTTTTCTAGAGATTTCTGGAATAATAAGCAAATATGGGCTGCAGCAATTCTTTCCCTATGTTGCAGAAACATGAGGGAGAAAGAGACAAATTCTTCATATTGCTTGCTGGTTTGCTTGTTCTCTTTGTCGGTTGTGTCTTGTTCCATTTTGAGTGACCCTGCCCCCCCCCAATATGTGTTGTAAGTGTTGGAGGTTTTTTATATTTTGTTAAAAGATAAAAGATATTAGATTTTATAAAAGGAGAATTCTCTGGATGCCTAGATCCAGGTTTGGGACAAGGACTCGGTCCTGTATACCTGAAGGAGCGTCTCCACCCCCATCATTCAGCCCGGACACTGAGATCCAGCGCCAAGGGCCTTCTGTCGGTTCCCTCACTGCGAGAAGCAAAACTACAGGGAACCAGGCAGAGGGCCTTCTCGGTAGTGGCGCCCGCCCTGTGGAACGCCCTCCCATCAGAAGTCAAGGGAATAAACAACTACCTGACATTCAGAAAATACCTAAAGGCAGCCCTGTTTAGGGAAGTTTTTAAACTGTGACTTTGTATTATATTTTGGTATTTGTTGGAGGCCGCCCAGAGTGGCTGGGGAGACCCGGCCAGATGGGCGGGGTATAAATATTATTATTATTATTATTATTATTATTATTAGGACTCTGGTGAGAGAGCCCCAACAGAGACTTGAAATCACAAAACATGCAGCAAAGTAAAGCCAACCTTTAAAATAACCTCTTCTACTGTAAGTTGCTTCCAAAGTTCCCCACTTCCCTGAGCACAGAAAGAGACCGCATGTTTGGTAAGTTAAAAATGATTTACTTATGAACTATTCAACTGTCAGATTCATGTGCTTTTCCATACAGCAGCAAGAGGTTGCAAAATAGCAAATGTTTCAAAATTATTTGTATGGAAACACAGAGAGGTTCACTTAAGCCATGTGGTCTAAGCTTACATTTCCTTACTTGTTGGGTTCATGTGATGGAAGTGAGCAGTGCTTTTTTCGGGGGGGGGGCAGGGGTATGCATACCCCTTAACATTTTGTGAATTTACATTTGGCTTCATTGAGGGGCAGTATTTCAATATGAGTAGGAAAATGAGAGTACCCCTAAACATTTATTTATTTGTTTTAGGGGGGAAAAGGCATTGGAAGTGAGAGAACAAAGAGTTTGGTAACCCTTTCTCCCAAGGTGAGGGGGAATCACCTATCTAAGGCTGGCAGGACAGCTTACTCTGTGATCTTAACCCCTTCATGCATTAACCCTTTCATGCATCAATTAGACTCAAGCATGTTGATTATATGAGGCCGATTTATCCCACTAATTTATCAGTGCTGCATTACTGATAGGTAAGTTTTGTTACTGGTTTGGTCTAAATGAGATATTTTAAAAGCTTACTGGATAATCATGAGAAATTTAAGGGCCATAGTCATTGTTAGTCATGTTCAAGCAAGGCCCACTTTGTCTGATATCATCCTAAGACTGAGATCAAATAGTGAAATGTAGTATTAGCTATATTAATATAAGACTTGCTTGAGTCTCAAATGTTTTATGTATAATGGGTTTTAAGGTTTCTAAGATACTAATGTTGTCGTTTTTAATATGTTTAGATATTGTTTATGATGTGACTGTGTCATTGTGATTGTGGTGGTGTATTATTGAATTTCTGCAGAATAAATCCATTTTTTAAAGCACATCAAAAGGGCTTGGGGGAAAGGCTTCCAATCTGTCCTACGGAGAAGCACTGGGCTAGGTAAACCAATGGTTTGATTCAGTATAAAGCGGCTTCACCATTCCTGGGACAAACACATAAATCTGATGTGTGTATCTGATGTGTGTATCTGAAGAAGTGTGCCTGCACACGAAAGCTCATACCAAGAACTAACTTAGTTGGTCTCTAAGTGCTACTGGAAGGATTATTTTATTTTATTTTGTTTTGACATAAATCTGATGTAATTCACAGTCCTTACTGTGGCCATGATTTGGGCATCTAGAAATCAAATATTTATTTAGCTTCACTGTAATCGCCTTCCATTGGAGAAATTGTTTCAACATGGAGAAACAGTTTTGGAACTTGTTTCCATTTTAAGCTGAGATAGGGAAGGGGGGGGGGAGAAAGAAGTTCCATAAATCCACCCGTATAATTTCCATAAGACAGAGCTGCTGACAGGGAAGGTGAAATTTCTTTTTCTCTATCAAACAGGCTGAACTTCATTTGCCTTCCCTGCCTTGTTATGTCTCCTTATCCCCACAGCAGATTATTTTAAAACAGTGTTTGAAAAGTCACCTTTGGGAACAGACAAATTATCCATTCTGTTATGTCATGTTCTCAAGGAGACTCCGCTACAGCACTTCATTTGGGCAAGAGAAGAAGCCCTGTGCCAAAATAAATGGTCTGTTATTTACAGACATATTTCCCTAGTGCTCCTCAAAGGGCTCATTGAAGCTGAAATTCCATCTGTCCCAGAGGTTGCAAAGGTGCAGCATCCCATTTGCAGAATGACGCAGATGAGTATTAAAGTAACAGCCTGCATATCATTATATATAATTGTTAACTATAATTATAATACTTTATTTCTCTATCTCTCCAAATTGCCACCTGCTATAATTTTTATTCTGGCACAATTTTAATCATTTTAGAGGTGCAGATCACCTGTGCAGAATAATGCATGTGCCTGCGGGGTGGGTGGGCGCGGGGCAAAAATCGGTGGTGCAACCCCTGCAAATTTTATCTTTGCACAATAGTTGACATTCCAGTCAAAGGTTTCAGCATGCACACCCACCCACCCCTCTTCATTCTCCATCCAGGTATGCAAGAGCCATTGTGACAGTTCAGTGACATGTTCCAGCCAGGCCAAAGCCATTGAAGATTGCAGAGCAGGGCTGGTAAAAGATATGGCCTTGGGAGTGGAGGGGTGGCCCTGGGAGGGGGTAGCGCTGGGGAGGCCTGGAGAGCTCCAGTTGTTGCGTGGGCCTGAGGTTCTCCAACACACTATGCATTTAAGGCACTATGATGCCACTTGAAACAGTCATGGGTTCCCCCAGAGAATCCTGGGAGCTGTAGCTTGCAAATGATTGCTAAGGGGCCCCTATTCCCCTCCCACATATAGAATTATCGGGTTTAACAACCGGATTGGTTTAACAATCTTTCTTCACAGAAAACTTCTGGAATTGGAGCTCTGTGGGGAATAAGGTAAAGGTAAAGGGACCCCTGACCATTAGGTCCAGTCGCGGACGACTCTGAGGTTGCAGCGCTCATCTCGCGTTACTGGCTGAGGGAGCTGGCATACAGCTTCCGTATGGCCAGCATGACTAAGCTGCTTCTGGCAAACCAGAGCAGTGCACGGAAACATCGTTTACCTTCCCGTCGGAGCAGTACCTATTTATCTACTTGCACTTTGGCGTGCTTTGAAACTGCTAGGTGGGCAGGAGCTGGGACCGAGCAACGGGAGCTCACTCCATCGCAGGGATTCGAATCACCGACCTTTTGATCGGCAAGCCCCAGGCTCTGTGGTTTAACCCACAGTGCCACCCGTGTCCCTATGAGGGGAATAGAGGTATCCTAAAAACTCTTAGCAAACTAAAGCTCCCACAATTCATTGGGGGGGGGCCACGACTGTTTAAAGTGGTACCATAGTGCTTTAAATGTATGGTGTGAATGTGGCAAGTCATTCAGTTGCTAGGCAACCTTTGGAGCTTGCAGCATGAAATTATCAGCATCCACTTGCCCTTCAGTGCTACAAGTTACTTTAGTTACTAGTACAGTATGCTGATTAACTGATGCTTGTGCCTACTCAGGGCTGTTTGATATCAGGTCAGGTTTGTATCATAGAGGAAGGGAAGCTTTAACCTTTTGCCCCTGCCACAAACTGAATCAAAATTTCCTCCTCTCCCCCCCCCTCGGCCACCTGTTATTTGCAAGTTAGATACATCCCTTAATATACAAACTGCCCCTAACTGCAAAATGGCTACCCATTCTTTCTCTGCATGTATGGATTCATTTTATTTTTGGACAGAATCTCCCACTGTACCCTCCCCACATCTTGAGCAAGCTCCATCCTGTCCATCTATGTAAATCTTACAGCAGGAATGTCAACCATTTGTGTCTCTCTTCTGCATTTGTTAATTAAATCCCTTGGTCTTTCCTTTCCTTTCCTTTTTCATTTCCCCCACCAGTTTTAAGCGCTGCTGCATGTGAGGCCCTTGTTGTCAAATGTAGAGAAAGAGGAGGGATGGGAAATGTGGAGAGCTGGGATAAATACAGACCCCTTTTAATGGTCTGCACAAATAACTGCATAATATATCCATGGGACTAACACAAGGCAAGCTTTAAACATAAAGATTGTTCCCCCCTCACACAGCAGCAGTGATTTGTGAAATCATCTGTCATGTGGCATCGTCAATGTGCATGGTGTGTAACAGAATACAAAAGGAGAGACCCCTGCCCCAAGGAGCTTACAGTATAGCATTTGATGCTTGGGAAACAATAGAAGGCTGGGAGGTAAGTGGACATGGGGCAAAGGGGAAAGTAATAGGCAGTTGTTTCAGCTCTGTGTTCTTGGGTTTACTTCAGGCTGCGATTCAGCAAGGCATGCCTGCACACTTTGTGCTTCTGAGCAGAGCAGTCCTAACGTTCTGCTGCCACCACTGAGACTCTGTGGAGTGGCTGAGATACCACCACACCCACAGCCCAGCTGCTCATGCAGGGGTAGGTGGGTGGGACAGGTAGATAGCACTAGTTTCAGGCTGGGCCCAGATCAGGTCCTCTGCCTGCCAGCGGTGGCAGTGAGAACAGCTTGGCATCCAGTGGATCCCAGACCAGCTCAGCCCTTCTGTTGGGGTGCCCTGTTTTAGGGACCAAGCAGCCTCCACTGGCAGGGATACCACTTTCGTTGGGTGGGAGACTGCAGTCAAGGCTCCTGCTTGCCTGTTTGGTGGCAGGCCAGTTGACCTGGCTGGAGAGAGCAGAGAGATGGATACCTTTGTTCACTCCAAAACCCTGATGACCTTGTTGGGGGGGGCACTGGATTGCAGCTAGGCAGTGAGCAGTACTCTGTTTGAGATGCATCATAAGAAGGCTTCTGTATCAAAGAAATAAATGCCTAATGATTTCAGGCTGCACATATAAGCAACTAATATATTAGTCATCCCTTTGCTTTTTGGAAATGTGTTTGCAGATCATTACACCCAACTGAAACACCAAAATGTGAATAAGGCAGGCTCATTTTTGAGGTTCCCACTACTCTGCAGGAAAAGACAGACAGCTAAACTAATAGAAGACATGGAGAAAGATGAAGAAGCTCCTCTTGGTACTGTTCTATTCTCACATCTGGAAGACAAAATGTTTATCATCATTATAGTCAGAAAATTCCAACATCTCAAGCCTGGCATTCTTGTGCCTTGGGCAATCTCTGTTCTTTCGTTGGAAAAGTGAGAGAAAGATGAAGAACTACTGTGGAAAACTTGACTGACTAGAAGCAAATGTCTCAAAGACCATCAAGACACAGCCAAGGTCTCTGTTTCTGCAGGAGAGCCACCTTGCAGACCCTGACAGCGTTATCCCCATGGCTTTTAATTTTCCACTTTGGATGACTTGATTAATCTCTCAGCTGGTCATCCTTGGACACAAACTGTGCAGAGATCAGCAAAGATTGTCTTAGTCTGTTAATACTGAAAAGTTTCTAGATATTAATTATGCTCCTCAGAACCAGCTCTGCTGGACTCCAAAAGCTCACCCTACTGCTTGCTTTCTTTCTTTCTTTCTTTCTTTCTTTCTTTCTTTCTTTCTTTCTTTCCCTTCCTCCCTTATTTCTTAAGTCATCCCCTCAGGAAGTTAATAAACAATTCTATTTGGAAAGAATTGTCCAGTATTTTCAGAAGTCAAGCCATTCATTACATCCAGTTTTCCCCCACTAAGGCAAAGCCTGCAGATGCCAAGTAGATGAAACCTCCACTTTTGAAAGGAAGGCAGGACAGGGAGGAATAAAAATGCAAGAAATAACAAGCAAAGCACAGTTGCTGGTTCCCTCGATGCAGTTCCTTCAACTATTACCAGGAGCAACATGGATGCAGTCAATACCATGCAAGAGGAACTTCCAAACTGTGGCTAGCAAGGCATGAACTGGCTAACAGGCCCTCCTGTAACAGTGGTGGGTATATATAGAGGATGGAGTACAGTACTTTTCTATGCACTGTTAAACTTTATTTATTTATTTATTTATTTATTTATTTATTTCATTTCATTTCATTTCATAAATTACAGAATTGTAGAGTTGGAAGGGACCATGAGAGCCATCTAGTCCAGCCCCCTGCAATGCAGGAATCATTTGTCCAACATGGGGCTCGAACCTATAACCCTGAGATTAAGAGTCTCAGTCTCTACTAACTGAGCTATTCATTTCTCATCTGTTTCTCCAAGGACCTCAGGGTGGCAGGCATGGTCCCCCTCCTGCTCATGTAATCTCCACAACAGCCCTGTAAAGTAAGTTAGGCTCGCAGGCAGTGATTGGCCCAGTGTCACCCAGCAAGCTCCATGGCCGAGTGGGGATTTCAACTGTGGTCTCCCAAATCCTAGTCTGGCACTGTAACCACTACACCACCACTAGGGCTTATCATGACCTAATGGATTGACAGAGCCATGTATTGGTTATCATAGAGATCCATGGGTAGGTGGACTGATTAGAGCAGGCTTTCCCAAACTTGGGTCTCCAGCTGTTTTTGGACTACGATTCTCATCATCTGACTGCTGGTCCTGGTAGCTAGGGATGATGGGAGTTGTAGTCCAAAAATAGTTGGATCCTCACGTTTGGAAAACCCTGGATTAGAGTGAGGGATCTGGTAAATTTTTGACATGTCAGGGGTCTAGCCAGATGGTGGAGACTGGGACATCAGGATGGATGTCCACACATCCCACCCACACATTTCTGACTCAAAATGACTATTTTGGTTTTTTAGCAAGATAGTTTGAATTGGAAGCCCCAAAAACATATTCCACCCCATACACTTCTACAGTACGGCAGAAAGCTTTTCGTGTTTCAGCACGCGTTTGGCTGGACGATTAAGGTGTCTGCTGCTGTGGTTTGTTTTATAGGACTGTATTTTCTTATATTCCTTTTTACTCTTGATGGCCTTCTATCGCTATCAGTGCCTCTACTATCCCCCCCTCCCCTGTGTTATTTTTCTTCATTGCTTGCCATTGTTAAGATTGAAGCACTTTCTCCTGTAGTGCAAATACCTTGGAACTGCAGTGGAAGTTCTCCATGCTATTATTAGGAGGTCGAGAGACCTCTCGCTTTACACTAAAGTTGTAAAAGTGGTCATAATAGATGTTGAGTCCATTTGTCTGGATTGTACAGCATGATTTGTAATCCTTTGGCAGGAATTGTTATTATATAAAATGGTTGTATAAATCTGTTCCATGACTTAGGGAAATAAGAAATGTAAAAATATTTCCAGCTTCTTAGTTCTTGACAGAAGCCCAGGAACAAAATTAGTTTGGGGGGTTTCTCAGCTGACTTTGCATCCAGACCGCAGTGTGAATCTACAAATCTGTGCCAGTTCTGCCTGTGGGATGACTCCATGCCCATAGATAGAGAAATGCATGGGCAATTTTATTGATGTGAACCATTTTTTATTCCTTTGATGTAATTCTCAAGGGCAATCAAAAGACCCAAGCAGTGCAGTCCAGTCTAGAACCCATCAAGGGGTCCTGGTAGCCCCTAATTTCAGGGAACAGGGTTTCTGTTTTTGGAAATCTGACCATTTCCCAGTATGTGGGATGTTTCACACCATCCAACCACATGGCTATCACTACTCAAGTCTTGTGACTGTCATCTTAGAACATATTTCTTACTTGTTTTTGCTGCTGCAAACTTTGTAGAACAATGCTACAAGAAATGGAAGTGTGGAGCAAACAAACCTTGTTTAATCCTGAGCAATGTTTACTACAACTTGGGGGGAGGGGTCTCAAAATGCTACTCCCCCAACTCATGACTTGCACACAGACATTGCCCCACCTGGGAGAAGAATAAGAGCTGAAGGACAGGTGACATGGCAGAGTTGGCTCACCTATGGCCCTCCCAATGTCATTGGAATACAGATCCCATCAGCCAGCATGACCAATGGGCAGGGATAATGGGGGTTGGATTCTGGCAACATCTGGAGGGCCACAATTTAGCTACCCCTGCACTAAGGGATCAGATTGTGAGGATCAAGCAGTGAATGTTTAGGCAAGTGCTGCACCTAAATTTATGAATAGTGTGCTTTCATTTATATTCATTCATCCATCAAAATTTCATAACTAAAAATATTACCCAATATGCTACAAGGAAATAAAGAAAAGATTAACATATCTTATTAATATGTAAAGCTTCTCAAATCCTTCAGTTCTACTTTTTGGCTTGTTGTTGTTGTGGTGGTGGTGGTGGTGGTGGTGGTTGTTTTTGTCATCATTGTCATTGTCTCTTATCCACTCTTCACCCTCCCTAAGGTCCCAGGGCGGGTTACAACAGTTACAACACAAAATTACTATTAAAATACAATACCTCCCAATAATAAAAACCCGTTTAAAACAACATAAGATTGCAAAAATAAGGCAGGTTCTTAAATTATAAATCTCAAGTGTCAAAAGCCAGGGTGAACAAGTATGTCTCCGGGATTCACCAAATGCTGTATAAAAAGGTGCCAGGCGCACCTCTGTGGGCAGGGAGTTTCATAACTTAGTGACTGGCACAGAGGATGACCTCTCCTGGACTACCATACCCAACAACCTTCTGGGGATGGTGGAACAACCAAGATGGCATCCTCCACAGATCTTAGCACCTGAGAAGGTCTGTAAGGAAAGAGGTAGTATTTCAGGATTCCGGAGCCTAAGTCATTTATATATTAACCTGATGGTGCATTAGATAGTTTAACAAAAGTACTGCTTATATAATATAATTTATAAAAGCAGAAAATGACTACTAACAGCTGATTTGTTTGTTACTTCAGAATTGCTTGCACTGTTTCCAATCTGGGTCAAAACTTTGTATGATTCCCAGAATAGCTTGAAAAGCTAAAGCTAATTTATTCAGGATGGCCATATCCACAATCTGATGTACCATTCTCTTGAGCCTAGGTATATGATTTGTTTTCCAATACTTTGTGCAAACAATTATAGCTGTCATGATCATATAAAAGTGGAGAGTCTCTTTATCCCTTTGTCACCTGTCTTTTATCATACATTTGCAACAATACCTTGGGGTCAATGGAAAATTCTTATTAACTTTTTTGTTTATTGCTGTTAGAATTTATTTCCAGGAATTCCTTCAGTTTGTTTACATCACCACCAACAGAGGTAAAAAATACCTCTGTCACATTTTCAACAGCTGTCAGAATAAGCATGCGAGGTCTTCAGTTTCTTACTGGAGTTCTATACCATTGTACCATAAGTGTTTCCCCCCTACATGTGGTGGCTATTTCACATAGGTTCAGTGTGACCTGGGAAGGAGTTAAGTGTATGTATGTGCTGTTGGAACATAAAGAAGGCTGATCGCCGAAGAATTGATGCTTTTGAATTATGGTGCTGGAGGAGACTCTTGAGAGTCCCATGGACTGCAAGAAGATCAAACCTATCCATTCTCAAAGAAATCAGCCCTGAGTGCTCACTAGAAGGACAGATCCTGAAGTTGAGGCTCCAGTACTTTGGCCACCTCATGAGAAGAGAAGACTCCCTGGAAAAGACCCTGATGTTGGGAAAGATGGAGGGCACAAGGAGAAGGGGACGACAGAGGATGAGATGGTTGGACAGTGTTCTCGAAGCTACTAACATGAGTTTGGCCAAACTGCGAGAGGCAGTGAAGGATAGGCGTGCCTGGCGTGCTCTGGTCCATGGGGTCACGAAGAGTCGGACACGACTGAACGACTGAACAATGTGCTGTTGAGCACCCTGATGTGTCTTTAATAATGAACTTACTCAACCACTATCCACGGCCATCTTGCTTGAGGCAATATTGCAATGGAGCCAGCCTTGGACTCTTGTGATTTCATTCCCTATGGAAATAGGAAAACAATGTCCTTCCAGCTCCCTCCAGTCCCAGCTAGCATGGACTCTGTAAAGGATGATGGGAACTGTAGTCTACCAACATTTGGAGGGCCACAGATGAGTCTTTGAAACATGTGGGAATGGGTAGGGCTTGGCAGCACACTCTAGCTCCCCCTGCACATGAGTGCTATCACGCACAGAAATTAAACAACCAGACAGGGCTAGTGAATCGTAAGAAGGACTCTATGGGATCAGACCAAAGATCTATCCAGTTCAGCATTCTTTTCTCACAGTGGCCAATTGGAAACCCACCAGCTAGACATAGGCACAATAGCATTCCTTCTCAGGCAACAGGAAATTCTGAACCGTCTGCTTGGAGTGCCAGTAAGTCTGTCACAAAATTTTGTATCTAATCTGCTTTACTAAACAAGGGGATTGCTGTAAATTATTTTCACTTCCTGCAGTTTTGTTGGCATTGCATGTAATGGAACAAAATGAAACACAACGACCCCAAATCTCATCTTTGTCTTAGCTAAACCTCCCTGGAATATAGATGATTTCCTCTGACACATCCTTTTACTATTACAGAAAGTAAGATTAAGGATAATTTATGTTCATTTTTGAAATAAGTAAAACTCGTCTGCAAAATTGTAGATGCCTCTGAATGTACCTCAAGGAATGTGACACCGGCAGTTATATAATTTTATTGCTGATGTTAACTCTGTGACAAACTCTCAGCTACAGTTTGTAGAGAACGTCAGAAAATGAACCTTATGAATTTTAATGTCTTTTAACTTTGGACATTGATGTATGTTTTGTACAGCTGCACTCTTCTTTGTGCTGACATAAATAAAAGGTATCCTTAATCAAACATTTAAAGAGTGTTGTATTTTCAGAATGTTATTTTTTTAAAAGAAAAATCAGCTAGAGGTTGCAATCAGCCATAAATATTTAGTGTGCCTGCTCTAATCTCAATCATTTAAAAAAATATCAAAGAGGCCAACTAAAAATGCTTGTATGTCTGGCTGGCAGGTCAGAACTGGTGTGAAAGCAACTCTTGAAAAAAAGAAAAAAAAAAGAAAGAAAGCTGAACATAATGAAAGCAAATTGCATCTTCTCAGCTAGTAGGTAAGTCTCCCTAACGATAATGCTCAAACTGCTTAGAGGTTATTCAGACAACTGAATTGGACTGTTGAGAATTTGAGCAGAGTACATCCATTCTGATTTCTATACAAGGTGAAGTGGTCATAGCGAGCTTACAACTTCACTGACATATTTTTTTTTTAATCAAGTGACCTTTGGGAACTCTTTGATAACATGATAAATGATCTGCAAACCAGGTTTTTTAAAACCCAAAAAGCACAAAGCTACTGCTTTACCACATGCCAAACTCAGCACAGTCCCATGCACTCAACATGCCAATTTTACCAAGCGAATTATCTCTTTTAAGTTGGAGTAAGCCATGTGCTTCTTTGAAGTAAGTGGCCGGAGAACTGTAGGTGAGGGCTGCATATGGGTTTGTGGTATTTTTTGCAGCTAAAAAATGAAAAGGACATTATAGGGTATTCCCCTCACAACAAGAGGCTTCTCCACAAACACACCGCTCAACAGTATTTGACGTTTCCCTAAACAGAATATGTAAGCCTACTAAATATAGGCTGCAATTCTATGCATTCCTTCTTAAACCAAATAGGACTTACTCCTACATAAATGTGAAAGGTAATCTGAGCCTTTCTTAATCTTATGTGAATTTACAATCTGCCTTAAACTTATTGTTGGTTAATATGTTGCTGTCTCGTTAAATAAATGAATTTCTCAATCCGACTAGGGTTCTTAAGCTGCTCCTAATGCATCTCTAGCTAAGGGGTAAACAACTTTGCACAGGGTAAAAATATCCTGCCTATATGCTTCTCTATCAGGTAAGTCAAGTCAAGATCTGTGTGTTAAGGGTAGAGACACTGCCCTCACCTTCCCCAGCACAAAATTCCTTCTTTTGCTAATTTGGAGTTGGGACAAAATCACCGTTGCTCTTGCTTGCTGTGGTGGCTCCTGAATTATTGGAGCATGATAATGAACTGCGCCAAATTTTCCAGGGAGGAGAGAAAGGCTCTCAAAGTGTCATCTTGGCCCAAGAGGGCTCTTTTCACAGGTAGATATTTTTCAAGTCCCATTTTAGGCCTATGTTAAACTGCAGAATAAGTATTTGTTGACAACTTCTTTGCTGGAGAGTAAAAAACAAAAAACAAAAAAACCCTCTGTACGACTGAGCAGCATGGGTTGTTCTTCTCTTTATTCATGACATTTTCAGACTGAAATGGAAACTTTTTAGGATTTTAAACTAGATTATACACACACACACACACACACACACTCTTTAAAATACCATATTTTTCTGTCTATAAAACATCCCCACGTATAAGACGCCCCCTATTTTGGGGGAATCAGATTTAAGAAAACGGGGGAAATGCATCCATGTATAAGACACCCCTAATTTTTGACATTATTTTTTAGGGGGAAAACCTAGTCTTATACATGGAAAAATACGGTATCTAATATAGGGAGCTGAAAGATGCTATAAAGTCATTGGGCTTTAAGTAAGGGGAGGGGTGTAAACCATGTAATTTTTTCCTCTTCCAAGAAAGACTCGTTCTTGCAGTTTCTCTATATGGCATTTTAATTTAGGTGTCTTTTTGTGTAGTTTCAAAGAAACTGCTTTCATCTAAAGATAAGGCAAAGAAGAAAAGTGTATTCATTGAACAAGCATCCAATTCTTGTTATTACTAGAAAGGAAGCATTATCAAAATCTAACTTGGAAAAAAGGAGTAAACAAAGATATAAGAACAGTAAATTTGCTTACATTTTCAGTGATGAAACAAACAGTGAAGCTTATGAAAGAATAAAAGATACATAATCAGCATTATCATGTAGGTAAGACAAATGAAATAAAGGATAAAAGCTTTCCTTTCTTCTCTACGTTTGATAATGTGAAGAGGAATTTTCAGATATCCTTGACAATTTTCCTCCTAATTAAAAAAAGTAATAAAAATGAAACAGATGGAGCCAATTTTCATAGTTGAGATGGAAGCTAAGGAGGTGATATTAATTTATGTAGGAACATCATTTCAATGGATGTGTACTTTGCATACTTGGCTTACGTAAACTTTTTGATACAGGGCTACTATTCTTTAAAGAGCTTATTCACACAAATGAAAAGCATTCCTGAATATGCTGCAAGCTCAGTGCAAAATTGGCATTTCCTTATTCCATGATGATATAACATACACCCTACACACTGTATCAGAGGCTAAAACAGATCTGGCTACATTATTTTTATTAGATACAGGAGGGTTATTTCTGTCCCTTTACAACTATGTAGGTAAAGGTGGCGTGGGACAAACCTAATATTAAAGTTTGGGCTTCTCTTGTAAGTTTCTTTTTTAGATATCCAGCCCCAATCTTCCAGGTTGGAAAGTTTTCAGTGGTGCTACTCAGCAGAAGGAAGAAACAAACAGCAGATGAAAGGACCAGGTAAAGTCTTCTCCCTCTATAGCAGGCATGTAGAACCTTTGGTTCTCCAGAAGTTGTTGAACTACAACTCCCATCATTCCTGGCCACTGTCCATCTTGGTGGGGCTGATGGGAGTTGTAGTTCAACAACATCTGGAGGGTTTCAGTTTTAGAGCAGGATGGGAAATCTGTGACTCTCCAAATGTTGTTGGGATCCAACTCACATTTCTTATTTTCTTTAAGTTCTCTCAAGGGAAAAGTCTCTCTACGAAGCTAGGAAGTGTGCCTCCTTCCTCACGCTTTCAAAATTGAAATGCCATAGAAAATAGTGTTACATGATCACTTGACATTGTTTCCAAGGACTTTGGAAAATCTGGCTTCATGCTGTCATGCTTTCTCTCTCTCTCCTGTACAGCCCACGGAAAGAATGTTATAAGATCGCATGGCACCATTTCCAGGAATGTTTCTGGGATAGTTTTGAAAGTGTGTGGCATGTCACAAACTACTTATGGACCTCCCTCAGCTTCAGAAGTTGTTTACCATACAAAATATATTCAAGGGAGGGGCAGAACGTTAGGTCAAGAAATAACAACAAAACCAAATGTTCTCTTAGATGCACACAGTGATAGATTATGGATTGGATTGGGATTTAGTGAGAAGTGGTGTATAACTGATAAAAGCTCTTTCTTCTTATATGTTTAAATATATATTGCAATGCCGTGAGAAGATATTACACTTTTGGGGAACTGTTGTATAAAATGATATGGTGTTAAGAGATATGTGTTAGAAATATATGTCCTATTCCTGCCTGATTTGCAATGGATTGTGTATATATGTGCAAGATCTTGTGCCTAATCTGGATGTAGTGAAGAGGAAATGACAGGAAAAAAATTAAAAGATCATTGAGGACTCCACTGGGTTTTGGACATGGCAATGACCAACCTGCTGCATCTGCCCAGAAATAAACCTTCTAAAGGTTCAAACAGTGACTAATGTAAGCTGCATCATTATGATAGTAGGAGACAGTTGGCATACTGCAGAGGAGGACAAAGGTAGAGTTTGACGCTACAGGCTTTATAATTAAAAGGACATAAGGAATGATTTATTAAGGCCAATGAGATGACAAAGGAAGGGAGGAAATCAGCAGTATAGAAAGTCAAAACAAGGATACAAAGTGTGGTAATTGAACACAATGGAGAGATGATGATGGATCTCCATCTCTTACTGTGTGATAGCAGCAAATCCAAGTTGTCTATCAACTTCATCTCATTACCAACCCAACATTTGAGTTTCCACTTAATATGTTAGGCAAACATAACACTAAACCTATCATTAAAATTACAATGCATGTATGTTTATAGAATTTCTCAGATATGGATTTAAGGGAGCATAATCAGTTCAGTCACACTGGGTGCAGAGCCTCCAGGGATGCCACAAGTATTATTTAGAATGGAGTGTGAGAGGCAACAGTGCATACACGCTGAATTTTGGCATTGTGCAGGGTGCCACTAAAATTTGAGGCTCACCTTGGAGTTCCTCCACACCCACTAAATTCACTACAAGGAATTCATGGTTTCCAGATATTTGCCACCCACTAGCCTAGTTCGAGCACTTGAATTCAAAATAACCTAAGCCATCCTCAGGCCTAGAAGTAAATAAGTCAAGGGTCAAGTCTGTGGCAAGGAGCACCCTAGCTCCATCCTATCATGTAATCAGGGTTCTGAAATGCTAGTGGGGGTGTGGTAGGGGCAAGCTGGGGCCCTACTTAGATGGCATTCATGGCGGCTGCCAACTGCGTTAACTGACCTCTTATATTATGGTTTTCAGAGTACAAGGTTCAAAAATCTTGGCCTATGTCAAGGACTAGCACTCCAGGAGCCCGTCCAACAACTCCTCCCAACACATCTTGTGCAGCTGGATGAGATTTGGGTTGCTTCAATCTGTCCTGTGCACACCCAGCCATGGAGGAATAACAGTCAATAGTTAATTCTCTATTGACAGCAGTGTGATGGGGCCCTTATGGAGTCATGTGTTCTGTAACTTGCTGGAACTGCGAGAAGCACTCTGCACTGTGATGCATTCACATATTGTACAACAGAGAGGGGGAAAGGAATATCCCTAATTTGCCAAAGCCAACTTCAGGAAGTGCCAATTTGAAACCAAATAGGAATTAGTGAGTTTTATTCAGAAATGTGTTGTTCTGCATGCATCCTGTGATGCTCCCTTGAGAACAGGATAGATAGTAATAGTCTGCAGACCCATAGCCGCTAGCCCCGTAGCTGTAGCAGATTGCTTTGTGCCAGCTTATGCTAGCGCACCAGTTTAGCTGAATCTGGTCCTAGGCTGTTTATTTTTATTTTTATTTATTTCAGATAGTTCAGATATTCAGATATTTCAAAGATATCTTTTGTGTGCCTACTCAGAAGTAAGCCCCATTGAAATAAATGGGATTTACTCCCAAGTGTGTATAAGACTGCAGCCTTAAACTACCATTATGTCTATCAATATTGAAAATGTGCTAAGCATCATATATACAAGGCCTGCATTTTTTTTAAAAAAAGTTGTAGCTCTTTTCAAGATCTACAGGAAGTTATAAAGAGATTATGTTTCTACATAGACCCAAACCTAAGGATTAGCAAGCGAAGACATCAAGTAAAAAAGTGTCTGAAGTAGAAGATCTGAAGGTGCTTCTATGACCACAAGACATCATCTACTACAGTCTGTGCTGCATAGGGATATATGTATATATATATACCCTCAATTTTTAAATCTCTTTGACCAGGGTATCATAGTAGGGCTAAGCGATTATTTAGATGCACACCGAATTTTGGTGAAGGGAAATGGGGATTAATCCCTACATTGCAGCATATAATTTTGTGCTGACACCTTAATATGCATTAAATACATTTCACACATGCTATGCTTATTTACTTCTGATAGTCCTTTGAAGCACACTGGAAAGAACAAGAAATTATTAGCAGGTTGCAGTGCAGTAATGGTGAAATGGGAGGTTTCCTGCGAGTACATTTAATGCCCTACAGATTCTTATTTTATCAACTTGCTTGCAAAGTACATGATCTGAAATTATTCTCCACCACACCATTTCTTTCAAATATCTTTCACACCTGTCTGCTGTTTTGTTTGAGCTTGAAAATGTTCCTAATCATATCATGCCCCTCTGATTTCGCTGTTGTAATGATAATAGTATGATTTATTTGTAAAAGAAATAAGTAGCAGGACTGGTGGGGAACCCGTAGCCCTTCAAGTTTTGTTGGACTCTCAGCACTGATCCAGCCCTGCCGGCATGGTAATGATAGAATGGTAGAATCATAGAGCTGGAAAGGATCCCATGGATCACCTGATCCAACCCCCTGCAATGCAGGAATATGCTCCCTTACGGGGATCAAACCTGTGATCTTGGCATTATCAGCACCATGCTCTAACCAACTGAGCTAACTAATGCATGATGGGAGTGGTAGTCCAACAACATCAAGAGGGCACCAGGTTCCCCATTCCTGCTATGTATAAACACATACACTGAATGCAAAATATTTCCAGGGTGGGTGCACTATTTAGACCAGGCATCCCCAAACTCGGCCCTCCAGCTGTTTTGGGACTACAATTCCCATCATCCCTGACCACTTGTCCTGTTAGCTAGGGATGATGGGAGTTGTAGTCCCAAAACAGCTGGAGGGCCAAGTTTGGGGGTGCCTGATTTAGACAGTGATATATATTTCTTCATTTCCTTCATACTATGATAAGCCTTGCTGTGTTTGAGGGCTCTCCTGCCCATTCTGCTGCAAGGTTCCTTTCCTAACAGCATCACTGAATGTAAAAGTTACCAGTATTGCTTACTTGGAAATTGCTGAAATGGTGCATAGTACAGTAATATAACCCCAGTCATTCATTTGGGCTCTGGATCAGGATCACAGGCTGCAATCGTGAAAATACTTACTTGAACATCATCTGTGAAATCTAAAGTGATTTGGCCGGCATTGCTCTACCTACATGCCTGGGAGTAAGTCCCACTAGATTCAGTTGGCCTTACTTCTGATTAGAGAAATATACGATTGCACTTTCAGGTAACCAGGTTAGTAAAGAAAAAGAAAAACCAAACTTGCTAGTTGCATGGATGTGACCCAGTTGCCTGTTCTTCAAAATAAAAGCTGAACCCTAAAAAAGAAAAAGGAAATGGTGCTTTGTGCCAGAACATAGCTGCAAAATCTGTTCCTAATCCTAGGACTGAGTCCAAGAACATCTGAAGAAAAATGCTTCTAGGCATGCATATGTAAAATGCATCTTATTTTGCTTGCTGCTAAGCAATTGCAGTTTATTTCCTACCTGTGTAGTAGGGTAACACTGACATGGGATTGGTAGAGGGGAAAAGCAGTGAGGGGATTACAGATAATATGGTGCTTTTGGTTCCATAAAAGAGGAAAGGTAAAGGACCCCTGACAGTTAAGTCCAGTCGCAGATGACTCTGGGGTTGCGGCGCTCATCTCGCTTTACAGGCCGAGGGAGCCGGCGTTTGTCCGCAGACAGTGTTTCCCGGGTCATGTGGCCAGCATGACTAAGCTGCTTCTGGTGCAACGGAACACCGAAACCAGAGCAGAGCACGGAACACCATTTACCTTCTCGCCGGAGCGGTACCTATTTATTTACTTGCACTGGCGTGCTTTCAAAAATGCTGGGTGGGCAGGAGCAGGGACCGAGCAACAGGAGCTCATCCCCATGGCGGGGATTTGAACCACCGACCTTCTGATCGGCAGCCCAAGGGGCTCAGTGGTTTAGACCACAGCGCCACCCGCGTCCCTTTTGATTCCATACCTCTGGGGGGAAAGCCAGCAAGAAGTTCTGCACAAGCCCCTTGACATGAATGAGAATGCCACGAAATTTGTCCTCATTGCATTCATTGTGACCCTTCTTGGTGTTTTATGGTATTAAGAATACCATGGTAGTAGAGGAGGAGGAGGAGGAATGAAGGACTGTTTTTCCCACCAGAACAAGGAGTACTGAGGGACTTCCTTGGTCCAGCTAGTGAATGAAGCAATAATTGGGTTTTCAAGTTTGTTTCTGATGCATTAGCATAGAGCGATTAACAGTACAGTATAAAGAGAATCATCAAGCAGAGTTTAGATACTTCCTTCTCTTTAACTTCACGCCATTAGTTTGAATGGCAACGCTTCTTGGCAGGGTTGTTTGCCTTCTAATTAAAAGCTAAAGGTTTCATTTCAGCTGATAAAGATCTTCTGTTAAAGCTCAGGGTGTTTACAAGTTGAGCCTATGCAAGTCAGAAGTAAGTACTACTGGGTTCAAGGGAGCTTATTCCCAGGAATACATTGCATAGTTCCTAAGGAATTGGACATTGTGCTATGTCCTGCTGTTCTTGGGATTTTGGGGGAGGGAAGCCTCATTGCACTCCTTGTGCAGGATTTCAATACTGTAGTAGGACTACGCTCACTGATGTGGTCTTTATGTTATATTAGATTTGTCCAGGTTACCAGTATAGCCTGGGCCCAAAATTTCTGGGTATTTCTTTTTGAGAAATATATTATTTATTTTAATTCTCAATTTACTATTAGATGTCGAGCGAAACTGGTTGTTGAAAGTATATCCCTAGGTTAATTGTACCATATACTTCCAGCTATTTTCTACTGCATTCCTGAAATTCTGTAATGGGAAAATGTATAATAACATTTCATTCTGTTATTGTTACCATTGTTTTAAAATGTATTAGGTTCTATTTTTTCCCCGTAACCGTTCTCAATGTGGAATTTGGGGCTTCGAAAGAGCAGACGAATGCGGGTATTAATTATTGAAAGGAAGTTCAACTATGTATTTAGGGAGCTAGTCATAGCAAATAATACAGAGCACTCGCATGACTCATAGCAAATTATGTAATCATTTACTTTAAAACTCGCCAGTTGTGTCACAGTCTGATTGAAACCAGACCCCTTAAGATCTGATTCCAGTTACTTCCTGGCCTGATTTCTTCTTAAGTGTTAAATGTTTAAATTCTTCCAACGTTTTGATTAATGTTTTCCATGTTAAGAACATAATGCTTCTGTATGGTAAATCGCGTCCTCCCTCAAAGAGGGCACGTGTTGCGGTATGACCTGGCAACCAGACCCTGTGTTGTGGGTGGGACCGTTTGGATAGCCACAACACCCTATTGGTAGGTCCCTGATGCTGGGAGCAATTTGACCAATGGGATGCAGGGGGACACCAAGGGACCTATTTAAGCCCATGCATGTGTACCTGAGCTTCCTCTTGGGCTAGTGCATCAAGAACACGCCCACCTCTCCCTATATTTAGGGCTTGCGCTGGACCTTGCTATGCCGTCATGTGTCACCTGTTGGGACAGGGGCACAGCAGGAATTTTCCCCACTTGGCTGATTGGCTGGTGCCTTTGGGTTTCGCCTGCCGCGTAGCAAATCGTCACAACTTGTAAGGTTGCGGATAGGCTCTGGTTCAGGTGATAGGGGTGGCAGAAGGGTCTTGCCCAGCGGCGCGTCGCGAGGGGGGGCAGGGGGTAGTCCGCCCGTGTTCTAGGGGAGGGGGGTGCTACTTGGGCTGGTCCCCCCCGCCGGCAGGCCTGAGCTATGGGGCTGCGCGCGCAGTCGGCGGCTTGTGGGGCTGCCTCACTCCTGCTGCTTTTCGCGCGACGGCTCGCAAGGTTGCGCGGAAGCAGCAGGGGGGGCAGCCCCATGAGCCACTGCTCGCCGCGGGAGCAGCCGCGCTAGCCCAGATGGACTGACTGCGCATGTCTGGATTTCCAGACATGCGCAGTCAGTCCATCCGGGCCGGTGCTGCTCCTGGGGCGACCAAGCGAGCCACCAAGCAAGCGGCGGCTCGTGGGCTGCCCCGTCCGTAAAGCATGCTTAGTCTTTCCCTGACCTATAAGATGGACCATGTTATACTGAATTTCTGTTTTATAGTACTGTACTGCTTTGCTGTTTTTATGATGCTGTTTTATTGCTTTTATGTTGCATGTTCGCACACTGCTCAGAGATTTTTCAATATTAAGAGGTTTAAATGTTTTTAAATAAATAAAATAAAATAAACAGTGTGAGGCTGAGGTGGCTACTTCATACTGTTTATGGTTTCTGATGTGATGAGTTTGCAACAAAGCTAATTTCACCCTGGTAGTTAAATGACTTTTATAATAACCTGGGCAATATGTATTAGATAGTCTGCATTCTTGATGGGAAAATGTGCTGCCCAACTATCAACTAAATAAATGGAAAAACATACAATAAACAATTAAAGGGGCTACACGGGAAGGATCGCCCAGGTATGCCACAGGACAATGTCATTCTGAAGCTTTATGCATTGTATTCTGGATCAGAAAACAGACCTGGGTTGTGGGAGAGCGTGATAAAACTCTAAGCAATTCACCAGAGTGCTGAACAGCAGTAAAAAAAAAAGACCCCCAAAAGCAAACCAAATTACAGGAAGCATACAGCAGTGACAAGCATTAATAGTACCATTATCTCGAGATAATGCTGCACTGATAAAATATTTTACCATGGCCAGGGTCATTATTTCCTGGGGAGAGATGGGCCTCGATATGCTACAGTCTATCACAAAATCTCAAGGGAAGCTACGCAGGATCTCTTGATGTATAAAATGCATGAGCTCTGCAGCTATAACTGAAGGGAATATAATTTAGAGGGCATTATTCCGCCGCGGTACAAAGAGGCGAGGCAGGTTGCGCACTTCAGGATTGCAGCAGTCTTGATCGCTTCTTTTTTATCTGACAATATATTACAGACACCCATATATTATGGGAGGCGGGCAAAGGCGCGTGCCGTAGACACAGCTGCTTCTGGGCCATCTGCGCTATCACCTTCGCAGCTACAGAGGAAATGTAGGAGCAGTTTTGTGCTTGGAGATGGAGGCGCCGGAATCACCATCTATGCACGAGCTCCTGAATCTGTTCAGAATTGCCTGTTGTTCTGCCAGCAGTCCACATTCAGAGAAACTAATGAATTAGTTTCTCTAAGTACTTTGGCCACCTCATGAGAAGAGAAGACTCCCTAGAAAAGACCCTGATGTTGGGAAAGATGGAGGGCACAAGGAGAAGGGGACGACAGAGGATGAGATGGTTGGACAGTGTTCTCGAAGCTACTAACATGAGTTTGGCCAAACTGCGGGAGGCAGTGAAGGATAGGCGTGCCTGGCGTACTCTGGTCCATGGGGTCACGAAGAGTCGGACACGACTGAACGACTGAACAACAACAATGAATTAATTAATTTAACATTCAGTTTCTCTCTCCTTTTGCTCTAGGTCTGTTTATGTGGTCTGTTTTTATCGTGAGCCCTTTCAGGGAAATGGGCCTATATAGATAACGAAACTGCCCTTAGGACAGTGGTTCCCAACCT
This sequence comes from Lacerta agilis, assembly GCF_009819535.1. Classification (NCBI taxonomy): domain Eukaryota; kingdom Metazoa; phylum Chordata; class Lepidosauria; order Squamata; family Lacertidae; genus Lacerta; species Lacerta agilis. The sequence goes on from NC_046312.1 coordinate 36,063,495, forward strand.
TTTTTTGGCCCATGTCCCACCTAAGCATTTCTAAAAACCAATGACATATAATTCTTATTATTCAAAAAGTGAACTCCTATTCACATGGAGGAAGCCTAAAAGGCCATTAACTGTTAATAACTCATTATTAAATTGCCCCCCCCAAATCAAATTGCCCCCCTAGGGGTGTGTGTGCCCCACAACAGGAATCATGGCCTTAGGAGACGAAAGGATATAGGTCCACACCAATACAGCCCTTAGACACAAGACACCAGGACTTATTTATTCTCCCAGTAAATTTGGGAATTAAATGCCCAGGGACCTAACAGCTGTAAATGCTAGACTGCCATTGTATAAGTGCACATTTTTTAAATGGAACTTTGAACTGTTTTGTGAAGTTGGTTTTAACTGCATTGGGGAGGACGAGCAGTATAAAATCAAACAAATCCATCATGACATATTAGGGAGGAAATTTGTCACTATCTGGTTCATAATAAGAATTAAAGTGCCTCATAATGCTCGGATATATTACAAACTGAGCATTGACTTCCCAAGGGTTCCTCTCCAGCATGGAAGGTAAAATGGAACCCTCCACATTTGTAGTATGTTACCACTGACCTGGCTGTTTTGTAGGTGTCTACTGGAAAATATTTGCCCCATAGTCACAGTGAAGTGAAGTGCTCATTGTGAAGCTCTCATTGGATGCTGTGAGCTACATCCACATACTAACCAGCTTTTTGTTTGATTGACAAACTTTTATTTAACAAAATTTGTCTACAACAACAACAACCACTCAGTGGTTTGCATGAAATATGAAATCTACATTAAAATTATTGATAAAAGTCAGATATTACAAACATGTTAACCCAAAGAAATTCAACATATAAATAAAATCAGTAGTTAAAATTTACATTATGAAATAAATTTACATATTTAAATACATGCCAGTTTTACATGTGTAATAATCTATATCAATCTATCTATTGATCTATCTTATTTGTTAAATTTATATTTTACCCTTCATTTCAAAGGAAGCCAGGACGGCAAACAAGTGATGAAAACATCTTCAAAAAATGACTCTGACTACCAGTTGCTGGTGAACATAAATGGGAAGAGTGCTGCTGTGCTTTTCTCCTGTTTGTGGGTTTTCCAAGATCATCTGGTTGGCTGCTGTGGAAACAGGAAGCTGGACCAACTGAGCCTTTGATATGATCCAGCATGGCTCTTTTTGTTTTCTTTTGTTTTTCAAATGTAGGTGGGGGTATGATTGAATTCTCAAGCAAGATTTCTGCCTTGGCATAGCATATCCCAGAAACTGCAATTGCCAGAGTGCAAGACAAGTTTCTTGTACATGCCACCTAATTGCACATTTCCAACGCACAAGGTAGAAGAGAACTTTCTGGAACAGACTTTTTTTTATAGATCCAATTATAAATTGAGCTGAACAGACTACTGCCATTACAACCATATACTTACTTACATACATGATACAAAAGAGCTGAATATGGTGCACAAGATTTTTAAAAAAGCCTACTTACCTAGTTTCAATCAGAGATAGCAATTATTTCAAAAGTATCTGAATCAGAGTAAATTTGAAAGAGTTTGGCAACAACAGCTGCAAGTTTTTCTGCCCTATGAAAGTTAGAGGGAAAAATAATTGTGCATCTAGGAGACAAATGGTTGGCACTAAACTGAAAGCTAAACAATTAACATTTCTGGAGTGTCTGAATAGCAAATACTTCTTTCTTAAAAATCAATTTGCAGTAATCAACCACTAAACACTTCAGTACCTTGCTCAGCTGACTTGTTAATATGTTTATAATTTGCTAATGTGGCACGGCAAATGCTTCTTCACAACAATAAGTGTTTTCTCAGAAAATGGGGTTGTAAGAAAAATTCAGACTAACAGCAATTAGATACTCTCAGAGATGTCCCACAATGATCCAGGAAACTCAGGCAGTTCACTCTGATCAGGGACAGAGTCAGCCTTGATACCCACATGGCACATGGCACAGAGGGAGCCAATCCTCATTGGCCAAGCTAGAGGTATGCCCATTGTGTTGCAACGTGTGAAAAACAGCAAACACAGGCAGAGGCATCAGATGCAGCCAAGGCAACTCAGTAGCACACCCTACTAAAGCGGAAGTATGCACACACATGCTCTGAGAGTGGCTAGTTCCAATCCCCCCATGTGCAGTGCCTCCTCCATTAGCCTATACAGTATTGGAAGACGGGCATAGCGCCAGGCAGCACCAGCAAGCCAGGCAACCTTGTAGTCTGCAAAGCAGGCACAAACATGCAGACGTGAAAAGGTGTTCCATTGCCATGAAGATCAAGGGGGGTGGTATGATGGGTTGTTGTTCTCTTCAAATATAGCTTTATCATTATCAAGGATTTTATCGTTGTTTTGATACAGTTCAAAATGAACCATGGCTGAGAACTAAAGAAGGACAAGGGAGGGAAATAATGGAAATATGGACTGAAAGCAGTGCACAGTTCATGGGTGATATAAAATATAAGGCTAGATTATAGACTCATAGAATTGTGGAGTTGGAAATGACCACAAGTGTCATCTAGTCCAGCCCCCTGAAATGCAGGAATCTTTTGGCCAGTCTGGGGCTCGAACCTATAGCCCTGAGATCAAGAGTCTCGTGCTGTACTGACTGAGCTATCCAGAATTCACAGAGCAGTTTATTCCATTTCCCTGATGTTTCCCTAACTGTTCATTTCGGTATTGTATTTGAGCTTTCATACTACATAAAAGCCACTTCTGGAAATACAGTGGACTTCTTCTTCTTCTTCTTTATTCTTATTCTTATTCCATTTTTTCCATAAACCCCTTTAGTTGTCCTTTCACAGTGTTGTTACAAAATGTTCTGACTGCCTCCCTGGCTGTATTCCTGCTTTAGATGTAATTTTTTAAAAAAACTGTGTTGTTTGTTTTGAGCAAAGTTCTCAAATTCTTTCCTCCTTCCTTTTGCCTTGCTGTCAGTTCACATGATTCATATCATTAGAGTTGGTGTTTTTCTCTCTGTGTGTGTGTGCATTTCATTTGGAAGAGGTATGCAATTTCTAATGAAAGCCACCTTGTCTTTTATAGCTTCCTCAACTCTGCCCTCTAATGATGCAGACCTCCTCTTCACTTTATTTATACCTTTGGTAATCTGGGGTATTCTTTTATCTGCGCTTCTATTTTAAAGTGGTTTAAAATAAGTTCTGAGCACCCAGAAAAGGATTGACCCTCCTGATTCTTCCTTTCAGCTTCCTTTTACATAATTCAACTCATCTCAGAGAAGTTTTCGTCTTTTGAAACTGTAAGAGATGATGCTGAACTTCCTGAATGACTTTTCACTTACAACCATCTTGAATTGGCTTGCACCGAGGTCACTGTTCATTCACCCAACTAGGATCCAGTCAAGAGCCACCTCTCGTTAGTCAACTCTGTTGCACAATTATTTCTCATATTTATACATGCCATCTTTTTTCCACAACCTGAATGCATGTTTACCCTGCCAACATTGTGATAGGTAAAGGTAAAGGGACCCCTGACCATTAGGTCCAGTCGTGGACGACTCTGGGGTTGCGGCACTCATCTCGCTTTATTGGCCAAGGGAGCTGGTGTACAGCTTCCGGGTCATATGGCCAGCATGACTAAACCGCTTCTGGTGGACCAGAACAGTGCACGGAAACGCCATTTACCTTCCCGCCAGAGTGGTACCTATTTCTCTACTTGCACTTTGATGTGCTTTTGAACTGCTAGGTAGGCAGGAGCTGGGACCAAGCAACGGGAGTGTTATGTACTGAGTTGAATAGGATCCAAACTGCAGCAGGCTGATTGGTCCTAGAACAATAGGATTGAGATTGCAGCAGTCTGACTGGTCCCAGAACAATAGGATTGAGATTGCAGCAGTCTGACTGGTCCCAGAACAATAGGATTGAGATTGCAGCAGTCTGATTGGTCCCAGAACAATAGGATTGAGATTGCAGCAGTCTGATTGGTCCGCAGGAGCCACCCAATCCAGCTCCAGGTGGAAGTGAATCTGCACTCTGATTGGCATACAGGAGTATCCCGGAATTAGCCAATCACGTGGGGCCCATTGTGTAAATAGTGTATATAAAGCAAACGTTTTGGGGGAACTACAGTCCTCACTACTATGAGCTGAATAAAGAGCATGAAATTCACACTCGACTCCGAGTATCTTTCACTGGCGACGAGGAATGGGATCCCGCTGAGCTGACTGCCAACACACAGCACCGCAGCAACGCCACTGCCGCACAGCTGCCTCGCACCGTGTATCCAGACTTCAGCTCTCGGGTCCCAAGGAACTCAAGATGGCAACAGACAGCAGCTTCTCGCCGTTCAACCCCAGCATCAGGAGACTGGGAAGGATATGCCACCCGTTTCACCTTTCTTCTAGAAGCTAAAGGGGTCACCAACGATGCCAAGAAGAGGGCGATATTCTTCAGCGTCTGCGGAGAGGAGACATTCGAAATCGCCCGGGCCTCTCCTTCGCGCCTGATGATGTCGCTACCGTTCCTTACAAAACAATAGTGGAACGGCTGAAGGGGCACTTCTCGCCACAGCCCTCGGTGGGTGGCTCGTCGAAATGCCGTCTATGCAAAGCGGCAAGCCCCTGGGGAAACCATAACGGGGTTTGTGACCTCCCTCCGCCAAGCCGCTCGGTTCTGCAACTTCTCAGAGTTGGAGAACATGCTGCGTGACCGCCTCGTCGGTGGCCTGAGGGACGAGAAGCTGCAACGACGCCTCTATGCCAAGAAGGACCTAACGTTCCAGGTCGTTCTGGAGGAGGCCCTGGCAACAGAAGCCGCCGAGAGGTCGATGCAAGAGGCACGGCCGAGCGTGCCGTCCCAACCAAGGGTCCACCAGGAGGACCTCATCGACGATTCAGGATCAGACAGGGAGGAGGTGCACAGAGTACAGCAACGCACTCAAGCCGTGCACACACCACAGCTGCCTCGACAGAAGGAGGGAACTGCGCAAGCTGCGGGGAGAATCACGAGAGGAGGACCTGCCGTTTCCGCAATGCCGAATGCAGGCAGTGCAGAAAATCAGGCCACATCGCCCGGGTGTGTCGGGCTCAGCCCACCCGACGCCAGGCATCAGATGACCGCCCCAAGAGCCCCAGGTCCCGGGGCCCAACGCACCAAGGCAACTCGACGGAGACCACGGACTACCAGGTATACCAGTTGCCCCACCCCAACATAGAGAAAATTTATGTAGAGGTACAGATAGAGGGGGCCCCGTGCCGCATGGAGCTGGCACAGGTTCAACCCTATCCATAATCTCGGCACGGACTTTAAGGAAACTGTGCCCTAGTGGGGGTCCCAAACTCAGGCCGGCCCCATTCACCCTCCGGGACTTCCAGAAACGTAAGGTCCCCACAATGGGGGTGGGGACCTTCAGGGTGCAATATCGAGGGCGGACGCGGCAACTGGACTTGCTCGTGGTCAAGGGCTCCTATGTTAGCTTACTGGGATTGGCATGGTTTGGACCACTGGGGCTAGCCGTCACCGGGTGTGAACCGCACTAGCTTACAAATGGATGTGGACGCCATATGCAAGGAGTTTCCGGCGGTTTTCGATGGGAAAATTGGGACATTCAGTATACGGGCCCCCCCTGTTGCCCTACAGCTGGACCCCACAAGTACGACCTGTCAGGCTCAAGGCCCGCCGGGTCCCGTTCGCCCTGAAACCCCCGTATAGACGAGGAATTGGACCGGCTCGTGGAGCAAGGAGTGCTGGAGCCTGTACCTAATGCCAACTGGGAAACCCCGATCGTCACAACCCGTCAAGCTAATGGTTCAGTCCGCATCTGCGCAGACTACAATGTACCATAAACAAGGCCCTCATGCCCACGCATACCCAGTGCAGTGGGTCAGCCATGTCCTCGCCACCCTGGCTGGGTCAAATTTTTTTGGCAGCTGGACTTGGCCCAAGCCTATCAACAGCTGGCCAGTAGATGAAGCCACAGCAGAGGCACAGACGATTGTGACGCACAGGGGAGCGTTCAAGGTAAAGCGGCTGCAATTCGGTGTCAGCGTGGCACCAGGCATATTCCAGAATCTAATGGACTCGCTGCTTAAAGGGATTCTGGCGTCACCCCCTTCTTCGATGAGTGTTGATTGCCGGGCCCACGGCAGAGGAGTTTGAGGACCGCCTTCGCACCGTTCTGCACCGTTCCAGACGGCGGGTCTCAAGGTGAAGCGGGAAAAGTGTCTACTAGGAGTGCCTCAGGTGGACTTTCTGGGATTTATGGTGGATGCAGAAGGGGTCCACCCGACTGGGGACAGGTACGGGCCATTTGTGATGCCCCAGCGCCCAAGGGCAAGACTGAACTTCAGGCCTTCTTGGGGCTATTGAACTTTTACCATGCCTTCCTTCCCCATAAGGCAGCAGTAGCAGAGCCCATACACAGACTCCTGGACAAGCGGGCCCCTTGGGTGTGGGGCCAGCGCCAGGAGGCCGCATTCCAGGCAGTCAAGGACTTGTTCGTCTCAAACTCGGTCTTGGCACACTTCGACGAGAGGCTGCCGGTGGTGCTAGCATGCGACGCCTCACCCTACGGAATTGGCGCTGTCCTTGGACACCAACTCCCAGATGGAAGAGAGGTGCCAGTGGCATACTTTTCCCAGACACTCACCGCAGCCGAGCGGAACTACTCGCAAATCGACAAGGAAGGTCTGGCAATCGTGAAGGGCGTAAAAAAATTCCATGATTTCTTGTACGGGCGGCCCTTTACCGTGGTGACTGATCACAAGCCGTTGCTTGGTTTGTTTGCCCCCGAAAAGCAGACCCCCAAGTGCTGTCTCCTCGTGTCCTCAGGTGGTCAATTTTCCTTGCCGGCTACCAGTATGTACTGATTCACCGCCCTGGGAAAGCGATGGGCCACGCAGATGCTCTCAGCAGGCTACCACTACCAGAAACAGGCCCCGACCCAGCACCCGCACAAGAGGTTATGAGCCTGGAGCTGCTTCCCGACCGCCCTATTCAGGCACAAGAAGTTGCACACCATTCCAAGAAAGATAGGGTCATCTCCCGGGTCCTGGACTGGGTGTGGAGGGGATGGCCCAGCAGCAGCCCCGGGCCAGAATTCGCTGGCTACACAACCCGTAAACATGAACTGTCGGCCCACAAGGGGTGCCTGTTATGGGGAAGCAGGGTCGTCGTTCCTGAGCCCCTTCGCAAAAGGGTCCTTGCAGCCCTTCACGAGACACACCCAGGGGTAGTGAGAATGAAGGCCCTCGCCAGGAGTTATGTATGGTGGCCAGGGATTGACGGAGAGATAGAGACCTGGGTCAAACACTGCCAGGCCTGCCAAGAATCCCGCCCAGATCCCCCAAGGTCCCCAGTGCAGTCCTGGGAGTCCGCCCGAGCACCATGGTCACGGCCTGCACATGGACTTCGCGGGCCCCTTCCAGGGGAAAACATTCTTCATAGTGGTGGACTCCTACACCAAATGGCTGGAAGTCGCACTGGTACCATCCACTTCTACGTCCGCAGCCATCAAGGTACTACGCAGGCTGTTTGCAACCCATGGACTCCCTGACACTCTCGTCTCAGACAACGGAACCGCATTTACGTCAGAAGAATTCCTGACCTTCACAACGCAGAATGCCATCCGCCACATCCGCTCAGCACCATTCCACCCTGCCACCAATGGCCAAGCAGAGCGCATGGTGCGGACCACCAAGGACACCCTACGCCGCATGACGCAAGGGGACTGGGAGTACCGCCTTGCCACATTCCTTCTAGCACAGCACAGCACCCCCAGCTCAACGACTGGCCGGAGCCCCGCTGAACTACTAATGGGCCGGCGCCTTGCAATCAGACTGGACCGCCTCCACCCCGACAGAGCTCAGGATGAGGTAGTGGTGGGTGAAGGCAGGAACCCCCGGACCTTTGTGGCCCAGGATCCAGTGTACGCAAAGAATTTTGGAGCAGGCCCAGCATGGGTACCCGCCACAGTCACCAGGGTGACGGGCCCTGTGTCATACGAGGTGCTAACAGAGGGGGGGCAATGCTGGCGCCGCCACTGCGACCAGCTACGGCGACGATTCCCAGGAGAAAACCAGGAGGAGGACAGGTCAGAGGAGTCCCAAGGGAACAGTGGGGCATTGAGACCCGTAGAGCAGGAGGGGCCGGCAGGGGAGGCAGAATCAGTAAATACTGAGAGGACCCGAGAGGCCGAAAGGGCACCGGAACCAGAGCCACGACAGAGCGAGCTGGTTGCGCCAGACCAAACAGCCCATCACAACCAGCAGCCTCGGAACACGAGCCAGAACCAGAACCCCTGACCAGGGAACAGCCTAGGCCGCAACGCACACGTAGGCGACCAGCGTACCTTGAGGACTATGGATGCAACCTCCCAGGCAGGACTGGAACTTAGAGGGGAGGGGTGTTATGTACTGAGTTGAATAGGATCCAAACTGCAGCAGGCTGATTGGTCCTAGAACAATAGGATTGAGATTGCAGCAGTCTGACTGGTCCCAGAACAATAGGATTGAGATTGCAGCAGTCTGACTGGTCCCAGAACAATAGGATTGAGATTGCAGCAGTCTGATTGGTCCCAGAACAATAGGATTGAGATTGCAGCAGTCTGATTGGTCCGCAGGAGCCACCCAATCCAGCTCCAGGTGGAAGTGAATCTGCACTCTGATTGGCATACAGGAGTATCCCGGAATTAGCCAATCACGTGGGGCCCATTGTGTAAATAGTGTATATAAAGCAAACGTTTTGGGGGAACTACAGTCCTCACTACTATGAGCTGAATAAAGAGCATGAAATTCACACTCGACTCCGAGTATCTTTCAGGGAGCTCACCCCATCATGGGGATTCAAACCACCGACTTTCTGATCGGCAAGCCCTAGGCTCTGTGGTTTAGACCACAGCGCCATTATTTCACCATTTTCTCCTTTGACTATCTCTCCAACAGAAATGGCAGCACAGCTTTTAGATTTCCCATTATAGTGAATAAAGGAGTGGGGGAAAGAGCTTTGTTTTTAACAGAATGAATTTGGTTCTGAATAATGAGTTGAATTGGAAAAACACAGAGCAGCACTGAAACAGATTGGGTTGATTCTCAAAACTACATACACACAAACAAGTCTAATATTCTGGCAAGCGCACACCTCTATTAAATGGGCACATTCTAAGGAGATAACATCTTGGTCAAGACCAAGAGATAACTAAGACTGACCACAATCATTTGGGGATGTGTACCTCTGCTTTCCAGGGACGTGGGTGGCACTATGGTCTAAACCACAGAGGCTAGGGCTTGCTGATCAGAAGGTCGGCAGTGCGAATCCACACAACGGGGTGAGCTCCCATTGTTCATTCCCTGCTCCTGCCAACCTAGCAATTTGAAAGCACGTCAAAGTGCAAGTAGATAAATAGGTACCGCTCCGGCGGGAAGGTAAACAGTGTTTCCATGCACTGCTCTGGTTCGCCAGAAGCGGCTTAGTTGTGCTGGCCACATGACCCGGAAGCTGTACGCTGGCTCCCTCGGCCAGTAAAATGAGATGAGCGCCGCAACCCCAGAGGCGTCTGCGACTGGACCTAATGGTCAGGGGTCCCTTTATCTTTACCTTTATCTCTGCTTTCCAGTTTTCTGTTTCTAACGACAACTTCTTTGGTTGCAAGACAGGTATTCCAAAGGTTCCCCAACTTTTCTGAGTGATCTTTTTCAAAATGGTACAATGATGAGAAGGGAGGATAAGGTCATATTGCATGAACTCAATATTTTGTTCATTGGAGTCTGTTACATTCAGGGATGAGAAGGGGCAAAACAGTTTTAAGCATTGGTAGATTCTCTTTTATATTTCAGTATAGCTAAGTAAAGCTGGAGGCACAGTGCCTAGGAAGGACGATGAAAGGATATAAAGCAAAAGACTGCAATGAAGCTGTTTCTACTTCTTGTTTTATATGCTCCAGAGTGCAGCCAAAGAACAGTCCTTGTTATGTGATGCCCCTTCACAGGTCAGGAAGAAAAATTAACAAGCCAGAGTTAAAAGCACACCCAGAAGAAAGGATCTGGCAGGAAGTGGCAATATGAAGTACATTTGTCAGTCTTGGTGAATGCATATACAGTGGAAGGTGGGATCTGGTTAGTCTCAGCACCACATCATTCTAATGCTGTTTTGATCTTCTTTTTATCAGTTTCAGTAGGCTACCTGTACTGAGCATCCATTATACTTTGGACTGAAATGTAGCTTCTAAAAGTTAAATATTGATTTTTTTCCCCAGATCCTACTGCTCCTTTAAGAACCCATACTTGAAAATTCAGTCTCCAAAAACCTAGAAATTCTTTTCTTTACCTTCCTTCTTTCTTTTCCCATAAAAAGTCCTTTCTTTTTCTTGCTTATGGCGACAAGTAAATTTCTCCACTCAGTCACGAAGCCGTCAAAGAGGCAAATCTCCAAGGTTTAGCTTTTGTGTGTGAGATTTTTCACACAGCTCTACATCTAATTATCTGTGTATACCATCGGCTGAGATTCTCAAGGTATTGCTTATTGGAACTGACCTGCTAGGCATCCCAGGCCTTAAGGATGAATGAATAAATAACTTTGCTGAATGCTGCTGAATATGTGATAATGTAATTAGTATTCTTGCCAACTGAACTGAAAATGCAGTGTTGTTCCTCCAGGGACAATTGCACTCCTCTTTAAATGTTTTTATTCCCTTTTAAATTCATAGGATACATATGAGCTAAGCAAAAGGGTCAATTTAAATTAATACTCCATTATAGAGGAAATTAGTAACTACATTGATCTGTCTTGGGTAGGAAAGGTACAATTTTATGTTCTAAGTAAAGTTGATTTGAAAATATATGTGAATCTTCTCTAACATTTCCAAAGCCAATATGATAATTGAGTATATATGTATTGATGTATAATTCATTCACAACCATATATAATTCGTTCATAGTTATGATTAGGAAAGTGCCTAGTTGTATCAGGGGAGGAAAACGTGTCTAAAATAAGTCTATTTATATAAAATTCTTTTTCGAAAATATGTATATTATGTTAGACAACAGTGAATATGCTGCCATAGTTTATTAGAAAAACATTTGAGCATTTAAAATATTATTAAAGTACAAGAGTCCGGGTTTTATTATATCCTCTATTGCTACACTATAAAATAGAAGGATGTTAAACCCACGGAAAGCACATGAAGCAGAGATCCAAGCTTGTTAGGAGAAAGGCGAAGAGAAAAAAGCTTACCCAGAAGCCAAAAAACAGATCTAGCAGTGATGTTCACCATTATCTGCATATAAAGCAAATGATTATCTCCCATAGCTTTGTTGACAGCATCACAAGATGAGTTGCTGTTAAGGATGAAGAGGCAAAATAAAACCGCAAAGACTCAGCATGCTCCTTCCATGGAAGTACAGTTAGAAGAGAATGTGTCAACTTAGACTAACAGCCCCAGAGTACACCTGACTGCTGCAGAGACTGTTAATGTTGATTTAGATTACTGCTATCCTGTAGCTGCGATAGACGCCAAGGTGGTGCTTACTTCCATAAGCCGGGAACTATACCGACAAAAGTACAGCATCACTGAGACAATCCTATGGAAATGCAGTAATAGAAGCTGCAAAACAACAACAGAGATTCTGAAGCTCAGTGACAGAGCATCCGCTTCGTAAGCAGAAGGTTGCAGGTTCAACCCTGAACTTCTCCAGGTAGGGTTGGGAGAGAACTCTGCCTGGAATCTTGGAGAACTGCTACCTGCCAGTGTAGACAGTACTGAGCTAGCTGGATCAATGGCCTGACTTGGTTTCTTATGTTCCACTCCTGGAGCTCAAGGGGCATCCTAAGGATGGAAATTGTGACAATGCATGCAGCTCTGCCTCAAATGGTTCAGAAAGTCATAGATTCCCCCTTTTACAGGCCCTTTCTGCCCTCGATGGGATGATTCCAATAACACTCTTCTTTCTATGCAAGATGTGTCCCCTGAATCAGAGATCTTTATGTGCATCAGGATAGATAGGTTTTACTCTCTTCAACACCCCCCCTTGTCTTGAGAACAAAACATAAAATAAGTTAAAGCTTCTATTTTTTAAAAAATAAAAAAGGCTATTTAATGAAATCTCAAGTCTCTTTGGTGGGTACCAACCCTTAATATTCAGCACCTTAACTTGATGCCATATAATCCTCATTTTTTTGTAAAGACCATACTAGGAATGGCAGTGAAGTTCACCCAATGAAGGCTCTCTAATGAACATTGAAGGCTCAGAAAGTTTTCCAGCTCAGCTCAAAGTACACACTTTAAGAGAGTTCCTGCCAGGTACTCATCCACCCTCCTTTTTCTCCCCTGTTGGCTTAGCCAAGGCTTGAATATGGAGAAAGAGGAGGAGTTAGTTAAGTCTGTGGCCACTTACTACTGGCTGAAGAATGTGACCAGACTCTAGGTAATGAACATTAAACTGAAAGCTGACCCCAAGCCTGCAGGTGTTGATGGTTGCTCCTCCCAAGCCCAGTGATCTGTAATCCCACCTCCTCTACAACACCTGCCCAATGACAGATGGAGTGTACCAAGCGTGAAGCTGTGGTGATGGAGAAACATGCTAACCTCCAGGCATGGGGGTTGTCCCTTAAAAAGCCACAGTTCTCAGGTAGTTAGAAGTCTAGGTGTTATAAGACCTCAATGAAACCCATCTGTCGCTCATTTCCTCAACTGTACAGGCAAAAACTTCCTTCTTGACCATTGAACCCACTATTGGTCTTGTCCACTCAATCTGCTGGAGCCTGTCTTTGCATGCAGGGGATAGACAACTCACCAAGGGTTTGAGACCTATTGGCTACCCTCACCTGGTGTAGCTAGCCAGTCAAACGCATTTCCAGGGATGTGACCACCGTTGCATGCTGACAGCCGCAGGTAAGAGCTGAGTGCAGGGTGGGGACTAAAGCTGGATGAACTACCCCAGAGGGAGCATGGCATGTCCCCCACCAGAGGTACTGCCCCTCCTCTAACACAGCATACACCAACTTGCTTTCTCTCTACCTCTCAACCATCTCCAGTCTGGTTAACATATTGAGCTTTTACGTTCCCACTATGTGCTTTGAGATACAGACCAAGGATTTGTTCTGTGAGGAACTAGACCAGGCTGTCAGGAAGGTCCCTGCCTGTCTCTCCCATATTGGTCCCTACAGCCACAGCAGTTACTGTAATTCTACAATGGTTTCAACATACCCCTAAAGGCACACTTTTCCATTGTCTCCCAAGACAGACAGATGCCAACAACAACAACAACAACAACAACAACAACTCAATTCACCTTCAATTTTGTTGAAGGCTGTGTCACACTTGGAGCTCTCCAAAGTCCTGAACCCCCAGTCTCCTTTGCTCTGGTTGCCCACCATGCTTGTGGACTACTGCTTGGTGCCAGCACATGACACCCATCTCCAAAAGCTATCACCATCTACCCCAGAAACACACTCAACTCCAGCTTGTCTGCTGACAAGTGCTGTGGCATAAGCAGTGGCGTCAGGACCAAGAACCCCCTTCCCCCCTTCCTTCTTGGGTGTGCTGAATACCAACATGCTTAGTAGTCCTCTGGGATGGAATTCTCTCAAGGGCTGCTACAACCTCCACTGATGATGTTCATTTTGCCATGTATTTTAAAGGGGGAGGGAACCTTGGTTCCTGCTCAGTGGCATCAATCTAATGGTTCTGCAGACAGTGCAACATTACAAACCTGTCAAAGGCTTGTTTTCTGAAGTATTTTCCTTATGTGGTGGGTTGTTTCAACACACACATGCTACACTTGCAAGCAAACACACATATATACTATTTGAATCTGAATTCCTGGAGGATTGGCCCAGTTTTCCTACCTGCAAGAATAACACCCATAAATATTCAGGCTCAGTGGGAAATTGGACTCCCTTCCCTCTGTAAAAACTCTGTAGGTTTTGATTGTTTTATGATGGAATTTTATTTTATTTTATTTTTGCCTGCACAGTTGGCTTTGGGTTTTTCAATGCTTTATAGACCCTTGTATTTTTATTAGTTCTGTGTTCCCTGTTGATTTTATGTTTTATATACCTGCTGTCACCACCAGCATCTCACTGTAAACAAGAATGTTGTATCTCAGTAGGTTATTTTTCTGTTAATGACCTGTGATACACTATATAAATAAACCCAAGAGAAGTCCACAGGTGCAATTTCTTAGAAATATTGCAATATGACTGGGGTAATGTTCACAAGTTCTTTAAAACTTTCCTGTGCTCAACTTTGAAAAAAAGAAAGCCAGATTGCAGTTCAGCAGAGTATGGATGAAACAAAATGTGCCCACATTCAACTTAATGTTCACTCCAAGATGTCAATAGTAAGCCAGCTTTTCACTGGGCAACCCTTAGGACTGCAGGAGGCGAATGAAGGATAGAAGAGACAATGAAACCACAATCTCAGAGCCACAGTTAGTCTGTTCTAGAAACTGGGCTTTTAGTGTTGCAACTCCAGCTCTCTGGCATCAATTACTAGCTGAAATCAGACAGGCACCTAAGAGGATGGAGTTTAGGCACCCACTGAAGACATTTTTTTGTTTTGGGAGGCTTTTTCTGAGATGTAACTCAGAATTTTTTTATGTATGATTAATTTTCTGCATGGTGAAATTGTTTCATTGTTTTTAGAGTTTGCTGAATTGATTTTATTGTGTGCTTGTGTTTCTGTGTTTTATTCTGTGTTTACCACATAGATGGCTTTATGCTATGAAGCAGTCTATAAATTTGTTTAATAAACAAACAAACAAACATGCTGGGCCAGTGCAACAGACTGAGTTGTTTCTGTGTCTTGCATTAGTTTAGAAGAAGAGGGAATTGTGTTAGGTGCAACTTCCCAGCTTATAGTGATGCAGCAGGGACAAAAAAAATAAGCATCTCTCCTTTAGCAGTTATGAGCTGAGATGTGGGGAAAGCATGTTTCGTTGACATTTTTGCAGCCTAAAAGTGTTCCTCCCTCATTTGTTGTACCTTATAGGCCTATAGGGACGCAGGTGGTGCTGTGGTCTAAACCACAGAGCCTAGGGCTTGCCAATCAGAAGGTCGGCGGTTTGAATCCCTGCAACGGGGTGAGCTCCCGTTGCTCGGTCCCAGCTCCTGCCCACCTAGCAGTTTGAAAGCACGTCAGTGCAAGCAGATAAGTAGGTATTGCTCTGGCAGGAAGGTAAAACGGCGTTTCCGTGTGCTGCTCTGGTTCTCCAGAAGCAGTTTAGTCATGCTGGCCACATGACCCAGAAGCGGTCTGCAGACAAACGCCGGCTCCCTTGGCCAGTAAAGTGAGATGAGTGCCGCAACCCCAGAGTCGTCTGCGACTGGACCTAATGGTCAGGGGTGCTTTTACCTTTACCTATAGGTCACTCAACAAAAGCACAAACTACTTGCATTGGTTTTAATGGAATCTTATTAAACATGGGAATTTCTGCTGTTTAGTATTGGTTTTTTACAGGAATTAGCCATTGAGGCTACTGGCGCAAGGCGCCATGACACCATGGCCTGAGGAGGGGACCTGCGCCCTCAAGCCCCACTGGCAGCGCCATTCTCGCCCACCTCTTCTCAGGCTGTGGATGCGGGGAGGCCGTCAGCGAGCCTCCCGTTGGCGCCGCAGCCCGGACTCCCTGGACGGCAGCGCCGCACCGCCGCTTCGGCCAAGCAGACGGAGGCGGAGGTGGAGCACATCTGGGAGCGTGCCCACCAGACCCTCTGCGCCCTCTAGCTGCCTGCCACGCCTGGCCCTGTCCGGCGGAGCGCAAGGGGCACCGGAGGGATTTTCGCTCCAGGGTGCCGGATTTACTTAAGATGGCCCTGGTTTTTTAAATAAACATGTTTTATGCACATCACACACAGCAATGATGTTGGGGGGAAACAGCAGAGACAATGCAACTTTGTTTGCTCTCAGTGTTGTCAATGCATAGGGAATCCGATTGGTTATGTGCATCCATGACATCATCACATTTACTACGTGATTCCTGATTGGCTAGGATCATGTCATGAAAAAATCATTTCAGTCCAAAAGAATAAAAGTAATGCCAAAGCAGCAGAATGTTTCAGGAACAATGGATGTTGTAAACAGGATTTTTTTTTTTGTTATGTTAAATAACTATTCTTTTTTATAAATCCTTTTGTACCCTTCAAAGTGACAATTTTGCAGTGGAAATCAAATATAATGAAAATTTAGCACAGCAGTACATAAGAGCTCTGTCCGCAAATGATTGCTCTGCAAGCCAACCATGGTCTAAAGAGCCAAGTGTCAGGAAGGGCACAATGAGAACCTTACTAACTACTTCTCATACTGCAGGGGTTCTCTGGATGAGCAGCTGAAGCTGACAGTTCTCAGAGCCTCAAGGGATGCACAGTTCTACCTTTTAATTATATCCCTTAGCCAATTTTTATTTTGTTTCTTGTGTCATCATCAACCTATTTCTGTCCTGGGTCAGCTTCTCCTAGATGCAAGAACAGGTTCCCGCTGTCCCATTTACATGTGGATTTAAGGGGGGAAATCCTAAAATAATATCCACAGTTGTGCTAAAATCAAAATCAGAATCATACTATTAGGAAGCAGTCCAAGGGGCTTGCTTCTTTCTTTCTTTCTTTCTTTCTTTCTTTCTTTCTTTCTTTCTTTCTTTCTTTCTTTCTTTCTTTCTTTCTTTCTTTCTTTCCCACTTAGAGCATCTGGTAACTTCACTGGGTCTGCACAGTTTAAAATATCATGATGGCTATACCCGTGTAACTGTGCGGGCAGCATGAACCGGCAAAGTGCTTAAAAATGTGCAAGTAAATAATACACACCAGTCAGCTACCTCTTAATTTTTTTTAAGGTAATAAAGAGGCAAACCACAAAATATTGTGGAGCAAAGTGAATCTCTTTTCTTACCAAAAAGACCCTGGACTCATTTGTCTGAAATTTGGCAGAAGGGACTCTTGGGCCTTAAAGTTTGTCCACTTTGTCCCAAGGGCAAAAAGTTACAGCCATTTTTAGATTTCCCATTATGGTGAATAAGGAAACATGGAGGTTCATTTTTACAGGCTCCACATAACTCCACAACTTGGTTCCTGCTTGGGAAGTTGGCCACACCATTGCTTTCTAGATTGGGGATTGTGTGTGAATAGAAGTTGGTCACAAGTGTTCACATATTTCTAATCCATACAAGCAATTCTGAAGCTGTCTGGTTGATCAATGGAACAAGAAGTTTTGGATACAGCTAGGTTTCTACCGATTGGAGTGTTCCCTAAATGGAGTTCCACTCACTGGATAATCATGCCAGCTGAAGGGGAGAGAGGTGACTTCTATCAATTCCCTTTTCTTCCTGCAGCCCCCTGTGTGTCCCAAAATTTGTTCTGTAGACCTTCACCATAAAAAGTGGTGCTGGGAGCTGGAGTGGGAAAACCCAAATATTGCTCTCCCCTTTTTGGTAGCACGATCACCCAATGGATCTTAATCCCATCTGTTGTAAATGGAAGGAGACCTCTCATTTGCAGATGCATAGTGATTGAAGCCAATGTCCCAGTCAAAATT
This sequence comes from Lacerta agilis, assembly GCF_009819535.1. NCBI lineage: Eukaryota > Metazoa > Chordata > Lepidosauria > Squamata > Lacertidae > Lacerta > Lacerta agilis. The sequence goes on from NC_046312.1 coordinate 36,081,007, forward strand.
TGGACTTTGGGAACTTTCAAAGCATCTCCAAATATCAGGCCATGCCAAGGCTTGTAACTAATTAAACAAACATGCAAAAGTGAAAAATGAAGTAATAATAGAAACATGGTGTGTGTTTTTTACTGCTTTTTTTTAAGAGAGAGATGAACCTCTTAAAAGTTAATGAGCCATGATGGACTTACCATTTCTCATTTCTGTTTGCCCATCCATCAAAAGATTCATTCTTTGTTTGGACAAATAAAGGGTCTGAAATTAATCAGATCTCCTTTTGACTCCTGTTTCTTTTAGATAATGTCCTACTGTTTTATACAAATTAAATGTCATTGGAATACCTCTAAAAATGTCACCATGTGAGCAATAATGGTGACAAAAATGCAAAGCCAGATGGCACTTTCACAAAGACTATTCAATTGATCTGTCAGTTTTAGGTACTGTTAAGGGACACTTGGGGCCAACACAGTTAACCTCAGCCATCTTTTGCACATTGTCTTGAGTACTTGTTTAATAATGGTGATTAATATTTTGAAATGGCAACGACTTTGAATTCTGTACACAATGGCTTCTGTCCTCCTTCTTTGTGAGGCGAAGCCATTGACCAGCTATTTTGGAGTTGAGTCTGAATCTGAGTCTCTACACAGCTATGAACTTTAGAGTCATGAGGAACTTAGACCAAAAAAAAAAAAAAAAAGACTTTCTCATCTTCATAGGGTTGATGTGAGCATTCTAACAGAATAATCCCTTTTATGTCATCCTGAGTCTTTTGAAGGACAGTGCTATTTTTCTAGAAAAAGAGGTGCTGGAACTCACCATGAACCCCTCCTTTGTTCTCTTATAATGTCAATGACGCCCACCTGAGAGGTGCCGGAACTGAGTTCCAGTGAGTTCCGGCTGCAAAAAAGTCCTGTTGGAGGCTATATCAGAAGCTAAATTTGTACAAATCATCTGCTAAGCTTATAACCACACTGTTTTATTCATTGCTATTCATGCCTTTGTATACTGCCATGGTATGTATGTAGATAATGAAAGGCAATCTTGATATAATTTTAATAAACATATTTTTAAAATACTGTAAAAAGTCACTTTTAGGTTATGCTCGTGTCTCGTATGGAAGGAACTGCTGGGGGAGTCAATTAAAAATGTCTGCCGTGCACCCATTGCTCATTTGCACCAGCCATATTAATTGCAATTGATCATTAGAGTAGGGAGGGCAGGGAGAGTTCAGGACTGTGAGCAGAGTGCTCCGTTTTTAAGTAAAGGAGTTTATTCCTCTTTCCTGCTGCACATTAATGGCTCTGAATCTGCTATGGAGCCTACTCTATATCCCTCTCTGGATGAGGCATTTGTTGCTGGCCTGTATATGTCTTTCTGAGTGAAAGAGGTTGTAACGAGTGATAGGGCAGGCACATTTGTATGCTTCCTGAGTAGTCCCCAGGCAGTATTATCCATCAGAAAACTCCTGAATTCAGCATTCAGGAGAGCATTCAGGAGAGCATGTAGATGCCTGTGCTTTACTGCCCAGCCCGATGCAATATGCATGTCCCAACTCAGAAGTACTGTATTTACTCAAATCTAGTGCTCAACCTTTTTGGCCAAATTACGTTGCAAAAATTAAGGCGCGCATTAGATTTGATGGTACATTTACATTCGCCAGCAGATACTTCTTTTGGCTTCAAGGTTCTGAAAATTGATGTGTGCATTAGATTCAATATGGTATGTCTCCTTGAGTTGAGTGGGGCTTACTGAAAGGTAAGTGTGTCCAGGCTTTCTGCCTAAATCCTACTGCCCAAGAGAATATCTTCTGTGTTTGGTGCTGTCGGTTTTGACAGCTTGAATCACCCGTGCAGCAGTGGGAGAGTGCTATCTTCAGCAGGCAAGCACATACATGACTGTAGAGAAATATATTTGCAAGGCAAAGGCATGAAATGCAAAGGGCAGTAGCTGGGCAGTGACAATTCTATGCAAAGCAAAATATGGACAAGAGAAAAACAGAGCGGCCCATTTACGACAGCACTAGGGATGAAACTGTGACTATGGTAATTTAGCAGCTAAAGATATGTGATTATTTTATGTTATGTAAAAGATAACCCCAGTCTCAACTGAGCCAGAGTCCAACAGAATCCAATATGCTAATACAGTCTAGCTTTTAACTTCAATATAATAGCAACATTGTTTTTTATTAAGTTCTGTTGATTTATTTGGGACATGGTTCATCTTGTATTGTATATATACAGTTCTGCAAAGAAATGTGGCCAACCCAAAGCTATTCTGAAAGTTTATGCCACAGTAAATGTGTGTTAAGGTGCCACAAAACTCTTTACTATTTTGGCTTTAGACTTGACAGGTCACAGGAAGCAGGTAAGGAATCATGGAATCAAAGAACTGAACCTTAGGCAGCTAGATGTTCTGCAGAAATTTACATTGAAGCTGTAGCTTCTATGAGGGCCATAATATGACACAGATGTTTCTCTCTGCCACCAACACTGTGAAAGCAGAGCGTCTTTCCTCAACTTTTTAGATATTAAAGCCCACTAAAATTTGAAGCAGAAGAACCCTCTGGGAAATAAATGCACACCATTTAAAATGATTTTAATTAAATTTTGGTGTGTGTGTGTGTTTAAATGCAAATGCATCAGCACATCAATTCACCTGATGAGAAATCCAGTCTTCAGAATGGCAATCCAGTAACATTATATTTTCGTTATAGTTCTGGTATAAAAATAGGTCTCCACCCGAATGCAGTGACTTAAGCCCATAAGAGGCAATGGAGCTTTCTTTGTGATAAATAGACACTAAAGCAAAGCCTTGGCAATCTCCTATATTATTTAAGGAAGCAATGATCAAAGGAAAGAGGGTACAAAGAACTTGCAGCCTCGTATATTTTGCACTGATGCAGAGATATTGTCATCCACGGTGAATACAATTACTACCAAGGAGTGCTGGAGAGATGCTGTTAAACCTCACATTTATAAATCTCTGCTGAAGGTTAGAGGCAGAGGAGTAAAGAAAGAAGCCAAACAACAGCCAGGCTCCAGCGACTATTTATGGGGATATATAATTATATCACTTTTTTCCCTTTCTTTTTTGGTAGCTTAGTGATTCTTTCTCAGTGCTTTGCTCTTGATGTAACCATTGAACACGAAGTCAATTCCCCTATAATTACACTGCAGTTTTATAACAGTGCCGGGTGCTGATTTTTGATGCAGTGCGTTCACTCTCTGTTTGTACTGAGAACATCTTATCTGTTTCCAGCATATTTTCCCCAGGTTGTTTTTGCTACTACTTGGACTGGGGGGCGGGGGACGACGACTTCCCACTGCTCACAATGTAGTGACCTCCAGCTACTGTTGGACTCCAGCTCCCATCACTCCCAGGCAGCATGGCCAAATGGTCAGGGATGATAGCGCAGATCTCCATCCACACCTGGAAGCAACCACATTGACCATCCCTGCTGTGACTTTACATCTGCTCACTTTCGTTCAACTCTCCCCCATTTTTATTTACTTAAAGGGTTTCCCCTCCAGTTCTTCAGCCCCAAAAAGGCTCCCGGATTTGGTGATAAATCATTCCAAACAGGGCATTTTTGTTGAGTGCAATAGAGCTTCATGCATGTGGCGTTTGCCATAAGACACCTCCTCTCCTCTGAAAAGGCCTTGTCTTGCCTGTGCACAGATTTGCCTAGGCAGAAATATCACAGCTGGAATTCTGTGCCCACGAATGAAGATTTATTGAGACTTTTGCAGAAATCAACCAATCTGTGGCCATCCAGATGTTTTTGTAGTACCCTAAATCCCATCAGCTTTGGACAGCATGGTCAAAGACCAGGGTTTTGAGAATACAGGATCTCCATCCCTGATATAGATGATATTACAATTAAGAAAGGGAGAACATTATCATGTCCAAACATTACCTATGGTGGGACTTCTCTTTTCCTGGTAGATGAGTGGGCATTTCTTTTTCCTCCACCCTACAGATAATGTGGTGTATTTGAGTGGAGGGACTGAATTGCACAAAGAGGAATAATTCCTGATATTTGAGGAATACCACACCATGCAAAGAAGTCAGAAACATCAAAAGAACTGCATGGTTTACTGAATATGTAATTGTATAAGAATCAAAACGGAATAACAATCCAATAAAGCAGCTTTTGAACAAAATACAGGGAAATCCCTCCTCATGAGGGGGTTCTGTTCCTCCCCCTTTGTGTGTATCAGTGTGTATTGTGGTTGCTATCCTATGCATACTTACTAGTGGCAGTGAGACTTACTTCTGGGCAAACATGCATTCAATGAGGCTATGAGACAAATACACAAAGCACTGAACCCTTGAAATCAGCTAGATAAACGCTACTCATTTGTGGACATCATAGCAGCCACACCAATAGATGTCCTTACGTTAGTAATGGGTATATTGTTTGCATTTTACTGTAATGAGCTCTATAGTTTTTAATTGATAAAGAAGATAAATGATACAGCAAATAAACTGAGAACTGAAGACCATGGAGTCTGCTGGGGAAATTGGCTGCAGGACTAATTTTGGTCTAATTGAGTACTAATGCTTTTTCTTATAATAGAACCCACAGTAAGAAATGTGTCTGACTGATGTTCTCCGCATGTGATGTGTGTCTGTGTTTGATAAGCATAAATTGCATAGCACTACCATAAAATTATTTACTTTTATCAAATCCTACTTACCTCCCCAGGCGATATGAATTACGATGCGGCCGTGATTATTTAATCTGCAAACCCAGAAATCTTTAAGCAGAGTTTCATATTTTGGGGTATTTATGTTTAAGTAATCCTGCCACAATTAAAATCTTGAAAAACTGGGCTTTGGGGAAAGAATCATGTTGTTGATGGATTACAAGAAAACTATGCTTTTCACCTGTTGGCACCATTAAAATACCTATCAGTACATGTTTATATGTAGTTATTGTCAATTTTGGAGTCTCAAGGTGGGTTATATAGAACTCAAAGTAAAACTCTGCTGTGAACTCACCCTCCTGTCCAAAGAAGAAGAAGAAGAAGAAGAAGAGTTTGGATTTGATATCCCGCTTTATCACTACCCAAAGGAGTCTCAAAGCGGCTAACATTATCCTTTCCCTTCCTCCCCCACAACAAACACTCTGTGAGGTGAGTGGGGCTGAGAGACTTCAGAGAAGTGTGACTAGCCCAAGGTCACCCAGCAGCTGCATGTGGAGGAGCGGAGACGCGAACCCGGTTCCCCAGATTATGAGTCTACCACTCTTAACCACTACACCACACTGGCTTTACCATATGCAAATATATGGTAAAACAAAAATAAGAAGCATATCATCAGATGCATTTTTGGGATAAAGGTGGGTCTCCGGTTGGAAAAGGCTGAAGACTACTGACCTGTTCTGTTTGGATACTGATCTCTTCTTGGACTGAAATACTTATGTGCTCCCTTGCTGCTCCTGCAAATACATTTCCCATACGCACAATGGAAAACCTTCTCTTGGCACTTGCTTATGGCTACTTCTCTATGCAAAATGGTGCTGATGAATCATATAGAATGATGGGGTCTGATGCTTCTGCATCTGGGGAGACACCACAGAGATGGCCTTCTCACAATACCACACCACAAATTTCACAAGGACAGCAGAGCCTCTTAACACCCAGACAGATCTATATAGGAGTTGGCACTCCTTCAGATACCTGGGGGCTGGTATTTAGGATTTTTCATGTCATTTTAATTGGGCTTGGGAGTGGACAGGCAACTAAATGCACATGTTTAAGAATTGATGTAATATGTGCCCAGCCTGTACAGCCCAGCAGCATCCTGGCCAATGCATTTTGCACTAGTTGCATCTTCCAAACTGTCTTTAAGCGAAGTCTCATATTTACTGGATTGGCATTAAAAAGGTAACACGGACCATTTTTCAGGTCCTCACACCCAAGTGCTGATAAGAGCCGCACTTGCTGAATTTTAACCTGTCAAACCAGCATTACAGGTGTTTGGTGTTAGAAAAAGAAAGAAAGCATGGTAATGGAATATGAATTCAACCATGCTTTGCATTGCTCTACAAGAAATCTTGGTTTAAGTTGACACTGTAACTATCAGAGGGCACAAATGTTGGCTAGCAAGGCTATAATTATAAAGACTACCTACCTGAAGCATGTTGGCGACTTGTGGAAGTCAGCTGGTCATTCACCACACCTTAACCAGTGTGATGTATCAACAGAGGATGAGGGGAACCAGCTGAGCCTTCAGAGATTTCCTGCTCCTGCCAGACAGCTTCTTCCAGAGTCCCTGGTTAAGGGGGAAACTCCTCTCCCACATAGTTCAAAGTAACAAAATTTTATTGTTTTCAGATACAATACAAAGCTAAACACTATTATCTGCTATATACAGTTACTATCTGCTATATACAGTTCTTCCTCGGTCTCTTAAGTGAAGACAGCATATTTAGAGATCCACTAACACTATCACCATGCTAGCTCATGCTTCTGGGTAAAACTCATAGCTTCTTCCTCTGACTCACAGATTCAGAGCAAACAGGACAGCATCAGTACACAGACATGCAACAGAAGTTAATGAAAGCAATGCCCTGGAGACGATTATACCCATCTCTACATTCCTCAACCAATGGGAGGGTGAATATACTCAGCAGGTCATACACTCGTGTTGCTATAGTAAGCCAGTGCACCTGGCACCTTTATCTCAGAACACTGAGACATGGAGGATGTGCTAACTCAAGACATGAGCCCAAGCACTGTGAAATTTAACTCACTGTTCACATTATGCTGGCAAAGCATTGGGGATCCAAAATAAACAAAAGAAAGCAATACATGAAGCACTTCTTTGACACTACCTTCTGAAGCATTTCTAAATTGATTATGTTCTTCTTTGAATGTGATGGTCAAAAGTGAGTGAGTTATTTCCAGATGAAGCCTAACCAGCCTGGCATGACAGGTTGAAGGATCTGGGCATGTTTAACTTGGAGACAAGATTAACTCGGGGAGATCATAGCAATCTTCAAATATCAGATGTGCTGCTTCCTAAGGAGAATGTGAGCAGATATACCCTCAACAGTGTTTTGTAAATAACTTTAGCAGTCATCCAATACTTTTCAATATGGAATTGGAACAAATGCCAATAGTCAACATTTGGATTGTACTTTATAGTACATGTGTAGCATGCAGCTAGGTCTTCAGTTTTTCTTTAGTTCACGACAGGCACAAGGACCCCAATTCTGACTGAAATTGATATGCATGAGGTAGGAAGATATATCCTTCCCTCCCAGTATTGTGACAAGGCTTAGAAAAAAGTCTACACCAATTAACTGGTTCAAGAAAAAAACCAAGAGGTAAGTTTAATGTGTAGTTTGGACCTTAGTAAATGTGATTAAAGAAATATTCTTTACAATATTGTGATGACTCAAATTATCTTGCCAAGTACAGTAGTAAGTCTAATTTATGCAAAGTGAGTTTTAAAGATTCCATAAATGAATAATTTTATTGATTATCTAGCAGCTAGCTGCACAAACATTCACTTTTGCTACACATAATGGAATCATTTTGACAATATGAATTAGTAGTTATAATTGCAGTCTACAAATTGCATACACCAGCATATATACTTAGTGAAATCCAATCTGAAATCTTGGAGACAATGACAGAAATAATTATGCAACGTACAGTATAGAACTTTAGAGGATGATAGAAATCACTCCAATATCAGTTGTTGTATTACAATGTTTTCAGACTCTCTAGTCATTTGTAATTGATTAACGTTATTTAATTATGTATGCCTCTTTAAAGCAAAACCTCATTTGAAAGTCTTATTAACAGTTTAAAATAACAGGGAATTTCTATGTAGGGAATTTATTCCAATATAGTAGCACCAGATCATACTTGAAATATTGTTATTATTCCCTTGCAAAAAAAAGGCAATATCTATCACAGGATAGGAGTCATCCCCATATTAATAAAACACTAAGCTTGGCTTTTGTTTTCAGATGAAACCATCTGATAGTGTTTTAATTGCTGCTTTGAAATCCAAATGTAGTAGGCACTAATTTGTAAAACACTTATCAGATGCCAAAAATATATTTTGTCATTTGTTTCATAGTGTCAGCTGTGAGGGAATTGAAACCCTCATCCTATTTCTCATTTTCTGGAGAAACAACAACGACAACATGGATCAGGGGTTATAAAGAGATTGTTTGCCACCTCTGGGACCACAGCAAAGTTCTAGAGAACATGTTTACTATGCACGAGTTCCCAGGTTTAGAGTGCAAACCAACCCCCTGTCTCTCAATGCTAGTGGCTGGAGCACAGTGTGTGTGCCTCTCCATCGTCCACCCCTAGCAGATAGGAGCATGTCTGCAGAGCAGCTTTGTTGTGGTGGAGACCCCCGCTGAACCCCGGTGAGTGTAAAGCTACTCCTTGAAGGAAAGCTATGGGACATTTTGGGGTGGGCTAGGGTACCAGTAACTCTGGACCCAAAGCTCTGTGGCTCTCTGAGGGGGAATTGTGATTTGGGCTCTTAGCTGGTGTGGTAAAAGCTTAGGAAGAACCACCACTACATTCTATTCTGGCTGGCAGAAGCCAGAAGGGCTTGGAATGTGACAGTGGACCCTCTCTTCTGCCTCTCCCCTGCCCCATGTTCAGATTGCTCAGTTAACCCCTGACATTTCCAGTTCAAAGCGTATCGGAGAACAGGTTAGGGAGAACGCAGCACAGAGCTAGAACAGGGACAGGGAACCTGCGGCCATCCAGATATTTCTGGGCTACAACTCCCATTATCCCTGAACATCAAGCATCTTGGCTGGAGTTGGTGGAAGTTGAAGTCCAACAACAACATCTGCAGGGTTCCAGGTTTGCCATCCCTGAATCAATGTTCTGACTCAGTAGAAGGCAATCTCATTTGCAGGTTGTCTTTCTGGAACTGCCATCATTCAAGTGCATCTGCCATAATTATACAAAGATGAACAGTAACTGTGAGTCTGCAGAATCGGATTCATTATTTAAAATAGAATTACGAAGCACACAGCAGAACAAGACTTGCTGGAGAAGGACTAGCATGGCTTCTGCACATTGCAAGCAGAGTTTCGGAACCGTTGTAATGCATGCTCTTGCACTGCATGATTCCACTGCTGTCGGCTAAACAAGACGCTTGCAGTGCAATCATGACTTGATCCTTACATGTCTACTTGAAAATAAGTCCTGCTGATGTCAAAGAGGCTTATTCCAAGGTAAGCAAGTGCAGAATTGCAACCTACTGTAAGTCTGCAGTCATAAACCCACTTACTAGGGCATAAGTCCTATTAACACAGTAAGTACCCATATCAGGGATTGCACTGTTAACAGTTGTGCAATTGTGTAGTATTGGTTATGAATGCACCCCTTCTTTGCTGGCTATGATGCAGTGTACAGGGCAGGAAGTAAACGTGTTCAACTGTGCACACATATGACTAATCCAGTGATATCAATCCTTCTTTGAGAGTGTAGGATTTCAGGAACTGGAAATACCCACATATAAATCTAAGTGTCTTTGCCCCACATCACACATTAACTGCTATGCATTGTGAAAGCCTTTTGGAAGTTGCCCAGAGTGGCTCGGGCAACCCAGTCAAATGGGTGCAGTACAAGTGTTGTTGTTGTTGTTGTTGTTGTTGTTGTTGTTGTTGTTGTTGTTGTTGTTAACATTCCCAATGACCCACAACAGAGATATGATTGCAAAACTGACAGCAAATGTATGAACTGGCTCTCTGTAGCATCCAAACAAGCCCCCGGTAATCCTTAATATCCCTTTCCAATCATTCTGCAGAATTTTCTCGTATAATATTTCAACTGAAGTTGGAATTATCTCCTCCCTGGATCTACCCCTGGTGGAGAGCAGTCATTTTATGCACCCAGACATATGCAGCAGGTTGAGTCAATGTGTGCCGTGTCGATAAATCAGGCCAGCTCCCGTTATCAAAAGTTGACCAAACTTGATTTGTATGCATTACGGAACCGCAGTAATGAAAACCAACTGCTGTTCAGCTTCCGACAGAGCTGAACTCAACACGGTCGGAGGGAGGGGTGTGCGCCTCCTCCTGGATTGTAAAGCGGCTGTGCTTTTGTTTTCTTTGTGTGGGAGGAGTGTGTGGGTAGCAGCTGTGCTGTGCCTCCAAAAACTCTCTTCTGTTTGAGGAATTAGAGCCAAGGAAAGCTTCGCCGAGGCTTAGTGGAAGACCCAGACGTGTCAAACCTTGACACGGCCCTTGCAGTGCAGCATGCGGTTTCAGGCATTCACCCTTTCACTGTTCACAAGGCATGACACTTCAGTTTCACTCCTGGAATCACAACCAAAAGGAACTCCTCGGATGATGGGTCGTAGGATCTTTCCACTGTTGCTTCCTTTCGAATGCCTTCCACTATTCCCACAATGCTTGTCAGTTTAGACAATTGTTGCTTTTGTGATTCCTCACCCCCACCCCACCGCACACGGACACACACAGGCACCAGATACCCCCTTCGGCTGGACACTCATCTGTGCTATCAAACTCGAACGCAACAGATGTGGCACTAGCAGCCTCTGCTGGCAGAACAGTTCCTTGTCCCATCCTTAATTAATGAGGGCTGCATCAGTATCAGGGAAGGAAGAGCACCTGAAATGCTACAGGACAAATGCTCTGATGCTATCGATCAGCATTTTTATCAGATGTGGGTTGAGGTAGTTGTTTTCGTCCCTCTCAAATATCATATTAAATGGTGCAGTTCCAAGGGAAATGTATTTTGTTCCTCGGAATACTGATCTAGGTTCTCGCCACCTGCACAGAAAGTAAGGACACTTTCGGAACAAAAGTTTTCAGCTTCCCTCTGGTTTCAGTATTCATTGCAAATGATAATTCATATTCTGCCCTCATTTTTAAATTCTGTGCGGAAAGGGATGAGTAGTCTTAGAATTATGGTCTGTCTCCAAATGCAGAATCGGCACTTAACTTAAATTTCCAAATACCGTTCCCATATTCAGAAGACTTTCCTGAGATATTTCAGTTGAAAGGGGAGGGGAGAAGGGTGACCTTCCCTCCTACATTATGTTACAAGACTTAATGAAGGGAAGATTGCCTTTAAAAGTAGACTAGTAAGCATTTCCAACCCATTCCCAATGCTATTTAGGACAATATGTAGCTAATTTGCACCTTAGAAGTAATGCTAGCATAGTGCCCATCATTGCAGCTAGATCTGCTGAACTAAATTATCCTAAAAGGTTTATTTGTACTATAGAATCCAAACACTTTAAAAATAAAATACATATCTATGACAAGATATAACCTTAAAAAAAAAAAAAACCTCCGAAAACCTAGACCCAGGCCATTTGGGGATCTCAAGCATAAAAACCTGTATTTGAATTTGGTGCAGAAACAGATTGGTATCACAAGAGCTAAGCATCGAATGTATTCTGAGCTGCATGTGTATTTTTTAATTTATTTCTGCCCCCCGCATACAATCAGGATCCAATACAGGGCTGAGGTGAGGTGGAAATTCTTTTTTTATTTGGACAAGGCCTTAAAGCACCGCAGATCCATTCTTCATCAATAAGTTGAGGTAATGAAGAAAGGAAAGGAAAGGAAAGGAAAGGAAAGGAAAGGAAAGTCAGGCAACTTACCGGTACGCCCCTTCCGTTGGTCTCTAGGAACCCTTCTGAATGGCCACAGACATGACTCCTATCACCCAGTGCACAGCATTTTGCTGCCTCTAGGTTTGTGGGGAAGATGAAGTTCAGCTATCAGAACTGTTATTGGGACTTTTGTGCTAGCAAGGTTACATAAATCACACCTGTTATTTGGGTTATACATCAGTGGCCTTGACAATGCCTGTGTTTCCTTGCAAGGCCAAAGGACTATTTAGTTATGTGGAAAGCAGTCAATGTCAATAACTTTGAAACCAGCAGATACTCCTGCTACCAGGTGCCACTGTGGAACCCTGCTAAGGCTTATTCTAGAGATTTAAATTCCCACACAGTACCATCTCAGTATGTAACCAACTGTGGAAGAATAATATATTCCATAGGAAAACAAGATGGAAACAGAATTAACAATTTAAAGCCCCCAGGATCCACAGAGCAGCATTGTTGTATACCACCTAAATCCCCTCAAAATCACAGTGATGTTCCTCAATAATCCAATACACAAGGTGGATGTAGTTTCACATTGGGAAGTCACAGATAAATCATAACAGGGTGCTTAATTGGTCTATGGACTTGCCCAACTCTAGAAATCTTACAGAATGGACTGGTCCCACCATTAGGCATGAGGAGATAACATTCCTTACACAGCAGATTTGGGGGCACTACTAAAGGCAGCAAATTGTCAGTTTGGTTTATTAATCTGTGGGTTTTTAGTTTATTGTTACCATGGGGAGCCATTTTAATTTTTCTACACCAGACACCAAAATACATTGGGCCATTTCTGCTTATTATAATGGTTTGTGTGCCCTTGAGCTTGTGTGCAAGGCAACAACTTTGTGTCATTCTGACCTGTTTTCCTTGGAGCCAGCAGGGGCTAATGCTCCTTTGACATTGTAGGTGGATCATTCTCATAATAAATCCTGCTGCTTTTGAAGCACAGTCTTTTCTACATGGTCAATCTGCCTTTATTTCATTCCCCGCACTCTAGTTTAAAAATCAAGTGCCTTGTAAAGGATGCTAGGTCTGCCCGGGGCAGGAAATGTCAGGCACCTTTCCCAAGTCAGGTTGCAGGTGATGATGGTGACGACTGACCTTGCAATGCTGAGCTGACAGCTGACCTTGCACTGATCAATACAATCTGCTGAGTACATTGTTGGGTCTCCAAATGGGGAATGTGTGTGTGTGTGTGTGTGTAACCTCAATAACAAAAATAGCTCTGAACATACAGAGTGATTATGCTCAACTGTTAAGCAGGCACATGAGAATGCAGATAAAGGGAAACAAATTATGCTGAAAAAAGGTAGGAAGTCACGAATTTCCATTGTGTATAATATTTGGAGAATACTTGCTGTTCTAAAAATACTCCCCCATAGTTTGGCCGCCCAAGGGCGTTTATGTATAATTCCTTTGCAACCTAGATTAGCTTTAGAAACAGATCTCTCTATACATGATGTCTGTGGATAGAGTGGTTTTGCCTTCACAAATGCTATCTGCTTGCTTTGAATTAATTCCCATGCAGTCATGAAAAGGGGTATTCTTGGCACTTAAATGTGGCATTACCCCTCCTTTTAATAAAATATTAGCATTTAAAATAGTAGCTGGAGCTTAACACAGGTCTCTTCCAGATGACCTTCTATTGAGCACTCATCCTGATTTATGGGGTGAAATCATACAGTGTTGGCTGTTTATTGAGCACTATTCTCATTTGTTTGCAAGGAGGTTACACCATGTCACAGCAAACATTTGTTATTACACACTTTCCAGTGCATTTGCCCATCACTTTCCTTACTGCAAAATGTCTGGTTTTGGGGAGGGGGCCGGGGGCAGCACACTCTAACTGCAAAACCTGAATTGGCCCTCATGCAACAGTGTGGAACCACTCATTTCCTTACGGTACAGTATAGATCTTAAGAAGTCTAAAACTCAGGAGTGCAATTAGTGTTGCTGGGGCTCCTTTGACATTGCTAAAAATGACCCTATAAATTTTGCTACGCAATATGTAGGAAACATCTGGTTTGTTTTGGAACGTACCCCCCAGCAGACTGTTGCAGACATTCCTTACTCTCTGTTGAGTATACAATGTGATTCACACACTCATCTCCTTCACACATATACTTTATCTTCAGTGTGTAAAACCGTGGCACAGTCCCAAGAATATTGTCCTATGATGCAAGGAGCTGAATGCAATGATAACTGCCTTATACTGAGGTAGGTTCCACTGTGAGAAGTGGAAGCTGACTGTACGTGGGTGAAACAACATGTGGTGGTGAAGGTGTTGAAGACGCCTCACTTCTCTGCCCCTGCTCAATTCCTGAAGGAGTCACCCAGTGCATCTTTTCTGTATTGTTAAGGTTCTGCAAACATCTGCTTCAGGGAATGGAAGTTTAGACCTTTCAGAAGCCCACAGTAAACTGTCCGCAAGGCAGTTAGAAGATGAAGCCGCTCGCCTTCATAACATTATTGATGTCAGGTCCACACACACTGCCATTTCCTGTGAGGTGTCCAGTGCAGCAACTGCTGTAACTTCTTGGGGTCACTTTCAGTTGATGCATCTGGATCGGATGCAACAATGAAGCCAGCAGTGTGTCTCCTTGACTCGTTCCCCTCCTGCCTTATTAAACCTTGCCAAGCGGATATGATCAGCGTCAACATCCAAGGCATCATCTAACACATTTGCACATGATTGTGGTTGTCTCCTAACACTCTGCTTGATGCAGAAAAACATAACAGAATTATGTTTCTGTTTAGCAATGCTTTTTTTTAAAAAAAAACCACCGTATACAAGTTCTAAAAGCTAAAGAAAATAAATAAATAAAGGCAGCCTCGTTTACATATCTAGGCATAGAGGCTTTGCATTTCCAAGCTTAGATCCCAAAGTTGTGATAGATTTCTAAACAGTCTGCTCTGCATGCTTGCTTCATTTTTATTTTTTAGTAGGCGGTGTTCTCTGGAGTATTCTGAGCATGGTGACCGCACAGTATGAATTGTAACACTAAATGGTTGTGAAAGGCCTGATGATGAAATCAGAGCTGTGCGACTCAGAACTGATTTATATTGCTAGAGCATAGTAATCAAAATTAATGCTATGGAAAGTAACATTTTCAGCAAAATAGCACAGGAGAAGTGCATTGCCCTATTTTACTTATTAACTATCACTGCATTTGCTTTTAGGGCAAGTGTAAAAAGAAAGCAGAGATACAAAATTACTAACCATATTTTGTGGTAATAATCTCTCTCTCTCTCTCTTTCTCTGCTTCACTCTCTCTCTCTCTCTCTCTCTCTCTCTCTCTCTCTCTCTATATATATATATATATATATATATATTGCTCATTGTTCAATCCGGTAAATTCATTATAAGAATATAATTTGACTTTGACTTCAAACAAGTGGAAAGAGTTGCCAAAGATTTATGATGAAGCTTTCCCCCTCGTCATGGGGGGGGGGAATAAATTGAAAAGTATCTTCCGATTCACTTTTAATTGTATTTATATAGTCCTCCACATTTATCCATTCCTCTGGCTTTTTTTCAGGAGGTGTCAGTAAGAGAAAGTGGGGGGGGGTGGGATACAAACGGGGGGGGGGGTTGTATTTTTAATCTAAGGTCACATTTGCAATAGTACGTCTCCGTTAAAACTGCATTTGAAGAGTTACAGTGTTTTCAGCCAAAATTCCATTCCAAGTTGAATGAGATTAGAGGAGGAGAAGTGGGTAGAACAATGTGTTTTGCTGCATTTTTATCTGACGCTTCTGAATTAATCACATGCATACCTCCACTGCTGGAGGCCGAATGCCTCCTAATACCAGCCTCTGGGAATCGCCTCTCGTCCTGCTTGCAGGCTTCCCAAAGGCGCCTCCTGCTTCAATCGGTGGAACTGGCACTACTACAGATGCCACAAAATACCGGTACCCCTTCTGCATTTGTAAGAACTGGATCATTTAGTGTGGCAGCACCTATACTTTGGAACTCCCCGCCTATTGATATCAAGCAGGCAAATCAGAAGAGATGACACTCACTAGGGTTTTGTATTGGTTATGTATCCGCCAAATCACAAAACAAACAGGAGCAATTTGGGTGAGGTTTTCACTCCCTAAATTGGATTGCCCAACTAGAGTCAGATATGCCCAAAGGTCTCATTTTTAAAGTGACCACTATTATTATTCTAAAGCTAAACCAACCTGACTTGAAAATCACCCTGAACCTGAGGAGCGGGTGGAGAGGTGGGAAGAATTTTTCATTTTGACTGATGGGTCCAGGTTTTAATTCAAGTAAATTTCCTCCCAGGGCACTCCAATCGCAGTGCTTTGGTGAGTGGATGTATAAACATTCAAAAGTATGTCTGTTTTCACATGGATGTATTATTTCCCTCCACTATGCAAGTTGGTGGAGAGATCTCTCTCAGGGAGAGTAGGCTGAATCTCTAAAAATCAGCAGGGAAAGAGAACAGAAGTCCATCCACCCCCACCAATGCTGGAGGCAACAGGGTCCTTGCTGAGAGGGTGATATTTTCCCCAACCTACTCTTTCCTGGGGATCCAGGCTCATTTCCCCACCCCCACTCCTATGATTCCTATTATGCCCACCCCAAAATGGGCAAGTCTGCCTTTGTGGGAGAATGGCTGCAACCATCATTCCGAAGTTTGGTCATTCCTTCCGTGCCTACATATTGTGTCAAAATCTGGCAGAAAACAAGAGAGACTTTTTTAAAAAATGAATTAAATGTGTTCCTTTTTCCTCTTGCATTTGTTGGTGTTAAAATGCACTTGTATGATCAGCGAATAAATTTTATTTACACTTTTGTATGCTGTCTTGGAACATCATCATTATTATTATTATTATTATTATTATTATTATTATTATTATTATTATTTTGTTTATACCCTGCCCATCTGGCTGCATTTCCCCAGCCACTCTGGGCAACTCCCAACAGAATATTAAAAGAGAACATTAAAAACTTCCCTAAACTGGGTTGCCTTCAGATGTCTTCTAAAAGTCAGATAGTTGTTTATTTCCTTGACATCTGATGTGAGGGCGTTCCAAAGGGCGAGTGCCACTACTGAGAAGGCCCTCTGCCTTCACACTCTAACCTATGGCTTTATTCTTTACTTTACTTTACTGAGTTTATGTGGGTTGACTTAATCATAGTTCACATGTTTCAGGTGCAGAGAATGGCTACCTTTGTAGAGATGTAAGGACATTTCCTTCCTGCAGCCTCAAAATCTAGAGAAATATATAGCTTAGATTCCTTCCTATGCTGCAATTATCTTGCGAGAAAGTGAAACGGTATCTTTTAATGGACCAATTAATCATTTTGAATATTGCGAGCTTTCAAATTATTACTATTACTGTTATTTAGTGTCTGCATAGGCACTTGTCGTGTGCTGTACTGATCACAAAGGCTCCATCACCCTCATTCAAAGGTCATGCATTCCACATTAGACAAACAAAACAGAATCATGGAAGGATGAAGATGAAATTGAAAGTAGGAAGTTAGGAGGAGGAAATCAAGGTGGCAGCTGAAGAGCAACTTCGGCAGATTGGAAAATCCAGCAAAGAATTTATTTGAGGAAGGCAAGGGGAGTGTTTTAAAAGCAAGAGAAGACTCATTGTGGTGGTAGATACCATGGCAGAGGAAGGTACAAAGGCAGACATGAGCCACAAAGTGGGTGAATAAAGGGATCAAGCAGGATATCAGACAAAAAAGATGGCCTAGAAATGGGTGGTTGCATTCTATTCTGTCCAGAATTAGGAATGTCACTCCAGACATTCACAGAGAAACTTAATGCAGCCAGACATTCCCAAACATGCATTTAGGCTTCTGACATGACGAGAGGATGACCACGTCATCCACACTAGGCCTCACTTTGCATCAACAAAACTGCACAAGAGATATGGTTCCTATCAGATTTCCAAAAGCCTTTATCAAGTTGGGGAAAGGAAATTATGCTTCTTCATAAAAATGCTTGGCACATTTCACTTAAGCTCACCTGAGCAGAGTTTTGTTGTTCTTGGATTTTTCTTCCACTACAGCTGCATTGATCTTCTCTGTGTGATTGCCTTCCTTTTCATGCCTGAAATGCTTCACTATTGATAGGGAGTGGAATCTTCACCATCCACTTCACTGGGCTGGAGAATTTGGGTATTATTATTATTATTATTATTATTATTATTATTATTATTATTATTAAAATTTTATACCACCCTTCATTCATATATCTCAGGGCAGTTCATGACATAAAATTATAATATTAAAAAACAGAATACATAATAAAAATAAGAACAAAAACAAACCAATAATCCCCCCTCCCTTCTTATGTTACCTTTGTGGCAAGAGACCCACTGCAATGCAGCACTTAAGGAACATGAAAAGCTACATGACCACATGGGAAGAAGCCAAAACACTGCTCCTACCCATGCCCAAGTTGTGCTAGGCTTCAGGAAGAAAGAAAAAGAAGAAGATAAGCCACTAAGCCTATGCAAAATGTTCCTAAGAGATATGTTTGGATAGAAAAGTGGGTTTTACGGGGCCCAAATTGTTCACCAACCACATTGTTATGAATCCTAGAACAATAGGATCCAGAATGCAGCAGTCTGATTGGTCCGAGAACAATTGGATCCAGAATGCAGTTCATTGCTTGTTTGTTCCTTTGAGCAGTGTCAAAACAGTTTTGGTGGCTAACGTAAGTGAAAACAGGCAAACAAGCAAAGTTGTTGAGTTTTTTGGGGGGGTGGGGTGGGGCCTTAAATGGCACTACCGACATGGGCTGCCACGTGTCTGGATTTTCCTGGACATTTTGCTGATTTCCACCCAGACACCGTTGCCGACTGTCTACCCTAACATACTGTATTTTTCCGTGTATAAGACTAGGTTTTTTCCCTTTTAAAAAAATGTCAAAAATTGGGGGGGGGGGGCGTCTTATACACGGATATATCTCCCACCAATTTTTTTTAAATTTGAGTTCCCAAAGATAGGAAGTGTCTTATACATGGGGGCGTCTTATAGACGGAAAATACGGTAATTAATGTAATAACTTTAGGACACCTCAGAGTCAATTAAATTTGGCTATATGACATTTTAGAATGAGAACATGAAGCATCAGATTCAGCTATGATGATGTCACACAGTCAAGTAATAGTGATGACAATTAAGGCGCTACCATGCATAAGTTAGATGCCACCAAATGTGCTTAGAGCAGCACCTAGGATGTTTGTGGGTGCGTTAGTGCCTGTAGCACCAGTTTCAAGCCATCCTTTTCACCACCACACCCCAGTAAGAGAAATTGGAGGTCACTTATTGGTGAGGAACAATAAGAGTCTGATCCATACTAGCATCAATTCAGGACTTGGATTGTTGTTAATAATCTAATGGCAGTTCAACAACAACAACAACAACAAACCCAGCGAAATAATCTGATGTTGATTTAGAAAGAAGAGGTCTGCCGTTTGCTATGAACACCTACACAAAATTGAGTCTCCATGATATCCAGTTCTTCCAGCTTTGTCACAGTATGTCACAGCAGATGTTGTGTTTGAGGGTACCTTGAAACAAAGTACGACAGGTAGGTTTTGAAGCACCTTTCTAATGTAGGATAAAAACCCAGGTGCAAGTAATAAGAAGGATTTACCTTCTGTGTGTCTAATATAGAATATGATTCCACAAAGTCTACCAGCTTCCCTGCTGTTTTCTATCATGCACAAAACTAAGGGTGGGTTAAAGTTTGCTCATCTTATTGGAATTATTCTGGCTTCCCCTGAAATTTGTCAAATGTTTAGCCAAATTTTGTGCGGCAGCACTGTGCAAACCAGCCCATTTTCAAAGCCTGCTGCTAGACACATGAAAGACCTTTGAGATGTTGACCTACCTAGTTCTTTGCTGGTTAGTTGCTGATCTGGCTTGCATCCATGCTTTAAGATGGGAGAAAATGTAATACAGTGGTACCTGAGGTTACAGACGCTTCAGGTTACAGACTCCACTAACCCAGAAATAGTACCTCAGGTTAAGAACTTTGTTTCAGGATGATAACAGAAAAGCTCAACAACTTTGCCTTACAAAAAAAGCTCCACAACTTTGGGTAGATCACTGTCAGGTTTTTTTTTACGACAATGGGTACATCACTGCCAGCGTTTTTATACTGTGAGTAGATCAGTCTATTGGGAGTCGGACGTCCCAGGTTATGAGAACCCATGTCACTGCAAGCTGAATTATTCCTTTTTTTTAACAGACCAAATGACAAAACAGACAGAAGGAGGTCGAGATGAGCATGAGAGTTTCACAACAGGACGTTGTGACATTGACTTCTTTTATTTATATGCAGTGCTTTTCTTCAGCCAGAGCTCAGCTCTGGCAACTCTCAGGTGGGTGCCATTGCCATTCTAAGAGAACAAGGGAGAGGCCCATGGTGAGCTCTGGCACCTCTTTTATTTATATCCTGTCAGGGAGGTTCCCCCCCCGGAACGACAGGAAAGCTTTGGGAAATATAGAGAAGTGGCTCCTCTTCTCAGCAGCAGTGATACTGGCTCGGATTCCCCGAATTCCAGCGAGGGGGACGAAAAAGGGGGGGAAGCTAAGAGCACAGTTTCACAGCGGCAGCTTAGAGCTGAGAACTGGGACAGAGGTCAAAATCTTTCGTTAGCTGACAAGAGAAGGGGAGGGGGAAGAAGGGGCTGGAAATTTCCCAGGATGCTTTGCTGGAAGGGGAATAGGAGGAGCCCAGTGCGGGCATCTGATTTGAAATGAACAGACGTGTTTTAGCTTCGCTCTTGTAAATAGCCTGCTCAATAAATTAGCTTAGTTCTTTTGAAGCTGCCTGCCTCCGGAGCGTTCTTTCTCATGAGCATCAATCAAGCGTATCCTGACAGCATGCCCGCACTCATTGCCTGTTGCTTGTGAGAGTTATCTTTTGGATCGGCTGTGAAGAGGCAAAATGAGCTCGGAGGAGGCGAGATTGCTTGCTGCTGGGGAGCAGCTGAACGCTCTTCAGAGACGTGTGGAGGCTTTGGAGACATTAATTGGGCAAAGAGACGAGGAGCTGAAAGGAACCCGGCAGCAATTGGCAGCGGTCCAGGCACGGAACGGTGAGCTGGAGGGCCATGTGAAACTGCTCAATGCCCGGTTGGAGGAGCGACGGCAAATGGAGCAGCATGGGCAGCCAGGGGCCGTGGGAAGGAAGCTGAGTGGATTGGTGAGCAGATTTGGGGGCAACCCCAGTGATTATTTGGATTTTAAGACTGAGATGCAGTATGCCTTGAAACTGCAGGAGGGGGATTTCACCCACGACAGGGAGAGGATTGCGTACGTAATTACTCATCTGGAGGCGGGGGCCAAGGCGTGGGTTCGGCCTTTAATAGCCTCGAAGAATAAATGTCTGGAAAGTGTCACGCAATTTTTTCAAGCTATGGATGCGATGTATGTGTCTTCGGTTCAGAAGGACGTGGCTCAGCAGGAGCTGCTGACGCTTAAGCAGGGAGCCATGACGGTGCGCGATTATTGGGCCCGATTCTCGATGCTGATCCATAGCGTGGGATGGGACTTGATGGGAGAACAGACTCAAGCTATGTTCATGGGGGGCCTCAATGAAGAGGTGAAGGACGAGCTGGCCCGTTGCCCGCGCCCTCAGGACATGAATGAACTGGCGCGGGTCTGCCTCTCCATTGGGGTCAGGTTGGAGGAGCGCGCTCGGCTGAAGGGGGCGCAGAGGGCGGAGCGTTACTTCAGCAACCGCGTTCCAGGCGGTGGTGGGAATGTACAAAGGATACAGTCTCAGCCAGAGCCCATGGAGATTGGAGGAGCACCGGCCAAGCTGCTGCAGGCGCCAGGGAGCGGGCGAAAGGGGGAAAGCAAGGCTCCTAAGACGGGACTCAGGTGCTATGTGTGTTCCCAGACAGGACATTTTGCTCGGGCGTGTCCCCAGAGGAGGGGATGGCAGGGCATGGCGGGGACAGTTCAGCCTGAACAGGTCAAGGCGGATCCGCAGGGAAACGAGGCAGCCTGGCTGGAGAGAGGAGGGGCCAGCAGTCAGGCGGAACAGCAGTGAAAGTGCCCCGACCAGAAGCGCCCAAGCCTAGCATCGTGGTCAGAGTGACTCTCGAGCTCCCTAATGGCCATCCATTGGAGGTCCAGGCCTTGTTAGACTCGGGGGCAAGTGCGGATTTTTTCAGTAGGGATTTCGCCCTGGAGCACCAGCTGCATTTGCTCCCGTTGGACTTTCCCCTCCAGGTGTCGACGATTGATGGGAGAAAGCTGTTGGGGGGTGAAATCACCCATC
The DNA here is from genome assembly GCF_009819535.1 of Lacerta agilis. Taxonomy (NCBI): domain Eukaryota; kingdom Metazoa; phylum Chordata; class Lepidosauria; order Squamata; family Lacertidae; genus Lacerta; species Lacerta agilis. The sequence continues at coordinate 36,102,909 of NC_046312.1, forward strand.
AAACCCCGCCGATGCGCATGAAGATTGGGGGGCATGCGGAGGTCATAGCGTTTAACGTCACAACCTTGGCAGGGCCGCCCATCGTGTTGGGAATGAGCTGGCTAAACCGACATGACCCTGTGGTGGCCTGGCATCAGAGGTCCTTGACGTTTGGCTCCGCTCACTGCGTGGAACACTGTCTGGGTGAGAGGAGCAGCGAGAGCCGGAAGGTGGTGGCGGCGGCAGTCCAAGTCGAAAAGAGGGGCCAGTTGCCAGAGATTTACGCGGAATTTGCCGAGGTGTTCAGTGAAAGGGAGGCTGACCGTTTGCCCCCCCACAGGTCCTACGACTGTCAAATCAACTTGGTGCCAGGGGCGAGGTTGCCGACGGGGAAGCTGTACGCTATGTCGGACAAGGAGATGGAAGACCTCAAGGAGTTTATCGACAAGAATCTGGAGCGTGGTTTCATACGAGAATCGCGAGCAGTGGGAGGTAGTCCCGTTTTCTTCGTGGGTAAGCGGGACTCCTCCCAGCCCAGGTTGGTAGTGGACTTCAGAAGAATCAACTCCCTGACGCAGCCGGTGACATTTCCCATGCCGCGGATTGACGATCTGCTGACGAGGGTGCGCGAGGGCAAGATTTTCACCAAGTTGGACTTACGGGGGGCCTACAACTTGATCCGAGTGAGAGAGGGGGACGAATGGAAGACAACCATGTTTACCCCCCTGGGCAGTTATGAATATTTAGTGATGCCCTTCGGATTACAAGCGGGAAGCGCCTGTTTCCAGGCCTTCATGCACCACGTGCTGGGTCCCCTCTTGTACAAGAGTTGTGTCTGCTATTTGGACGACGTGCTCATCTACTCAAGCAATGAGGAGGAGCATGTGCGGCACGTTAAGGAGGTGCTGAGGAGACTGCAGGAGCATCGATTGTATGCTAAGCTGGAGAAGTGTCAGTTTCACGCCAAGGAAGTGGACTTTCTGGGCTATCGCTTGACCGACAGAGGTCTGGCCATGGACGGGGAGAAGGTGAAGGCGGTGTTGGAGTGGAAAAGCCCCAGGAACAAAAAAGATGTGCAAAGGTTCCTTGGTTTCAGCAACTTCTACCGCAAGTTCATCCCTAACTTTGCCAAGGTAGCGGGGCCCATAACTGACTGCTTAAGTGGCAAGAAGAAGTTCATGTGGTCAGAGGAGGCCCAAAAGGCTTTCGAGCGTCTGAAGCAGGTGTTTGCATCGGAAGAACAGCTGATGCATGTGAACGCACGAGCTCCGCTCAGGGTGGAGACAGATGCTTCTGATCGAGCAATTGGTGCAGTGCTTTTGCAGCAGGACAATGCAGGTGATTGGAGGCCGTGTGCCTTTTTCTCTAGGAAGCTGAACAAGTCAGAGCGTAATTACACGGTGTGGGACAAGGAGCTGTTGGCCATTTATGCCGCTTTCAAACAATGGAGGCACTTTTTGGTGGGGGCCAAGCATCAGATACAGGTCTGCACCGACCACAAGAACTTGGAATATTGGCGCACGGCGAGAGTGTTGAACCAACGGCAAATTCGTTGGGCGGAGTTTTTTGCTGACTTCTACTTCAAGATCCAGTACGTTCCGGGGGAGCAGAACGTCAGAGCGGACGCCCTGTCGCGGAAGCCCGAGTATCTGGAGGATGAGGGTCCTCCGGAGCCAAGGCACATTTTCAACCAGCAGCAGTGGGCCTGCGGGGGGATTCTGGATCTCCGGGGAGAGATTGCCAGACTGATCAAAAATGACAGCTTTGCCAACAAGCAACTTCAAGACATCAAGGGGGGTAACTCGAAAGGGGATTTCGTTGAGAAGGAGGGGTTACTCTATCGCAGGGGTGTGTTATATGTACCTGAGGGGGAGTTGAGGGCCAAGGTACTTAAGCAGGTCCATGACACGCCCACGGCAGGACATTTTGGTCAACGCAAGACCATGGACCTGGTCACGAGGGACTTTTGGTGGCCGGGAGTGGGGGAAGACGTGAAGGAGTATGTGCAGGGTTGTGACATGTGTCAAAGGGCCAAGGGGGAGAGGGCGGCACCAGCGGGGCTTCTGGAGCCATTACCCACGCCCAATGGGCCTTGGGAGGTAATTTCGGTGGATTTTATCACTGATTTGCCCCGTTCCCAGGGACAGACGGCAGTATTGGTGGTGGTGGACTTGTTCACCAAGATGTGCCATTTCGTGGCTTGCCCGAGGGCCGTCTCGGCGGAGGAAACGGCCAAGTTGTTTCTCAAGCATGTATTTCGCTTGCATGGTTTGCCCTCGCGGGTGATTTCGGACCGTGGACGGCAGTTCACCTCTCGGTTTTGGCGCAAGCTCATGGACTTGCTGCAAGTAGAGGTGGCGCTATCCACGGCCAGACACCCTCAGACCAATGGACAGGCAGAAAGGGCAAATGGGGTGTTGCAGCAATATCTGCGTTGCTATGTGAATCAGAGGCAAACGGACTGGGTGGACAAGTTGCCACTAGCCGAATTTGCATATAACAACGCAGAGCACGTCACCACGGGGATGAGCCCTTTCATGGCCAATTATGGGAGGCATCCAAGGGCCTTTCCGGGGAGGGAAGAGGAAGTATTAGAGGTGCCAGCGGCACAGGAGCTGGCGGGAGAAATGGCGAGAGTGCACCAGCAGCTGGTGGAAACATTGGAGAAGGCCAAGGAGGACTACAAGAGGGGTGCGGACAGACATAGACGGGAAGGGGAAAGCATCCAGGTAGGTGATCGAGTGTGGCTGTCTTCGAGAGGTCTGCCCATCAGGGAGGGTTGCAGGAAGTTAGCGCACCGTAGGCTGGGTCCGTTTGAGGTTATCCAGCAAATCAATCCCGTCACCTTCCGACTGCGGTTGCCGGAGGTCATGCGGATTCATCCGGTGTTTCATAGGGCACTCCTATCCAAGTACAAGGAGGGGAGTCGCTTCCACGGGGGGGCCCAGGGGGAGGTGCCGATCCTGAGGTTGGGAGAGGAGGAAGCATGCAACGAGGTCACCGAGATCCTGGACTCCAGGTGGAAGGGAGGTAATCTGGAATATTTGGTGGCTTGGGAGGGGCAGCCGGAGTCGGAGAATGCGTGGGTCCCAGCTGATACCATCGAGGAGGAGTATCTGATACACGAGTTTCATGCATTGTTTCCGCACAAGCCCAAACTGATGCGGAGTGCTTTGGAGGAGATATTTGCCCCCACTGACGACAGCGAGGAGGAGTTCTGGGGTTTCAGATCGGGTGGTAGGTCAGACAGTGAGGAGGAGGAGGTAACAGGTGGGGTATCAGCGGGGTTTGAGGACATCTTCGCTCCCACAGATGAGGAAGAGGAGGAGGACTTCTGGGGTTTTCCCGCATCCCCCTCCAATCGGGAGGAGAGGGAGTTGGGAGAGACGGGAGGAGGCGCAGAAGGTGAAGAGAAGAGCCCGGCCTCGGGGGAGGAGGGGGGCTTTGAGGGGGGGATGGATGTCAGGGAGGTTCCCCCCCCGGAACGACAGGAAAGCTTTGGGAAATATAGAGAAGTGGCTCCTCTTCTCAGCAGCAGTGATACTGGCTCGGATTCCCCGAATTCCAGCGAGGGGGACGAAAAAGGGGGGGAAGCTAAGAGCACAGTTTCACAGCGGCAGCTTAGAGCTGAGAACTGGGACAGAGGTCAAAATCTTTCGTTAGCTGACAAGAGAAGGGGAGGGGGAAGAAGGGGCTGGAAATTTCCCAGGATGCTTTGCTGGAAGGGGAATAGGAGGAGCCCAGTGCGGGCATCTGATTTGAAATGAACAGACGTGTTTTAGCTTCGCTCTTGTAAATAGCCTGCTCAATAAATTAGCTTAGTTCTTTTGAAGCTGCCTGCCTCCGGAGCGTTCTTTCTCATGAGCATCAATCAAGCGTATCCTGACATATCCCATCTTTCTTCCATCATGGAACTCAAAAGTTAGCATATGATGAGGTGTCCCATCCAGGCAATGACCAAACTCAAACCTATGTGGTTTCAGCAGGGTTGTTGCCTCATGGTGTGCCTTCAGACAATAGCTTAGGATAAGGTACAGGAATGCTGAAAATGGTAAGGGATATAGGCTATTCCACCTAAGGTTTTGCACTGTGAGAAATAAGACTAATGCTATCTTGTCTGTCTTGGCCCTTTAATCATATAATCTTTGTGCTTTTTATTTCCAAAGTTCCTAAGTACACTGGGGCACACCAGTGCTCATTTAGCGACAGTGAGACATATGGCAAAAACAGCATCATTTTACATTCAGAGCTGCTTCTTGCTCGACATCATGTCACTGAATGTTCCCTATTGTAAAACTCATATGCTCATTTTGACCTTGTTGTCATTGTTTTGTTACATAAATTATTCAGCTTGCAATGTCACATAGGTTAGACACTCCAGCAACTATCAGGAGAGGCGGGGAAGGGGGAGAATGTCCTAGAAGTTTCCAAATGCCAAGCAAGTTTGCTGCCTTCCTGAAAAGTTTCAGGAGAGGAGATGATGAATTGCACAGTACCCAGCTGAAATTGCTATTGGGGTGAATTAAGCCACACAATGTCCTGTGGACTTTGAAAGGTTCACCTCAGGAGAACCAAGTGGAGTTGAGAGAGGATATTCCCTCTTTGAATATGGCCTAGGGGGCTGGAGAATTCTTTGCCAGCTTTTGAAAAGAAACTTTCCCAAACCTATGTTGAAAGATTTTCCTAAGTTAATGAAATCTTTGAATTTCCAATGTCAGCTTCAGAAGCAAGCATTCCAATTCAGTGTATTACCAGTTGTAACAACCTCTGAACTATTAGACATGTGTACTTATAGGACGGACTGTCAGCTGCATTTGGTCGCAATGCGCCAAGATATGAATGGCGCAGTGCATTCTCGCTGGCTCTTCTTCTTTGGAGTAGGGGCAAATATATATGAAAAAGCCTCACTGCTTATATCTAGTTTGATTTTATCTCTGTAACAAATTGTGGCACACACTAAGTGTGAGAAGGCTTTTGGGAAAAAAAGTTACATTGGCAATGAAATAATGGTTCATAACTTTAGTAACTCATGGGGGGGGGAACCATTTAGACTCTCTTTAGTCTGGATGGGGATTAGATTTGCTGTCCCTTTTTAATCATACTATCCCTGCCCTGGCATCTCTGAGGCATATCCTCATAGTCACATTGTTAGCATCCTAGTTAAGGCAGGAAATGAAGGGGTATGTTTAGCTCAGGCATAGGCAACCTCGGCCTGCCAGATGTTTTGGGACTACAACTCCCATGATCCCTAGCTAACAGGACTGGTGGTCAGGAATGATGGGAATTGTAGTCCCAAAACATTGGGTGGGCCGAGGTTGCCTATGCCTGGTTTAGCTAGTTTAACTGTTAAATTACTCATATGTTGCTAATGTTGATGACAGTGATGTTGTTTTTTAAATGCTGGAACCTGCACTGGAAATTATTCTTCTGTCAATGAAAATAATGGGTATATTGTAGGTAGGGTGTTGTAGACAGCAGCAAATAAGTCTCCTTTTTTTGCTTGTTTTTCATAGGGAGAGCCCTATGCTGTCAGGTCAATATCAACTCAGTCTGTAAAAATGCAGGTCCTATACTAGGGAATATTAGGGGACTGGTTGTTTAAAAATAAAGGTGGTGTTATTTTTATTTAATTATCATATTTATATGCCACCCTCTGTCAGAGGATGACAGTGGTTTACAGTAAAATACAAACATTAAAAAGACTTCATGCATATATTTTGGTATAACTGCATGTGAAATACTATGTACATTTCTGGACATCATATAGCTGGAAAAGGTGAAGACAAGGATGATAAAAACATCCTCTTTTGAGAAAAGGCCAAAGCAACTGAGGCATTTTTGGATGATGAATTTATATACCACTTAGTGACCAAATAAGCTTCTAAGTGATTTACAAATATGAGAACCACTTGCAGGTTATGGGTTTGGAACAGAGATAGCAGTAGACCATGAAAGTGGATAGCGAGAGGTTTTTCTTCTTCCCTCACATAAGCTAGCACTCAGGGTCATCTGATGAAATTCATGGGCAGAAAGAACTCCTTGACATAATACCTAATTAATTTATGGAACAAGCCATGATCATAACTCCTCCCATCATAACTGGGGAGGCCTTGGATGTTGTTTATGGTGGCTGAAGCATCCAGGGATGCTGCTAACCATGCAAATAATAGAATTGTAGAACTGGAAAGGACTGAAAGTGTCTTCTGTTCCAACTCCCCTGCAATGCAGAAATACCCCATTCTTTCCTCACCTGTCTTCCCTGCAATTGTTTCAGAGTAATGCAAAGGAGGGACATATCAACAGGGCTACCCACCTATATCTGAAGAGGTTTTCTTACTTTAAGAGTTGCATGATGGTTTCCTCCAGCAGCTTCTGCCTTGCTTCTCCTCTTGGAAACATCTCTGAGGAGCCTTTAGAAAAGTGCTCTTGACTGACATGACATGTGCACTGACATGACATGTGCATTGACAGGCACTCAGAAATGGAAGATTTAACTTAACCACTAGGAGAACCGTAACTGTGGATTCACTTAAATATGACAGATATGTGATACCAATGACCTCTGGTTGATTGTTTGGGTTGTTGTTGTTTCCAATAATAATCTCTAGTTGTAGTCTTAATTTTAGCTGGGGTTAGCTTTGTTGACATTCCTGAGGCTGCATCTCAGCCATACACTTCATTAAAGAGGACCACATGCTTATTTCCCAGATGAGGATCATGTAGTGTGGATCCTATTTATTTTTCTCTCCAGCATTGCAGACAGATTCCTTCTGGTGCTGAGCCCTGAGAGATGCTGATTTACTCGATTTTCAAACATGTGTTTTATCTTCTGGTGCCATGCTTGGGCAGCAATTGTACATGATTGTAAAGCGATTTCCTCTTCAGCTGTGGCAGTCCCTTCATTTGAACAGTTACCAAAACCTGAGTATCTTTTGTTGCCTTGTCGTGGCGAAGGGGCTTGAATTACTCAGGCAAGCTATGGACAGGTCAAGATGGACAGGTCATAGCGGAGAGTTTGGACCAAACGTGATCCACCTGGAGAAGGAACTGGCAAGCCGCTCCAGTATCCCTGCCAAGAAAACTCCATGGACAAAGACAACAGGCATATAAAAGATATGACGCTGGATGAGATGGTTGGACAGTGCTCTTGAAGCTACTAACATGAGTTTGGCCAAACTGCGAGAGGCAGTGAAGGATAGGCGTGCCTGGCGTGCTCTGGTCCATGGGGTCACGAAGAGTCGGACACGACTGAACGACTGAACAACAACAAGCCATGCTTGGGCAGCAATTGTACATGATTGTAAAGCGATTTCCTCTTCAGCTGTGGCAGTCCCTTCATTTGAACAGTTACCAAAACCTGAGTATCTTTTGTGTTGCAAGTTATTTTCTTTGGGCTGGTTTTTAGTGGCCACATATATGCTGGTAGGGGGTTCTACTGGGTTTATACACCTGTCAGTAACAATGAGCGTTCAGGAAGGATGTGTTCTGGGGTCTTTAGGCAACAGTCAGGCTGTGTCATGAGACAAACTTAGCAACAAGATAACATACCATATATTAGAATAAGAGTATCCAGTTTACTGCAAAAACAGAAAATTCAGTTGATTGGAGCAACAGCACTTGGGTGGAACCCAAGGGGTAATAAAGACAGGAATGAACTAATGCCAAACATGGAGAAGAAAGGGTACCAGATGGACACCTGTGGAGCCAAATTGTCATAGGGAGGAAAGTAAAGATGCAACTACATGCTGCAAAGCAATACCTGTACCAACATGAGAGTGAAATGAGAATAGAGTGAGAAAGAGAAAAAGAAGCAGAAATGCAAACATTACCCTTTTCTAAGTTGTTTCCAAAGTTCTCCACTTCTCTTGGCATAGAAAAGGACCACATGTTTGGTAAGTTAATAACGGTTTACTTACAAACTCTTCAAAGGTCAGATTCATGTGCTTTTCCATACAGCAGCAAGAAATGACAGGCAGTAAAACAGGTTCCAAAGCAGTAAGAGTTTCTAAATTGTATAGAAACACAAAGGTGGCTTGCTTAAGCCATGCAGACTAAGCTTGGAGCATCCAGCTTATATCTCCTTACTGGTAGAGTTTACATGGTAGAACAGAAGAACAAAGGCTTGATACTCCTTCCTCCCAAGGTAAGGGGGAGTGACCTAGCTGAGCAGGGCAGCTTACTCTATAGCATTAATCCCTTTATGAATTAATCAGCCTTAAGCATGTTGGTTATGGCTGGATATCCCACATGGTCACCTAAGGGAAGGGTTTTTCAGGAAAAGGGGGAAGAAAAAAGATTCCTAGAACACAATGACACACACCCTTGTTAGTTCAAGATGATTGATGTGAATTCAGAATTTACTTTAAATTAGTCCTACAGACAAATGGTTATCTAGAAAGTATTTTTATAAGAATTTGACCAACCATGGGCCCAAGATAATGCTGCAATTGCACTTTCTTCCCTCTCTCTCCTGGTGTTGTGTTTTAGTTTGTATTGTGTAAAATGGCTGCTGTGTTTTTAATTTCTACTTCTTTGTCCTTTTGGATTTTTGTAGGCATTGATTTTCTTCCCCCCTCTTTACTTCTTTTCACACAGAGGCTGTCTTGACAACAGAGCATTTACTGCCTTGTTTTGTTAGAGAATTATCAGTTTTGTCAGTGGTGGTGCTCATGAAAGTTGGGAAGCAGGGCTAGTTAAATAACCTGAGCTCCTTCTGCAGAAAAGTTGAAACCGAGGAGCCCTCCAACCCATAGCAAATCAAAATTACTGTCTTCTCACCTACTGCGATTTCCAGCAATATATATTTAGGGAGCATTAAATCTGTCCTGGAGGTAGAGCAGATTTTACTAAAACATATTTACAGGTTTATGACTCTGTAAAATTAACTGCAGCAAAAATGTACAAATAACTCAAATATTCTCTCCCTCCTTTTTTCTTTTCTTTTTGCACTTCTGTTGTAACATGTGAAGTTGTGACTTACACATTTTCCAAATTTCAAATATGTTTTTAGTTTAGGAATGGGCAGAAGGATGATCTGGGTCTACTAATCTACTGATTTGCAGTAGATCAGCAAGGGTTTCTGACTTCAGTGTATGTTAATAGAAGCAAAAAAATGACTCCCTGCCCATCTGTCTTAAAGTATACTACTGAAATGTTAGTGCATGGGGCTTCCCTCCCCCCACCCCATGCAACCCCCAACCTGCTTTGGAGGTGCAGGAGAACCTCCACAGAACAGTGCACAGAAGAGGGGTATCATTGCATCTGGTAAACCTCCTGCTGGTGCAATGATCTTAAGAGCACAATGATCTCCATAATACTGGTCAGCCATTCTATTAGCAAAGGGAGGGACTTTCAAATCACTTTTCTGGATCCAGAATTCTATTGTATGATGCATAGTAGGGAAGGGGATCCCCTGCAGGTGTGCAGCCTGGGAGTCATTTTGGACTCACAGCTGTCCATGGAGGTGCTGGTTAATTCTGTGTCCAGGGCAGCTATCTACCAGCTCCATCCGGTACACAGGCTGAGACCCTACCTGCCCACAGACTGTCTCGCCAGGGTGGTGCATGCTCTGGTTATCTCCCACTTGGACTACTGCAATGCTCTCTACGTGGGGCTACCTTTGAAGGTGACCCAGAAACTACAACTAATCCAGAATAGGCAGCGAGTGGCTGCCAAGACCACAACAGTCCTGAAAGAACGACATCAGCTCCCAGTACGTTTCCCAGCACAATTCAAAATGTTGGTGCTGACCTTTTAGAAGTCATCTGAAGGCAGCCCTGTTTAGGAGAATTTTTTTATTTTTTTATTTTTCAACAGCATAAACACATGATCTTACATACAGAAACAAAAAATATACAAACAAATATACAAATCAACAAACAGAAAACACCTAAATAATAATAAAAACATAAGTAATAATCTATTTTCCATTAATATATAATTCCCTTTAACCATTCCATTTTGTACAAAGAACTAAATTGTATATAAATATCTAGCTTCCCTATTCCAACTCTCCATTAGCTGCAATATATGAGTATAACTAAAGACAAGAAGGTAACATGACACTGACACTTCTGTTTAATACAAATTATAGTTCGTATATTCTTACACATTGTTTTACCACCATTACTTTCTAAATTTTACAAGAGTTAATCCAACGCATGCTCCATGCTAATGTTGCACCTCCTTTTCAGATAACTTAAAAAACTATTCCAATCCTCAGTAAATTTACTTTTCAGACTTTAGTTTATCAGAAAGAAAAGCTAATTCAATGTATTCTACAGTTTTGTATATCCATTCTTTTTTACTGGTACTTTGTTGCTTTTCCAGTAGGATGCTACCAAAATTCTTGCTGCATGAGTAGAGTAAAGAAAAAAGTTCTTCATTTTATTAGGTATGTCTGGAGTTGTGATCCCTAGTAAGTATGCTTCTGGTGTTTTAGGAAATTGGACTGAAAGAATTTCTTCGAATTCCAAGTGTATTTCTTTCCAAAATAGTTCAATTTTGTTACATTTCCACCAGATATGGTATAGTTCTCCAACCTTCTCACATCTCCAGCAAGTATTTTTTTACATTCTTGTACATCTTGGAAAGCTTGTGTGGGGTGAGGTACCATCTATAGAACATTTTTATTAGGTTCTCTCTGATTGCCATACGAATAGTAAAATTCCAATTAATTCTCCATAGTTTTTCCCACCTTGTCATCAATATATTATGCCCTATATCTTGCGCCCAACGGGTCATCACTGACTTAACTTCTTCTTCCATTACTCAACAGTCTAATAAAAGGTAATATGCTTTCGAGAGAATTTTAGTTTTTGGATTTATTACTTCCAATTCAAATTTTGATGATCCCTTTTCAAAACCCATTTTAGCATCAGATTTGAATCACTCGAAAAGTTGATGGTATTGAAACCAATCATTTACTTTGTTTTTCACCTGTTCATATGATTTTAATTGTAATTTGTGTTTTTTTTTTCTTCCAGCAATGCTTGATATGTGGGCCAGCTGCCTCCTGTGTTGCCACGCCTTACTGCAAGGGCTTCCGAAAGGGAATTCCACCAAGGGACACGCTGTTCAACCAAGTGTTTATGTTTCAGCCAAACTTTAAATAAAGAACCTCTTATGATATGATTGGAGAAATCCTTGTGTACTTTGTATTTTTCATAGTTAAGATATCCGCGCCATCCGAATCTTAGATTCAAGCCTTCTAGGTCAATTAATTCTGGTTTATCTAATCGGCACCATTCCCTGAGCCAAGTAAGGCAGGCAGCATTGTAATATAAATTTTGGTCAGGCAGGGCCAATTCTCCTCGACTTCTAGTATCAATCATGTTTAAATGTTTTATTCCAGGGCGCTGCCCTTGCCATATATATTTTAGTATGTGTTTCTGCCATTCCTTAAGTCTTTCCTCTCCATTCAATATTGGTATCGTTTGAAACAGAAACAGAAATTTTGGGAGTACCATCATTTTAAATGTGGCCACTCTCCCCAGTAAGGAGAGTTTAAGACTATTCCATTTGTTTAGGGAAATTTTTAATGTTTCATGTTTTATCGTGTTTTTAATATTCTGTTTAATATTCAGCTGCCCAGAGTGGCTGGGAAAACCCAGTGAGATGGGTGGGATATAAATAATACATTATTGTTGTTATTGTTATCCTGTGGTCCTCTGGATATTGTGACTCCAAATCCCATCACATGTTGCCACTGTGGCCCATAAGCACTGTAGACCAACAGCATATGGAGGGCCACAGATTCCCCCTCCCTGATTTATGGGGATAGCAACTCAGCTGCAATGTAAAAAAGAGTGCCAATGTGCACAGAAAGGAATAATGAAGCTGCCCCCTCAGTTGTCATGAGTAAAATAGTTATAGGCATAATTATCACAAATGGTCGAGGGGTAGAACCTGCTTCACAGCTGTACCAAAGTGAAGGTAGGATCTCGCTACACCAAATTCTCCATTTTATTTTATGTCAGGAGATTAGTCTCCAGTCTAGCGTTCTCCTTGACATGCAAGTTTTCTGTATCCCGGGGGGCGGGCGGGCGGGCGGTATGCATGGGGGGTAAATTTAATCAAGTGAGTCTGAAGTGGTGTGGTCTGGAAACACATTCAGTGCCTCATCTTTCTTTGCGGAACTGGGCCACTAAATTTCAGCTAAAGTGAAGCCTGTGGTTCCTAGTCAAGCAAAATAAAACTAAAGCAATTTCTGGAGGTACGGAGCACTTAACTAGGAATGCTTAAGGAATTATGTTTCTTCAAATTACTATGTGAAATGCCGTGACCTGCAGTTCATGGACTAATGTGCAGACTGGAATGTAGTTATCCTTTCGATTTTGCACACCTGTGAATTTTGTGTTATAGTTCTTTGCTCAAAATGTGTCCCAAAAATATGGCTAAAATGCAGTTTTGGATACAATGCATTTAGAAACGTGTACAAGGAAAAGGATGCAGCATTTATCCCAAGCTCTCTCTGTGAGAAATTAATTTTGGGGACAGCAGCCTGCATGAGAGTAGGACTGCTGTCAATGAACACACCTATATGTGATTGGTGGGTGGAAGTCTTGGTGCTTGTTATAGTCTGTTTGTAGGTGTTTCTATTGGATCAGGGTTCTCTGATCTGCTGGCTGTGTGTTTTAATAAACTGAGCAGAGTGTAAGATTACGGAACGAGTGGGTGAATATAATAAAGTTCAGCTTTTAAGCTTTTTTGTTAGGATGGTTTTAGAGATTATAATTATTTGTAATTGTTTTATTGATGTTTGCCAATTATAGTATATTACTTGTGCCATAACTGTTTCTTGTAAGCCACTTTGGGATTTATTCAAATGGAAAGCGGTACAGAAATGCAATAAGTCCCATCCATCAAAGTATATTACACACACACACACACACACAGACACACAATAAAATTTAAATGCATTTTAAGACATATTTTTCCTCAAATCGCCCCACCCCAGTCATAGATTAATGTAGAAATGGGGCAGAAATTACTATTTAATAAATAAATTTATATGGGCTAGAAAGGTTGATCAATACTTTCCTACAAATGTTCATATTTAGATTGCCACCAAATTTTCCTTATAGTGAACTCCTAAGCAAATCTGAGTTGTTTGGAGATGAAAGGCTTTCAAAAGGACCCATAATATTTCTTATGGTTCTGGATCCCTATTTATTGAGGGAGATTTTGAGGAACAACTTATTGGACATTCTCTCCCATCACTGATTACCCTTTCAAAAAAAGTGCAAGTCTGCTGAGAAACCTGAAAGCAGTTTAAAGAAATCACAGCAAATATGTAATTAAAAACAACTGTTCTCAGTTTAGTTAACTGTAGCAGGAACATGTTAGCTCTACATATGCTAAATGAAGCATGCTGTTAATGTGTTAGTATAAATATGGTGAATAAAAATAACACCAGCATCAATAGCAATCTGTTAGATACTTGCTTAATGAAAAACAAAATGTAAATTGGCTACAAAGAAACTTAATACTAATGACCCAACTACCAGACTTGCTATGCCAGTGAAGAACTGCTTGGCTGGTGGATCATACTGACCAGTGTCACAACTTTGGATTCTGAATATTATTCAACAGAAAGCATGAGAGTTCGCTCACATGCATATACATAATCTGATATCTCAGCAGTTGATTATTCAACATTTCGCAACACAGATGAATGTGTATACTTGGTCAGGAAACTAAGCCTTATGAGGAATGGTTGAAGGAATTGGGTATGTTTAACCTGGAAAAGAGGAGAGTGAGAGGAGATATGATAGCCATCTTCAAATATCTAAAGGTCTGTCACATGGAAGATGGAGCAAGCTTGTTTTCTCCTGCTCTGGAGGGTAGGACTTGAAGCTATAAGAAAGGAGATTCCAACTAAACATCAGGAAGAACATTCTGACAGCAAGAGCAGTTTGACAGTGGAACAGATTTCCTCGGAAGCCTGTGGACTCTCCTTCTTTGGAGGTTTTTAAGCAGAGGTTGGATGGCCATCTGTCATGGATGCTTTAGGTGAGATTCCGGCATTGCAGGTAGTTTGACTAGATGACCATCAGGGTCACTTCAGACTCTACAGATCTATGATTCTGTGATTCTCCACTGAAATTACTGTCCATGGGGTTATGTGAAATGTCTATGAGCAGGGTTGTCTCAGTTACTCCAGCCCCTTGATTACCGGTATTTCCGTTGCCCTTTCCTGTTCTACCTGTAGTTTACCCGTCACAGAGTTACAATTCCCAGCAACCCTTAACAGACTACAGTGCCCAGAATTCTTTGAGGGAAATAATGTGCTTTGAATGTGCTGTGTAGGTATAGTGTATACCCAGCCTAAGGGTTGTATCCAAAGCAGTGCAGAATAGTGCAAGGATTTCTGCTTGAACAATGGGACTTCCCCCTCCACCCACACCCCTCCTAAATCTGTTCTAGAAGTTCCCACAACCCCTCCAGAGGAGATTGTGGGGACGACGAAAAGAGGGGGTTGCACACGTGAAAATCCTTGTACTGATGGGATGAATTAATTGGGGGAGGGGTTATGGGTTTATTTTATTTATGTTCTTGTTTTTCTTGTGTATTTTGTGCTTTTATTTTATATATTTCTATGCCGTGAACCACACGAGATCTTGGGATGAAGTGCAGTATACAAATTTAATAAGGAAGAAGAAGAAGAAGAAGAAGAAGAAGAAGAAGAAGAAGAAGAAGAAGAAGAAGAAGAAGAAGATACTGTCCTAAAAGATCTTGGGACTGGGAGAAATTAAAATATATTTAGTGAGATAGCTCAGTTGGTAGAGCATGAGACTCTTAATCTCAGGGTCGTGGGTTTGAGCCCCACATTGGGCAAAAAATTCCTGCATTGCAGTGGGTTGGACTAGATGACCCTCATGGTACCTTCCAACTCTACGATTCTATGATTCTATGAAAGGATCTCAATTCAGGTACCACGCAGGCCTCTCTAGGAAGAGAGAAGGCCGTCTCTCTAGTAATCCCGTACCGCACCTCTGGTCAGGTAGCCAGTTGCTGACATCTTTATTTAGCAAACATACCACAATGTTTCTTAATGTCGGAGGGCTTTCCCCTCCCTGACATTGTGTTTCCTCCCATATCACCAAAAAGGCAGAGAGGGAGCCGAATGCAAGACAGCGAATGTGCAAGAGGCACTTAGCTGCCTCATCACAATAGTGGAAAAGAATCTGCAGAACAATTGGGAGGCACCTTCCTTTTCAACAAGAAAGGAATTGATTAGAAGGAAAGCAAACACTGGAAGCGAATCTGAGACATAGTGTGGGGGGGGGGCAGCAGAAATGCTACTAGTCAAACAGAGGAAACAAAGAAACTAAGCTGGATACCTGTGGGACCCGAGATAATAAGAACAGCGGGAGAAGACAGAAGGAAAACATACAGCAAAGAGGGGGGAACTTTAAAAAGAAGGAACATAAAAAGGAATGAAAAACCAATTGAGGATACCAGAATATTTGACAGTGAGGGGCAGGATCTGAAGGAACTTCTGAAAGGTTAGGCTGAGCTCCCCTACAGGGCTAGGTTTGCTACAGTAAGATACTTACCAAGAGCATTGTTTATACAACCCAAACTCTATATAAAGTGTTGGGTAGGGTGTCAGAATATAAGTAAAGCCTGTATAGTCTCTCCAACTCCTGATGCAAAATTAAGATGAAGATAATAAAGAAAGGCTAGCTAGGTGGATGAATGAGATCGGGAATGATAAAGTGAAAGCATGCATGACTGACTGGAATTTGTTTTTCTTTTCTTTTCTTTTTTTTCTAGCATGTAAATCCACAAGACAGCTTGAAAGCTTACTATGTGATGCATTGGAAGGTGGTTATCTGAGGGCGTTCACCACATAGATAAACCCAGCATTTCAGCTCCTCTGCAGGGTAATAGATGGGTAGGGATGCGGGTGGCACTGTGGTCTAAACCACTAGGGCTTGCCAATTGGAAGGTCAGCAGTTCGAATCCCCATGGCGGGGTGAGCTGCAGTTGCTCTGTCCCAACTTCTGCCAACCTAGGAGTTCAAGAGCATACCAGTGCAAGTAGATAAATAGGTACCGCTGCAGCGGGAAGATAAACGGCATTTCCATGCGCTCTGGCACTCGTCACAGTCCTCCATGTGCCAGTAATGGTTTAGTCATGCTGGCCACATGACCTGGAAAGTTGTCTATCAACAAACGCTGGCTCCCTTGGCCTGAAAGTGGAAATAGGTATCTGCAAGGGAAGGAAGGGATCAGCTAAAGTTAGTTTGGATTAGTGTATGACTAGTTTGACCAATACAGGGACACGGGTGGCGCTGTGGTCTAAACCACAGAGCTTAGGGCTTGCCGATCAGATGGTCGGCAGTTTGAATCCCTGCGACGGGGTGAGCTCCTGTTGTTCAGTCCCAGCTCCTGCCCACCTAGCAGTTCGAAAGCACATCAAGTGCAAGTAGATAAATAGGTACCGCTCTGGCGGGAAGGTAAACGGTGTTTCCATGCGCTGCTTTGGTTCACCAGAAGCAGCTTAGACATGCTGGCCACATGACCCGGAAGCTGTCTGCAGACAAACGCCGGCTCCCTCGGCTTATAGAGTGAGATGACAGTGCAACCCCAGAGGCATCCGCAACTGGATCTAGGTCAGGGGTACTTTTACCTTTTTTAAGTTTGACCAATGTCCTGGCATAGTGTTTTATTTCAGTTCTGAGCTGCATACTTGCTATTTCTTCCCTCTTCCTTATTATATATACTGTTTTTGAACAAACTGCTGAAGTGGATTTCTAGATTGGGTTTTTGGAGTGGTTTCTAAAACACATTCAAGGGCTGGTTGTCGTCCCATGTGGCTTAGACTGGGAAAGCAGAAGGGGAGAGAGGCTGAAGTTGCCAAGCAGTAGACTTGGAATTTAGCAGGCAGTTCCCCTACTCCTGAGGAGGCCAAGTAAGATAGTGGGAATCTGGTACTCTTGCCCCAGGTGCAATATAAGCAAGTAGTAGCCGCTACAAGAAAGAAATAGGACTGGACCCCCAGGGCTGCTGCACTACTCTATGTGGTTTTTGCCGGATCTGGAGCCAGCCTATTATTACCACCATTGCAAATTATGTACTTTAAGAACATAGGCAACAATATTAACATATTTTAAAAGTCACCAGGATCTTTCCCAGAGGGCAGTTGATGGTAGATCAACTTGCAATGGGGATTTTATGCATTCCCATCCATTTGGGTGTTCTGTTGAGCTTCCACATATCAGCAAAACACCAATAATGTATGGCTAAGATAACATGGATACACATCACAAGAAAGGTGCTTAAACAACTGGAAGGTAACAAAAAAAAAAGGGCTGACTAAAAAGTAACTCAGAAGCTTCTAAAAACCTTAAGATGCCTGCTCAATGTGAACTTTGAATGTTTGCCGTAGTGAACTTCTTCTCTCATTTAACAAGATAAATTAGCTTCTGAATTATGCCATTTCTAGGATTCTCACGAAGGGACTCTATGGCAAGGGATGAAGCAATTGAGCCACCAGCAAAAGATAGCCCCAGAAACCAAGATTAAAGATAAGTTCAAACCAAGAAACTCTGCAAAGCCAAGATGAAAGTATTTTCATCATTGGTACCTGAACTCAGCATCATACCCTAAGGTCTCACAGCAATTAGTAAGGGGTTGTGAGTTGGACTAAGAATCAAAGTAAGGCTAAGTTTAGATACAGACATAAGAAAGGGGCTGGAAAGGTCCTTGGTGCTTCCTGTTTCTGAAAGAGCTACAAAGATTTTCAGTCTAGCTTTGGAAAAAATGCTCTAATTTGGAAAAATGAGGAGTTTGATCTGCATGGATGGAAGCCATGCCCCTTAATCCCAAATACGTGAGGAGTGGCTGTGGTGATTTTGTGATGGAAGAATTGCATCATGGATGTTATACAGTGTATTTTATGTAGACATGGGCTCAATTGTCCCCCCCCCCTCTGTTTAATTCTTTGTTTTTGTTTTATCAATTCATTTTTATCATAACATTAGATTTCTTTATGAGGCACAAGTTCATTAATCATACACACACACCAGGCAGTGCCCTATTTGTGGAACTCCATCCCTGGGAAAGTTGAATTGTAACTTCATTCATAACTTTTATCGATACAGCCAAAGCCAATGCAATTCTGGGCTGCATCAATAGGAGTATAGCATCTAGATCAAGGGAAGTAATAGTACCACTGTATTCCGCTCTGGTCAGACCTCACTTGGAATACTGTGTCCAGTTCTGGACACCACAGTTCAAGAAGGATACTGACAAGCTGGAACGTGTCCAGAGGAGGGCAACCAAAATGGTCAAAGGCCTGGAAATGATGCCTTATGAGGAACGGCTTAGGGAGCTGGGTATGTTTAGCCTGGACAAGAGAAGGTTGAAGGGTGATATGATAGCCATGTTCAAATATATAAAAGGATGTCATATAGAGGAGGGTGAAAGGTTGTTTTCTGCTGCTCCAGAGAAGCGGTCACGGGGCAATGGATTCAAACTACAAGAAAGAAGATTCCACCTAAACATTAGGAAGAACTTCCTGACAGAGAGAGCTGTTCGGCAGTGGAATTTGCTACCAAGGAGTGTGGTGGAGTCTCCTTCTTTGGAGGTCATTAAGCAGAGGCTTGACAGCCACCTGTCAGAAATGCTTTGATGGTGTTTCCTGCTCGGCAGGGGGTTGGACTGGATGTGATTCTATGATTCTACAGGCCTTTGGTATAGAGATGGAGAGAAGTTCATTAGCTTAAAGTACTGCTGAATTTCATATGCCTGCCACTTCATAGTTTTTAGTCTGAATGCAGATTTTATTTTACCTGTGGTTTTATGATGGCTGCATTTTGTGATTATTGTGAGGAAACTCCTGTGGGAAAAAGTGTGAGATAAGTATTATTATTATTATTATTATTATTATTATTATTATTAGGTATGGTGCAGGGAAGTAAGACAGCTTCAGAACCCAAATGGGTAGAAGTGTCAGACATAAATTACATGCATAAAATGTTGTCTCTCGCATAGATCACTTGTTGCTGGATATGCTTACTGTTCCTTTGCTCTTGGGACTGTTATCGATAGAAGATAAATAATATTGGGGGGGGGGGCAGAATTACATGTTTTCTAAAATGGCCCAGTTTAACTTTGAGCCTCTCACATGAGAATGCTCTTCAAAGATAGCCCCTGTTGCCCATCCCACTCGTGACACTCTGTCATTAATTATAGCCATATGAATTCCCGCCATTTGACTTCATCTTCTAGTCTTATCTTTTGGATGAAAAGAACCCAAATATTCAAACATTTTAATTAAAACAATTCCCTACAGTTAAACGCATCAGCAAATTTGTGCACCTCTTTAATTTTAGCCTAAATGTTGCAACAGATGCTGCTCTTCTAGTCTCAATAGGGAGCAGATTCCACAATTGGGAGAGCATAATTACAGCAAGCACCAGGCTCCTGCTGTCTCAAAGTTATACTTAGGGCACACTAAATAGTCTGCCAGTTTCAGCCTTCAATGGATGGCTGGGGCCTTTTGGTGATAAAAGATCAGTGAAGAGTGCATTATGACACTATACAGAACCCTAACAGTGTTGTAAAATTCATAATCCAAGCAGATATATGGCAGCCTTGTACACTGAAGAACAGTTAAACAAATATAATAAGACTAGTAAGCAAATCTAACACAACGAATGCATGGGGGAAAACAGGACTTGTGTTCCAAACCCACCTACAGGAAGGATAAATATGCACAGCATGAATTTGACATAAAATAAAAAAGGAATGTTTTTCTCTTCAGTAAAATTAAGGATCAATTAAAAACCACTGGAAAATAAACATGATTTTTTTTAATAAAAGAAGCAGCAGCATACAGGTATTGGAGGCTGTTATATTAGGGCACATAGGGCACTGATCCATCAACCTCAGTCTTTGTTCCTCCAAGCGCACCTGCCTCCTTACCTAATACAGAGGTGTCTCTGCCTGTCTGCCTAAGGGAGGAGGGGTGGAGACAAAACGAGAATTAGTTGGCTGGACTTGTCACCTTGAGTTTGCCTCCCTGCCCCCAATTCCAATAGGCACTGGCCTACAGGGATTTACATTTTTTGAAGACTTGAGGTGCTTCCACGCCATAGCTGCCAACCTTCCCCTTTTTTGCAGGAAATTCCCCTATCAGTACTATAGTCTATAGTATAGTACTGATAGGGGAATTTCCTGCAAAAAAAGGGAAGGTTGATAGCACACTGCAGTTTGCTTGGGGCTTGGTACTACTCGTGCATGCAGGTTTTGTGCAGTGTCCTCATCGAAATACTATCCCATATTATTTAATCCAGGGCCACCATTTCTGCTGAAAATCCAAAAGGTAAAAAAAAAAAAAACCTATGGAAATGGTAAACTCAAATTAAATGAGAAAAACATGAGATGGGTGTTTCACTTCATACAATAACTTTAAAGGTAAAGGTACCCATTAGGTCCAGTCGCGGACAACTCTGGGGTTGCGGCGCTCATCTCACTCTATAGGCCGAGGGAGCCAGTGTACAGCTTCCGGGTCATGTGGCCAGCATGACTAAGTCACTTCTGGCGAACCAGAGCAGCACACGGAAACACCGTTTACCTTCCCGCCAGAGCAGTACCTATTTATCTACTTGCACTTGACGTGCTTTTGAACTGCTAGGTGGGCAGGAGCTGGGACCAAGCAACGGGAGCTCACCCCATGGCGGGGATTTGAACCACCAACCTTCTGATTGGCAAGTCCTAGGCTCTGTGGTTTAGACCACAGCGCCATCCGTGTCCCCTTTAGAAAATGATAAATCTGTATATATGCACTCAGTGATATCTAGCAAAGAAACCTGCCAACTTTTGTGATGTGGACGTGGGCCCACAAGGTATTAGAAATATAGGGATGTTACCCAAACAGCTGTATCTCCGTAAGATGCAGGACACCATGGGGCTATGTGTTTGCACACTGCTGCCTGCGATGGCTTATGGATCCAGAGATATTCAAAATGCATTGGTATCAGGAGGCCACATCAGTTGGATTCAGACTTGCTCATGCTTAAAGCAGACCCACTGAAATCAATAAGGCTTAAGTTAGTGTGTATCTGAAATCCCATGGATTTCTGAGCATCTGCTCTAAACATGATAGTAAGAAGCACCATACAGTACAGGAAAGGATCTCAGCAGGAGTCCAAAATCTTCAGAAATAATTCTGATGCTCATAACTTCTGATTTTACCTTGCAAGTGGAGGTCCTGCTTTTTACAGCATGCTTCCATCT
The DNA here is from genome assembly GCF_009819535.1 of Lacerta agilis. NCBI lineage: Eukaryota > Metazoa > Chordata > Lepidosauria > Squamata > Lacertidae > Lacerta > Lacerta agilis. Next base: position 36,124,139 of record NC_046312.1, read on the forward strand.
TACTGCTTTTTAACATTTGGTACAATCACTATTTTTAAACAAATAAAAATAAAAATCATGCCTTTGCATGTTGGCTGCCACACATGCAAGGGTTACATGAGAAAATGTTTGGAGGAAATGAAATCCATTTCCACTAGATGTTTCTATTTCCCCTCCAAGTTTTCAAGCTGTACAAGTTTCTGCTTCTGATAGAAGACTGAAATAAGGAACAAAAACAACTCAAGGATGTTAAATTTCCTATACTGTTTTGAAAAAGCTTGCTATTATAGCCCCAAGCCCTGTAGCTTTTGGGACCTTTTGGAGTCATGGGTCAGGATGCATGGATGCTGACTCTCTGAGCTTCAGGTAATAACACTCTCATTCCAGGGATCAAAGAGGTCAGCAGTGTCATCTGTAACCTGTAAATACAACTTCACCATTACTCCAGGCACATAATCTCCTTTGTCCAGAAACTCGCCCCAGATCCAGCGATCGGTTGTCATACTCTAGAATTCTTCAGTGATTCTCATGTTCCTTTGAACAACTTCTCTTGCAGAAAGAGAAGTCCAATATACAATACATCAGAACAGTTCAGACTTTTGACTAAATTTTAAAACACACCTAAAAGAAAATCCACATAATCTAACCAGATGGGCTCATATCCATCCCATTCATTCAATACAAAAACATAATTGTAGACAGGAGCTTCCAGTGGAAATTGTTTTTCTCGAGCATCATCTTTAGGGATCTCCCTCTTTGTAACATAATATTTTCTGTTCTTGGGGGTGATCTTGAAAGTCAGAATTAAAACTAGTCCATTCAGCTTCCACTATCATTTTAATATGGAACCAGTGTTCTTTTGAAGGGGACAGGGACTGTATATTGAATTGACAATGTACCTACTGTAGGAGTTGCCTATGTGGCTCCACCTACTTTTTGCCCCTGGCCCAATCCAGCACTGTGGCCCCCAGAAGGTTGCTGTCGCGGTCACTCACTCAGACCTGAGCAGCACCCCCGGACGTTTAACGGTCTATTGGTAACTGCCCCAACGACATATGGTATATCCGCTGCCACCAGCCAGTATTCACTGTGGCAATGAATAACTCACTTCAGATTCAGTTTGTGGTAAAAATAAAACATAAGTTTCTTTATTGTTTGTACAAAGCGTAATGGTTTCAAATGACTTGGTAAAACGTTTAATATAACTGTATGGTTATTCAGATAAGTATATTTCAACTCTCAACCTAGTATTCCAATAACTATCCCTAATGCCTCCTGTTTATTATTCACTCTGCTCTAGCTCTGATCATTGGCTCTATCTCCCTCTCTCTATCCTTCCCTAACTCAACTCAACTCAACTGTCTCACTTCTAACCTCTAACTGCCATCCTCCCACACTCTATTTGCCTGGAGAGCTCCCATTGGTCAAGCTCCTCCCTGCCAAGTTAACCCTTGGAGAACCTATAGGGGTGAACGCCACAGTTGCGTGTGAAGAATATGGCCCTCAGGTTTTAAAAGGTCCCTAACTCCTGCTGAATATATATTCAAATCTCAGGCAGGGATCCTCTTCTTCTGTTCCATTAAACTTGCTTTGCTGTTAATGGGAATGCTGTGCTACACAGAGCGATTCTTTATTTAAAGCATGAGGAGCGGGGGAAGGAAAATGGCCCAGATAAGATTCAAAATCAGAACCACAACAAAAAAAGGCATCTTGAATATTCACAGGGAGCAGCTGCTGGTGAGGTTGTCTAATGAGTAGGAAGATGGCACTGCTGCAGAGCAGCAACTGAGGAGGAGGAAAACTCACGTCCTCCAGTTACTCAAACATTTTCTTCCCTCCTGAATGAGGCCTGTTTATTCTGCTTCATCTGCTGGGCACTTCAGAACGTATTGTTTCAGTGGGTGTAGGACTAAGTTTACCTTATTCTTGTGAGGTGGCCACCAATACTGTGAGGTTCCACCCCCACTTTCTATTAAATATTTTTCCTATGCTTCCTAATCTGGAAAAGCCCCGTGCGATGAGTTACCTCATGACAATCTTCCACTTGGCTTTCCTGAAGGACAGGAAGCTGAGCAGGTTGGCTGCCAGTGTCTGAAATTGTAGCCTAGTTCTGCTTTTAAGTAGGCTTGCCATATTTTAAAAAAAGTAAAAATCTGGACACAATAGTAGTTGAACTTTTTTTGGCAAAATCTCAATGACAACAAAATGAGTTTCTGAGTTATTTTTAATGAAAATCACCCAAATCTACACTGCCAGCATGGGCTGCCTGCCATACATCCTGATTTTCCTGGACATTTTGGCAATTTCCGCCCACTGCTTAGGGGGGCTGAATACCGGGCGTATGGCAACCCTGTTTTAAGGGAAGTCCTTCCTTTTACTTTTAAGAAATGTTTCCACATGGAATTCTTTAAAACTAAAAAGCATCTGGTTTTCCTGCTATTTCACCCTGACAACAGGTTGGTAAAGTGGTTTCCCAGCCCCGAAGCATGATTTTGACAGTAATACGCAGGGAAGAAATAATGATGGCAATTGAAGAAAGGCAAGAAGGATCCAACAAAGTCCAGAAAAGCTTCACAATCACTTTACTGCTGGGATGAGCCGGCATCTTGAAAGCTTTCCCATCTGACACTCTGCTTTACTTAGAGTAACACCAAGTTGGTTGAGATTACCCATTGTTGCCTTTGACTGGACTTAACCATCCAGGGGACCTTTACCTTTTCCTTTTACACATAATGGTGGGGAGAGTTGGGATGCAAAAAAAAGAGGGTAAGGACAAACAGTAGGAAGTGGCTTGGCTGCTTCCTCAGTAGCCACAGAAGTCAAGAAACCACCAACGGGAGCAGAGAATGCTCTAGCAGAAGTTCTGCCATGATGGCTATGTTTGGTGCAGCCTTTCAGATATAAAGCAAAGCAACCCACTGGAAGAAATAGCAGCTAGATTAGGGAGAAAGGGAAGACCCTATATGAGGCCTGACTACCCAAAAGAAGGTCTGGCAACTTCCCCCATCACATCCTCACAACAATAGAGAAGTTAGTCTTATAGCCATCCAGTTTGCTCCTTAGCTGAGCGGGGAATTGAACCTGGTTCTCTCAAGTCCCAGTCCGACATTCAGACCACTGTGCTGCTCTGATGTTTAGTTCTTTTTAAAATTGTATTTTATTAAGTTTCAACATTTTTAACATATGCAGTCATAGCAAAGTTTCATCTTTTCTCTTATTTCTGTCAACTTCCCACCTCTTTTCCCACGGAGTTGTTGTTTCTCCCCTTCTGGTGCACCCTGTCTTCTATCTATCAAATTGTAACCACAATATTGCAATCTAATGACGTCTGTTGCTCATAGTTCAAATTCTGCTCTCAAGTTCATTATACTATATTTCTTTAAATTGTCTGAAAAAGGCATCCATTCTTCCAACCGATGTTTAGTTCCTTCTGCTTTATTTACAGCTGTTAATAAGCCTGAACATAAAGAAACTCAGACCTGAGGTTTTATTTTGTTTGGCCAGACTCCACAAAGCAAAGTCTGCCATTTAATAACACAAACTTTTCTGAATACTCCCCTAATATAGCTCACTTTACAGAAACAGCTTGAATTACCTTGATGCACCGGGAACTGTCAAATACCTTTTTGTGTGTTTCGGTGTTTCAAATATGCAGAAGCTGTTTAATTGGGCACTTGGATTTTTATTTTTATTTTACAAAGAATACCTGGTTAATTAATAAAACCAGATAACATCTTGCAGCAAAGTTTTGACAAAGATTACCTCCGGGAAAGCCAGGGTTCTTGAGAGTGGTGGATGTGTAGTCAAATAGATTTTATTCTCGTTTGTCATAAGACAGGCTATTAGTGACAAATCCAAAAGTAGAGCCCTTCCAGCATTCCAGTTTTAAAACTTACACAGATTATTATCTTATGTTACACTAAGACAGTAGTGGTTGTCATATATTCTTGGTCACCTGGATAATAAAAGTTTTTCAGTATGAATCTGTAGGCAGTGTTCCTCTCAGCTATTTCTATATGTAAAGTCAGCACTGTAGCTTACATAAAATAGATGAAGCCTCCATAGATCAACCAACAAGCCACAAAGCTGCTGCATACCTCAATTAATATCGTTATTTTTTATAGCCACTGAAAAGACAGACATTGCTTCTTTCATGACTCTCTTGTTAGCACAATACTCCCACGTACTACCCAATTACGAAGAATCCCTATCCACATTTACATTGCTCTCCAAGTAAGAAAACAGAGCAATTAGGCAGCTTCTGGGGTGATTGAATGTGAGTGCTAGATCAAGCCTAGATTATGCAATGTTGTAAGAGATATTCTCAGTTCCCAGTTATACCTCCCTATCATCAGTGGCAAAAAACGGCACCTGGCCAATACCCTGTTGAGCTCAAGGGGCACTTCCCCCAAATTCCCCTTAGTTGGCAGATAAAAAGGATGCCAAGAACAGCTATCTGTAGCTAACTCAAACAGATTTTGCAAATTGTGTTGTTAAACAATAAGTAACTGCTGTTGTCAGCGTGCTATAGAGCACCGGTTGTCAAACTTCTATCTATGGGGAACACTTTCTAAATCAGCTTCTATGTTAAGGATCCACTTCGGAATCCTTTTATTGCATATTGCAGAGGGTTCTGGGTAGGGGTGTGCTGCAGATCTGGACGAGGTTCTGGACTGGCTTGAGTCAAAATAGGCTTGTACAAGACACTCCAGAACTACAACAGGTGATGAATCAGACCTCAACAAACGGCAGACCAGCAAAAGTGAAATAATGTCTCTAATCTTGCCATGTAAGGAAAATGTCATGTGGGTGAGCAGGGAAGGAAGAGCAAACACCAGGGTGGGCAGAGGGAAAATGGACTTGTGGTCAAGCTTATAATTAGAGGATATTATTTTACCCAGACTCTCCAACCCTGGTGTGCTATGAGAGAGGAATGGTGAAGTAATTTGCAGCAGCATCTAGGACACCTATAATGCTATTGAATTGGTTCCCAGTGTCCACCAGCAAAAGGTTTGTGCCTGAGATGCTGGAAAACTGCTGCCAACCAGTCAGGGAAGACAGTAGTGAGCTAGACTGGCCAATGGTCTGACCTTCCTCTGTGGCTCTATGATTTCTCCTCTATTCCAAGTTCAAGTGAAGAAAGGGTGCATTTCATCGGCAACATGTCTTCTTAGTGCACAGTATACTCCAGATTCATTAATTAATCAAAACTTGGCTTTCCTTAACTCCCTTGTTATCATACCAAAAAATGTTTTAAAACCTCTCTTGCTTTTTCTCTCAATGGAAGAAGAAATAACGCTGCCTGAAGTCTTTAACCATTCCTACCTGCTCTACTTGCTATGCAGTACAACTCAAATCTCTGGTTCTACCTTTACTGGTTCTCTGCATCATTTATTTCAAACTCCAACTTTCCTGAAGGCCATAGCTGTTCATTTTTGCTGGACTGTTTCGTTTTCAGACAATTTCTTTTCTGACACCGTGTACCATTTGGCGCTGCACAATTTATAAAATGGTGTCATAGATGACTGAAAGGTGGAATAAACTTTGCTTAATACTGTGCAACTCATCCTATAAGAACTGGTCTCAAAATGGCTGCTGCTCTAGGTTTCAAGTTTCTGTTTGTTGTTCTCCAGAAATCATCTCTTCTAGGCAGCCACTCATACTGATAGTTCAAACTGTGAAAACTGTTCATAACCTCCCTGACCTGGAACCCTCCAAACATTTTAGATTCCAACTCCCTTTTGCCTCAGCTAGCATCAGAGATGATAGAGCAGTACAAATCGAAAGAACACCAGGTTGGGAAAGGCTGATCTAAAATAACACCAAATGTGATGCCTCCTTATGTTGCGATTCCTCAGACAAACAAATGTCAAAATTCCAGAAGGATGGCCTGGAACTGCCAGAATGGCCATTTCTGGCATACTTAACTTGGCTTCTTCATTATGAAGCCATAGCTTGTCTGTGACTGCTAGGCTGTGACTGCTAGACTGCTAGTGCTTCGGTTGAAAGTGTGGTAAATTTAAACAGGGAAAACAGGTAGAGAAAAACAGGACTCCGTTTCGCCATCTGGTGGCACAACATTATATTGCACACACAACACATATAAATCACTTTTTCTTTACCAGTCTAGCTGAGTCCCTAGACATAATTTACAGCAATTGATTCAACTTTCATCTTTCATTTCTGTCTTCTTTACAGAAAGGGGTGGGGGGTGGGCAGGGAATAACCAGGTACTCCCCCCCCCCCCACAGACATTAAACTACTGAACTTTTAGCTATGTGAGACTATGGAAACAACAGAGACATTTGAAATTTAATGAGCAAAGTCACTTTACAAGAACCTCTTTCCATTTCTTTCATTCCCAACTATTTCCACTTCCACTCTAGCATTCATTGTGAAAGAATCAGAATGAAACACATACCACAGCCTACCTTTTACATGGCTTTTGTGGGTGGGAGTGGGGTGGGGTGGGAAGCATGGCCATCCAGTTCATAGTGCCTTTGAATTCAGCCTACTGAGGCTCCAGTACTTTGGCCACCTCATGAGAAGAGAAGACTCCCTGGAAAAGACCCTGATGTTGGGAAAGATGGAGGGCACAAGGAGAAGGGGACGACAGAGGATGAGATGGTTGGACAGTGTTCTCGAAGCTACTAACATGAGTTTGGCCAAACTGCGAGAGGCAGTGAAGGATAGGCGTGCCTGGCGTGCTCTGGTCCATGGGGTCACAAAGAGTCGAACATGACTAAATAACTAAACAACAACAACACTTCTCCTCTCTGGCTCTATCTACTATTCCCATGGGGGAAATAAGCATTAGGAAAAAAGATTCCCCTGACACCAATGAACTTTTTTCTAAGCCTATGGCCTACACTGGTGTTTATGTAGATATTTATCAGAATGTCAGCCAGAAAAAAAGGGGGAGATCTGAAATAACAAGTTTCAATAACACGCAGAGAACTATGCTCTCTCCATGCTCATGGTTTGGCTTCCTTATTCACTTAAAAGAAAACGGCATGTTTCTGTGTGTCATATTTCCCCCTCCTTTGAAGAAAGCTCGTGGTGCTGCAGGAGCTCCAAGCTGCAGTGTTCCATCCATGGGAACTGCTGGATAAGGGCAAGCAATAGCTTTCTGCATTGCAGCAAATCTTGTTACGATAGGGACCATCAGATTTAAGAGCTAGCAGGAGGGTTTTTTTTTTTTTTTTTGGAGCATTTCAATTCATTGATGTTTAGCTTGTTAATTATCATTGATCCACTGAAAAGAATTATTGGAGACTATAGGTATATATTCACATTTTTGGCTTAAGTTGCGACAAAGTCACGCCCCAGCCTGCTGAATTTAAAGCCACATTTGCACAGTGCTGTTCACATCAGGAAAAAGGAACAAGGATGTCTTCACATGTGACCTTTTTGGTTTTCTTGCCCGTGCAACCAACTCCCTATTCATGAAGCTGTTATTTGCAAATGTGCATCTGCACAAGCATGATGGCTTTCTCAAATGTTCATACCATTCTGACTATGAAGTGAATGCAACTTGAGTTTTCTAGTCATATTTGTACAGTGGTACCTTGGTTTGCAACCGTTTTGGATTACAACCATTTTGGATTACAACCACGTCAAATGCGGAAGTGTGTGTCCCTTTTTTTGGTTTACACCCCGTTGTTTTATTTATTACAACCCATTTTTTTTGAGGGGGGAGGCCCCATTGGCAAAAGCACGCCTTGGGTTACAACCTGTTTTGGTTTACAACTGGACCTCCGGAACGGATTATGGTTGTAAACCGAGGTACCACTGTATAATTGTTTAATTGTACACTGAAATGGAAAATAACTCTGTATGTGTAATGCCATTGGTAAATTCCATTGAGCTAAACAAAGGAGTCTCAAAGAGCCTGGCAGTTAATGATTGACTGTCAATGTATCTCTGCTGCTCTGTCACGAGGTGTTTAACTTAGATCACATGGGGAATTCGACTGCAGATCTCCATTTTGGGTGTGTTGGTAGTCTTTGTTCTGAAGGCAGTTGAAGAGAAAGGACTGCTAATAATTCTTTCCAGGAGTAAACAGCCTCCAGGCTAATGGAGCCTGTGTGGGGAGGCAAAGCTTTGATTTCAGCTCTGAATAGAAGAAATTCACATTTCTAAGATGTATTATGCAACTATCTGGATGTAACGTTATTTGTTTTGTGTCCTTTTGGAGCAAGTTTTGTTAGTAAACCTTTTGAACCATATTTTTGGACTGGACAATTTTTATTTCAAAAAGAGTTTTTATTCGTCCTATTGCTTCCAAATGTTCAATATTAATAACCAGAATAAGATTGAAGCTGGTTTGAAAGGGAGGAAAGCACATATAACAGCAGTATTTGTCTAGGAACTACAGGATCAAGATGGATTGTGGCTAATGTTGTGTGAATGCCGCTTCAAAAACTAGCCATCTGAGTGTGTTGAATGTCAGTGGCATAAATGGCAATGTGAGGATACCCTGAATGTGAGACAAAGGGAAACTCCTATTGTTCAAAACATATTTAGAAACCAAGTGCAAATTCACATTAAGCATTTTATCATAAGCTATGTTTCATCCCTTCCTCTTAGACTATCCCTGCAGTTTATATTCATTTGAATCTTAACAGCAATAACATGGGACATTCAGATCCTGCTATTTGAGGAAATAAAACAATTTTAGTCATTTCCCCAGTAAGTTAAGCAGGTGGAGACAGAATAAAAACACCAGCCCAGTTCATGTTCATTCAGTTAGATGGCAGATCTTCACTGTGACTTTAGACTTCCTAATATAATGGGATGCGGGTGGCGCTGTGGGTTAAACCGCAGAGCCTAGAGCTTGTCGATCAGAACGTCGGCAGTTGGAATCCCTGCGACAGGGTGAGTTCCCGTTGCTCGGTCCCTGCTCCTGCCCACCTAGCAGTTCGGAAGCACACCAAAGTACAAGTAGATAAATAGGTACCGCTCCGGCGGGAAGGTAAACAGCGTTTCCGTGTGCTGCTCTGGTTCGCCAGAAGCTGCTTAGTCAAGGTAGCCACATGACCTGGAAGCTGTATGCCGGCTCTCTTGGCCAATAAAGCGAAATGAGCACCGCAACCCCAGAGTCGTCCTCAACTGTACCTAACGGTCAGGGGTCCCTTTACCTTTAATGTAAATTAGTGGTATGAAACTGTTTGGGTTGTTATAACAAATAGGCAAATTCTGCCTTAAAGTGGGCCTCACCAGTGGGACTATTACTTCTCTGTTTTGTTGAGGGGAAAAGATAGAGACTGTGGGTATGGGGCAGAGCTGTCAACCTTCCTTTTTTTGCATTGAGAAATGGCCATAGCTGTCAACTTTCCCTTTTTTTGCAATGGGAAACGGCGCTGGAATAAGGGAATTACCCACAAAAAGGGAAAGTTGACAGCTATAGTATGTGGATGAAGAAGGAGGACAAGCATTATTATTTTTTAAGCGATCTTTGCTACTGACTTTAGGTTAAAGGTTCCATATTTGAACGGGTTGACAGTTTTGGATTTATGAAGGTCTTGTGGTTTTTTTGGAGTAGACTATGATTCCTTGCATGCAACTAAAACATGTTCACTCTTGAACTTATTTTAATAACATACAAGGAGACATATTCTGTCCAGGACAAGCAGAACCTTGATAAATAGAAAGGCAAGATCTTAAGGGGAATAGGTTGGCAGATTTTATATTCTCATGCAGTAGTAATTCCTTCTCCATCTTTCTTTTTCTTTCTTTTTTCTTTTTTTGCCTAAATGCAAATCATGTTGCTAGGAAACAAAAGCACAGCCCTGAAATATGAAGCACATTTTTATATTTGCTTCTGTTAAGTTCAGCTCAATTAAGTTGTACCTCTGGGCTAAAAGCTGTGAACTGAACATTTCTACATAATAAATTATAACAGCATCACAGTGAAATAATGGAAAATTTCATCACAGAGGTATCTCATCAAAACTTATCGAAGGCTATATTCATGAAATGAACAATCAATACGATGACTACATAATCAATGATATAAACACTACCAAATATCTCATCAGGTTTCATTAGATATGGATTTAATAAAGTGTTCTGGGGAGTAATTTGATAAGACGCGTCTATATCTTTTAGCTGTACTTCAGTTAAATTTTACTATACATTACCTGTGCCATGTAAATGATCTGCAAATCATACTGCTCTGGGCAATTATGGACCACAGAACACCTGAACTAGGTACTGGCTTTAAGTAAAGTACCCAACCTCACAGATGTCTATCACATCAGCAGTTTCCCTCAAATTCCCAAATACCACATGAATTTCTTATAATGATGTTTAGCACTGAGTACCTGACCCAACCTTATAAAATGGCTCTTCCGGATAATTAGCACATTAGTCACTCTGCAAGATCGAGTTGAATGAATTATTCAAACCCTGTTCCCAAACTGCTGGTTGAGGGCCCTCTGTGTGGGCACATAAAAAAAGACCCAACAACTCTGCAAGTTAAACTTGGGAGCAATCGGGAGAGAAAGGAAGGAGAAACCAGGAAGGGAAAGACATTTTGATAGTTCTCCTGTTTTATGGTAATTGGGAAGACGTAAAGGAAAGGAGTCTGAGGCCAGGAAAGCTAGGGGGCACATTCTCCAAAAGTCATTACTTACAGCAGTGATGGGACAGAAGCAATACTAGTCACTTTGCTTTAGAGCCCCAGCACAGCATAGGACAGAATGATTGGGTAGGTAGACTAATTAGAAGAAAGCTCTTTCTTCGCAAGCCCCAGGCAGAACACATTTTCCTTGAGTTATAAATTCAGAGTGGGACTCTGGTGATTCTTGGCCTGCTTCACACATTGTAGTTTGGGGGTGTACCTGGAAAACGTACATGTAAAATATATTACTGCATATGACAAAAGTAAGGTTGCAAAAGCATGTATATTTTACAGGGTACGCTGGGTAGCGAGCTTGCATTGGCTACAACATCCTAATGAGCATTCGTTCTGGAACAAATGCAGGTCTGTCCCCACATAATGTGATATCCAGGAGAGAGGACTTCATTGCCAAAAGCAACCCAAAGAAGCAATTCAGTTTCCCTTAGCCTCTTTTCTCTAGCTAAGTCTAATATACTAAACTGAAATTCAGTTAGAACTGAGCAGAAATGCATTTAAATGGCAGTTTTTTACAATGCAGCAGCAAAAATGTTCATACCACCAAGATTAATGACCTCTTATCCAAAACCTCCACAAAATGGCTGTGGGTTTCGCAGGAATTCCACACCAGAATATGATCAGAAAAATAATACGCCGGCCTAGTGTACAAGATTGTGGTTCCCCCTAGTGGGTAATCTATCTGAATCCAAATCTGAAACCTTAAATAAAACAACAAAAAGTAAGTTTTGTTGAAATCAATGGCTCTTGCTTCTAAGTAATATAATCAGGAACAGATCAAAGTTCCAACTTCTTCCGCCTCTGGAAAATATTTTCTCCATTGAGATTAACTGGGAGAGTCCTATAGCTTCAACGCTGATTTCCCCCCAAAGTAGTTGATTTCACATATATTATTTAGAGTCGCTTTACACATTACATTTTGGGAGTGGGAGTTCCTTCCACAGAACCTGTTTGAATTGTTCCTCTTAAAACCACAAGCTACCTTATACTAGGGATGGGAGAGAAATTCAGTTCGGTTCACATTTAAAGCTCAGTTTATTTAATTTTCACTTTCCAAAACATGGTGAGACCCAAAACAGCCATCCTACCAAAAAAAAAATGCACTTTCCCAAATTTTGAAATGCAATTCTCCAACCAACAAATATTTACAAAAATGCAAGTACTGGGAGAAACAGTGCATAAAAATGAATGAAATAGTGAAAATAATATACAAAATGCATTATATTGGAATAAATTGCTTGCAAAAATGTGTACATATGTCAAAGTTGCCTGCAAAAATATGTTTACTGGAAGTCATTTACATGCAAATTTTGAAGAATATTCACGAGGATTTTTTAAAACGAAAATTCACAAGTTGCTGCGGAAATGTGGAGAAGTTAAATTAAGATTGGAGAAATGAGGAATTGAAAGAACCAAAACTGACTGATCCATCCATCTCTACCCTATATGAAATCTGACCATTGGTAATGTACAGTGCCGGCCCAAGACATTTTGACACCTGAGGCAAAATGGCGCCCAGCCCACCACCAGAGGAAAAGGGGTGAGTGAAGATCTACATCAGGAACAAGGCGGGTGGGGTAAAGATCTACATCGGGATCTGTTCCCCCTGTGGACCCTGGGTGACCTTTCATCATGGGTGGGTGGGGCCAACCCTGGTAATTTAGCTCAGTAATGTCTACACTGACTAGAAATTGCTCTTCATGGTTTCAGATAGGGATTTTTTTCTCCCCAATTCTAACTGGAGATGTCAGGAATTGTACTTGGGCAATTTTGAATGCTAAGCATGTGCTCTATCACTGAGTCATGACTATCCCATGTTATTTTAAGCCAAGCAAACCTAAGTAAATGACTGCAGCTTCTAGAATTCACACCATATGAATTAAAGAGGACACCGTGCTCGAGTTATAATTATTTTAAGCAACTCTCAAGTCACTGTAGAAACTAAACTGATAGCAAATGCAGTGTATTAGCTATAGATATTGGAAACAAGTGTACCTAATCTAATCTCTTTCTTCTGTATAATAGAATACATCTGTAGCTGCCTTCTCCCCCCTCTGAGCTCTCTGTTGTTTCGCTGAATAATAACTTGTAAACAAACTTGTAGCCCAGGGTAGGAAGCTCAGAAATTAATTCTTGATCACTGGCTCCTTGTATGAGGCACGTGACCCTTAATTTTGTCAACAGGGTTCTATTAAAAAATGAATAAATGAACTGCAGCAAGCAGGTGAGCTAAAAGGCAAATCAGTGACTGAAAAACAGTTTCCTTGTGTCTATGCAATATATGGAAGCTACAAGACCATCCTACAAATGAAGGTTCATATTCCTGAATGGCTGGAGAATATTTCCCTCCCACTCAGCAGTTTAATTTCTAATCTTACTGGTTTTACTGGTGCTGAATCATGGGTCTATTCCATCCAAGTTTCTGTATATTTTTAAAAAAGAAATAATGAAAAGTGTGCATTTAAATTTTACACATGCAAAATTCACACACTTTCAAAACATAAAATGCACATTTTAAACGGCATTTATCTATAACATAATATTATGTATACATCTTTTAAGTTAAATATGCAAATTTCATGTGCACTTACTAGACACCAAAAATGCATCACAAAATACAGGAAAAGTGTGCAATCTGCTTTGAAGTTGCATTTGGAGCCACAAGCAAGTTTGTGAGTATCAGCTCAGGCTGTTGTTGTTTAGTCGTGTCCGACTCTTCGTGTCCCCATGGATCAGAGCATGCCAGGCACCCCTATCCTCCACTGCCTCCCAGTGATCATGGAGCCCAAGAAGGTAAAATCTGTCACTAATTCTGTTTCTTCCCCTTCTGTTTGCCAGGAGGTGATGGGAGCAGTGGCCATGATCTTAGTTTTTTTTATGTTGAACTTCAGACCATATTTTGCACTCTCCTCTTTCACCTCATTAAGAGGTTCTTTAATTTCTCCTCACTTTTTGCCATCAAAGTTGTGTCATCTGCATATCTGTAGTTGTTGATATTTCTTCTAGCAATCTTAATTCCGTCTTGGGATTCATCCAGTCCATCCTTTCGCATGATGTATTCTGCATATAAGTTAAATAAGCAGTGAGACAATATACAGCCATGTCGTACTCCATTCCTAATTTTGAACCAATCAGTTGTTCCATATCCAGTTCTAACTATCAGCTCAGGCTAGTCCACCTGAATAGGTGGACCAACAAAAAAATATCCTCCTCCATCACTAATGGTAAGAACCACAAACTGGCCAAAGGTAAAACACTTAGGGCAGGAACCTTTGGACCTCCAGATTTCACTTAACTTTAACTCCCATTAACCCTAGAAGAGAAAGCCAATAGCCAAGGGTGATGGGAGTTATAGTTTCAGCAACATCTGGAGGATCAGAGTTTTCCCATATCTGACTTAAGTGGTGTAAGGACTCTTTGTCCTATATTGAAATATTTTTGGCAGAAGGTAACTGAAACTATGAACGGAACTATACGGAACAACCTTACAAAATCTCCTCTTGAATTATATACCTAGCACATGAAACCTTACAAAAGGACAATACGAGTGGACTCTCGGTGCCCTTACCACAGCAAAAAGACTGATACTGATGAATTGGAAAAATAAAAATGTGGCTCCCTTCTACGATTGGATTGAAGAACTTGCAACATATGAACAACTTGCATATAAGCGCAGACTTGCCATGGACAAATTCAACAATATTTGGAATTCATTCTTACAAATACGGTAATAGGTTAAGATCTGGTGAAGTACAATAACAACCTTGTAAAGTATACAGTTTTGGGTCCCCCCTCCTTTATTTTCCTTTCTACATGGGTTCTGTTTCTCTTTTTCTTTTCTCTCTTTTATTTACGTCTCACCATGTTTAGCGCACTTTTTTAGTGTACTTTTTTAACTTTCAATAAAGATGTTTATAATAAAAAAGAACTCTTTGTCTGGAATCTAATGCAAGAAAAACTGCTTCTTCTAATAGGAGTCTTCTTTTTTGCTTCTCCTACATTAGGGGTGGTGAACCTTTTTTCTGCTGAAGGACACAATTTTTCAGGTGCAATCTGTTTGGACCACATTCCTGCAGAGGATGGGGCCGATGCTACCTCTGCATTGCATTTTTTTCTGCCATCTCACTCTCTCCCACCCCTCTCCCTCTCCTTAGAACCACAGAATTGTAGAGTTGGAAGGGACTCAAAGAGCCATCTAGACCAACCCCCTGCAATTCTTACATTTGAGGGATTACGAGGGAGAGACGTGTTGTTCATGATAGATGTCGAATTTGGTCACTCTGTGTGTTTCTACTTTCCCTCTCTAGTTTTTCTTCCCCACTTTTCTCTCGCTCTGCCTACCTCCCCCCCCCCAATGAAATCAGCAGAGCCAAGGCCACAGGTTGCCCGCTGCTGCCCTGTGCTCTAATTGGAAAATGTATAAATAAAACAAGACACCATATGTCTCCAGTCTTCTCTCATCCAAAGAAAACAAAACCCTGTGGTGCTATTCCTGGACAGAAACATACCTGTATAATAAGACAGAATGGAATGGCTTGCTTTAGATCCCTCCCTTATACAGCTGTAAGTGGGAACGTTTCTCCTTTGAAAGGTGGCAAAAATTAGGTCAAAAATGAATTGCTTCATCCAGTTAAATGTAAAAGTTAGAAAACGTGGGCATGAAGGAAAATATTCAGGGCTTGATCCAGAAAGATGTGCATGCAGCACAAAGCTGCCCATGCATTGCAGTGCCTCACTTTGAGCTTCTAGCTGCCTAACAGATGGCTGAGGAAATAAGCTTTTTAGCAGAGCCAGTCACCTGTCTGGGAGAGATGATGGGCCTAAGTCCAAGTTCTCTCACTTCCCCCCCCCCAAACTGTGAAGGGGAATAAAAAGAAGAATGGTGACTTCAGTTCCTAAGGCTACCAAAACAAAACAAAAGGGAACAAAAAACATGGTTTGCATGTTCACCCACTAGTTTGGTGCCCCGGAGATTATTCCTAGGCCTGAGTCAGAATCCTTTTGCACAGTCCCTACTACTGGATGTGGTCGGGAATGAAAACATGCTATAGTTTTGCACATGTCCTCATCCACACTACTCTTATACTCACAAGGAATCCTGGGAAATGAAGTTTATTAAGGGTGCTGAGCTGGCACAGCTACAATTTTAAGTACTTCTTTGGCGATCACTCGTAGCCGAGTAAGATTGTCTCCCATAAACACAGTTTTAACAATTAGTCCGTAAGTGACTGTGGAGGCCAATTCTGGATCCACATGTCCTTCCACAAGTGGGGACATTGGTTTCTGGGTGGGAGTTGATCACGGTGTGGATTTGCCAAGTGTGCCTTCCTCTTAGCATGTTTCTTCCTTGCACCCTGAGTTCGAGTGTCTTCAAAGCCCATGACACCTTTGGCAAAGGCTGTTCTCCAATTGGAGTGCTCGCAGGCCAGTGTTTCCCAGTTGTCAGTGTTCATACTACATTTTTTTAAGATTTGCCTTGAGACAGTCTTTAAACCTCTTTTGTTGACCACCAGCATTACGCTTTCCATTTTTAAGTTCTAAATATTGGAAGACGATCATCAGGAGTCTGCACAACATGACCAGTCCAACAAAGTTGATGTTGAAGAATCATTGCTTCAACACTGGTGATCTTTGCTTCTTCCAGTACACTGATAACTACATCTCTTCATGAGATAGCACTACACCCATTTTGGGCTCACACCATGATCTTGACCTGAAAAAAGCACTGAGCAGGCCTTCTGCTCCCCACCCTCCAATACATGGCAGAGAACTTTTTAATCCCTCTACCTTGCTTAGTGGGCTCTGGGAAGGTCATGCGAGGTCTCCGTCCTGTGAGATCGTAGACAACCCTTCCGGGCGGGGGATCCCACTCTCCCACCACTTTTTTTTTTAATGGCAATCCGTGTAAAGCTGTGATCGCGTAAATAAAATAATCATAGGATGTGAGTTACCTATATATAAACAGATGTGTCTTGAAGAGCAGCATTAATTTTAGATGCTGTCTTCCTCGGTCCATAGCTATTAATGGGATGGAAGGGATTATGAACTTAATGTAGGCAACTCCTACATTCCAGTGCATTTTTGTCATTCATACCAAACCAAACTAGGTCATTTATACCAAACTTCAGCTCTAGTATATGCAAATCTGAAAGACACAAACAGGGAAGGTTTTCTTGCTGCCCTGGTAGTTTGAAAAAGAGTGTTGTTTTTAAAAGAATATAATAGATTTTCACCAGCGTTCAAATGACAGGATCAATACAACCAAAAACTAAATCCACAAACCTAATTTTGTTCTCAAGCCCTAAAAGTTAATCCAAAATATTAAGGAAAACATAAAAAGACTGGGTCACTAACAGCTTTTATAAACGAGTGTAGTGACAGATTAAGTGGAAGAGCCCCATGATTCCATCAAATAAAAAAGTCCATGGCATCCTTTTAGTCTCTGACTAAAACCATATGGATGATACTTGTAAGTAGAGATATATTATCAATACTCTCTCTTTTAATAATAAAAAAGTACATTTATGCAAACCGCGTCAACCATGTTTTAAAAACATCTTTCAAAAGACGGGAAGCATGATATGTATAATTAGGCAAGATTGCTTCTCATCTTATAGTTACATTTGTCATTTCATATGTGACAGGCCCAGATTTATAACCTAATTATAAACCGTACTATGCAGCCCAACACAGCATATATGGATCCCAATTGAGTGTAATTCTCTGCTATATTACCACGTTATGCAATATAATGGTGTTTTTGTCCTATTCGGTATAGTTGTTGTTGAACGGTAATGACGTTAATTACCCACCAAGGACTTCTAAACGTGTTGAACTGTAATGACTTTAATTACCCACCAAGGACTTATAAATGTGTAACCCAATGAACTGTCGCTCAGAATTAAAATGCATGTGTATCCACTTGTTATATGTATGGTTGGTGACATTATTTAAGATCTACTTTTAACCATCAGTACATCATCCAAGTTGTCTTAACAGGACCATCGTATCAAAAATGAAAAGCAGCAATTTTATTTTGCTGTTAATCTATTTATAAAAATATTTCTGTACTGCTATTCTGTACTGCTATTCATTAAAAAAACCAGAACAGTTTATAACAATTATACATACAACTATACAATAAAAGCCACATTAGAATGTTAAAATAAAATAAAAACTGATATGGAAATATGTGCTCTTGATAGCCTCCTAAGCCTGATGGAATAAAAATTTTCAACAGGTGTTTGGAAGCTGAAACCAAATCAACACTTAACTTATATGCAGAATTCATCATGCGAAAGGCCGGACTGGATGAATCCCAACCCGGAATTAAGATTGCCGGAAGAAATATCAACAACCTCAGATATGCTGATGACAGAACCTTGATCGCAGAAAGTGAGGAGGAATTAAAGAACCTTTTAATGAGGGTGAAAGAGGAGAGCACAAAATATGGTCTGAAGCTCAACATAAAAAAAACTAAGATCATGGCCACTGGTCCCATCACCTCCTGGCAAATAGAAGGGGAAGAAATGGAGGCAGTGAGAGATTTTACTTTCTTGGTCTCCATGATCACTGCGGATGGTGACAGCAGTCACGAAATTAAAAGACGCCTGCTTCTTGGGAGGAAAGCAGTGACAAACCTAGACAGCATCTTAAAAAGCAGAGACATCACCTTGCTGACAAAAATCCGTATAGTTAAAGCTATGGTTTTCCCAGTAGTAATGTATGGAAGTGAGAGCTGGACCATAAAGAAGACTGATCGCCGAAGAATTGATGCTTTTGAATTATGAATTTTTGAAGAATTGATGCTTTTGAATTATGGTGCTGGAGGAGACTCTTCAGAGTCCCATGGACTGCGAAAAGATCAAACTTATCCATCCTTAAAGAAATCAGCCCTGAGTGCTCACTGGAAGGACAGATCCTGAAGTTGAGGCTCCAGTATTTTGGCCACCTCATGAGAAGAGAAGACTCCCTAGAAAAGACCCTGATGTTGGGAAGATGGAGGGCACAAGGAGAAGGGGACGACAGAGGACGAGATGGTTGGACAGTGTTCTCACTTATCTATAATTCACGTCAGAGTCTACCCTTAAGGGTTTGAATCAATGTTTTAAGAATTAACCCACTTAATGCAGTGAGAAACACATTTAAGTAACTGCTGGATGAGTGCAAAACAGCTCCTTTTAGCAGGTATTCCACAAACCTGTGGGGTACATTTGACAGCTGTTCAAATCATTGAGCACTGATAACATTACAAATGAAGCACACTGGCCAATGTCCTTTCCCTCCAGGGATGGTTAAAAAAAAAAAAAAAACTACCTTCAAAAGGTCATATAAGAATATTCCATAATTTCCAAGTCGGGGTGGGTGGAATCTCTTAAAATGCAAAAGACCTGTACAAATACTTTGAGTGAGAAAAATATCATAACACAGGACCTCTGACTTACTGAAGAAAGCTGGCATTTAATTCATTCCTCTGTAAAACAGAATTATATTCAAGTATTAAAAGAATAATGGGGGGGGGGTTGCAGTACTCTAAAGAAAATGTTGTGAGATAAACAGAGGTTGATGGACTAAATTTTACTAAACTGAGAGATTGTAATCTATCCCCACTGCAAACTGCCACTAGGATGGAGCAGGCTGAAAGCAAAACTGCAGCTCCCATCAGCTCCAGCCAACGTGGCCAATGGGAGTTGTAGTCTAGTAACTCCTGGAAAGCAAAGACATCACCTTGCCGACAAAGGTCCGTATAGTTAAAGCTATGGTTTTCCCAGTAGTAATGTACGGAAGTGAGAGCTGGACCATAAAGAAGGCTGATCGCCAAAGAATTGATGCTTTTGAATTATGGTGCTGGAGGAGACTCTTGAGAGTCCCATGGACTGCAAGAAGATCAAACCTATCCATTCGCAAAGAAAGCCCTGAGTGCTCACTAGAAGGACAGATCCTGAAGCTGAGGCTCCAGTACTTTGGCCACCTCATGAGAAGGGAAGACTGCCTGGAAAAGACCCTGATGTTGGGTAAGATGGAGGGCACAAGGAGAAGGGGACGACAGAGGATGAGATGGTTGGACAGTGTTCTTGAAGCTACTAACATGAGTTTGGCCAAACTGCGGGAGGCAGTGGAGGATAGGGGTGCCTGGCGTGCTCTGGTCCATGGGGTCGGACACGAAGAGTCAGACACGATTGAACGACTGAACAACAACAACAATGGCACATTGATTAATGTTGGTGCTATTTGGCAGGGGGGAATGTTTTTTTTCCATTATGGGCCCTTTTTGAGTTTAAAAACACTACCTTGAATTTATTTTGAAAATATTATGCTCTACACTTGTGCCACTAGAGATGTCTGATTTCATTCTCTATCCTTCCTACCACAGTTGGGCTCTAGGTTTGAGGGAGGCCTTGGCAAGAAATATTCTTTTCTGTTCAGTTTTTAGTGATAAGTGGTGTGGATTAGAAGATTAATGATCTCCCCAAATTAGTCTCACAAGTTGTACTGCTGGAAATATCTATTTTCCAAAACTCAGAGAATACCAAATTCCAATTTCAGTTAGAATCCTGCCCCCCCACCTCCGATGTCATTGGAAGTGTGACGGGTCTGATATACCCCCACATCCCTCTAAGCTTTCCTGCTTTCTTTCTCTCCTGCTGTCCTTCCCTTGTACCTGCCTGTAAAATGTAGTTCTTCCAGATGTTCACTGTTTAATTTCATTGTGGATGTTATAGCAGGCTCAAGTGTTCCGATTTAATCAGGACATCCTGAATTTACATCAGCTGCCCCGGCTTCTGATCCCAATGTGGGGTGCTCTGATTTTCCCAGAGGCCGTTCCAGGTGGCGCCATGTCTCCCACCGTTGTGGGACGTAGGGCAACCTACCCGAAGCCACTTGAGGCCACTGAAGAAAAGGCCAAAGACAGCAAAGGTAAGAGATAGGAAGGAAGGAAGGGAGGGAGGGAGGGGTGGACAAGGAAGGGGTCAGCATCAGGGAGGAAGTGAACGACAGAGATGGGGGTGGGGTGCCCCAATTTTTTCTTGCAGAATGTTGGAGCGTATGCCATAGTTCCAGATGGATCTTGACAAAGAGCTACACTGGGATGTTGTGTGAGGGATGTACTTTGGGTGGGTTGTTGCTGTTGGTATTTTGTATCTTTGATTTAGATTTTGTTGTGATTTATGAGGAAATTGTTCAGTTTGGTTGTGTATTTTTGAACCCGAATGCCGAAGTAGTATTAATTTATATGAATTTGATGGCCTTCCCAGTTCATGGATTGGAGATGAAGCTCTTTCAGAATTGCCTATCTAAGCAGCTGTTAGGCAACAATAACTCATTTTGTTTTAATTGGGTTTCTCCTCTCCACTTTATAATCTGCTGAGTAGTAAGGGTGCATTCTTAATGGTCTGGCTTGTGGCTAGCCACCTCTACCTAATGATCATGTAAAATATAGTCATGATCCGTTCACCTGCCTGTCTCTGACTATCTATGTCTATGCCCACCCACTTTTTTTTTTTATTCACTACTGCCACGGACACAGGATAAATAAAAAATCCAAGCAGATTGATCTCCAAACTCTTAATTTATCTGGCTTATATTCATACGCTCTGTGTGCGGAGAATCCTATCTTATATTAGGGAAAGTTTTTTGAATAAATGATCTTTGGGTATCTACCAAGCATATTTTTCTACTGTTTCTCAGTCAGTTAAAAATCAGACTCAGTTAATCAGTGATCCGCCTCCCACCAAAGAACAAATAAAATAATTCAATCAACAGCAGGATCACGTCTCTTCAGCTTTTAAATCATGAATATAGAATCAATTAATTTGTTCTCCAAGGCTTGAAATTTGAGGCTAATTTGATAACAATATACCAGTAATGATAAATGTTAGTTATCTGTATATTGAGTACATTGGTGCCTGGAGGGCTAAACCTGGAAATTCATGGTGAGATTTTTTTACCGGTAGCTTCCTGGTATGCAACTCAAGGCTTTTCACCCCTATGCTAGGCAGTATAAAAGACAAACGGCATTTATTTATTTGTTGGTTTGCTTGCATATTTATTTAACAAATGATCTGTTTCTTCCCATGCACGCTTGTGCATGAACTTGTAAATGAACAGCTGAGGGCAGAAGGCATTGTTTTGTGTGAGGACGGTGGCACTGCAATCTCCTTCTAATCTGCTTGTTTCACATGAGTACTAAAACTGTATTTCATTTTTTATTGTTTCGTTTAGAACTCCGATTACCATGGACTCTGGTGGCCATTTTTATGATCCTGCTGCCCTCTTTGGTTACATACTCTATTGAAAAGGATCTGCTGCAGCTGTGTAACAACATGTTTTATTCATTTCCCCTAATACTACTCATCCTAGCAGGATTATTCATAGTGTTCTGTGGTGATTTCATTTCCAGCTTCACTAATTTTGTCTTAATATTAATTTTTGAGCATATTATTCCTGTTCTACTAGAACTATCAATTGATTTACTTTGCTCCCACCACACCAACAAAGCTTCTGACGGCACTCAAGTCACCTTGAACTCTTCTGAGAAAAAGCAGAACATCTTAAATAATAACGTGATTTCTTGCACACATGAGTGCAGCCAGTGACCCAGGTTTCTAGCTTATATTTCTATCCATCTGGTCACCATATTTGAAACAGAGTCTGAAAGTTAAATATCATTTCACAAGAATCAAAGATGCTAAACCAGGCCCATTAAAATAACATTAAACAGCACACTTTGATGTTCATATCAAAGATATTTAATTGCTGTTTAGAGTTTAATTTGAGAAGTCCACACACAGAATGTGAAATGCTGATTAATAGTCAAATAGACCTTGCCTAGTGACAGCAAAAAAGTAGGTCAAGGGATGTAAAGAGGCCTCACTTGTCTGTTACAAACACTTTACTATTAGACATCCCCAAGTGTGTCCCCAAAGGAACCCAGATTGTGCATTCAAAATAAATTGTGTAGAAATTAATGCTGAATAAATTCATTCTCTGGACATAGCAAGGAAACATTTGGATGGAATTTTCCGTGTACACAACCGGCATGCGCATGTGGGGCACTCCACCTCGTAAAGAAATGAGTTTCCTTTTTGAGGTTCATCTCTGTTCACACAGCAGAGCTTCTTGGCCCTAATGTATAAACATTATCATTCTGCAGGATCTGGAATGTACAACAAACCCTGTACATTCCATCAAATTGTGGAGTAGCTGCGAAATGTAAGAAAAGCCTACCTGTCATTTGTTTTTGTTTCTCTCCCCTTTCAAATATATGATCCTTCACATAAACAAAAGTGAATTAGTTTCCATTAGCAGCTATCAGTGGTAAAAACAATGCATTAAAAATAATCACCTAAAACAATGTTTTCTAACCAGCTGCTAAACCAAGTAATGTATTTATTTTATTGCGCATTTGCATAATAGGGCAAACGAGAAAGTCTCTCTAACAGATGTGGTGGTGGCGGGGAAATTTGATTACTGGCCTCTGTTATTAATCACTGCACAAATCTTAAATGATTTGTTTCTACCGTCTGATCAATTTACATCAGAGCACTTGCATTTGTGCACACAACGTGGAGATAAAACATCTGTTCACACCTTCGCTGGCAGCATTGATTTTCTTATCAGGCTTGAGGTTCTGCAGTAAGTGAGGCACGGGAGAATTTACCCAGAGACTGACAACTTTGAAAAGGTAGATTCACTGTTAGCACTGAGAATAATTCATAGCTGAAAAGACATTTTACCCAGCCAGTAATACCTATATTGTGCTTATTAGTTGGTCTCTTGGAAGCAGTCACTACAGGGAAGGGAAATCTATAATTGGTCTTGAAATTTCAGCCAATTAAAGTCGGGATATATGGGCATAGTTAAAAAAAAAGTGTAAAATTATATATGTTGATGTGCTTTATTGCTGAATACTTCATATTTCATTTGCTTATGTAGATATGCACATATATGGCGAACTATTCACAGATAAGCATCCATAATATCTTTGGGTGGTATTGCAGGCGTTTTGTTATATGAAATATCTTTATTAGGTTCTAGGTTCCTTTTAAAATGACATTAATATTTTGGAGGGTAAGCAAGGAATATAACTGTTTGAGGGATTTGATCAATCAGTTGTAATGTGTCCTTCTAAATAAAGCAATATTTTAGACAAAATTTGCATTTTTCATTATTATTATTCAAAATTTATATACCACTTGTTTGTAAAAAGAAAAAAAATCTCTAAGCAGTTTACAACAATATAAAATTTAAAAAAATAAAATTATTAATAGACAGTTACTTTTAATTCCTGTTTCATATGTAATGATATGTATATGTAAGGGATACTTTCTAATGTTGGTTCATAAATTCTAAACTGAAAGTGGGTATTACCAGAGAGGCGTGATGGGGATGAAGCATTAGAAGGGAGACAGGAATTGCCTTGATGCAGCAGACCACAGGTGTATCTGGCCTCGTGCTCTGGCTGCACCAGTGATCTTTCAGGTATTCCCCAGAGATTTGCAGGCACAATGTGATGGTCATCTCATTTTGTTTGGACCAATAACAATCACCTTGCTCAAAGCTGTATCACAAGGTTTCTCAAATGTATGGACTCTGCTCTTTTTCATGTGCCACCTCCCTTTACCCGATAACTCTTGGCCAAGAAATTGTGGCTCTTGGTCTTCTTGGAGGAATGGAGGCTTGGGAAGGTGAGACTGTTGATTTTAAGGATACCTCCTAGGCAGAGAAGGCCCTTGCTAAAGGCCCCAATATTTAGTAGTAGACTGAAAGGGAAGGCCTACCATTAGGGAATGGGTGGAGCTGTCTGCTCTGCAAATATACCCTTCCCCGAAAGGAATATTTTCCAGTTTGTTCCTTTCTGCATCCTGGCGTTCCATCCCGAGAAGCGGATTTAAGCACCAGGTGCAACCTGCATTGAAAACGGTGTCCCATGCCTAGCAGTTGGGACAGAGCCATGCACTTCTCCACCATTTGTCATGGAAAATTGCTTCAAGCACCTTTTTGGCCCTTGCCACTATAGTTAGCATCCTAGTGCGCTGGCACGGTGTCGTGCTGCTGCGAAAGATGCCCAGCCCCTCCAGTCAGCCGTTGAATTTCACAGCAAGGCTGATTGTACTCAGCAGCAGATAAGAGAGGAAAGGATTACAAATTATTTCCAGAGTAGCAAAAGCAATTTCAGATTACGAGTTTGTTTTAATATCGGAATGGCTGCTTTGCCCTTTTTGAGGGAGATTACTTTTATTGTGCAATAACGGACTTTTACCATTACTTTTTACAGCTAATGAAACTCCCAATGATGCTATGTCAGATGCACAGCATAAGTATTTGACGATGTTATTATTTATGTAGTGGCATCAGTGTCCGTGGCATTTTGCAGAGCAGCCTAAGGAAAGAAAGGCAGTTTGCTGGGCTACCACCGATTCCATGTGTAATAATGCCTAACTTGTATTTTCTTCGTATCCCCTCTTCGCGGAAAGAGCCTAGAACATTTGCGAGACCCTCGTAGGCAAGACCCACATATAGAGATGGACTGTAACACTGTGCTCTCCAACTTTGGCAGTTGCAGGAAAAAATACAGAGCGAGGCATTTGTGTCGGGCTTTGCCAATGTTTTAGTCTACCCAGTTTCAGTAAAAGGACAATTGGGAGAATGGACTGTGAAGAGCTGGAGGATAGTGTGCTGCAGCCAGCCAGCTCAACTCCATTTCGCTCTGAGTCCCAGACCCATCTCCAAAGTCATTAACGCAGTAGCCTGCAGTGTCTGCTAAGGTGCCAGATGCCACTCTCCTGCAGCTTCTGTTCTGATGGTTGCCATTTCATCAGGAGGAGGTTGGGAGCTTTGTGCAGAGAAGCAGAGTGTAGAGAGAGCCATCTTGCTTCTAACTTCCATAGGGCACCTTGCTTATTTTATGAAATGCGGCAACTAGTGTTCTCCAGCGTTTTGGGCAAGATCATCTTTGGGAGGTACTTGAGAGTCGTGAATTTACTCTCTTACGTTGACTGAGAGAGAAAAGCCACACACACACCATTCTTTTTATTTCCCCAGCCTAGCACAAGGGGTAGAAAGCACTGTGCCCTTTGGGTGATGCTGAACACCAACTTCCATCAGCCCCAGCCAATGGTCAGGGATGATGGGTGCTGTAGTTCTTGGACTACATCTCCCATCATCTGGAGGGCACCATGTTGCCTACCCCTGCACTTGGGTTTGAAGGAGGTTGACAGCATTCACATTGTGTGACAGAGAAGAGTAGCTCAGCATGTTATAGGGTAAAACTGGTTAATCTGAATTAGTCGAATGAGTTTGGAAACTAAGCCTTATGAGGAATGCTTGAAGGAGCTGGGCATGTTTAGCTTGGAAAAGATCAGAGTGAGAGGAGATATGATAGCCATCTTCAAATATCTTAAGGGCTGTCACATGGAAGAGGGAGCATGCTTGTTTTCTCCTGCTCTGAATGGTAGGACTTGAGGCAATAGCTACAAGTCATAAGAAAGGAGATTCTGACTAAACATTCGGAAAAACTTTCTGACCGTAAGAGCTGTTTGGCAGTGGAACAGACTCCCACAAGCAGTGGCGGAGCTTCATGCTCCGGCACCGGAGGGCGGAGTGCAGGCGGGGGCAGAGCTGGTGCAAGTCCCGGGGGTGTGGCGCGCCGCCCGCAGGGGCGTGGCACCCAGCGCGGGTGGGGGGGCAGCCTAAATGGCACCCCACGAGGATCGCACTGCCGGGGGCGGTGCACTCCCCTGCACTCCTCTTCCTCCACCAGTGCCCACGAGAGGTGGTGGACTCTCCTTCCTTGGAGGTTTTTAAGCGGAGGTTGGATGGCCATCTGCCATGGATGCTTTAGCTGAGATTCCTGCATTGCAGGGGGTTGGTTGGACTAGCTGACCCTTCGGTCCCTTCCAGCTCCAAGATACTATGATTCTATGAAAAGAGCATGTCACATAAGAAAAAGAAATATTTCTAAACATATATGAAACAATACTTTGAATACTTCATGCACATCAGTTCATATATTAATAATAAATGTTCACTTATTAGCTATAGATGATTTGCTTTTAAGGCTTTATTAACTTCTGCAATGGGCTCAATAATTAATAATAATAATAATAATAATAATAATAATAATAATAATAATAATAATAATTTCTACAGCCACTTTGAGACTTCGGTGTATGTGATTAATAGGACATTGTTGTTGTTGCTGCTGCTGCTGCTGCTGCTGTTTTGGGGACCTATGGGAAAGTCATCCAGACTCCCCACCCCCATATTTTGTAAGAAGTAGTACTTTTGTGCCATTTTCTTCTGCTGTAACATGTGGTCAAAACATTAAATACTGACAGACTGTCTGAATGCCAGTCGCTGGGAACTGCAGCTGGTGAGGGATGCTGCCTTCAGCCCTTGTGAATAGGTTTCCCAAAAGCAAGTGTTGGAAAGAGGATGTTGGTTCATTAGGAAAGAGGTTGAAAAATAAAATCTGCAATATAGTAACAGGTCATTATACAAACCTAAGCTGTGACCAAACTTGGAATACCATCTACAAAGCTGGTTGCCACACTTCAAAAAGGGTATTGTAGAACAGGAAAAGAGTTAGCAAAGGACAACAAGGGGCTGGGGCAACTCACTTGTGAGGAGGTTACAACATATGGGCCTCTTTTAGTTTGAAAAGTAAGGAGGGACATGATAAAGGTGTGTGCAATTAAGCATGGTATGGGAAAAGTGAGCAGAGAGAAGTTTTTCGCCTTCTCTCATAATACTAGAATTCAGAGTTATCCAGCGAAGCTGAACGTTAGAAGATTCAGGACAGAGAAAACAAAGTACTTCTTCACCCAACGCATAGTTAGTAATATGGAATTTGCTACCACAAGATGATGCGATGGCTGCCAGCTTTGATGCCTTAAAACAGGGGTCCCCAAACTAAGGCCCAGGGGCCAGATGTGGCACAATCGCCTTCTAAATGTAGCCCACAGATGGTCCGGGAATCAGCGTGTTTTTACATGAGTAGAATGTGTCCTTTTATTTAAAATGCATCTCTGGGTTATTTGTGGGGCATAGGAATTTGTTAATATTTTTTTCAAAATATAGTCCGGCCTCCCACAAGGTCTGAGGGACAGTGGACCGGCCCCCTGCTGAAAATGTTTGCTGACCCTTGTCTTAAAATGACATTAGAGAAGTTAGTGGAAGCTAAGGCCATCAATGGCAAATAGTCATGATGGTTGTGTCTTACCTTTACTATTAGAGGTGATATGTCTCTGAATATCAGTCGATGGGCTGTGGAAGTCAAAAGAGTCCTCTTGAACTCAAGGTGTGCTTGTGGACTTCTCCTAGGCATCTGGCAGACGACTGTGAGAACATGATTAATTAGATGGCCCTTTGGGCCGGATTCAACAGGTCTCTTTCTTTGTTCCACGTTTTATATCCCAAGCCATATGCTTATTCAAGCCTTGCAGCTTGTCCAATCTAGCAGTCCTTAACCTTCTCTAGTCTAATTCACTACTCTGGAAGGCTGACCACACTTTACTTGTCCTGATCTGGAGCTACAGGAAAGTACATTGAATCTTCTCCAGTAATTCCTGGTTGGGTTTCCTCGTAGAAACATGTACTCTTGCAATAAATCCCAAATTATTTATTGCATGTACGAGCAACAAACAATTTATGCATGTCCAGCTAATGCACGACCATACATGTGCACATCACGCCAAACCCAGAAGTGACTTCTAAAAGAGCCCAGAAAGGGCAAAAGGGTGCTAAAACAGCACCTAGAAACCCCAAAAGCCTTTGCAAGTGCCATCCCAGCAGCCCTTGCACTGACTGGTGAGGCCTGTGGAGAGTTGGAGCATGAGCAAGAAGGTTTGGAAGGAAGCAATTGTGGTGGAGTTTGGCAGAGTTGCGTGTGTGGTAAGTGCTGCTTGTTTGTAAGGGGTTTGGGGTGCTTTCAGAGGTTTAGAGGGTGTTTTAGACTTTTCCAATGGTGTTACAAATATACCAGTACATGATTTCAAGTAAACTTGTGGTACCTCAGAACGTAACCCCCACATAAATTGTAGTTAAAAAGGAAAGCATAGCAAAGCGTTTGGGAAGTGTGGCCTTCTAGAGTTGACCTTCCAAAAATCTAAGGTGATCATGCCCTAGCCCTGGCTGTAAAAATCAAGTTGTAAAAAAAGAGGGCTTCTGAATCAACCTTGAAGGCACTAGCGAAAGTTTTATGTGCACATAAAGTTGTTTTAAGGGCAAAACATTAACGCACACAGACTTTCTGCCTGCAAAATATATGCACATCCTCAAGCAGGTAATTGCGCTCTAGAATCTTGCATATGCATGAACAAAATGAGTAATTGCATGTGCAGGCTACTGCTAGTGCGTGAAATTACCTGTTTTGCAAGTGTAAATTGTTGTTTTTGCATGCACATTTACCTGTTTGCTGTGTTTATATTTTGCGGGTTTGAGTTAGCTGCCTGTGTTTGAAAACTGTGGCCCTAAGGATATAAACAAAGGAGTCAAAGCAAAAGATGGAATATTAATTGTGAGTGGGAATGGCAGTGGGGGGGGGGAGCAATACTGCATTATCCCTTCTGCTTCTTTACAGTGCAGTGTGGCAATGTTTATCTCATAGAATATTTATCAAGTACTCTTATTCTGTGCCATTTGCAGTGTTCTCTTCCAAAAAATTTCAACAATAAGGGAGCATTTATCTAGACAGAAAGCACTTTGTATAAAGGGAGCATTTCTTTGGTTGACAGACCATAGGTTTTCTCTGTGTTGGTTTTGTTTGGTTTTTTTTAGAAATAATTTATTCCTGTGTTTCTGTTCGTCTAGAACTGAGACAAAAGGACTGGGCACCATTGTTTAGTTTAAGCGACTGAGTATGGATAATTCTATGATGAAAGCAGAAGCAAAGTGCAGGCTATGAAATATGTTGGTTTTCAGAATGCTATGAATTTAGAACATAATTTATAATCCCCAATTCAGCTATGCATCGACCCCACAATTTATCCATGACATGTATGGTGCTGATAGCACTCATGCAGTTAAATTCTATTCTCCACGGAGCACTGCTGGAGCTGGTTTCCTCAGAGCAGAACAAAATATTAATTTCTACTTATTTTCAGTTTGCCTAGGTGCATATTACTATGTTGGACACAAAAGCTGTGAAAGAAGGGGCAGTTGGTACCATACACTCAATGGGTCTCCTATATTCTCACAATAGTCAGCAAGTATTTAATAACAAGCAGGGGCATCTCCTTCACTGGAGGTTTTTAAGCTGAAGTTGGATGGCCATCTGTCATGGATGCCTTAGTGGAGATTCCTGCATTGGAGATGACCCTCAGGGTCCCTTCTAACTCTGCAGTTCTATGATTCTGTGATGCCCAGAGTGGCTGGGGTAACCCAATTAGATGGGCGGCATACAAGTATGATATGATATGATATGATATGATATGATATGATATTAAAGGTAAAGGGACTCCTGACCATTAGGTCCAGTCGCGGATGACTCTGGGGTTGCAGCACTCATCTCACTTTATTGACCAAGGGGGCCGGCATACAGCTTCCGGGTCATGTGGCCAGCATGACTAAGCCGCTTCTGGTGAACCAGAGCAGCGCACAGAAACGCCATTTACCTTCCCGCCAGAGCGGTACCTATTTATCTACTTGCACTTTTACGTGGTTTTGAACTGCTAGGTTGGCAGGAGCAGGGACTGAGCAACGGGAGCTCACCCCGTCGCAGGGATTCGAACTGTTGACCTTCTGATCGGCAAACCCTAGGCTCTGTGGTTTAACCCACAGCACCAGCCGCGTCATATTATATTATATTATATTATATTATATTATATTATATTATATTATATTATATTATATTATATTATATTATATTATATTATATTATTTCCGCTGATTCTGTTATTCTGCCCTATTTGTTGCCTTGCTGGTATGACCATAATGACATGACGGTGCACAGACTTAATCTGGTTTTGATGGGAAAACTACAATTCTGGTGTTTGGAAAAGGTTCTTTTTTGTGTGAGAGGGCTGCCTTTCACTCTCAAGCATTTTTCTTATCTTTTCTCAGGCATTGTTGTCCCTATTTGCTGCTGCTTCAGCATCCCTTAAAAAAAATACTCGAAAGGGTTCATTCACTGCATGATTTCAGATTATCAAGGAACAGGTGGGAAACAAGGTGACATCATGGGGTAATATAGCCAATCAGATTTGATAGCACTGGGACAGGGGGAATATTAGGGAAGGTACAAAAGAGGCAAAGAGCATTTCTGTATGTGGATGGATAGAAAGCACCTGATGATCTATGATGATAAATTATTATTATTATTATTACCCCACCCATTTGGCTGGTTTTCCTCAGCCACTCTGGGCCGCTTCTGACAAAATATAAAAAAATACAATAAAACACCAGACATTAAGAACTTCCCTAAACAGGGCTGCCTTCAGATGTCTTCTAAAATTTAGATAGTTGTTTATTTCCTTGACATTTGATGGGAGGGTGCCACCACCGAGAAGGTCCTCTGCCTGGTTCCCTGTAACCTCACTTCTCGCAGTGAGGGAACTGCCAGAAGGCCTGTGGATCTGGACTTCAGTGTCCGGCCAGAACGATGGGGTGGAGAAGCTCCTTTATACTGGGCCGCGGCTGTTTAACATCACTGATAACATCATTGCAAGCAAATGGAAGTCTCCCTTTCCACTCACCTAGAGTCAAGCAACAAGAGAGCACGTTCTCTTTCCTTGGTAAACCAGGCCAAAGCACCCTGACCTGCCACATTCTGCTACCTACCTTTTCTGTAATGCAAGCTTCAGCTTTACACAGGTCTCTTTGGGCTAGAACCTGGGTAAAAGTGCACATCTTAAGCCTCATCCTCCACTTGTTGGGTAAACTAGTCAATTTGACCAGGGAGAAGATACACATTGTCGGCGACATTTTATGTTTACTCTTCCCTCCCACCTTGCAAAGGGTTTCCTACTTTTTTGCAAAGGTGTATGGGGAGTTGCATGTTCAGACCCAGAGACCCCCCCCTAAATAAAGACACATTTGATTCAAATTTTAGTTTTGTTTTTTGGCAGAATTTAGACCACAGCTTTATTGATTACAGAAGAGTGGTTGCATAGGCTCTGGTTCAACTAGCCCCCTACACCTTTGCAGGTAGTGCTGACCCAGAGCTCTATCGTAGGTCAGCCAAGGGTGAACACCTGTGATAGGTGAAAAGCTTGGGAACAAACTCTATTCACCTCCCAGATGCTCCCTTGGACTCAGGCATGGGCACAACCCCCTCTTGGGGGTTGACCAAACCAACTTGAGTCCCTGGATTCCTTTAACGGAATGCCCTTCACATAGGGATGTCGAGACCGTTCTCCCATCCCTATCATCTGAACCAGTGCCTATCCGCAACCTTAGAAGTTGTGACGATTTGCTATGCGGCAGGCAAAACCCAAATGGCAACAGCCAATCAGCTAAGTGGGGGGAAATTCCTGCCGTGCCCCTGTCCCAACGACAGACGGCACACTGCGGCATAGCAAGGTCAAGCGCAAAATGCCCTAAAAATAGGGAGAGGTGGGTGGGTGTTCCAATGCATGAGCCGAAAGCGGAAGCTCTGGGTCACGTGCATAGGTATAAATAGGTCCCTCAATCCGTTTAGACTGCACCGCATTGGCCAGATTCAACCCAGCAATGAGGGACCTACCAATCGGGAGTTGTGGCTGACCAATAGACCCTCCCACAACCAGGAGGTCAGTCTCCAGGTCTCACCGCAACAGTGCCCTCTTTTAGGGAGGACGCGATAAATCACTAAACGGGGAAGTTTATTTTAGAAGACGAAGAAATGGCTGCAGAAAGCACCCAGTCCACGACCATTTTGGATCAGCACTAGTTTTAATGACTCAGAAGTCTCCACCGCAGGCTTTTAATCCGTGGAATTTCTCACTAGCAGGATTTATGCTCCACCAATCCTCCCTATCTCTTTTCCCAGCGTAGTCCAGAACAGATGATGTATTGAAAGCCTAGTGTGATGGTGTTATTCCAGCAGCATGATATATATTATAGCTAAAATGACCTCTACATTTTCAAGGTTTGCTAAACCTTAAATTTAAGCTACCTGTTTCACAAAAAGTATCTGAAACAATAACTTTTTTATGTTGCAACAAACATTACATTTAATGAGTATAGTGCACATGTAATGATACACTGAATCAGTATGAAGCCTCAAATAATGATTTCTGTTGGCACTATAAAAGGAATGTAATTTTTCTTGTTGAAATACCATTTTTCAGTTACTGCATGACTGATGTGGTAATTATCCCCTACACCTGGGATTTAAATCCAATCCTACAAGCCCATTTTCTGTTTGCAAGCTGTCAGGCTGATGCATAGGCTTTGTTCTTATCTGGCAGTAGGCGAGGAATCGGTAATTCAGAAACAACAAAGTCACTGATGGGTCATCATGTAATCTGCACTGAAAATTGCAATCTGTAATGAGATTGGAAACACAGATGAGGTGACTAAAATTGATTACCTACCATAGCTGAAATTTTCAATTTTATTGCACAAATATGATCAAAACTAGTCCATAAGTTTGGGAGATTAGTTGTGAAAGAATAAAGATTACGTTAAAATTAGGCAAAAGGAGAGATAAGTTATTAAAATGTAAATTTATTTTGTTTTACAGCAAGATGATTCATCTTCAAGGTGATTCATATTTTTGCATTTGTTTATTTTTAAGCTCTCATGATATCATGTGTGGATCTGTTGCTTGGTGAAGAGCAATATACATATAAACATTTCTCTCCCTGCAAGGAGAACAAATGAACAACAAGGGGGGACGGACAAATATCAGTAATGGAATGGTGAAGAACTACCGAAGTCACTAGACTATATATATATATTATATGACATGATCATTTGATGCAAGGTTATTCTTTTTTTCCCCTCAGCAGGATCACAAAAATGATTTCCAATAGTGTAGTAAACACAGGTTTCTTGCTAATGCCATCTACAAATATAGCTCCTAGGCAACTGCACACATGTCAGAGCACAATATACTGAATTTTCAGTAGAGATACTGTATAAAAGACAAGAATATCAATGCCATGGTTCTGAGATAATGCTACCCAAAGCATATATATAACAAGTACTGGTCGATAGTGAGAAGGGTGCATCTGGGCATCAATAATAACTGAATGTAGCAAGGGGGGGAACAGTTCTTGAATGTGTGTGGATAAACACACAGATGCAACAGTCAGTATATTTTGGGCTGCAGTCAACTACCCCATTCCTCTAGCAGAAGCCAGCACAAGGACTCCCCTCTAAACGCATCCTTCACCCCCCCCAAAGCCTTTCCAAAATCTGCTCTGGAGGGTTGGGAGAACCCCTGGAACATCACAATGGGGGGGGGAGAGATTGTTCCATAATTTTAAAGTTTCATTTGTCCTTTGTTGGGTGGGAAATGTTAGTGTGTGGCATCTGTGAATGCAACAATGGGCTTCTATTTATGCTTTTCCCAAGGCTGAAAAGTCTCATCCCAGCAAATACATGGTTCTGGTCACATTGCCAGTGACAGTGTGTGTGTGTGTGTGTGTGTGTGTGTGTGTGTAACAGGGATTAGGGCGAGATCCATTCTTCTCACTCCCCCTGAACAAATGCCATTGCCATTTTAACTCTGCTCTGGTGTTTTCAGCTGCATTTTATATCTTTTAATTCTAATGCCGATATTTTTTTAGTTGATTCTTGCTGCTTTGTGTCTGATGTGTGTACAAATAAATATGACATTTTTCGCCTTATGCTGATGCATTTCATGCAACTGTCAGTTTGTGCTCAGAAGTCCAGAGGATTTCCATTTCCTTTTATTGTTACATGTTCTAAAAAGACACACTTAGTTTTCCTTTATTTGGGTGGGTGGTTGGGTGGTTGGGTAACATGCAATCACAGCTGGCCAGAGTCCCCCACCCCCAGCACTGCATCATGAATAGTACCCAGAAGAAATGTAGAGAAATTTCAACAGCCACCACCAGAACAGCTGCTACTCAACAACTAGGGCTATCATTTGTCTTTTAACTGAGTAATCAATCAATTCATCAATCAACTCTGTTTAAATACATGACAAGTGCATATGGCCAGTGTGGGATACTAATAAATGAAAGCTGCCACTCAATGCCCCAGCAAAAAGCCAGCTTGGTGTAGGGGGTGGAATGCCGAAGTAGGATCTGTGAGACCTGGGTTCAAATCCTCCACTGAGCCATGAAGCTCGCTGAGTGACCTTAGGCCAGAGACTGTTTCGCAGAATAACTTACCTCAGAGAGTTGTTGTGATGATGAAATGAGAAGGAGGGATACAATTGCCTTGAGTTCCTCAGAGGAAAGGTGGGATACACACAAACACACACACACACACTTTATTTCCTTTTTATTTCACAGACTACTTTCTCTGTGTACTTTCTCTGGCAGGTATCTATGTGCCAAAGTAAAATTGCAGGAATATTTTTCTTGTGGTGATGAGCCAGCCTTTGGGAAGAAACCATATTGCTTCAGCCAAGGAACTAGGCTTGGTCTACTAGCACAATCATGCACTATTTTGCTGGCACAACCATGTAAGATGGTCCAAACCATGTTATGTGATCCGGTTCAGGGAGGGCAGGCAGAACTACGACTGTTCTGTTGAAAAATTGACTGTTTAATTATGTATTGGTACAAAAAGGCATGGTAAGAATCAATTCCTTGCATTTCATTGGGATTGCTTTGATATTTGCATTTAACAAATTCAAATCACTATTATGTTTTTTTATCCCTCATATATTATGGAAAATAAATAAAGAGATTATGGGAAATGGGGAAAAAGATGGCCTAACAGGAAAGACAGTCAGGTAATGGGGGGGGGGGATGGGACAGCAGGGCTGATGGAGCAGGAATGGGAGAACCTGTGACTGTTTAGATGCTGCAACTATGCATCTGGAGGTTCAGAGGTTTCTGTGATACAGAACAACAGTTCCTGTTGTTGTTCAGTCGTTCAGTCGTGTCCGACTCTTCGTGACCCCATGGACCAGAGCACGCCAGGCACGCCTATCCTTCACTGCCTCTCGCAGTTTGGCCAAACTCATGTTAGTAGCTTCGAGAACACTGTCCAACCATCTCATCCTCTGTCGTCCCCTTCTCCTTGTGCCCTCCATCTTTCCCAACATCAGGGTCTTTTCTAGGGAGTCTTCTCTTCTCATGAGGTGGCCAAAGTACTGGAGCCTCAACTTCAGGATCTGTCCTTCTAGTGAGCATTCAGGGCTGATTTCTTTGAGAATGGATAGGTTTGATCTTCTTGCAGTCCATGGGACTCTCAAGAGTCTCCTCCAGCACCATAATTCAAAAGCATCAATTCTTCGGCGATCAGCATTCTTGATGGTCCAGCTCTCACTTCCGTACATTACTACTGGGAAGACCATAGCTTTAACTATACGGACCTTTGTCGGCAAGGTGATGTCTTTGCTTTTTAAGATGCTGTCCTACAAAATAACAATAACAATAATTTATTATTTATACTCCACCCATCTGGCTAGGTTTCCCCAGCCATTCTGGGTGGCTTCCAACAAAATATTAAAATACAGAGGTCCACCAAACATTAAAAGCTTCCCTAAACAGGGCTGCCTTCAGATGTCTTCTAAAAGGAGAAAAGTCTAGAACCTCTAGAACAGGAAAGACGGTCAAGTAATTGAAAAAAAAAACAGCAAGAACAAAATGCCCAATTTAAAAAAGAAATAGTAGTTTGCTTCCTCCCCCCCCCCCAATCCATCCATCCAGCCCAATCTGAAAATTTGAAATGTCCACTTACAGGAGATGTGGCAGGGACCATCTCTAATGCCTTGCCACCCAGTCCATCAATATATGCATGAGTTGTTATAGTAATCCTGGTACCAGGGATGAGAGGTGTATTAACATGGAAGCTGACAATGAATACTTAATTACCCTCCGTGTCAGAATGACACGGTGCCTAGATTAATGGCAAGGAAATGAATCTGACTTGTCCTGCAACTTGAAAAGGAAGCTGAAATAAAATACAGCCAAGCTACAGGTAGATGCTTATGAGCATCTCTCCGCAAAGCAGCTGAGCCAGCAACCTTCTCTCTTTATTTATAGTCACAGCCTAGATGTGTGTCGGTTGTTTTACATAAGGGGTTGGAGCCGTTCCATAATGAAAGGTTGGCCTGGTGATGAGCAAGGCAATGAAGTCACGACTTCATGAAAACCAGTGGGCGCTACTACTTTGGAGATGCTTAAATGGCTTCTAAAGGAGCTGATTAAAAAGTCACGCGACAACCATTTGCAGAAAACATAGTTCAGTGGGAGTGAGGAGTTTTCTCGTGACACTTATGCGTTAAAATATACCCCAATGGTACGTACACCCGAAGGTCAGAAATGCAAGAAAAGAGAACAAAACTGCAATGAAAAAGATTAAAGAGTTAGGGATTCTAACCTCAAGTATACTGAAATGATTGGTCCTGGAGCTGGTGGAAGGTGACTAAGGATACAGCCCTATTAAACGTAACGAGACTCACTTCTGAGAATAAATGTATAAAGTAGATAGCATTGTTCTGTACGGCTGCAGTCCTACAAGCACTTCCAGAGCGCAAGTGTGGTGTAGTGGTTAAGAGTGGTGGACTTGTAATCTGGTGAACCGGGTTCGCGTCTCCGTTCCTCCACATGCACCTTGGGCTAGTCACACTTCTTTGAAGTCTCTCAGCCCCACTTACCTCACAGAGTTTTTGTTGTGGGGGAGGAAGGGAAAGGAGAATGTTAGCCGCTTTGAGACTCCTTCGGGTTGTGATAAAGCGGGATATCAAATCCAAACTCCTCCTCCTCTTCTTCTTCTTCTTCTTCTACTTCTTCTTCTTCTTCTTCTTCTTCTTCTTCTTCTTCTTCTTCTTCTTGTCTCTTCCAACTCTATGATTCTATGATTCTATGACAGCCATTCCCTTCCCCAAAGCTGCTAAACATATTTCCTCTTCCTTTCTCCTACTTCAAACCTGGCAGCGTCAGGAGCAAGAGTAGCAGCAGTAGCAGTGAAGCATGAAGAAAAAGGAAGATTTTTCCTCCCTCACCTTGATGCACTGGTTTATGAGAGATGTATTTTCCAAGGCCTTGCCCTTTGTTTTCTAGCAACAGGCCTGAAAGCCAATAAACCAGCCAGTCTTGGCTAGGATTAAACCCCTTTGAGAGCAGAAGTAGCTTTTCGGATCCTAGTCTTTGGACAGCGGCGATTGCAGAACTTGTGGTAACATTTCAGCAGATTTAAGAAAAGAAAGAACTATGCAGAAATGTCTGCTTTGTTGGGTTTTCTTTTTTAAAAAAAGTTGGTCCGATATCTTGCTGGGTGCATCAAAGAACATCTTTGACTCTTGGTTGCATATATTGTTATAGGTTTTAAACTGCTAAAATTTAATTAAGATTTAGGGTGTCAAAGCTTATTTCTTGCAGGTGATAGCAAGACTCACGTGGGTATTTAAGCCAGACCCAGTGTGTATCTAAGCCATGTGCTAGACCTTGTTAATCCTGTAATTAAGCCAAGTGTAAAAGATAATTAACTCAGATAATTTCCTTTTGAGTTGCTAGTTTGGTGGGGATGAGCCACTTAAGTTACAAAGAGGATCAAAAGTGAATCTCATCTGCAAATGAGAGTTTCCTTCCTCCTGCAACTGAGGGCTTAGTTTAAAAGTCAATGCCAGTGTTTTAGGAAAAGTTTAGAATGACAGTTAGGACTTAAGCACCAAGTTACTAAGCAGTCGGCTGGAGAGAGAACAGTATGATGTACAGTGCCAGATTACCAAATAGGCCAGGGGTCAGCAACCTTTTTCAGCCATGGGCCGGTCCACCGTCCCTCAGACCATGTGGTGGGCCGTACTATATTTTTTTGGGGGAAATGAACGAATTCCTATGCCCCACAAATAACCCAGAGATGCATTTTTTGAAGTATTTTTATTAAAGATTTCTTGATTTACAAAAGTATGTGCAATGTCTCTCTCTCATTTTTTTTTACATGTATCATTTTTACAAATCAGTTTCAGAGGTGCATAAAAGCACACATTCTACTCATGTAAAAACATCAAGCAGGCCCCACAAATAACCCAGAGATGCATTTTAAATAAAAGCACACATTCTACTCATGTAAAAACACACTGATTCCTGGACCGTCTGTGGGCCGGATTGAGAAGGCGATTGGGCTTAGGTTGTCTAACCCTGGCAATAGGCAGAGTAGGCACTGACCTATGGGCCGCATGCCTTTTAGGGGCCCCATGACAACAGGTCAAAATAATATAGATTCAATCTTTTTTTTAAAATTACAAAATTACTAGAGCATGCACATGAGGGCGTCCTGAGATTTTGACTGCCATGGGGCCTCCACAGGGTTTAATCCTGTACTGGTGATGTAAGGTGAGGAGGAAGCAGAGGACTGAGAAAGGGTCAGATGATGTCTGTTTTGAAGGCAATGCTGTGACTACTACTTCTTCTTCTTCTTCTTCTTCTTCTTCTTCTTCTTCTTCCACTCTTAGCCAAAGATTGTCTTCCATGAACATGATCTTAACAGTGAGTCCATAAGTGACTGTGGTGGCCAATTCTGGATCCACAAACCCTTCTGTTGCAGGGGAACCCACTACCACACTTCCACAGTGCGGACAGAGGTTTCCGGGTGGGAGTTTATCATGGTGAGGGTTTGTCAAATGTGCCTTCCTCTTAGCTTGTTTCTCCCTTTCGTCCTGTGTTCGAGCGTCTTCAAAATCCATATACCAGTACAGTGGAACCTCAGGTTACCGGTACATACCATCCTCCTTATGAATGCTTCGGGTAATGAGCTCCGCTAACCTGGAAGTAGATGCTCCTGGTAGCAAACTTTGCCCTAGGATGCGAGCGGAAGTCACGCGCTGGCGGCGCAGCGGCAGCAGGAGATCCCATTAGCGAAAGCGTGCCTCAGGTTAAGAACGGTTTCGGGTTAAGAACGGACCTACGGAACAAATTAAGTTCATAACCGGAGGTACCACTGTATATGTAAATAAACCACCTTATCAGAAAGACACCACAGTCTCCACTGTGCCTCATTGTCCAAAAGGAAACAAAGACCCTGGGTTAAAGCATGCCTGCATCCCCTGGCTCTCGCACAGCTTGGAGACAGGGGTGGCGTGTAACAATATTTCAGTGTTGCATATTTGTAACAATATCTCCCATCACTTTCTACCAAGAAAATTTGTCAAAGCAACTTGCAAAAGCCACAGCACCAAGAACCAGTTAAAAACCAGATACGAGAAAACAAGGTCAGATGTTCAGAATTCCCAAAGTGCTCAGCTGACAATACTATAAAAATGAGAAACCCTCCCCACCCTACTAAAAAAGGAGCACCACAAAAAGGCACCAATCATACTAAGGTATGATTTCACAT
Organism: Lacerta agilis; assembly: GCF_009819535.1. Lineage (NCBI taxonomy): Eukaryota > Metazoa > Chordata > Lepidosauria > Squamata > Lacertidae > Lacerta > Lacerta agilis. Next base: position 36,164,163 of record NC_046312.1, read on the forward strand.
GTGAAATGTTCAACTTTCTGTGGTTAAAGTATAATTAATTTAAATCTACAGGAGTAGTATCCAAACGCTTGGTTCCAGAATGTTGCCTCTTTGGCAAATCTCTTATTTTTGTTTTTCCTGTCCTTTCGATTTGGCTGCAAAAAGACACCACCTGCAATATCCCCTCCTCTAACTTTAGTATGCCTTGGATTCTGTGCAACCGGCTTCAATACATGGCCAGCTAATTAGGATGGTTTGCCTCATGAAAGTCAGCAGCAACTTGTCTCCAGTCCAGGACTTTCATCATTACCCATCCACACATGCAAAACCTCTAGCATGAACAAACCATTCACATTCTTCTCTACACATGCTTCCTTGTGGTCTGTACAGTTTTCATTTACACCTGGGCCTCACCTGCAAGACTGCATTTAAATAAGTCCAAATTTTTGTTTTTGCTTTAATGGCCTCCTTTGTGTTTTATTTCGTTGCTTTAAAATTATAGCCCTGGCTAGCTTCTCCCAGTTGCCGATGCAGCCAGTTAGATCAAGTAGACTTTGTTTGAAAAGCACAAAGGTGTGTGGCTCAACTCCTAGGCTCACTGAGTTCCAGTGAAGCCTCTTCCTAGCTCTCTGATTAAGTGAAGAGGAAGAATTAAGTGTGCTCAGAAATAAGGCCATTTAGTGTGTGTCTATCTCACATTCTTGGAGGATGTGCCCCAATTCTAGATACAGGATGCCAATGAAATCCTTTCATTCTCCAGGTACTGGGGGTCGCTTTTAATTGGCCCCAATAGTACTTCCTTCATTTTGCTCACCTGAAATAGTAACATAACCAACAAATGTATACTTTCTGAGTAAGCTCTTTATTATAGCAAAACTGCTAGTCTGTACAGGCTAAACTGAATTTGAATGAGGCAGTGTTTTTAAAAAAAGAAAAATGTCCACATTTAATTAAAGCTGCATATCCAGATTCCCAAACAGTAAAATATGCTGGCTACTGTTTATTAAAATGTCTAGTTAAAATTAGGAGAAACATCCTCTTAAATTAATAATCATTAACTATTTTTAAATCACTAAATTAATCCTCATTAAAACATACAACAAAGAGAAAAGTGGTTCCATATCAGTAATTAACAAGTTGCACATACAGGGTGGGGGAGAGAGAATGGAGGAGGCACGAAAACAAACAATTTTTTTTAAAAAAAGTGTGTGTGTGTATGAGAGAATGTAAATCAAGAAAACAAAAACATTCCAAACAATGCTATGATTACAGTGAGGGGACCGCCAGAAGGCCCTCAGAGTTGGACCTCAGTGTCTGGGCTGAACGATGGGGGTGGAGACGCTCCTTCAGGTATAATGGGCTGAGGCCATTTAGAACTGGTTCATGCTGCCGCTTATTCTGCTGCTTTCCTCCAGGAAAATCCTGTGTTTACCACTGAATCAGAACTATCAGTTTTTCTGTGGATTGGTGCTTATTCAATGGCAAACGGTGGGATTCCCAGGGAAAGTGGCAGGACAAACAGAAAACCTCTTGGGCCCATGCTTTCTAGCACCGGTCAAGCAAGTTTGGACAAGCCCTGTGTCATAACCAGTAAAATGGAAGCCATAAGCCACATGTGTGAATGCAGCTGTAGTGTGCACGCAGCCTGGGTCTAACACATTTACTCTTCTTATAAAGCAATAAGTCTTAATTTCAAAGAAGCAGCCCTCTCTGTTTTGACTGATGGCTGGATATGATTTGTCAGTGATAGACTGTGGCTGTGGAGATGGCAAACAATGTGTTGTCAGTAGGAACGCAGATGAGAGAGGACCCAAAAAGGGAGTGTTTGTAAAATACCTTTTAGCTATGTAATGTCTGGCTATGAAACATGGCTTGCTATCCAATAGCACATTATGCAATTAGACAAGGCAGCTGCTTTTTTCTTTTTCTTTTTGTCACTCAGCAATGTCACGATGTAATTTTACCTTTCACGATTTCGAGAGAAAGCGGTGGTTTGCAGTTCATTAGTGATTAATCAAGCCCTCCATTTCTTAGGAAAAGATCTCTGGCGTAGAACAAAGGCATTCAGAAGAAACCGGTACTTTTCCTACCTTTAGAATTCTTTCTTTTAAATAATAATATATGGGGGGGGGACTTGTGGTGAATTTTATAAGAAAATGTGTACCTCATGTAATTTGTCAGGAAAGTGTTCGCTGTGATGACAATAAGACATGCCCCTCTTCCCAGCAAGCTTCATTTAACTATCAAAGAATAACAATGCCTGCGAGGGATGAACGGAACATTCTTACCATTTTTCAACCCTTGTCACACTCCTTTATGTTTTGTTCATAATGGCAACTGTCTTGCTTGATGTATCACACTGATGTTCTCACCTGCTTGTTGTCATTCAGTCGCTAAATGAGGAGAATGAATATGTATAATTCTTTCAAAAGTACATTATAATGACCCAGTCTGGCATATTTTATAATACATCCCACCAGACCCTGATTACTCTGTAAAGTTGGCATTCAAGTTCTACAAGTTAGATGTTGATGGCTCTTGCCAGCATCCTTGGTGCATATAATTAATACGTATAATGAAGGGAGTGGGGGGGGAGAACCTAAGCATAGTTTGAATTGCTTCATTTTATTTATCAGTCATTTGGAGACACATATTAATTTGTGTTACAGCAACATTTCTCTCTTTTTCTTGGGGGGGGGGGGTGTGTGATTAAATTATGCAAGATTTGGAATCAATTCTTAGAGGAACTACTTTTTCAGCTTTTTTATTGCTAAACAGGGACCTCGATGGTTTTGCTGTAATTAATTCTATATCTTGATACCAGGAAAATACACGTCGTATTATATTTGTAATTCTGGGAGAGTTTTATGGCTTTGGGGGGGGGGGGAATAGGCCCACTAAAGCCATAATCCTTTTCATTTGCTTCTGAAAATTGAGGTGCTCTCCTCTAATATATTGAAAGAAAATAAGGTCTCTTGGGTGAAGTTCAAAACCACACTGTAATTTTAACAATTCAGCATAACGTTACAGAAGAGCTTAAAGAGGCAAAGTTTGAGGACTAGGAAAACTGTTCCTGACTTTATTTTAAAGGCTTGCTCACAGTGGAACTTTGGGTTCTATTCAGCTAAGTTTGACTTGGAGCAGACCCACGGAAATAAACTAAGTTGGCCATGTCCATTAACTTCAAGGAGTCTACTCTGAGTAGGACTAGTGTTGACTACCACCCTCTGTTAAACAAATGGAAGGCTGAAGGCAATTTTTGGGAAGTTCTCCTTTATTCTTCAGACCTCTGAATACTCTGAGGGGTCTGGGGAACCTCTGTAATAGTGTGGAAGACAGTGCTTTAGGCTGCAGAGGGAGGAGGAATTTTTTTAAAAAAAACCCACACAACTCTGCCCCTGTCTCTAGCAGGGAGTTTCCTTTGGATCCGATGACTTCTGTGAATGGAAGGAGCCCTTCCATCCATGGAACAGAAAAATCTGGATCCAGCTAGGGTGTGTGTGTGTGTGTGTGTGTGTGTGTTGCTGCTTCTACTAGTAGTCAAACAGCAATACAAGCAATAGCACAGAAGTGACACAGAAAACTTATACAGGGGTGGCAAACAGGTAACTCCAGGTAACACCTTTCTGACTGGCTCACCAGCCTCTCATCTGAGACCCTGTCTCTCTTCTCAGTAGTGGTTGCTTTGTCTGCCCTCAGAAATGTGTGCTTGGCTAGTGCTTAGTATCAGACCTTCTGATGCTTCCAGTCTCTCCTACTGCTGGTTGAGGCTGCAGTGCTCTGTCTCTTGGGTTGCCACTCAACAAGCATTGGAGAAGTTTAGGAAGCATTAAAGGTGCTTGAGAGCACACATACAATGCTTCCTGATCTCTGCCAATGGTTGCCATGTTCCACCCTGGAAAGACAAGGAAAGTCGGCGCCCACTGGGGTCACCATCTCAGCTCACCTGAAGTGCCTTGAAGTGATAGTTCTGGAAGAAGCTGATATGCAATGGGGTGGGGATCAGAATAGGTGAACTATTTTTTAAAAAGTTAATTGTGAGCCCCCGAGGTTCAGTGGGTGGTCCTCTCCATGGACTCTGTGTTTTTGGTTGGAGCTTATTTGAGCTAATGTTTGACTGCCCCATTTGTCTGTATTATTCTGGGACATTTGCATTCCATCTTTCCTCCAAGGGCTCAGAGCTGTAAAATTTGTGTACTATATGTATTTGTGTGCACATAGGTATGTGTGTCAATGAAGCAGAAGTAGATTGTACATAGTCTTGAAATTGTCTTCATATTTATCTTTGTGGCTTTGGAGACACTCCATTAACTTCAACCTCCTATGCCAGCAATGTTTCCTATGCTAGGCTACAGTTTGACCATTATCTTTTCTGGCTTGAGAGTAACTCATAGTCCAAGGAACTTCATTTTCTGGGTGTCCTGGTACTGTATCTTTTCAGGTTTATAGGTATGTACACAGAGGTGGAGCTAGCTGCTCTGGCACCTGGAGCGGGCTGCAGGGGCGGGGCTAGCCACTTAGCTGCGGTGGCAGCGGAGAGCATCCCGGGACGGGGTGTGCTGGCAGTGACGCGTGTCCCACAGGGGTGCGCTGGCAGCGGGGAGCTTCTGGTGGTGCTGACAGCAGTGTGCGTCCCAGGGGGGGGGCACTGGCAGTGGGAGGGTCCCAGGGGGGTGCGCCGGCAGCTGTGCACATCCTGGGGGGGGCTCCACTTGCGGCGATGTCACCCCCCTCAGGGATGATACCCAGGGCAGTCCGCCCCCACCTTTCTCTGCTACTGTATGTACAGAATTAGGGCCTTGTGCACCTGCGGGTCCCCCCCCCCAAGTTATTACTATGCATAGCAAACCAAGAGGATACCTTTTAAGTATGACATCAAACAGTGAATTGCCACTGCTGAAATCTAGTATTCAGTTTATTATGTTGTTTCCACTCTTCATTTCTCCTACTCCCTGATTAAAGTCTAAAGTCTGTGGCAACCAGGGCTTACCCTACCAAGTGAAATGCCAAACAATTTTTAACCCCCCCCCCCATCTCAAATCTACACTCTTTCCTGTCCTGCACATCCTTCCACAATCTGTTGGAATATAGAGAGGCTCGGGAAGAGATTTCTGTCAATCTCCTGTTCTCTGGCCAATTGTTTCTCTACACCACTCAGCCAACCCCAATCCAAATGCATCGCTATGGCCAGGATATCCCATCCATCTATATCTAGGCAGAAAAAAACAATATGATAGTAAATTTGTATGTTAATGGAGCTACTGGCTCTTAACCTTGGCTGTACAGTTTCCCCCTCTCCTGTTGTCATGGTGGCAATCCAGGTGCATTAACAGGTCTTCTTTTCTGGTGAGTGGGCTTCCTTATTTAGCCACAACTGCACTGTGCACACTCAGTGCACAGGTATCAGCAGGCTCAGGAAAATGTGAAGAATGGCAGCAGTACAAAATAAATTAGGGGGGGGGGACACCCTAAGGGAAGGAAGCCACAAAAACGTCCATGTGGGAACTAAGCATGCTCAGTAGTCACTGAATGTTGGATGACTCTTTGGGGTGCAGACAGAAAATTGGGTTGGATGTAGGAATTGGGTAGAAATTTGATTCAGCTCACATTTAAATGTGAATCTACCTACTCTGCAATTCCTGAAGCAATATGCAAGCTGAAAGCTGAAATATTTCAAAAATTGAAATTTTCACTTCTCCAAATTTTCTGGTGCAGTTTCCAAACCATGTAATGTATACAAAAAAATGCATGTACCATATTTTCTGGCGTATAAGACGACTTTTTAACCCAGGAAAATCTTCTCAAAAGTTGGGGATCGTCTTATACGCTGGGTGTCGTCTTATAGGCACTGGCGCAGGAAGCTGGGGTGCTTTGCCGGGCTTTGCTTCACTTTTAGCTTCCAGGACGTGAGCGGGACCTATATTACCATTTTCTGTGTAAACATGCTGGTTTGTCCTTGCAGCCTCCTGCTTTGTTCCCCCACATGGCTGCCGATCAATAGCGAACAGTACTTGACTGGGTCCTAGTGCCCCCACTACTTTTCTGTCCTGGAAGCTAAAAGCTAAAAGGCGGCTCCTTGAAGCGGCTTCTCAGAGGCAGTACCTGCATGTCATAAGCATTTGAATTAAAATTACCATATTGAAATCAAATCTGATGGTTTTTTAAATTTTTATTTGGTGTGCGTTGGAAGAGTATCCCAAACGCTATATTTTAACTGGAAAAGTTGGGGGTCGTCTTATATGCCCAGTCATCTTATACGCCGGAAAATACGGTACACAGAATATTTATTTATTTATAAAGATTTATTGGTCAAAGTAGCATACAAAAATGCATTGTATTTATAGAACTCCCTTTTGCAAAAAGAGAGAGAGAGAGAGGAGAAATTCACATAAAGTGCTGATGAATTTTCACAGGGACTTTAACAAAAATTGCAAACTGGTGTGCAAAGGTGAAAAAAAACCCTGAACTTAAGCCTGGAAAAATGAGAAAGTGAAGGAAACCAAAATTGACAGATTCACGCCTCCCTAGTTGGATGGGGAATGAAATGGAGGAATGCATGGCTGGTCGGCTGGAACAATGAGCAGCAGCACTCCACACTGCAACATTTTCTTTCAGATCTTACTTGCTATTCCCATATTGTAGATGGTGGACTGAGTCTAAGATAGTGACTTGTCCATGGTAAGTCTGGAAACTCATGGGCTAGATATTTTCAAGCGCTCTGCTAGACCAGCCGGTTACACTGGCCCTTCTCTTGTCCTTTAAGCAGCTTGTGGTATATCCTAACATCCAGAACAAACAGTGATTTGCAGAATTAAAAAAAGAAAAGCCTAATAATAAATGCCCAGAGCTTCCTAGGTTCTTTATTTCATTTTAAGAATCGACACAGTATGACATTTGAAAGAAAATGGAATCAGTGAGTCCACGACAGGGGAAAAATGAGTTTGGGGGGACTGAATGGAAATATAAAGAATTTCTCTCACTCCTACCGCACTTTGGAATAATTAAATATGAAGTGTTGCAGAGAGTTGCAGATGAATCCGAACAGTAATTGAGTTGGCACTTCAACATTACTATATCTGCTCTGCCAAGTTTAAAATCCCCCATAGTTTTTCCACTCAGCATACATAATATCAGCCGCTAATCTAGTTCTCCATCTGATTTTGTAAGCCAGCTGATTAATATTTATTAGGGGGGAAGGTTTACTTCACCCCTCAAATTTCTGAAAGATTTCCCCTTTACAGAGACAGTTATATATTATGCCTCTTTGTCATAAGCTGAGGCAGAAAACCAAACTACTGTATACTATTTCCCAGGGAATAAATAGCAAGGATTTCAGATTGGGAGGAAGTTGAAAAAGACAAAGTGAACAGTGGTAGCAATTTGGCAGTCGGGTTGGCAGCCTTATATTGGAAATGATGAAAGAAAAATTGGGAGAGATATCCCCTTACAGCCTCATTTTAAGCCCCTGTGTCCTGAGAACCATAAGAGATTTCATGTGCAACATAAGCTGCAAGGAATCATCTTCCAGTCTGATTTTCTTATTCTAGTTTAGAATTGCAGCTCTGCATTACTTTGATTCATGAACTGTTGCTGTAAAGAGAACAAAAATTAATATGAAAGATATTCTTTGTAGAAGCACTCATCACTGCAAAAGTTTCCAAACAGGAGGCAAAATTCTAATGCACCAGCAATTCAGAATTTACCAAATGGAGGCAGTGCTTATTTATGCATCCGGTCATTTATAAAAATGATTGGAGCACATGGCATATTCCTTACACCCATATTGGAGTAAGCAGAAATTATTCCCACTCTACAAAAGAGAAAAAGAAAATAAAAGAAAGGAGCTTACTTATCAGTCACCCAGTCCATTCATGATTAAATGTGAGCTTCCTAAATGGTGGTCTTAAAGGTAGACCCTGAGAACTTTGGATTCATCTGCTGAAGCACCAGTGTACTTCTTGGACTTTTACAGGCTAAGATACTTCTGTGGTTGCCCCATGCATATTCTGTGGCGATAGGCTACATTCAACGGCCACGGTTCTATTGGGTCTCATTGAACAATAACACCTGGACTCAGTAACCACTCTATACATGCAGTGGAATGTGATGACATAGTTCTGAGCTGGTTAAATGGACTGTGCCGCTTTCGGTACACTCTTATTCCCCATGTTAAAAAGAGAGAGAGAAATTACTATATCAGAGACAAAACATTTAGCATACCATTCTCTCTGCCATTATAGTTTTCTGCTTGCCGTGAGATTATTTTGTTTTTACATATAGAAGCATTCAAACTAGCAGGGTGAAGTCATTGATTCCATTTTTGTTCGTTTGTTTATAAAACAAAAAATCTGTATGCCATAATGCAGTAATCATATCTGTACAATGAAAACCATGCAAATCTTTAAAATCACAAATCAGCAGCTAACTATTAGAGAATCTGCTTTATTAATTGTCTGAATAATCCTGGTGGCATAGAAGAGTCTCCAACAAACATTTAATGGCTAAAATAGAAGGCACACAAAAGCTCATACAAATAACAAACGTAGTTGGTCTCTAAGGTACTACTGGAAGGATTTTTTATTTTATTTTTCCACTACGGCAGACCAACATGGCTACCTACCTGCAACTAGATGTATAGATCCTGTTATTGTTTGCAAGATTACCTGAGATACTCAAGTCTTCTGTCTAGTAACTGAATACCAAGTGCTAGATAAAGGTAAATGGACCCCTGGCCATTAGGTCCTGTCGTGGACGATTCTGGGATTGCGGCGCTTTACTGGGGTCATCTCGCTTTACTGGCTGAGGGAGCCAGTGTACAACTTCCAGGTTATGTGGCCAGCATAACTAAGCCGCTTCTGGCAAACCAGAGCAGCACATGGAAACGCCGTTTACCTTCCCACCGGAGCGGTACTTATTTATCTACATGCACTTTGACGTGTTTTCGAACTGCTAGGTTGGCAGGAGCTGGGACCGAACAACGGGAGCTCACCCCGTTGCATGGATTCGAACCACCGGCCTTCTGATCTGATTATGAGCTTCCCAAATATATTTGGGAGGTTGTTGTAAAAATATTGGATTAGGTTTATCCACCAAATATCTTCATGTGCATCACCAAATGTGGCTGGTCGCTTCTGTTCCACTTGGTTGTTTTATCAGGTTTGGAAGTCCTGATCTATATGGCTTTTGATTATGATTCTATTGTCCAAATTCAGCAAAAGCTTCTAACTGAAGTTCAGGACAATTATTTGTCTTTTACAATTAATGCCACTATTGTTTGTGAAATAGGAAATAACATTTAAGGTCATATCAGATTGTTGCTTTTTTTCTTCTGAAGATCTTCCAGAGTCAATAAGCAAGATTCCTCAAAACTAACTGTATAACATATGCCACATTAATTCCCCAAGAGCCTGCCGTTCAGACTAGTTGATCCACATGTGTAAGTGGAAGGTTTTGAAAGAGGAAAAATAATAATTTCACCATGTATTTAGGTGTAGGCAGAAGAAAATTCAACATTTTTTTCAAGCAGGGATATCAGTCAAAATAGCTCATAGTAAAAGAAATTCAAAGCGAGTATTAATCTTTTATGAAAAAAGATAAAAGCTCTTTAAAGCCATTTTGTAGGACATTAACGTGGTAAACTATCGTAAAACTTAGCATATGCCTTTTAGTGATAAGCATTGTTAATAAAACACATTTGCAAGTACCAGTTTTATGAAGTCTGGAAATTACAAATTTAAAGAATGGACAGAGGTAGATACATTTCATGGATGTGCTGCCAAAGTCTATTAAATGTGGGAGGTAGGGGTCTTCTTAGTGCTTCTCTTTCTTCATAAATGGAAGCTACAGTTATGTTCTGTGTTGCATGCATTAAATTTTTCTCACAACTCAGCAGACCTGAAGTGGAGCATCAATTCAGATCTTGGGACAGGGAAGTTGGGTCCGAAAACATTACTGTTGGGAGCAGATTAAGCACAGCCCACTCAAGGTTAAGTTGGGAACAGCAGTATATTTTGAGAGAATTTATGGTGCTTATTTTCATTTTACACTTCACAATATACATACTAGTGGTATATCAACACAGAACCTTTGGTTTGGTTTTTTTTAGGTCAAAGGGGTTTATGCATTTAGCTTGTATATAAAGTAGATAGATCCATTTAATGGTTTACACTCAACAATTGTGTACAGTCGGAAAGCCTTTCAGAGAGAAAGGACTGATAGGACCTACTGTCAGTTCAGAAGAAGGTCCTGTAGATTCTTGGTCCTAAAGCAGGGGTCAGCAAACTTTTTCAGAAGGGGGCCAGACCTTGTGGGGGGGGGCGGACTATATTTTTTGGGGAAAATAACAATTCTCACCCACCCGCAAAGAGGCCTGAAAATACTTCGCTTTACTTGTCCCAGTTGTCGTCGCAATAGCCGCAGTTGGGCTTCTCCAGCCAGCCAGGTGTCGTGGTGGGGTAGGAGGCTGCGTTGGCCAGCAAAGACGGAAGCAGCTGCCCTGACAGAGGAGCCGCAGATGGAGGTAGGGGGACCAGGACGTCTCTGGAGCTTCCCACCTGCTGCTGCTGCTGCTGCTTCCGCTTCCCGAGAGGCACGGTGGAGAAGAAGACAGAGCCTCCCGCCAACCCGCAAGCGGCGGCCGCAGCCACCGCAACAACCCGCCTGAACGCCATGGGAGGAATGAAGGAGGGAGGGAGGGAGGCAGGTGGCGACGAAGAAGGCGCACGAGGAAGCAGCGTGGAAAAGGTTTGGATAAGGAAGGAAGGGCGGACTGAGGGAAAGGGAGGAGCAGCAGTAGGAAAATGCAGCAGCAGCTGGTGTCACACGCCCCCTTCATAGCGCCACCCTGCTCAGGCAGGCGAGCCAACTCCTGCCATCGAAAATGCGTGGCGTGGGACAAGATTGCTCCATCCCTGAGGACAAAAGCGCCGCCGTGGGAGGGAGAGGGAGGGAGAGGGAAAGAACGTCCGCACTGGTGATCCATGCACTGGCGATCCACGCTGTGATTCCCAGACCATCCGCAGGCCGGATCTAGAAGGCTATTGGGCCTGATCCGGCCCGCGGACCTTAGTTTGCCAACCCATGTCCTAAAGCTACAATCTAGCAGAGATTGTAGTATGCTATTTGTTATGAACAATTTAAATCCATCTAGTCTAACAGAAGTTCCTTAAGTGCCCATAAGTCTATGCTGAATCATGGCCTATCTTAACATGTGCATTTGTCTCCAGTTCAACTTATTTGTTTGCTGGCACAACGTACCTACAGAATACTCACACACAGTTTCTCTCTTTCAGCTGATTGTCAAACTAGGGAAGAGTATGACACGATAGGATCCGTAGGTTTACACGAATTGCACTCCTGTAGCCCATTGGGCACTCATCTCATGATTTCTTTGGTAGGGTTAGCCACTTCAAGTCTACCGCATCTCATGGTGAAAACAAAACTGTCATCTGACAAGGAAACCAGTTGTCAAGTTCACTTAATCAATTCCTATGCTAGGATAAGAGCATCAGTGTGCTCACCTGTCATGCTGTCAAATATGGCAAAAGACTTTCCAGGGTACAGAGCACCTGACTGTTTTGGAATTTCATACAAAAAATCACTGTAATGGAGGATTAAAACACACTCATACACAAACACACAAAATAAAATTATTTATATACAACTTCACAAACAGTAGATTTTAGATTTTTTTGGTTGTGTTTATGTTGTCCAAAACGTAGCCAGAACTGATCGCCTGTCCAAATGCAGGCAATTGGGGGCATCAGAATATTAGGGGGTCATCCAGATATTAGTGGTAGGTTGGTCCCCCCCCCCAACACACAACTAGCTGTAGCACTTAAATTTGCAAATTATGCTAATCAGATTTGCATATCATGTGTACTTTATGAGCATATGAAATTTGTGTAATTTGCAGTGCATATTTCACCTCTGTTCCTGTCATGTACAAAAGGAAACAAAAGAAGGGGCAATTGTACTCCTCAGTTCCAACTGCCACTGAATTTCTAGGTACAAAGGCCAAAAAAAAAGCTACTGTAAGAAAAACCATCCATCCATTCCTTCATGCCTTCATTCATTTAGATGCTAGCACAGTGTCCCAGTCACTGATTCAGAACATCAGCAGCCAATGTACATGCAATATGCTTGTGTAATGCTGTCTCTCAGCTCTGGAACGCTCTGATTTGCCCAATCCTGCATAGAGGTAATTTTGTATACTGCATATTCTAAGAAAACCTCACCGTACTTTGGAGCAAGGAATGCTACTGTGCCTTAAAGCTTTCACACAGTTTCCAAGAGTGGCCTTGGGAACTATACTAGTTCCCTATTTTCTGTGCCACCCGATTTGCTAGTTAGATGAGGAAGCCACAGGCAGTTCAAATAATGATATACAACTGCAGTCCAGAATCTGCACAGGTCCTCCTAGCAATTATGTGACGTAGGAAATTCCAGTCCTTCACCTCTTCATTCTATTTGCTGCTGAAAGCCCCTTCCGCCCTTAGAAAGGAGGGGGGGTTGCAGTGTAGCACGAGCCCTAAACGTGCTCAGGGGATGCCTGCATCCCCTGGCGCTATTGGGCGAGCTCTGGGTGCGGTGCCCAGCTGGCTGGCCAACCGGCTCAGCCGGCTAGGGCGTGCCCACCGCATTTAAGTGGGCACGCAGCCAGAGCTCGCCCTCTTTCACCTGGGCTCCCAAACTCTCCAGCTTTCTACGGATCAAGCCTCTGAAATCACTGCGGCGTCCTCGGATCAAGCCAGGAAGAAGAGCCTTTGAAATCACTTACCTCGTACAGCCGAAATCACTTGGGAGACGATTCCCCCTGAATCGCTCCGCAAACGGCGTTTTTAAACGCCACATTTCTTCCTTGCAGGTCTCCGAGGCGCGCCGGCACCGGAACAGCGTATTCGGGTGAGGCGGCTTCCAGCGGCCACGTGCGTCGGCGCTTCCCGGCCCCCCTCGTTGCGATCCAGCTCTCTACCCGACGCTTGCCTCTACCCGACGCTCGGAGCAGTCCCGCGGCCAAATTTCCTCCTTTTTCCTCCCCGAGGCGCGCCTGCTTGCGAGCGGCTTCTTTCCGTGCCGATTTGCGGGGAGCCAGCAGCCATCGACCACGTGCGGGCTGCTTCCGCTTTCTCTTTGTGCAGCCGACTCTCAGCTGTTCAGCGGCCGCTGAACAGCTGATCGAGCGACACCGCCTCTGTCTTGCGCCCTCCACCTTGCGGGTCCGTCGCCGCCGCTGCTGCATGTACAACGGGAACAGGGCGCGCTAACGAAGCCAGGGCCGCTGCCGCATCGCCGTTTACCGTCTCGCCGTCCCTCTGAGTCGAGGGAGCTCCACCGTACGCCGCCCGCTAGCGCTCCGAGCAGCCCACGTGGCCGCTCTTCTCCCCACTGCTCAGCCGTTTGGCTGCTGATCTGTGGGCCAGCGCTGGGGGCTACCTCTCCCGACCACGTGGTTGCCGGTGTTCCGCGGATCAGCTGGCCGGCGCACGGGGGGATTCCCTTCTGCTGCTTCCCCTCGCCGCCAGCTACCTCCGTCTCCGCTGAGGCGGCCGCCGCTCTACCCGACCACGTGGCCGCTTGTTCCGCCGACCAGCTGGCCCGCGTGCAGGGGATTCCCTTCGAGGATTCCCCTCTCCAGGAGAGACCGCCTCTCTGCTGAAGCGCCTTCCCCAGGTCGTCTGCTACTGGATCGGTAACGTAATCTGAGGGTTGGAATTCATCGCGGGTTTAAATACTACAGCGCGCAGAGAGTTGTATTTGTGATTCCTTTTTCTTATTGTATTGCGGGGCTGGTTAAACGGGTTACTGTTATTGTTTGCTCACACGGGGTGAGCACATTAGGGGTTACTGTTTTGTTTTAGCCTGGGTTTAGCCAAGCACAGCGGCCAGCTTGAGTGTGGCCACGTGTATCCACTGGTGGCGGCCATTTTGAGTGTGGCGGACATTTTGATAGAGGCGTCATCCATTTGTTTGAGGTGGCCATTTTGAGTGTGGCACGTGCTTTAATTAGAGGCGGCCATTTTGGGAGTGACGGGGTATCTCGGCCGCCATTTTAGGTGTGTCTAAGGGTTTGTCCTTTTTCATAGTAAGCTAAGAGAACTTATTGCACGCTACCTTACACTTTAAATTGCTATTAGTTTATTGCTGCTTTGTGAGGAAATTATTATTCTCTTGGCGAATATATTGCAAGAAATTTATCTTTAGTCTGGCCCGCTGTTAAGGGCATTGGGAAAGGTTTGCTCACTAAATTTAGACCAATTGCAGTCCCACACGTCTAGGAAATAAGGTACTTCAATTTCTGCTGCCTTAGTTGTAATTTTGTGGTAGTGCTTCAGGGCTGTGCAGCCCCATATACAGCCTGTATTGTTCTTGATTCCAGAACAATAAAGCGCAGGCTCCCTTTGTGGGGGTGATATAGTAATTTTTTAAATTTGCGTGGTACCAGCCTTTCATTAATTATTTTAATTCAATAATTTAATAATTACCGGTTAATCAGTTATTTGCCGCTTGCCCTCCCTAAATAAAATAAAGTAGAATAGAATAATTACCTTAGGTTTAAACAGTTAATTAATTACCTAATTAATTATCTTTAGCCTGCAACTACAAATAAATAAATAAATATATAAATAAATAAAATAAATAAATAAATAAGTACTTAATAACCAGACGCTAAGTTAGCTTTCCCTATAAGTAAGGAAGATGGCTCCAAAGGATAAGCAGCAGAAGTCGGACAAAGCCTCTTCAGGCAAACAGAAGACTGCTCCAGGTAAGCAAAAAGCTGCTCCAGGTAAGCAGAAGGCTACTGCAAGTAAACAGAAGGCTGCTTCAGGGAAGCAAAAGACTGCATCATCGCAGCCACAGGGTGGGGCGCTTGTCACTATCTCTCCACAGGTGTTGGAGAATTTACTGGCGGGTTTTAATAGTTTATATCAACAGATTAAGCCGAATGCCAACATTCCTAAGCTACCCACGCAGAGCACACCAGACTGCATTCCGGACACAGCAGTCGATGACGATGAGCGTCCGGGGACTTCGGCCTCTCTGCTCAGCACCTCGCAATCGGCCAGCTCACAATCCCAGGGAGTATCAACCCGGTCGCAAGCATCAGCCACAGAATCTGGTTCTAACCAATCTAATTCGGTTGTAGTTCAGTCTTCTGGTTCTAACCAATCTAATTCAGTTGTAGTTCAGTCTTCCCCGGGCGTTCCTAGCTGCTTTCGGGAAACCCAGCCCAACGAGACCGCTTCCCAGGAGAGGGCGTTGTCCGAAACGTCCTCAGAAGAGGAGGAGCAGGAGCACGTTCCCGCCACAGCTGTCCGCCCAGAGCCTGCTTCAGCTTCTGCAGCCTTCACAACCGCTCCCCTTCCAGGACCTTCAACTGCGGCTAACCTGCAGGGACGTGCCTCGGTATCCACAGCTGTCCAGTCGGGGCCTTCAACCTCATCGTCAATTCAGGAGGCATCGACCGCGGTCCAGCAAGAGCAAGGTCAGGACGGGAAGGGGAGGAAGAGGTCTAAGAAGAGTGCTCACAAGAAGGCCAAAAAGTGTAAGCACTCAGAGACTGAGGATGAGTCAGGTACGTCTTCCGATTCAGATAGTGACGCGTCTATGGAAGGCTATTGGGGGGAGGGCGAAGAATTGGTTGGCCTTCCTTTGTGGGCCCACGAAAGGAGGGCCAATTCACATAGAAAAACCTTTAACGGCACTCTGGAATGGAAGGGGGGGTCACTAGTACCGGATGTAAAAACCGCCACCTTTGTGTCATCTGACGTGATTCTGGGCAATCACCTAACTAATAAGAAAAGAACAAAAATATTGAATGGGGATTACGTGGATATCTTCACCCTCCTCCCTCCGGTTAAGGTTACCGCAAAGGGAGAAAGAAAAAGGACCTACGGGAGGCGGAAGTACAGGGAACCAAGGGTGGAGAGAACATTCGAAAATTGGTTAGATGGGTTTCAGATTTTCATGGGTGTGGTTGTGGCTGCTTACCCTAAGAGGGCCATGCACCTCCTGGCCTATTTGTCCCATATAAGAAAAGCGCGGGCTAAGGCGGGGGAAGTGGCAGCTCTAACTTACGATGAGGCATTTCGTAGAAATGCGTCACTCCTTGCTACCACACGTTGGGACCTAGTCGACCAGAATTACTGGAATGAGCACGTAGGCCCTTACATGGAAAAGAAGCAACCAGACCCATATAAATCGGGGAAAACGGAATACAGAAAGGAAGCCCATCTTCAGGTATGCTGGGAATATAATAAGGGGTGGTGTAAAAGACCCATCTGTAAATTTGCTCATCAGTGCGACAGGTGCTGGGGCAATCACCCCTCCACTTCTTGCTTCAAAGGAAAACAGTCCTTTCGTGGGGGAAGGGGTGGAGGCCACGCAGGTACCAGAAGTGCTTCTGGACCATCCCAGGCCTCAGGAGCCAATCGCCCGTAACATCTCCTTGGACCTCGCCTACTCCCCTATAAAACTCACCCCCTTAAAATCACTACTTTCAAACTATCCCAATAAGGAAGCTGCTAAGTATTTATGGAAAGGGTTTTCTCAAGGCTTTAGGATTCCAGTGGCACAGCCCCCAACCTCTCGGAACCCACCAAATCAAAAGTCTGTGAGGGAAATGCCTGACGTCGCGCTAAAGAAAATTAATAAAGAGATCTTAGCACATAGAATAGCTGGTCCATTCTCCACCCCCCCCCATGCACGACTTACACATATCCCCCCTTGGTATAGTTCCAAAGAAAACACCAGGAGAGTACCGCCTAATACACAATCTGTCACACCCAAAGGGTCTCTCAGTCAATGACGGAATCCCCCATGAGTTGTGTTCAGTAAAGTATGCTTCTTTTGACCAAGCCATTAAGCTAATTCGCAGATTTGGTAAAGGGGCCTTGTTGGCAAAATGCGACATAGAGTCCGCCTTTCGCCTTTTACCGGTTCACCCTCAGGACTTCAAGTGGCTAGGCTTTAGGTTCAAAGAAGCATATTTTGTTGACAAAGCCATGCCAATGGGTTGTTCAGTAGCCTGTTCAGCCTTCGAGGCCTTCAGTACCTTCTTGGAATGGGCTCTGCGCTACAGGACCGGGCTAGAGGGGGTCACTCATTACCTGGATGACTTTTTGTTCATGGCTAGCGCCAATAGCGAGGATTGCGCCTACCTTTTAAGAGCTTTCGCCTCATTATCTGAGGAACTGGGCGTCCCACTAGCCAAAGAAAAGACTGAGGGCCCGGTCTCCACCATCACTTACCTCGGGATAGAGTCGGACACCGTCGCCCAGACATCCCGATTGCCCAAAGAAAAACTTGCAGCCCTAAAAGATTTAATACAGGAGCTCCTACCACTGAGAAAAGTCACCCTCAAGCAAATACAATCCCTATTAGGTCACTTGAACTTCGCCTGCCGAGTGGTTTCCCCAGGTCGCCCCTTTTGCGCTAGACTGGCCAGGCTATCCGCCGGCCTCAAAAAACCCCATCACAGGGTGCGCCTTAATAAAGGGGTGAAGGCTGATCTCCAAAACTGGTTGCAATTCCTAGACGGTTTTAACGGGGTTTCCCTGTGGCAAGACACAATCAGGCTACGGTCCGACTTCCAAGTTCAGTCCGACGCAGCAGGTTCCTTGGGGTTCGGGGTTTACTTCCGAGGGAAATGGTGCGCCCAACCTTGGCCATCGCATTGGAAGGGCAAACCGATCACTCGCGATCTCACTTTTCTGGAGTTTTTTCCAATCGTAGTGGCAGTTCATCTGTGGGCCAGCGAACTTAGGAACCACCAGGTATGCTTCTGGACCGACAACCAGGCCGTTGTGGGTGTTCTCTCTAGGCAATCGTCACGCTCTCCTAGGGTTTCAGCGCTGCTGCGCTCCTTTGTTCTTACCTGCCTGAAATTAAACATCCGCTTCAGCGCCAGATTTATTCCAGGGTTAAATAACGATATCGCGGACGCTTTATCTCGTTTGCAGATGGACCGCTTCCGCTTATTGGCACCGGAAGCGCAGCAATTACCGGAACCTTTCCCGGAATACCTCTGGAGCCTTGGGAGTGTGACGTCCTGAAGGGAGTATCGGCTTCAGTCGCCCCCTCCACTCTAAAGTCGTATAAAAAAGCATGGGCTGATTTTTTGAATTTCCGGGTCAAGGCGTCAGGCATAGGCCCTGCCGCGCCCCCAAACAAGCGGGAGGTCTTGCAGTACCTATCGCACTTGTGGAGGTCGGGTCGAGCCGCCAGAACTCTTAATATCCAATCGGCGGCTATTTCATTCTTTAGTAAAACACTTTTCTCAATTGACCCTTGCGCCGACTTTGTGGTAAGGAAGGCTCTTGAGGGCTGGCACAGGCTGCAGCCATCAAAATTAGACGACAGGCAACCCATCACATTTGATATATTGTCACAAATGCATTCGCAGTTAAGGAAAATTTGCTGGTCTAAATTTGAGGCGCGATTATTTTCTGCGGCCTATTCGATTGCATTCTTTGGAGCTCTCAGAATTGGCGAGGTTGTATGGGAGGACCAAACTAACCGGGGTATCAGACTTGAGGACCTGAAAATAACTCCTTCCGAAATTTTGATCTTAATTCGGCAGTCAAAAACAGATCAGAAGGGGTCCGGAGCTTGGATGCGCCTACAAGCCACGGGTCTAAAGGGCCCGTGTCCAGTAAAGGACACCCGCCGCTTCCTGCAGCTCAGACCACCTTCTCCGGGCCCGCTACTGATACATCGCGATGGCTCATCACTGACGCGCCTGCAGTTCACAAGGGTGATGCGCAAGGCAGTCGCAGCTTGTGGTCTTCCCCCAGCAAAGTTCGCAGCGCACTCCTTTCGTATCGGTGCAGCTACAACAGCCATGCACATGGGTTTATCAGTGGAGAGGATTAAAGACTTGGGGCGCTGGAAGTCTAAAGCATACAAGGGTTATTTACGTAACGCCAAGTGACCTCCTGCCCACCTACGTAGCCATTCCAACTCACATTCCTATGACTGCACAGTTTTCTCAGTACCTCTCTTGTCACCTCTTCCAGGAAGCCGTCGCGTACGAATTTGGTTAGTGGGCCACAGCAGCGTGCACTGGGCCAGAGACCGGGCCTTTCACCGCGGTTTGGGTCGCAACCTCGGGCTCCCTGCGCAGGCGGACATCACGTGGCTGACTAGGAGGGGGATGCGTTGGGACGAGTTCCTCCCCACGGTGCAAGCTAGAGCCGCAGCTCATGGCCCACCTGACGCCTTGGTGGTGCAATTGGGTGAAAATGATTTGGCATATCGGAAAGGCGTGGACTTACAATGGCAAATATTTTCGGACTTTGATGGACTGTTGGCTGCTTATCCGAATTTGACCATTTTCTGGTCTTCGCTGCTGGAGCGGAGTGTTTGGCGAGATTGCAGTTGCCCGGTTGCGGTGAACAGAGCCAGGAAGCTGCTGGATAAGGCGGTGGCCCGCCGCGTGGTTGCATTGAGGGGTCGGGTCATCACTCACCCCGCGATAAAGTTCAATGAGACTGCTTTGTACAGGGATGATGGTGTACACCTTTCTGACGCGGGAAACGATGTGTGGCTAGCGGACGTCATTTTAGATATAAGGCAATGGTTGCAGAGTACTTAGATATTGGTTTCGGAGGTGAGGGTATTGGCGGCGAGCCAAATGTTTTGGCTCGATTGGCGGTTAGGCATTGGATAAGGTCAGGAAGGTCAGGATGTGGGGGGGGAGGACGGGCCAGCACCTCCCCCCAAGCGCTGAAGGGTACTTCGTAAAGGAGTCCGGGGGGCGTGTCCGTGTCCGAAGCCGTGGCTGGTGAGGGCCTAAGGCACGCCCCGGATCGGTGATCACGGGGTGTGTCCTTAGCTGATGTGCAGCAGCAAGGGCTCACCCCAACAGTGGTTAACCCTTCCTGGACTGCCAGCACGACGTGCTGGAGTCGGATATAGTCTAGTTAGATCCAATGCCTAATGCCAATACCGCTCAACATCCGGAACCAATAAAGTTGTGGCCTTTTATTCTCCATTTAACCTTACTTTACGGTGTCTTGTGTCGTTATTTCACGGGAGGGATCGGGATATCGACATGCAAAGCCCCTTCCGCCCTTAGAAAGGAGGGGGGGTTGCAGTGTAGCACGAGCCCTAAACGTGCTCAGGGGATGCCTGCATCCCCTGGCGCTATTGGGCGAGCTCTGGGTGCGGTGCCCAGCCGGCTGGCCAACCGGCTCAGCCGGCTAGGGCGTGCCCACCGCATTTAAGTGGGCACGCAGCCAGAGCTCGCCCTCTTTCACCTGGGCTCCCAAACTCTCCAGCTTTCCCTTCCCACCCTCCCCTTTTTTAGGTTAGGTATTCTATTGACCTTGCTATGGATCACTATTGGTCGCCGTTGAGGGGCCAGGTAGGAATTTTTCCACCTGGCAAATTGGCTCCGCCTTGTGGTTTTTTCGCCTACCTCGTAGCAACTCGTCACAACTTTGGTTTGGCGGTTAGGCATTGGATAAGGTCAGGAAGGTCAGGATGTGGGGGGGAGGACGGGCCAGCACCTCCCCCCAAGCGCTGAAGGGTACTTCGTAAAGGAGTCCGGGGGGCGTGTCCGTGTCCGAAGCCGTGGCTGGTGAGGGCCTAAGGCACGCCCCGGATCGGTGATCACGGGGTGTGTCCTTAGCTGATGTGCAGCAGCAAGGGCTCACCCCAACAGTGGTTAACCCTTCCTGGACTGCCAGCACGACGTGCTGGAGTCGGATATAGTCTAGTTAGATCCAATGCCTAATGCCAATACCGCTCAACATCCGGAACCAATAAAGTTGTGGCCTTTTATTCTCCATTTAACCTTACTTTACGGTGTCTTGTGTCGTTATTTCACGGGAGGGATCGGGATATCGACATGCAACAGCCTCCATCTGAGTCAACACACTGCTGAAGGAAACCCTTCCTATTCCCTTCCAAGCTTTTGGCTGCCAAGTTCCAGGAAGCTGGACTTTGATCTACATGTTTGACAATTACACCTCAACCTTACTTTTTTCACTGGAGCGTTGAAAGGAAAGCTCTGGGCTAAGCATGTATCAAATCTGCCCCAGCTCTTAGGGCAGAATGGGGGGGGGGATCTAAATAGGGTCTCAACAAGAGCCCAAAGCAGAACCTTGTTTATGAGTTGATGAGATTGGCGCAGTTGCGAGAAAAATGGGATTTAGTACTGGTGAAAATGGGTCAAAGTATGACAAAGGAGGAGGAATGTTCATATGCCTTTATTTTATTTTGAGTTTTATTATTCATTTCTGATGGTTCTGATCTGCCTTCAGTTCCTATCTGGGCCTTCAAAACTCCCCTTCTTCTGAGGTGCACCTGGTCCCATTTCTCTCTCCTTTTAGGCTTCTGGTTAAGATGCATCTTTTTCGGAATTGCTTAGAGGAAGAGGACTGCTGCTGCTGCCGCCACCAATAATGATGGTCATAGAGGGATTTCATGGTGGTTCTTTTATGGATTTTTATCTATTTGATTTTGTTGCAAACCTCCCTGTGGCTTGTGCAAAGGGCAGTACATAAATCATCTAAATAAAATAAAAAAGGAAAGGTGGATATTTAGATAAATAGCATAAACATTTCAAAGTGTGACATATTTTACGGACTGTTTACACAGCAAGAACTCCCTCCTTTCTGGACTCATCCCTGTTCTTTGTTCCTGGCACATTATGAGCAAAGCGCTCAGTTAGATGTGTATATGAATAGGTAATCCCACCTGAGTGCAGGGGGATGAGCTAGGTGACTTTTAAAATCCCCTTTGGCCCTTACAGGCCTTATGAAAATTCAAAGAGGTTGCAAGGACCGGGGGGGGGGAGAGAGAGAGATGGTAGGGTGATATTTGCCAACTTCATTACCATCACAAATCCTTTCAAACATGAAACCGTTCCAAGCAAATGTTATAATGCCACTGTGCTTTCCAAGGCTGAACACATTTCTGCTTCTTTCATATCCACAGGGGCCCATTGGATCGCCAATAATTGAAATACCAGTGATCTTCGTCTGTTTGCCAATCTGCAAACTAAACAGAAGCTTAACCTATTTGCTGTTATGCCAGTTTGCTGACATTTTGCTGCGATGCAAGCCAGGGTATGAACCAACCGTGGATTTAACCACTGAAATTAGGTCGAGGGCAACACTCCTCTCGAATCCTAGCAGTGAATCTGGCTGTCTTGTCATTGCACTGGATCCAGGCAAGGAGTTTTATTTTGCCCCTTCAGTTCACCCAGACAACTCCTGGGGAGGGGGAGGGGTAACCCCATCAAGTACAAACAAAAGTATGCTGGAAGTAGGAGTGCAGGCTCCAGCAAATTCCTTGTTGCAGTGCCTGCCCCACAAATTCTCCTGGGAGTTCCGAGCAAGCTCATGGTGAGGTCCATCCAAGAGGCATAATTAGCCCTTTAAAGAGAAATATTTTTGTCCTGATAGCAGCAGCCAATTATATTTTAGTGGGGTGGGGGGGAATCCTAAGGCAACGGATTGTGGAGACAGGCTTTAGACAATTAAAAGAGAATGCAGCTGTTCCCAAAAGGTTGATGGGATGCAAATGTTGCTTCCAAATGCTGCTAAACAACTCTGTGTATAGATAACGCCAGTTATTCCAAGCCAGTTCAGCTGTTCTCTAATTAGTAGTAGACTAACAGCTTGCTTTGTCATTGATACAGTTCTTATACAAATAGGCCTATTCAAAAATGTGTGTGTGTGTGTGTGTGTGTGTGAGAGAGAGAGAGAGAGAGAGAGAGAGAGAGAGAGAGGATCTACTTTTATTCTTTTTTCTGTTCTAGATTGCTCCTGTGCATTGTTTCAGCCCTTTAAGGAAAAGATGAGAAGACTATTGCATGTTGGGTCTTGCATCAGGCAGATAATGTACCATGTTGTCTTGACTGGACCTCTATCTTGTAGGAAGTGGCATAAGTCTTAACTTTCTTACAGCACTATTTATGTGTAGGCTTCAGATTCCTTTGTTTTGTGTCAACTCTTTCCTTTAGTGTAAACACATTGTTAATAGCATCATTAAGAGCTGCGCAGATGCTTCATAGACGTTTACATGCATTTAACCTCCCCCATCAGCAATGTGTCGGCATCTATTTTATTTCATGGAGAGGAAACAGTATTTCCATACGTTTGCTGTGTTCTGAGTTGCTTTCCAGCTGAAACCTTGTCCACCTTTGTGACCATCTACTATGCACACTCAGCTTAGTCTGCAATCCTTCCCCCCCCCCTTACCTGGGAGTAATCCTTACTGAATTCAGTAGAAATAAAAAAATAAAATAAAAATCCTTCCAGTAGCACCTTAGAGACCAACTAAGTTTGTTCTAGGTATGAGCTTTTATGTCCGTGCACACTTCTTCAGGTACCAGATAGTTGGTCTCTAAGGTGCTACTGAAAGGAATTTTTTCATTTTTCATTTTGTTTTGACTATGGCAGACCAACACGGCTACCTACCTGTAACTGTCAGTAGACATAGTTAGGATTGTGCTGTTAGAGATGTAGCAATGGAAACAAAACTAATACCAGCGTTTGAATATGATTTGGTGGTTGCTAATAAGGTTAGTTAGGTCTTAGATTTTAGGGGAAACATAGAACATGGTTAAGCTTTGATTGTCCCAAAATGGGAAGACCCTTTACAAAAAAATTGTATTGATTTTTCATAAACAACATACAAACTAATGCATAACCATACAAACAGTAGCAGAACCGTACAAGGAGCATATTCAGTATAAAGATCACAGAGATGCAGCAAAATTTTAAGACGAGTCTATATAGCCCAACCACAATGAGGAGCAAGTAATGGGAGGAGTACAGTATTTATATGACTCTCCCTATTGATATGATAGCAAAATAAAGAACAGTCTGCATCTTATTGCTGGCATCCATCTGTCTCGGGAGACTGTAGAGCAGTGTGCCTTTGGAGGTGAAGTCAAACCATTGGAGAGTTATAGCGCCTGCTGTGGCTGTAGGAACAAATACAGGAGTGTCATGTTTTGTGGCAGTTGGGGCAGATGAAGGCATCAAAACTGTCAGATCTGGTTTTGCCCCCAGTCTATGTTCTGCCCAGAAATGTTCCATACATTAATAAACTATGCCTCCCCACATAGGAGCTTATGGTTATTCCCAGTAGCAGGTTATTGCCAAACTGGCTGCTGATAGTAATGTAAACATTGGATTTTTAGAAGTTGTAGGAGGATTTACATCATTCTCTAAAGAAAGAAGACAGAAGGATTTGGAAGCAAAGAGTTTTCCCTGTCAGACTTGGGATCTTCTTGGAGCCATAAACCACCATTAGAGAAGAAAGAATGCTTCTGTGCCTAACCCCCTTTTGCGAAAAGAAGACAAAAGCATTTGCAAAAGAGGGAGTTACATGTTGGTTCCTAAATAAGTCATTCATCTTAGCACTTGTTCACAGTGGGCTGTAATTCCTTACCCTGGTGGCAAGGTAGTTCTAATACTTTAATAGCTCGTGATTAAGTATCAGTTGTTCCCTCACCACCTGCATTCACAGTTACTAGGAAGATGGAGAGATAGGACTGTGATAGCCATAATGACTTGCCCATCTGGTATGAAGCTTGCAGCATTATATGTGGTAAGGATAGGTCAAGATATAATGTGGGAGAAGGAATAAACAGTAATAGAATCCATTGGGGAATGGATAACCTCAAAGCCAAATGCTCACTGTAAGGTCAGATCCTGAAGCTGAGGCTCCAATATTTTGGCCACCTCATGAGAAGGGAAGACTCCCTGGAAAAGACCCTGATGTTGGGAAAGATGGAGGGCACAAGGAGAAGGGGATGACAGAGGATGAGATGGTTGAATAGTGTTCTCGAAGCTACCAACATGAGTCTGACCAAACTGCGGGAAGCAGTGGACGACAGGAGTGCCTGGCGTGCTCTGGTCCATTGGGTCACGTAGAGTCGGACGCGACTAAACAACTAAACAACAACAAAATGTAGTTTGTTAGGGAAAATTGTTGAGAACATTGCATAGGCTATTGAAATCAATGCACAAGCCCAGTGCATTGAATAACATTGGTATAAGCTGTCTTATACCAAGTCAATCCATTGGTCCATCTCACCCTGTATACACTTGACTGGCAGCATTTCTCCATGGTTTCAGGAGATGGGGCAGGGTCTTGCTGAATTGTATCTGTTGCTGCAAGGGATCGAAGCTCAGACCTTCAACATGCAATGCATGCCCTCTACTATGGGCCCTTTATGTCTGAAGACCAGGCCCTCCTATCATTTTCAGTGCAGAAGGTGTAATAAGCCAGGCAGCATTGGGCAACAGAATCAGGCTATTGTGAAAGTTGAAATAAAACCAAATTTTTCACAATGCAGTTTTAAAACTGGCTTCTGGGGGATCTGCACAGCATCTGATTCACAAATTATTATTCGTGGATGGTAGTGTAAACCAGTGTTTTTCAACCTTTTTGGGGCAAAGGCACACTTGTTTCATGAAAAAAATCACGAGGCACACCACCATTAGAAAATGTTAAAAAAATTAACTCTCTGCCTATATTGACTATATATAAAGTAATTCTCTTGAATTTTTCAATTTTTCCCACGGCACACCAGGCAACATCTCGCGGCACACTAGTGTGCCACGGAACAGTGGTTGAAAAACACTGGTGTAAACATTTCCAAATCCACAAAATGGGAGATAGGGTAGAACTTGTCAACGAGCACACAGAACGGCAACCTTTGAACAAAGCCAGAAATTCGTTATAAAAGTTGCGCACCAAAAGGACATTAGGAGAGAGAAGCAATGTATAAATGGCAAAGTGGTCAAAGCCAAAATGGCAGCATTGCCGTGTTTGATATTAGAAGAGAACATACAGTGAGCATATCAGAAATCTTGTGGATGGGAGAATTCTGAAATACAGTTCTTCCTGAATATAATTTCTACAGCAAGTACGAGCCCCCCCCCCCATATGTCAAAAAGAGCACTGGATCAAATAAATGAGAAAAGTTAAGAAGAAGAAAACTCTTGAAACTCCTGTGGGTGGAAATACCCAACTTTAAGTATTTGTAAATAAGTTTATATTTTAAATATTTGTATCCCCACTTTTCAAAATTAATCAATATTTACAAGCGAGCTGTTAATTAAATTCTGGGGATATACTGTCACTCTCACATACCCAAAGTTATGAAGGTAAACCTGAGGATGATAGCCAAAGGAGAACATCTTGTAATGATCAAGGGCCTCAGCTACACTCTCATTTACTGCTCATAAGGCATTTGCGTCATAACAAATAGAATTCCTAGATAAGATAAATGACTGTGCATTAGAACGGCCAGTTATAGGGGCAACTAGAGGGGAGGTAACTCTTCACTGAATCCTGAATGGTGTCAGAACAATTACTGTAACTATAACAAAGCCAGTCTAGAAGAGGAAAGTTGTCTGAAAGGTCTGACATGGTAACGTTTAATTTCAAAACTGGAAACTTTTCAAAATATAGGGATTTGATAAAAGAAAAGCTGAAAGGTGTTGTCAGAAGGGTCATCTCTTTAAAGATCATTGGGGGGGTATTTAATTTTTTTTAAGGTTCAGATAAAATGTGTATTTGCAGGTAAGAAAGGGTACTAATGTCAACATGGTTAATGAGCAAAGAAATTTAAAAAGGCAAAAATTCTTCTGCTAAGAAGTTGAAGTCAAGGTCAATGGAAGGAATAGAAAGGGAAGCAGACTCTAATCAAAACAATCTAAGATGATAATAACACAAACCAAAGAAAAAAAGGAGGGAAAGGACTTGAGAAGTATGTTTCTGAAAACATTAAGACAAACAGTTTTAAAAGTATTCAAATATATCAGAAACAGGAAAAGATCCTGACACCGTTGGACTGACGAATAACAAAAGTGAACACGAAGTGTTGAGACAGAAGAAAAGCACACTTAATTATTTGTATTGCTCTTCGTTACAAAAGATGACAAACAGGCCAGATATCCACACCTGAATGACTTTTTCACAGAGGAAATCTGAAAACTTAAGACTGAAATCTAGACAGTTACTAGGAAGAAAGTCCCATTAATGCAGTTGGGCTTACTTCTAACAAATCAACTTGTCAGTGCCAGAGCTCAACTTCTGCTACTATGCTGCAAAGAAATAGGGTCTCCCTGGGACTCTGACCAGTGAGTAAGCCTGAGCTGAAAGCTTTTGTGTGGGCTCAGTTAGGCACGGGGAACCTCAGGCCTGGAGGCCACATGTGGCCCTCCAGGTGCCTCTTTCTGGCCCTCAGCCTCCTTCTACACTCTTCACAAGCTGTACTCTGCACCTTCATTGAGTGCTTTTGTCTCACTTGACTGTCTTCTTGTACTGTGATTGTGCATCTTGCTTCCCTAGCAGTAAAGTAAAACATTATACTAAAAGCAGAGATAAAAGCAGAAATCTAGTAATAACAGGGTTCGATCTTATGGGTCAAGAAAAGCCTGGGCAAAAGGTATGTCTTTTCAAGATATCCAAAGCAACCGGTGGATGATTCTTGATGCATGGCAGAGGGAATAACATTAAAAGTGGGTCTAATGTTGGGGTTAAGTATGGGTTTCGGGTGTGGAAAGCCAATATCAAGAAGACAAATGTCTGTTGGATAGAAGAGTAAATATACAGTGTGAATTCAACGCAGCCCAAAGACCAACAGTCTCTTTGATTGTTTCTTTGATGGGGCACAGGTGCAAGGAAGTGCTTATTAGTGAAGTTTCCATTGGGAAACCTTCAAAAAGGTCTCCCCTTTGCTGTTAAGAATCTAAGGCAGTAATGGCCAAACCTGGCCCTCCAGCTGTTTCAGGACTACAATTCCCATCATCCCTGACCACTAGTCCTGTTAGCTAGGGATGATGGGAGTTGTAGTCCCAAAACAGCTGGAGGGCCAAGTTTGGCCATCACTGATCTAAGGGCATACAATGAGCCTGCTGCATCAGGCCAATGATCTGTCTTACCCAACATCCTCTTCTTAATTCTCACCTTCTGTGGTTTCCAGTGACTGGTATTCAGAAGCAGGGGTGCTAACTTGAATAAAATATGGGGGGGGAGGTAAACCCCACCCCACATAATCACATGACACTGCACACACACAGCATTTGAATGTCTATGCCCATCAGCTTTGGGGGGCTCCAGCAGCCTCAAATATTTTATTGGGAGGGCCAAAAGGATCTCAGCCCCGAAGAGTTGGTTCCTACAGTATGTTCAGAAGCAGAGCACAGCCATGTTTTCAGCAAGTTTCAGGAAAGGGAAGTTGTACATAAGGAGAATATTTACTTATTCAGAGTTGGGACAGGAAGGAATATCCTCCCTCTTAATCACCTTTGACAATTGGATATTATGTAATATTATGTGATGGTGTCACCATGCTGGGTACATGTAGTTGTATTCTCAGAGAAGTCCTACTCAGAGAAGAGCCATTGAAATTAATGTACATGACTAAAGCAGGTTCCTTAATTTCAGTGGGACTACTCTTTAGTTGGCTATTTCCCTTGCTCCCTAATTGGCTGGGATCACATAAACAGGAAGAAGGAGAGCCCTAGGTTACGCAAGAAGTAAAATAAGTTAAGGAGCTGCTGATTGGCCGTTGATTATTCATGAAAAAAGGGTGAAAAACTGATGAAATAGGGCAGTGTTTTTCAACCACTGTTCCGCGGCACACTAGTGTGCCGTGAGATGTCGCCTGGTGTGCCGTGGGAAAAATGGAAAAATTCAAGAGAATTACTTTATATATAGTCAATATAGGCACAGAGTTAAATTTTGTAACATTTTCTAATGGTGGTGTGCCTCGTGATTTTGTTCATGAAACAAGTGTGCCTTTGCCCCATAAAGGTTGAAAAACACTGAAATAGGGGTACAATACCCTCCAAAAGTGCACTTGTTCCACTGAACATATTCACGTGAACACTCAGTATACAGCTCTAGTCTTGTGGTCCATCTAAATTCATGCATACCATGTATTTCTTGACACTTAAAAAATAAAGAACTCAATTTATGTCTGGTGACTCAGCCTGATAGTCTGCATTTCTTTCCGATTTCATTCAAGTTGACATTACCGATAAAGCAGCTACATAAAACATAAACCTTTTCTTCCTCTTCCTGAAATGTATGATTTTTATAAGTTGTTGCCCTTAAGTGACATTCAGGAAGAGAGAAAAATAAAAGTCCAATAATTTCCATCCAACCGGGTATTTATCACAGCTTCAAACAGGAGGAGATTCATTTCTATTTATTGTCTGGAAATGTTAGACTAGGCTGAATTAAACATTTTGATATATACCTGCAGTGGTATAAACTATGTTTTCAAATTTTCCTAGTCAAGATTTCTTTTACGTAGAAGGAAATTAGACAGGTGCAGCACACCAAATGAGATGAACTTTGTCCTCAAAGAAAATTGGTTTTTCCTTTTCAATTTCATTTCAAAGAGATCTGACAAGTGTTGCTTTGAACAAACTTTCACAGCACAATATCCTTTGTGTAAGTTTCCCCCTGTCAGCTTTTCTATTCCGGTAGGAACTTAGAACAAAGTGTTTGCTGCCCTTTGAGTTGAGAACTTCATCAGCTGAATGAACACCAGTGTAGTGCAGTGAAATTGAGGGCATACTCTCTCTCCCTTTCCCTCTCCATGAATCTGAACGTTGCCAACTCTCAACAAATATAATTTCTCTATCTTGGAGAAAGACAGGTAATAGCTATATATCCAGTTTCATATTCTTTCCCCCACTCCCCCCCTTTCCTTCAATGAAAAATGCATTTGGGAAATCCTCCTATTTTGAGACCTTGCTTGGGTTATAGGAAAACAATTTTCCATATACATCATTCATATCGCGTCTTCACTTTTCATTTCTTTTTCCTGATCATGTAAGTCACATTTTGTCATTTCCCCCATACTGTATATATGTGTGCATGTGTGTATCACTTTATCATTAGGTCAGATCCTCAGGCTGATTTTAGTCAACTTGTGTGAATTCCTGCTGCTTTTAATCTTTCACATTCACACTTACCTGTCCATGGAAATTTATCACCAGATGGCATCATCCATTATTGTAATCCTTGGCACTACATCTAGTACATTGTTGAGGTATGCCTGTAAAATAGTTCATTCTCTCTCTCTCTCTCTCTCTCTCTCTCTCTCTCTCTCTCTCTCTCACACACACACACACACACAGAGAGAGAGAGAGAGAGAGAGAGAGAGAGAGACTGCATGCTTTCTACTGAATGTACTACACTGATGCGCCAGAAAAGAAGGTTTGGGTGCTCTGTTATGTGTGATGTGACTCATGTTATGTCGAAGCAGCATAAAGAGGCTGATATGTATTCTGTTTGTAAGTATCACAACTGGAGTAAATTGGAGAAATATCTGGCAACTGAATAAATAATAATAATAATAATAATAATTGCAATTTATACACTGCCCTTTATCAAAAGATCCCAGGGCGTTGTGCAACATTAAAAACACATTACGGAACATCAATGATAAAAACAGAATAAAAGCAGAATAAAAGCATACTGGCAGACAGCCTAATAATAAAATAGCCATTATAATAACAATCCTCTGCCCTACACTTTCACAGGCCATAGATTATTTAATAGCCGAAGGCCTGGGTAAAGAGGAATGTTTTTGCCTGGCACCTAAAGACATGTAATGATGGTGCCAGGTGAGCGTCTCTGGGGGAGAGCATTTCACAATCGGAGTCACCACAGGAAAGGCCAGTTCTCTTGTTGCCACCCTACAAACCTCTCTGGGAACCATGAGGGAACCATGGTTTGCATGAGCATACCACGATATAAAAACTGGTTCACGCTGTGCAAACCATAGTTTGCAAGGAGCCAATAGGACATTGGTATAGGGCCTGCCCAACTTAAATTCAGGACAACGATTCTTTTCACTCTTTAAAGGCCATTTAAAACTTTTTGTGTTGTTTCACTCTCAAACCCAGATTGTGCAAGGCTGTGGTGCCTGCACCATGTACAATATTCCATTTTATTTCCCCATTACCTTCCTCCAACATCCACAAGAGTTTATTGATTTTTTAAATACACATTTAATGCCATAAGGAAAGTGGGTGCCAATATAGAGTCACTCGTAGCAGAGTAAGATTGTCTTCCATAATCACGGTTTTAACAATGAGTCCGTAAGTGACTGTGGAGGCCAATTCTGGATCCACACATCCTTCCACAGTGGGGACATTGGTTTCCGGGCAGGAGTTGATCACGGTGTGGATTTGCCAAGCGTGCCTTCCTCTTAGCATGTTTCTCCCTTGCGTCCTGAGTTCGAGTGTCTTCAAAGCCCATGACACCTTTGGCAAAGGCTGTTTTCAATATAGAGTGCTACAGTTTTGAAACATGGAGGTAAGAGAAAGAGAGAGAAAAGCTCACACAAATGCTTGGGTACCTTGTTTGGCTGCTACTGAATCACTGACCTGGGTTATAAAGTATAATTTGCATCAGGGTAAGCTAGGATACCTTTGTACTACTACTTTCATCAAGCTACCAGTTTGTGAGCAGAAATGTAGCTTCAGCATCACATACCTACTTGCCAAACATTTTTATTAGAATAATGCTTGCTATTTTCATGTTATTCTAATTGCAGTCTCTCCCCCCCCCCCCGCACGACTTGTGTCAAATCAGCTTGACATCACGATGTCATGTAGAGTCAATGCGAATGCAGAGAGGGGAGAAAGTTACACGAAATGTCCATGCAAAATTTAATTACAGTATTTAATTAACATATCTTATTGAAGTACAGTAGCTGTGAATCTTCTTGCACAAAATACTGCTCAAGCTAACCAGGGCAAAGGCATATTTTATTTAAACTGAAAATCTTTAAGAACTTTCTGATTAACTAATGTAGACTTCCTACTTGATTAACGATCTCTAAATATCTTAGAATCTTAGAAATTCATGTTTATTGATAAGCCGGAATATTTAAAACATGGAAAGCCAAATTAGCAAAAAAGAAAAAGAAAAAGAAAGCTCTAGCCTGACTCTAATGATAATGAAGATGAATGCTGGTTGAAAACTGAAAGCTAATGATTGCAATTCAGTGAATCTTTGACATTGTAGAGACTATTATAAATGATAAGCAAGGTGTGTTTAGCGCTAATATGCCTGTATGAATGACAGGTTGGCTTCAATATGATGTGATGCCATGCTTTTCAATTGCTGTCTATAATTATTTTAATGAAATGACCAAAGAGGAGTTGTGGAGCACTGAACTTAAGGATGGAAAAACAAGAAAATGAAAGAAGTTTTTTTTTAAGGAAAAAGTGCAGCCAACCCAACCCACTCCCAATTCCTTTAAAATAAGTAGTGCTGCATTTCTGCCGGGCCTAATAGGTAGAGTATATGCACCAGAGCTGGTTTGTAGTACTTCATTATTTTTTGTTTTGTTAGTCTAAGCCCCCTGTTGTCATATATTGTCCTCATTCCCTCCTATGTGTCTCTTTGTCCCTTGCAGAGAGGAAAGGCACACACACAAAAATATTTATTTAAGTAATTTTGGATTATTAATATTGTTTATGCATCTGTCTACGACCTTTCCGCATAGAAAGTTCACGGTGGCCAATGACAACCTTATTTTTATTTTCTGCACTTATACAGGCAAAGTATGTGTATTTACGTGCCCCCCCCCCTTCCGTTTGCCAGCTGGGCTCTGTGTTCTTCAC
Source organism: Lacerta agilis (assembly GCF_009819535.1). Lineage (NCBI taxonomy): Eukaryota > Metazoa > Chordata > Lepidosauria > Squamata > Lacertidae > Lacerta > Lacerta agilis. The sequence continues at coordinate 36,196,766 of NC_046312.1, forward strand.
TTGCGCTGGTCATTTATTAGCATTTATACAGCTTAAGAGTCTTTAAGCATCTTTTGGGGTCATTAATTGGATTTAGCAAGAGTAATGGTGCAGCACACTTCAAACCCTGCGACTAAATAAATCTAGAAGTGCAGGATGCATAAATATGCACACTAGCGCCACTTGGAAACCAGCAGGTATCTTCTTTGCATTTTCATTTTCAGGCAGATGGAGAAAGTGCATTTGATAAAGATACGAGAAGTTAGCATGTTAATCAAAATATTTTAACAAAATACTAAAAATGATGTCAAGATCAGTGTAATTTGATTCCTCCCTTATAATGGAAATATTTGGTGCATGCAAGATGACCTAATTATATACCAAACGAAAAGTAGAAGCCTGCGCTGGCCAGGAGCCCTGTGTGCCTATTGGATTGCCAACAGTTTTCAGCTGGAGAATTATCCTGAGGTTTGGGTGAGTAGTAAAGTTGCTGCACTGATCACTATTTCTAGATTAGACACGTTATCAATATATTAGGCACTCATTTGCTATGGAAAAAAAAAACATTTTTATTTATACAAGTAGACAAATGAATTGTTGCTGAGCACAATTCAAAGTGTTGGTGCTGACCTTTAAAGCCCTAAATGGCCTCGGCCAAGTATATCTGAAGGAGCGCCTCCACCCCCATTCTTCTGCCCAGACACTGAGGTCCAGCTCCGAGGGCCTTCTGGCGGTTCCCTCACTGTGAGAAGTGAATCTACAGGGAATCAGGCAGAGGGTCTTCTCAGTAGTGGCACCCGTCCTGTGAAACACCCTCCCATCAGATGTCAAGGAAATAAACAACTATCTGACTTTTAGAAGACACCTGAAGGCAGTCCTGTTTAGGGAAGTTTTTAATGTTTGATGTTTTATCGTGTTTTTAATATTCTGTTGGAAGCTGCCCAGAGTGGCTGGGGAAACCTGGGCCAGATGGGTGTGGTATGAGGTATAAGTAATAAATCATCATCTCTAATCACTTTATTGTGGGAATGTTCAGAGAGGCAGGAGAGGATAAATTGTTTGTTAATACCCTTCCTAACTTGTGCTAGCAATTTGTATAACTTAGCAGAGTTTTACATTCCCCTTTTAAATGCACAGCAGGCTTGTTTAAGCCTCTCAATATTAGATTCCTGGTAAGTTCCCTTATATCCCTCTTAAAAGAATAAACACACCATAATCTTGTGTTAAGTATATAAAAAAGGTTTACTCACATCATCAGTTTACAGTTGGATCCCTAAAGGCAGACTTAGTTGCAAAGTTACATGTGGAACTATCCCATATGGAGATAATCCCAGTTGAGAGCCAACAGAGTAATTCTAGCTAAAAGCTGTTGCTCTGACAACTGAGGAAGTAAAAAAAAAAAAAAAGAGTGTGCTGCATGACTTGCCCTTTTGTTACCTGGACAGGTAAGGTCACGTCTATCTCTAGTCACATGCAAAAGGAAGTATGTCCCAGCCAGGAGGAAACAGGAACTTTTCAACTGGCTGGACCAAACATTCCTCCGCATGTCCACTCTAGGAAAACAAGGAATGTTGTACTTGACTGCTACTTATGTATCACATCCCACATTTATAGGGTGCAACCAATGAAGTGTTCTATTGTGCACAGATCCCCTATATGGGCAGCCACCAGAGCAATGGTTTGGAGCAGCATTTAGAGCAGACTATAGCCTGGCTCCTCTTAGACAGGAAGAGCTGGGAAAGGGTTTCTGCTGGGGCTAAACAACTAGCTGTGGTGTGTTTTGGTGACTCCTGGCTTCACCCTCTCAGCTCTAACTCTCCTGGCTCCCCACTGAGGTGTGCATATACTAGAGGCACCAATTTCTGGAAAAGATTGTGGGGCCCCACGCAACCTCCTGATGTCACACATGTGACGTTGCACAAGTTCTTGACATCACATGTGCGACATTGCGAGGAGCCGGGGGGAACCGAATGTGGCAGCAGCATGGCCCCTTCAGCCAGTGGCTGTCGTCCTCCCCCTCTCGCTGCCATTCAAGGGAAAGACAGAGAAGCTGCCCCCTTCCGGCCCAGCTCCGCATTCACCCGACTCCACCTTCTGAACAATTGGGGGGGCAGAGTGCCTCAGCCCCTAGGAGCTGGCACCTATGGCATATATGGAACTCTTAAAACTCAGCACCAAACATCTGTTTAGTGCATGTGCATGTAAGATGCATATAAACAGCCCACAGAGCTCTGGTGGCACCCTGGAATGGCAGCAGTATATGATGTAAAAAACAAATTCTGCTTGAAATAAGATGTGAATTCAAGGTGAGCAGACTTTTCATCTTAATGAATACATTATTGGAAAGTTTTCACTGCCAAATGAAAGGCTCTCGTTGTGGATCTCTATCAAACATCCACTTAAAGGCATAGCATATGCTCACAGCAAACCCAAATTGGGGTTCTTCCTCTCCCCAGTTTTCAGTGTGTAGATTCCCCCCTCCATGCCCTGCACCTTCTTTTGTTTCAAACAATTTCAGATTCCCCCCCCAGCGTTCTCATGTGCCCAGCTAAAGCACTGAGCACTCAGTTGCCATAGAAACAAAAAGGACAGAAACCGTTTATGTATTTCAAAAGCCGACAGCCTCTATGCTGTGGATTTTGATAACTGAACCTAAACATTAGCCGCCCTTAAAAATATAAAAAGACAGCTGTGACGTTTGTTTCTCTCTTTCTCCTTCTCTATTGCTAGGGGAAATGAGGCATCTATTTGTTTAGCTTTCTTCTCATCTGCTTTACAAATAGTTCAAGTTTCAGAGTTAATTTTTCCCCTCCTTAAGTATTTATTAAGTCAGAATGGAAACAAACAGATAGTGAGTAGGCAAACATAACAAGCATCCCCATAGTTAAGGAAAGGCTAATTGCACTTCTAATCTTCAAGGGAAACCTTGACAAAATGTTGTGTTTTCAGTTGCATCTAATGATTATATCTGGTACGGTAACATATAGGGAACAGCCCCCCAATCAGCCTAGCTGTGCAGCTTCCAATCACTTCAAAGACGCTATGGCGTAATGGGCGTGCTTGTTTGTGGAAGGAAGGTAATCTCGGTGGTAGATCATTTGTTTTGAATGCAAAAGGCCCCACATTCAACCCCAAGGGTCTCAGGTAACACAGCTTGAGAAAGACTTTCCCTGGAAAGGGAAATCTTTAAAAGAAGGTTTATAGGAAACTGCTGTGTACTGAGGTCCATCAAGGTCTATCAATCAATCTCTTTATTACAGTCAATAACCAGTATTTACAATTTACAAAAGATACTCTGAACAAATGTACAAAACAGAACAAAGCAAGACAAATCAGAGAGCCCTAATGATAAATTTACCAGTAACTATATTATACTATAAAATGTCAAGTGCAGAGAATAAAATTATAAGTTTGCTAAATTAGTCCTAGCACAATATTTAGCCACCCTGGAACAGGTGGATGTGTTCTGATCTCGAACTAAGAAAGCACAAATGCATCAGAACTCTCTCCAGGCCACACCCCTTCATTGGCCCTGGATGTTTCTCCGTGGAAGGAGCGTGCCCTTGACTTCTGCTTGTTCTTCCTCCTGCAATGGTAACAAAGCATCCCCATGTCCTATCTTCTGAATACTAGTTACAGATAGGTAGCCGTGTTGGTCTGCCATAGTCGGAACAAAATAAAAACATTCCTTCCAGTAGCACCTTAGAGACCAACTAAGTTTGTTATTGGTATAAGCTTTCGTGTGCATGCACACTACTTCAGATACACTGAAACCATCTCAGGACTATTTAATTGCTCATCTTCTAACATTGTGTATGCCATCAAATGCCAACAGTGCCCTTCAGCTCTCTATATTGGACAAACAGGCCAAACCCTACGCCAAAGGATAAATGGACATAAATCTGACATCAGGAATCACAAGACAGAGAAACCAGTAGGAGAACACTTCAATCTCCCAGGACATTCTATACAAGATCTCAAAGTAGCTGTCTTATTACAAAAGAATTTCAGAAATATACTTGAAAGAGAAGTTGCTGAATTGCAACTTATTGCCAAATTTAAAACCATGGAGAGACCTGGTCGGAATAGAGACGTTGGAATCTTATCTCGTTATACATGATAAACCTATTTTTATCCATCTCACCCCTTGCTTTTTCCTGTAAGACAAACTAGTCGTTGCATGTCGAGGTCCACAAACCACCCCTCAAATGAAACACACTTCACACAGACATTGAAGTTTAAGGTTTTTTTGCATAATTTTGGCCACAACTTTATTAAAATACAAAATATGTGAGTGGTTGCTTAGGCATTGGTTCAGACTATCTGTCCCACTGGGGACAGAACTGACATCCACCCGCCTGTGGAAGTCAGTAAAGGGAAAACACTTTGGGGAGAGAATGGGAGCCGGGGGTCTGTCCCTTGCCTCTCCCCAATGCTCCCAGGGGCTCTTGCATGGGCCCTGGCCCCCAACCGGGGGATACGGACAAGCATGGCAAGCCCCTGGATTCCTTTAACGAAATTCCCCACGCAGCAGCAGCATTGAAGGGGCAGCCACAGCCAACCTGCCCCTTCGCAGCATTGGAGGGGCAGCCACAGCCAAATCTGCCCCTCCACCAACCAATTAATAACCAATGCCTAACCGCCAACCTTACAAGTTGTGACTAATTGCTACACAGTAGGCGAAAACCAAATGGCACCAGCTAATCAGCCAAATGGAAAAATTCCTACCAGGCCCCTGCCCCAAAAGCAGACGACCCCATGACAGGCATAGCAAGGTCATACGCAGGGGCCTAATAATAGGGAGGGGGGCAGGTGATCCGATGCACGCAGCAAAGAGGTCTATCACACTGCAAGCCAAGCAATATATAGTCACTGGGCTGTCAACAATTGCAACATAGAAATCTCCCCAACGACACCCAGAGCCCAATCACAGCAGTGGTCATCTATACAATCCCACCCAGCAACAGAGGGGTGACTTGCTGGCCCCCACCACAACATGTGCTCTCCATGAAGGAGAACCCGGTTTAACAGGTTTTCCACACCTATCAGCCAATCACACATTCCCACCACCCTTCTGAGTAATACCCCTCCCCACCCTCTCACTATATATAAGGGTCTGGTGACTTATTTTTCGGTGTATCTGAAGATGTGTGCATGCACACGAAAGCTCATACCAAGAGCAAACTTTGTTGTTTTTGTTTAGTCATGTCTGATTCTTCATGACCCCATGGACCACAGCACGCCAGGCCCTCCTGTCTTCCACTGCCTTCTGCAGTTTGGTCAGACAAACTTAGTTTGTCTCTAAAGTGCCTGGCGTGCTCTGGTCCATGGGGTCACGAAGAGTCAGACACGACTAAACGACTAAACATCAACAAAGGTGCTACTGGAAGGATTTTTTTTTAAATTTTTTTTTACTTCTGAATACTGTTCTCCATCACAATTCCTTCTTCCATTACTGCAGCTGTTAGCACAAAATAAAATAAAAATCATTTTTAAAAAAAATAAAATCTGAGCAATGTATGCAGAATAACTCTGTCTAATTATGGCCATTTGCTAAATTTATTTTTTCCTAGAACCTTTGAGAGTGCAGCATATCCAAGGTGGTACCTTATAAAAGTGGGGAGAATAGCTGCCTTCTTCACTGCTCAATTAATAGCTGGGCAAGATTTTGTTGCCCATTACCATAGTGCATGAGAGCTGGGCGACAGATGTCATAGTATTGAACTGAAATGGTAATGTAAGAATAGAAAACAGTTAATCTTTTGGCTGCAAACACCACCTCCTAAAATAGACCTTTTACTCCAGCCGGTAAAGCGATGCAGGGTGTATTTGAGGAGGGGGGGGGGAAATCACCGGCTTTGGCTATGCAGCAATAAATACTGCATGTTAATAGCTGCAGCCATAACTGTGAATTGGTCTCTGGGGCGTCTTCAAATGTCCATCAGAAAAGCAATCTGGAAGCTCTGTGTGGGGATAGCAAGGCTTCTGAAGGCCATGGCCAAGACAGTTTTGGAAAATAAAGAATCCTGTGACGAATAGTTAGGAGAATGGAATGAAACCAGGTGAACAAAAGAACAAAAAGAGAGCTGTCTCTCAAAATATCATCTGTCAAGGAGAATATCCTTATCATTCTGCACCAGTCCCAGTAGTTATGGGGAGGGTGGGGTGGGGGGAAATAACAACTACCCAGGGCAGTGTGGTGTGTTAATCACAAGCTCATAACTGGCAGTAAAGCTGAAAGGACCACGTCTGCCATGGTGAATAATTTCCATGCAGAGGCCCAGAACAGGCAAGCCATGTCATTTGTAACATCTGCCTCGAGAAACTCCAGCCAAAATGAGCTAGTTAGAAAGTTTACATTGCCGGCGCTTTCTGTCTCATCCAGGAAAGTTGGCTCGGAAAGGCTCCGGGGATTTGACATCCTGAAAGCGTTTTTATCAAACAGATAAAATGGAAGGACTTGAATGCTTAAAAAGATGACATTTCTACGCCTGTGCCTTTATCAGAACTGTGTAAGTTTTATTACACAAATAAATTGTTTCTCCTCCACCCCACCCCCACCCCCCCAATGATACGGCATTAAAAAGCCTTGGGAGTTTCAGTTGTTTTATGTTTGGCATTAGTTGATTTGCAACTGCAGTAAAATTATGAGGGAAGGTAAAAATAAAAGTGTAAAAGTTTAGCATTTCTCTCCCTCCCTTCATCCCTATTATAAGGATATAAATATTATTTTTTCCTTATAGGGAAAGCTATAATATGCACACATAGGTTTGTATTCAGCATTAGCCATACTCAGAGTAGACCTAGTGAAACTGCTGGACATGACTGGCCTAGGTCCTATTAATTTTAGTGGGTTTACTCTGAGTAGAATGGTATGATGAGTAGAATGATAAGTGGAATCCATTGTAAATCAGACTTCCTTATCACCTTCTAGAGTTGGTAAATAAGGACCCAGAGTTGTTAACTGCCCATAATGGAATTGGATGTATATGGGAGATCCATGAAAGAGAGTCAGTTTCCTCCCTTACATAGAACAAAGCAAAGACCCGCAATCCAAAGGGAGACCTATAAGCTTGGTTCATAGCAAGTATCTCACAGCATCTGCGGAGTTCCCTGAGGGAAATGCAATCTGGAAGTGATGAACAGACCATAACTCGGTGGTAGAACACATACTTTGCATGCAGAAAGTTCAGTTTCTAGCATCTCCAGGTGCCTGAGACATTGGGGAGATGATGCCAGTCAGAGTAGGCATTACTGGGTTATATGGATAAAAATATTGACTTGTTATAAGGCAACTTTGTATGGGGCAGGGCTAGAGTCAGGTGTAGGTCAGCAACAAAATATTTAATCAGCTGAGGCCAGTGAAATTAATTCTTTATTGAAGAATTCTCTCCCTCCCCCGATGGCACCAAGAAGCAGTGAGGAAGCAAGAAAGTTCTTACTTAGGATTTTATTCAGTAATCACGGTAAAAGACAAGAAATCCAGTCATTCCTCAATGATGGCGTTGCTTGCACTGAGTCCCCCTTCCCTTCTAGCAACAACACCTGCCTCTATGGCAGGGTCAGCAAACTTTTTCAGCAGGGGGCCGGTCCACTGTCCCCCAGACCTTGTGGGGGGGGGTCGGACTATTTTTTTTGGGGGGGGGAGGAATGAATGAATTCCTATGCCCCACAAATAACCCAGAGATGCATGTTAAATAAAAACACACATTCTACTCATGTAAAAACACCAGGCAGGCCCCATAAATAACACAGAGATGCATTTTAAATAAAAGGACACATTCTACTTATGTAAAAACATGCTGATTCCCGGGCTGTCTGTGGGCTGGATTTAGAAGGCAGTTGGGCTGGATCCAGCCCCCGGGCCTTAGTTTGCCTACCCATGCTCTATGGCAGAGGTTGGCAACCTCCGGCCCATGGCCCACAAAGGCCATTTTACCAGCCCATGAGCCGCCCACTTGGCAAGCCTCCCACGTGCAGCGCAAGGACATGCTGAGCGGTGCTGGAAATTGCATCTGCGCACGTGCAGATATTGGAAATCGTGTCTGCGCATGTCCAGACGCCGAAAATTGCGTCTGCACATGTCCAGACGCCGAAAATCGCTACTGCGCGGGTGTAATTTTGGGTGTCTGGGCATGCGCAGAAGCTCTCCGTGGGCTTGATCCGGCCCATGGCCGGATAACCTTGCTAATGCCTGGTCTATGGCATCTGCCTGTGGACAATTGCCTCTATGCCCTTTGTTCTTATTGAACATCATGTTTGGGAGAAGGGGGGGGGGGCGGTTATGCTGATCAGTAACGTGTTAGCTAGCTTCTCTGCCTCCCCTCCTCCTTCTCTTTACGCCTCATAACTCTGCTGTTTGCCTCTCTCCGAGCTGTTGTCTTCCTCAAAGCCCTGCTGTAATTCGAGACTGCCTTCCTCCTCTCTAGAAGCTGCAGGAGAAGGGGCGGGGGTGACCTCCACCATTCTCCTTCTCTTCAGTCCAGTTCCTGACACAAACCACAGCTCCTGCCTAGTGGTCTCAGCAACTCTTTCTAGAAGCAGTTGCGAGGACTGAAGGCCCCTGCTTTCCCAGTGCCCACTAGGACACCTCCTCTCCAGGGTCTCCCCCATGGCTGCATCTGTGCACAACCTGCCTCTGCTCTGCTTTCTTCATTTCTCTGCATTTTCTAGGGGACCAGTGGGGAGGGGAGCTGGTTGCAGCAGGAGGGGGAGACTCCCTGGCTTCTGCTTCTGCCTCAGAGTCTGAACTGTGCTGTGCCACAGACTCTTCCTGTTCACTAAACCTTGTTACCGCTTCTGCTTCTGCCACCTTAGTCTTCTTCCTCTGAGGGTTCCTTAGGGGGTTCCCCAGCTGGTCCAGCATCCTGTTTTCACAGTGGCCAACCAGATGCCTATAGGAAGCCCAAAAGGAGAACTTGAGTGCAGCAGCATACTCCCAATTGTGATACCCAGCAACTGGTATGCTGGCATGTTGACATTGACACTGGAGGTTGCACACAGCCAATGTGGGTAGTAGCCACTGTTAGCCTTATTAAATGAGGAGGAGAGAGAACCTCGCATGCCACAACTTGAAGGAAAAGGTAGGATATCAATGCAACCAACAAATAATAAATAATACTTTGGGAAACAGATTTCTGTATGATCTTGCAGCAGAGCTGCAGGTGTTGTTCCCAAGACTCATGCCTGCACACACTATTGAAGCAACAGATTATAAAGGTGGAAGGGATCTCATCTGGTCATAACCCTCCCACCAATTCAGGAAATCCATTTGACAGTAATGCTGATAGGCACCCAGCCTCTGTTTTGCAGAGCCCACCACTTCCCACGGGAGTCTGTTCTGCAGCTCATACTGTCAGGAGATTCTTCATAATGTAGTCAAAATCCCCATTCACATCGCTTGAACTTGTTGGCTGGGTCCTACCCTTGGAGCAACAGAAAACAAACTTGCTTCATCATCTACGCGACAGCCCTTCAAATATTTGTCGATGGCTATAACATAGCCTCTTAATTGTCTCTTCCCCAGGCAAAACATACCCATCTCCTTCAGCCTTTTCTCAAAGGACTTGGTCTCTAGGCCCTTCACCATCTGTAAAATGTCAACAGATGGCTGTCAAAATATGACCAGCCCTGAGCCATTCGCTGCAGATAAGCATTAACCCACAAGCATTTTGCTATGCTTCTAGGTCCCGATAAAGGAAACGGCTCTGCATGTTTTTAACCTGTCTGGCTACTTCATTGCTAACTGAAACTGATACCACGCAAGACTTAATTCAGAAGTTTATCTCTTATTACCAAAAAGAAAGAAAGAAATCAAGCTTGCTGTACAGCCGCCATGTCATGATTTGTTATAAAGCTCTCCATGCAGGTAATTACAGATGCAAAGAAATACGTTAATTTTTTCATGTTTGCTTGAAATTTATTAATTTATACAAGAATAAGCATAATTAGTGGAACTAATTAATTTTTCAGATTTAACTTATTTATCCTGAATATACCCACTCTGCAATGAGCAGCTATCCTGGCACTTTAATAAATGTAAATGAAGTGTGAACAAATGTTTTCCTTTTAATCATCTAGTTGCACAGAGAAATATGCATTCCCTGTGACTTTGTTCTGAGTTATTGTCTAACAGCTCTGCAAAGCTTTTAGGACGATTTGGTATCTACTGTTGCTTCAAGTCAATACATTCTCACTTTGAGGAAGCGACTCCATGGCATGGTGATGAAATGCCAGGCAGCGAGATATTGCAATGGATGGCTAGTTCTGCTAACTATTCCTTGCAAAGCGTTCCCTAAGGGGCATTTGGGAACAAGCAAAACACATCTTACATATGTTTTTGTGCATCTGCTGCTGTGGTTTGTCTTTTTTCCTGGTTGGAAAATAAAAATCATGGTATAAAAACAGGGGTCTAGCATAGAGCACTCAAAAACAGCGAGCCTAAGCATTGTGGATGCGATTTACCTGCTACAAAAGAGACATTGAAGGAGGTGCATCAATTTTATTTGGGGGGGGGGGGGATGGACCTCGTTTGTTAATTATTGGAATATAACATTCCTGGATAAAATTAACCTTGCAGGCCACAACAATCTCTGAGTGGTGCAAGATTCCAGGAATTCCAGGCGCTTCCTTACCCATGATTTGTGCTGTCTTGTGAAAGATGAAGACAACTTGTTTTCTCCTGCTCTGGATGATAGGACCTGAACCGATGGCTTCAAGTTATAAGAATGTTGATTCTAACTAAACATCATGGAGAATGGCAATGTGAAATGTCACGTGAATTTTACCTCTTCCAGCTCTCTTTTATCTCCAGTGTGGTGTAGTGGTTAAGAGCGGTAGACTCGTAATCTGGGGAACCGGGTTCGCGTCTCCGCTCCTCCACATGCAGCTGCTGGGTGACCTTGGGCTAGTCACACTTCTCTGAAGTCTCTCAGCCCCACTCACCTCACAGAGTGTTTGTTGTGGGGGAGGAAGGGAAAGGAGAATGTTAGCCGCTTTGAGACTCCTTTGGGTAGTGAAAAGCGGGATATCAAGTCCAAACTCTTCTTCTTCTTCTTCTCTTCTTCTAATACACAGAAACACAACAAGCACCAGCTAGCTCTCACTCTATGGCTTTCTTTCCAGCTCCCTTGTGTCACTTCTTTTCCTCCACCCCCCAAATTAGGCTCTCAGGTTTTCTTCTCAGGTACACGCACTGCTGGTGGCAAATATCCCTTGCCCAAAGCACAATACAAACTAAAAATTCAGTTTGGGCAAAAGGTTGTACATCTCTTAGAAATGAAATAATTAATTCTTAGCTGAAGATTTATTAGGATCCTGCTCTTGACATGCCAGAGCTGTTGCTCAACACTACATTTACTGTGACCACCCACACAGCTGAAGATATGAGAGCCTGTGCAGGGATTAGTGAGATTTCAAAACAATTAGATAGTATGGGGCAGGGGGATCTTGAAGAGAACTACAGCTTTATAATGGGACCTGTTCAGGTTTCAGCCAACTACCCATGCCCTTTGTGAGAATATTCCATTCCATTACCCCCACCCTTCCAGTTTTCTACCCCCCCCTCCCAAACAGACAGCATGTTGCAACCAACAAGCTCAGTTCGAATTGGGCTCATGGGGGGTGGACCCTTAGGGTCACCATTAGTACTTACTATATTTATGATAGTTCTGCTTTGTGTTCTGAGTAAAATGTAGATTGCAGATGTTGACAACACCAATTTTCTTCATATTAAGGATTAATTAATCCAGAGCTATGGTTCAGTCTGTTTTCTTAATTTTTGATGTTAAACTGTTTGCAGAGCTTCAGTTAATTTAAGGTTTGAACTATTTAAAACATTGCTGCTGGAAGCTGAATCATCATTATAGATATATTTAATTTCATTAGATTCCATGCAAAAACATTGAATGTTTGTCTCTGCATGATAGGCTTAGGAATTTAGGACCATTTTAAAATAAATCCTTTTAAGTGTATTTTGCCTCCAAAAGAAATTTACTGTAATAATAATCCATTATTGCTAATCCCATTAATGGTTCAGCAGATTATGTTCTTATCACCCATACCTCCTTTCCATCATATATAAGTCCAATTCCAAACATGTTTACTTGGAAACAAGCCTGTTTGATTTCAGTATGACTGACTTCTAAGTAAGTGTGCTTTGTACATCACAATCAATTCCAATTTCACTGTTGTTTCTTTTCTTTTTTAAGCACACCAAAATCCAATATTGGCTTAAACTTCAGTGGCACAGACAGGTATATGGCACTGAGTCACAGTCTTAAACATGCTTGCTTTAAAATACAAACTCACATTGAAATCGGGAGACCAAAGCCTCTTGCATAGGGCAACCATGTGTGGCAGGAGAATAAGGATTGTGCTCACTGTCCCGATGATGATGATGATGATGATGATGATGATGATGATATGCTACTCTGGGCGGCTTCCAACAAAATATTAAAAACACAATAAAACATCAAACATTAAAAATTTCCGTAAACAGGGCCCCCTTCAGATGTCTTCTAAAAGTCAGATAGTTGTTTATTTCCTTGACATCTGATGGGAGGGCATTTCACAGGGTGGGCGCCATGACCGAGAAGGCCCTCTGCCTGGTTCCCTGTAACCACTGGCGGAGGAACGGGGGCGGGGGCAGTGCACCGCCCCCAGCACCATTGAGGAGGAATGAAAGAACCTTTTAATGAGGGTGAAAGAGGAGAGCGCAAAATATGGTCTGAAGCTCAACATCAAAAAAACTAAGATCATGGCCACTGGTCCCATCACCTCCTGGCAAATAGAAGGGGAAGAAATGGAGGCAGTGAGAGATTTTACTTTCTTGGGCTCCATGATCACTGCAGATGGTGACAGCAGTCACGAAATTAGAAGACGCTTGCTTCTAGGGAGGAAAGCAATGACAAACCTAGACAGCATCTTAAAAAGCAGAGACATCACCTTGCCGACAAAGGTCCGTATAGTTAAAGCTATGGTTTTCCCAGTAGTGATGTATGGAAGTGAGAGCTGGACCATAAAGAAGACTGGTCGCCAAAGAATTGATACTTTTGAATTATGGTGCTGGAGGAGACTCTTGAGAGTCTCATGGACTGCAAAAAGATCAAACTTATCCATCCTTAAAGAAATCAGCCCTGAGTGCTCACTGGAAGGACAGATCCTGAAGTTGAGGCTCCAGTACTTCGGCCACCTCATGAGAAGAGAAGACTCCCTGGAAAAGACCCTGATGTTGGGAAAGATGGAGGGCACAAGGAGAAGGGGACGACAGAGAATGAGATGTTTGGACAGCGTTCTTGAAGCGACTAGCATGAGTTTGGCCAAACTGCGGGAGGCAGTGAAAGATAGGCATGCCTGGCGTGCTCTGGTCCATGGGGTCACAAAGAGTCGGACACGACTGAATGACTGAACAACAACCATCCCAGCTGCCCCGAATGCGCCTTGCATTCCCCCACCATGCTGGGTGCCACACCCCCACGGGCGGCGCAGCACACCTCTGGGATGCGCGCCAGCCATGCCCCCGCCTGCTCTCCACCCCCAGTGCCGGAGCATGCAGGTTCGCCACTGCCTGTAACCTCACTTCTCGCAATGAGGGAACCACCAGAAGGCCCTCGGCGCTAGACCTCAGTGTCTGGGCTGAATGATGGGGGTGGAGACACTCCTTCAGGTATACCGGGCCGAGGTCTCATTTGCATCATGGTGTCGTCTTCACATGGAGTTTCCCACCTTGAAATCCTTGAGGTAGAGGATTTATTTATTAAATTCTAAAAAATATGCACAATCCATATACTTTCCATGCATGAAGGATACAAACTGCACATAGGAAATCAATGTGTATTTTGGTATATGTACTTAGATGCTCTTGTATATGAGAACATTGAAATGTGAGGAGTGAGTAAATGCTAGCATGCAGCATGCAGAATACAACCCTGCATTCATTTCTGGCCACTGTCTCCCTTAGGTCCAATTTCTAAGTGTGTTTAGGAAAGAGCTGTTCAGGAGCTACTGTGGTAGAAGACATTCCCCTATGCTTTGCAAGCAGGGAAGAACTGTGTTTACAGAAACTCTTCCCCACCCATCCTGCCCAATCTCTACTTTTATTACGCCCCTGCTCCCTTCTGAATGACACAATGGCAAGTGCAGGGCTGGATTCACCATTAAGCAGAATAAGCACACGCTTAGTGCACCAAAGGAAGGGGGCACCACAAATTGCTCAGCTGAGCGTTCATTTTCTCAGTTGAAGCACATTTAAAATCCCAACAGAACAACTATGCAACAAGGAAACTGGATTCCTTCTGTTTACTAAGTATAGAAGCAGATGTGTTATGTATGATTAGTTTTGGGGATCTGATCAGAGACATGAAAAGTAGGCGGAAACTTCTCAAATATTAAGTGGACGAATACCAAAAGAAACATTATTTTCCATAGTTCTAGTTACAAGTTTGTTCTTGGTATGAGCTTTCGTGTGCAGACCAACATGGATGTGTTGGTCTGCACACGAAAGCTCATACCAAGAACAAACTTCGTTGGTCTCTAAGGTGCTACTGGAAGGATATTATTATTATTATTATTATTATTATTATTATTATTATTATTACTTTTATTATTATTTTCCATCTTACTGTAGGTTTTGTTTCCTTTTGTAAAGTACAATTTTATTTTTCGGTTTATTATTGTTTATATTTAGATATATAGGGGGGCACCAAGATCTTTTCATTGCTATGGGCCTCTAAATGTCTTAATATGACCCTAGGCATGCACACAGATGAAACATCTGTTTTGGTACTGCCAAAGGGAGCTTACCATCAGGTGTGACACTAGCACTTATGCAAGGAGATGGGAGAGTTTCCTCCCACACCAGGACCAATCTTCTGTTTTTCACTGGCCCCTTGTTTCCTGTGCTCTCTTAGGAACCTAGGAGACTGCCTTATACTGAGTCATGCCATTGCTCAATCTAGCTCCGTACTGTCTACAACAACTGGCAGCAGCTCTCCAGGGTTTCAGGAAGGACTCTCTCTAAGCCCTACCTGAAGAAGCCAAGGATTGAACCTGAGCCCATTTGCAGGCAAAGCAGATCCTCTGCTATGGAATCACGACCTCTTCCTTCTCCATGATCTTGGCATTTATAAGCAGCTACTCATGTCCCAAATTTTAAACAGGAAAGTAAATAATAATCTTCGAAGGCTGAATAGGACAGGGGAACTTTTGCTTTGCTCTTGTGCAGGCATAGGCAAGCTCGGCCCTCTAGATGTTTTGGGACTACAACGCCCATCATCCCTGACCCCTGGTCCTGTTAGCTAGGGATGATGGGAGTTGTAGTCCCAAAACATCTGGAGGGCTGAGTTTGCCTATGCCTGCTCTTGTGCAACAAACCCATTTCCCCAAAAGACCTGTATTTTAACGTCAAGGAAAGTGGTAGGAAAATGCAATGGGAAGTGTGGGATAACATCTGCTTTGATTGCAGCATCTTCTGACCTCCCCACAAATGAATGCTCATCAAATAGCCTATGTTACAAGGTGTACAACTGAACCCACATATGTCCACCAAATGTACAGACCCATACATGTACATTACTGAGAGAAATGGATCAGAAGGTCGGCAGTTCGAATCCCCGTGACGGGGTGAGCTCCCGTTGCTCGGTCCCTGCTCCTGTCAACCTAGCAGTTCAAAACCACGTAAAAGTGCAGTAGATAAATAGGTACTGCTCCGGCAGGAAGGTAAACAGCGTTTCCGTGCGCTGCTCTGGTTCATCAGAAGCGGCTTAGTCACACTGGCCACATGACCCGGAAGCTGTATGCCGGCTTCCTCAGCCAATAAAGCAAAATGAGTGCCACAACCCCAGAGTTGTCCGCGACTGGACCTAATGGTCAGGGGTCCTTTTACCTTTACCTTTCGGGTGTGTTTAAAATATGGGCCATCAAGATCTGTGGGCAGTATTATTATTATTATTTTAAGAAGATATACCATTTCATTTTCAAACCTATCTTAAAATATCGTCTGTCATGTATCAGGTTTGGAAATGTTCCCTCTAAATGTTATCAGGCAATGTTTTCTTCAGATATCCACACCCCTCGGTGAATGCCAGTATTTCTGTTAGGCACCAGGACTTAAAACTGCCACACACACACACACACATACATGTAACTTCTTGCCAGGATTTTATATAGATAGCAACATTTACAGTTCAGTTTGCAGTTGCCTTTTTCTTTCCAGTTGCTTCTGCAAGAAGAAAACTATTTGCTATTTTTAAATTGTTTTGGTTCTGAATAAATACAAAAGACTGTAGGTTGCCTGCGCTTATCTAAGAGGTGTTCTGTCATGAAGTGGTTGTGGAAGCTGCTATAATTGTTAAGTATTAAGAAGACACTGTCATCCTGAAAGAATAGTCAAGGAGATGACTTTCTGTCACACACTACAGAACTTGTAAGGGAGGGAGACTTCTATTACATCTCACTGCCACCAAGTGGATGAACAATGTAACATCCATTCCACCTTAAGACTAAATCATTTGCACCCTCCGCACAACAACTTACCCAATTCCTTTTGAAATATTAGGCCTCACACTCACTAAACCTCGCCCAAGGCAGGCCTGCCCAACAACTTAAAATCCACCAAGGTGAAACTAGTCCACCAACCGCACATCGCTGCCTGACTCAACAGATGCTTCACATCTGCTCTTATTTTGACAGTTCTAAGGCACCAGAAACAAGATTTGCCAAACCCTTGGTACATCACTAAACATAAGTGCCTATGTTTGTGGTGAAATACATCTGTGTGCGGCAATCTGTTCTCCCTAAGAACACGCGAAAAAAACCTGCTGGATTGGACCTGAGGCCCATCTAGCCCAATATCCTGTTCTCACAGTGGCCAGCCTGATGCCTATGGGAAAACTGCAAGCAGGAGCTGAGGACAAAAGCACTTTCTCTGCTCATGAATCCCAGAAATTGGCATTCAGAGGCATATTGCCTCTTACAATGAAGATAGAATATAGTTGCCGTGGCTAGTAGCCATTGATAGCCTTATGTTCCATGAATTTGCATACCCTCCAACATTTCTCCGATGAAAATAGGGGCGTCCTAAGGAAAAGCGGGACACTCCAGGATCAAATCAGAAATCAGGATGGCTTCTGTAAATTGCTAAGTTTCAGGTGCTGGGTTAAAATGATTTCATTTCAATGAAATTTGTACCATTATTGTTGTTCCAATGTCCTGTTTTTGATGCTTCTATCTCTATTTTAAAGTTTATACATTGCATGCTTTATTTTTTCCCTATAAGCTGCTTTGAGGCATATAGTGAAAAGAGGAATATTTCCTAAATAAATAAAATAAATGCATACATTTAGCTTTCCTTCTTGCTTACACTTTTAAAATGTAAAACAGTAAAGGATTCTTATTTGCTGAGATTATTATTATTATTATTATTATTATTATTATTATTATTATTTTAAAATAGATATTACAGATAGTTGTTTGGGTTTACAAAAACAACAACTCCCAAAACAGGCAATGTGATTTCCTGGGCTACCTCTAGAAATTATTGTCTTTGTAAATGGAATTATATCAGAATAGGATTAGCCATGACATATCCCTTTAAACATAGGCTTATAGATTCAGGATTGACAGCTGTTTGGAAATTCCAGTCTGGGAATCCTGTCATCAACCATCACCCTAAATGTACATAGAGTACAAAGCTTTTTGGCTACTTACTCTTATGTCCATCTGTTAAGTTCGTGTTCTGCCAAGTCATAAGAGTTAAGATCTTTCCCAGAGCTGTGGGTGTCAGACTGTGATTGGTTTAGATAAGCAATATATATATAGCACTGAAAATGTCATCTCTTCTGCAAGGTTTTTGGCAGTGGCAGGATTGAACATTTATATTCTATGCCCATATTACACTTGCTATTCTGAGCATACACTATTCTGATTATGCCATATAGGTTGATTAGGAATAGTTTTGCCTTAAAAAAAGCAATGAAACATATGATCCAAGACTTAAAATACTGTTATTTCTAGGACATTTGGACAGCAGCTAAGAGCTCATACAATCAATATTTCGGATTACAATATTGTGTACTCTTTAGGTCACCACACCTCAAAATGGATAGTGTAGAACTGGAAAAGGAACGGAAAAGAGCAACCCAAATTATCAAAGGACCAGAATAACTCTCCTAGGAGCAAAGGCTAAAGTGGAGTGGGATGTTTTAGTTTAGAGGGGGCGAAGGCCAATAAGTGTGCAACGCGTTAAAAATGTATAAAATTATGCAAGGTGTCAAGATAGTGAGTAGGAAGAAGTTTTTCAACTTCTATCATATTACTAGAATCCATAGTCTTCCAATGAAGCTCAATAGTGGGAGAACCAGGAAAGACAAATAGTACTTCTTCACACAGTGCATAGTTAAACTATGGGATTTCCTACCACAAGATTTAAAGACACACCTCTTTACTCAGGCATTCCCCATATCTCACAACCTGAGGCTCCTGTTTTAATTGCTGCCTTGTTTTAATTGATGTTTTCACTTTAATATTCATGTACTGGTTTTTAATTCTTTGTAAAGCACTTAGAAGCTGATGTTGTCAAATCAGTTTCCTCCAAGAGTGCCTGGAACTGGTCTGCTCAAGAACCTTGCCCAAGAAGAAGAGTTTGGATTTGATATCCCGCTTATCACGACCTGAAGGAGTCTCAAAGCAGCTAACATTCTCCTTTCCCTTCCTCCCCCACAACAAACACTCTCTGAGGTGAGTGGGGCTGAGAGACTTCAGAGAAGTGTGACTAGCCCAAGGTCACCCAGCAGCTGCATGTGGAGGAGCGGAGACGCGAACCCGGTTCACCAGATTACGAGTATACCACTCTTAACCACTACACCACACTGGCTCTCAAGAAGGGGAGATTAGCAACTGGCTGGTAGTTACTTAGATTTTCTGAATCCTTGGAGAGCTTCTTAAGGAGTGGTTTTTCCAATGCCTCCTTCAAGAAGGCAGGAACCACTCCCTCCCACAAGGAGGCGTTAATCACCTCCCTGGCCCAGCAAGCGGTGCTCTCCCTGCTAGTTTTTATCAGCCAAGAGGAGGAAGAGTCCAGAGCGCAAATGGTCACCATGACCAATCCAAGCACCTTGTCCACCTCCTTGAGCCTTACTAACTGAAAGTCATCCAACACAACAGGACTAGAATGTGCTCTGGACACCCCCATGAGATTCATCTGCTATAACAGCAGAGCCAAGATCTTGGTGGATGCAAGCAATTTTACCCTCAAAATGCTTTGCAAACAAGCCACAGCAAGCTGCCTTTGGTTCTGCCACCTCCTTTGGGCCAGACTAAGAGGCCCCACGCTACCAGGCAAATATCTGCTAGATGGCACAATGAGGATACGATGGAGGCAGCAAAGTATGCCTGCTTTGCTGCCTTCACTGCCACTAGGTAGACTCCATGGTAGGGCTGGGAAATGGTCCTATCTAAAATCCAAGAGAACAGCTGCCAGTCAGTGTAGGCGATGCTGAACTAGGAAGATCTTTATTTGGCATCAAGCACATTCCCACCAGACCTCCACACTGCCATTTGAAAGACAACCTGAGGGAAGCAGACCCGTTACCTGAACATCTTACATGAAATTATTTTAAAGGGCTGGAGTGAAACACGGTGCCTTTGTCTCGCTTTTAAAACATGGGGCACTGCAACACAGTACATATAGTCTTTGAAGACCAAGACTACTATCCCTTACAAAATCCACGGGGCTGTCCTTGAAAATATCCTGACAGTGTCATTTTAAGAACAGCAAAGAAAACTGACTTGTTTCTGCACTTGACGTTGGAGTCACACCTTCACAAGTACAGGCCACAGAAGACTCCCCAAGGAGTCTACTTCTTGCAGGGAGTTTTGGGGAGAGCACTTTTAAAAGAGAATACCAAATCTCAGCTGTCAGCAAGCAATGGTCCTTGCCTCTTTCTTCCCTTCAATGCGTGCAACAGTCTTTTACTGTGGAAGTGAAGGAAGCTTAATAATAAGACACTCCCATGAAAATCCATGTCACTGCTAGTGATATGCTCAGCAGTGAAGGAAATGACAGCTATATGGGAGAGTTTTTGTGCCTTTAACTTCCATTTCTAACTTGCAGAGGAGAGAAAGAGAGACACACACAGCCAGCACTCTTCAATTTATTGTTTGTGATTTCCTGGTGTGTGGTGTGTGTCCCCCCCTCCCTTCTGTCTTCTTATCACCCTCCTTGTTGTAGAAAGCACCAAGTGAACTATTACAGAGAGTGCAAGTCTAAAACTTTCATCCAAAGCCTGAGCTGAATCCAAACTGAATCTCTGCGTGCATATATATATATATATATATATATATATATATATATATTCTCATGAATTTTCACTTTGACATGCCTGCCCTTTCTAATAATAGTTGTCAGAATCTGCAGAATAACATGAGCAAGACAGGCTACTCCTGAGGCGTTTCTGGTCTGATTGGAAATAAGGAAGCCTCCCAAGGAACAGTTACCCTCATGAGCTCTACAGCCCATGTCACTTTTGTGGGGCTGACTTATGGAAGCGATGAGTATACAGCGCTTATTGCTTGCCTACCCGTGGTGCATTCTTCTGGTACTCGGCAATTATTTATTTATTTTACGGAATTTAAAACACCGCTTGATTGTAAAAACAACAACAGCAACCAAGCTTAAAGCAAAAAAGAAAAGAAAGGGGGGGAAAGCAATAGAAAGAGGAGTAAAAACAGTTAGAAACAACTGCTTGAAACACGTTGAAAAAGTTAAAACCAGCAAACGATCTAAAACCACGTTAAAACACACATCAACATTCTACTTATCGGGGTAGGCTTTAGCAGGTACCAAAAAGAATACAGGGAAGTCACCTGCTTAAGGTCAACAGGCAAGGAGTCTAAAAGTGTAGATGCAACTGGAAATAACAAATATCTGAAAATACATGCTCCATTCAGATTGCATAGGTTAAAGCATTTAGAACTTGTTGATTTTTCCCCATTTTAATGAAAAATGCATCTACTTTTTTGGCATGGGGTGGGAAACAAAAGAGCCCCTGATAATTTTTTTAAAAATTTTTTTACCACCTTTATTTCCATTCCTTATTCATTACAATCCATATTAACATCACATGTATACATCGGTAATAACAAAAGAGATAAACATACCACCCCCACCCTTTTCCCTTCACCCTTATCACTTCCCTCCATCTCCAACTCAATTTCCTTTGATCTTTAGATTGTTTTCAACTCACGTTCCTTACTCCTTCTTACCCTTTCCCCCCTTTTATGGGATACTGTTGTCTTCCTTTAAATACTACTTTATACATTACTTTCTATACTTCATGTTTTAATCTAGGCACATTAGCCCCTGATATAACTACTTTGTCTCCAAATTAAGGGCGGAAGGTCTGGGTAAATAAGAATATTTTCGCCTGGCCTCTAAAGGCAAACTATGATGTAGCAATCACTACAAGGAATTCAGGGTATGGGGGATGTCACTGCCATTTCTTTCTGGCAGTCACCGTTTTGCTGCTCGGTACTGCTAGATGAATTTCACTGTCCCCTTAGGAAAAAAATGGGTGAGATGCTTATAAATCATAATAATAAAAATTGTGAAGGTTGCAAGCAGCACATCCAATGACCAAAGAATGAGTTGTGTAAATATGCCCTAACACAGATGAAGACTCAGTTTCTTCTAAGTAGCCTCAACAAACAAAGCATTCATCATATTCAAACCAACACAATGGCCACAATCCAGTGGAGACACTGGCATGCTTACTCTTCTTTGTTTTGAATGGGTGGTATTCAGTGTTAGATCCTACTCAGAGTAGACCCATTGACACTAATAGCTATGACTATCTTTGGTTCATTTGTTTAGATGTATGTATTCCACCTTAGTTGAATACAATTCAATGGCTCTAGAGAGAATGATGGTGTACTGTCTGATACTTTACTTTGAATGTTCTCAGAAATGGTCCTAGGTTTTTTCCATACCCGTTCCTGGCAAAACATCAAGTCATTGGCAGTTACGTCCCACCAGTTTTCTATTTAATTAGTTTGCTCTTAAGTTTGAGCCCACTCAAGCTTATAATTAACTTTGAGGGGGAGATTTACCAGCCAAAGCAAGTAACGATTGGTAGTGATGGAAGTTTTGGTGAGTTGGTTAGATGCTGTTTGTTGTTGTTGTTGTTGTTGTTGTTGTTGTTGTTGTTGTTGTTTTGTTTTGTTATTCAGAATATTCTACACTGCTAGTTTATTGCTCATCCACTCCGCACAAAAAATCCTCTTCAAAGGTGATTCCCTTTTTTATATACCCCCAGTCATATATTAGCAACCATGAATACCATTAGTAATTATCTGCTTTGTGTGTTTCTGACTAACTTACAGTTGTTTCTCAAAGAAAGTCAAAGCTATCTCTGTCTCATAATCTGGAGTCTCAGGTGAATGCCCCTCTTGTACTGCACGAGCTTCTGTCTCGTGCTAGCTCTCTCATGTGGAATGAACTGGAAGCAAGTTCATCTGACCTGACATAACACCATAAATGGACCTGGAACCTTTTACATCAATTGCTGATTTGTTTTTCTATCATTTTTTAGTAGGGCTGCAACTGAACCATGGTGGAAAGATAAAAAGGTCATTGACCGGCTCTCTGAATTACTGTACCTTGTCACAGGAGATTTTCTTTTCTGAATAACAGAATCAAAGTAAAGCAAAACAATACAATACAATTGCACAATGGCTGGAAAGTGTCTGTGATTCAGAGCGAGCCTATTCATATTCATAGTCAGTATTGTCAACTGAATGCCACTTTTCCTGTTCTGCTCTCCTATACTTTACAGATCAACCACTTGCTACTTCAGGTGTTTGCGAGATAAGATGGTTGAGCTTGTGGAATACTTTCCCCTGCTGGCTACTTTTGGAAGCCAGCAGTGTTCTAAAAGTGAAAAACCAGTGTGTCATCATTCTCTGTGGATAGCAGTTCTGTCTTATTGATGTATTACTGTTTCATGGCTGAATTCTCCTACTGTACTACCCAACTCTATGGAGGCAGGCCAATGCCCACAGTCCTTCCTCTGAAATAAAAATTACGAGCCACAAAGATATAACAAAAAAGTTGAGGCATTTCCAGATCATAATCTGGCAGAAAAGATGAAACAAATTTGCTTCTCTGTTCCATCTCGTGGGTTCTGAAGCTAAGGATGATAAAAAGTCAATAGCAAAGCATGTGGATTTCACTTCCAAAGACCTTGTGAACTACTTGATCTTGGCATGCTTACAATATTAGCAGAAATGGTCAGAGTTTCTTTCCCCAAAGCTTGCATTCAGTAATGTAGTCAGAAGTCAGATCAAAGTCTCAACAGAAAACAGAACGGTGACTGGAAAGAACTAGTCCAGTCTTGTTCACTGCCACAATCAATAGATCATTAGTGGAGTAGACTATATGATCTGTTTATAGTTATACCTAGCGTACTGCATAGTTCAAGGTGAGTTATCTTGTTGGGGAGCATAAGTTTAAAAAAGAGAAGGGCAAGGTACAGATGTGCAGTTTGAATCAGCCACAAATAATGATGCAGGCACAATACATACTAGATATGGTCTGCAATACATGATCCAAAGAAAACTTTGCAGGTTCCATTTAGTGTGAAATCTGGTCACTTTTCGGTTTATGCTAACCCACCCAATATCTGTACTTCCTGAACCAATATCTGACCCAAACACACCAAAACCTTTGGAATTTTCATTTCTCTGAATTTTGCACTGCTTTTCTCGTATTAAAAATGCATATATTAGTGAAATATGTACAACATTGCAGTGTATTATAGAAAATTGCATTAAAAGAGTATTGGGAAAATTTGCATGACAATGCATGTGAATTTTCATGCATTTTTTTAAAGCAAGCTGATACAGAAACAGAGTGAACTGATGTTAGGATTGCATAAATGATAACCCACATTTGACAGATTTGTCCATCCCCCAGGGCAGAAACCAACTATAAAAGTATAGTGGGGGTTTTTTGTTTCTTTGTTTCTTTTGTCTTTTTAGGAGGGGTACAGTGCTGAAGCACTGCAGCAATAAGACCTCACTCTGATCAAAAAAATTAGTTTGCCACTATGAAAATAAGGTGGGGTGTAATTAGGTTGCTTATTCCAAAATTCCATTTTCACCTCTATCACTTCCTCCACAAGACTATTTCATCTCTGTGCTAGCAACTGGTGGAATAAACAGCAGCCCTCAATGATCTGGATTTGGTCCATAAACGGCCAGGTCTGCAACTGCAACAGTGGCCATCCAAGATGCTCCTGGGAAGGCTACAAGCATTGTTTGTCCATAGTCAGGTTTAAGCAGCCTTTTCACTTTTGTTTGGTTTCAGTAGAGAACCCAAATGATCCTGAGATTAAAAAATCATTATAAAAATCAAGTCCCATCCTAGAAACTGCATCATGCAGACCTCGCTGGAACTGTGT
Organism: Lacerta agilis; assembly: GCF_009819535.1. Lineage (NCBI taxonomy): Eukaryota > Metazoa > Chordata > Lepidosauria > Squamata > Lacertidae > Lacerta > Lacerta agilis. The sequence goes on from NC_046312.1 coordinate 36,221,200, forward strand.
TCATCGCTTTGTTCAAAATTTTGAACAGCTAATTCAGTTAGGCAGGTAAAACCAAGATAAAATGCCCTGTCGCTTTCTGGGCTTAGCAATGGGAAATCTGAGCTGTCCTGCAGATTGCCTTGCATCAATTTAAGCCCAAGTTTGACACTTAAATTTTCGTGGATTTTGGATAGCAGTACATAAAAATAGCAGGCAGGATAGCAAGTATACTCAAGGCGGGGGTGATAGCAGGATAACCTTTCACATACGGGTCAGTAGTTCGCATCAAGCCTCAGGTTAGCAGTGACTGAAAAACATTAAAATCGGATGGCTGTTCCATGGCCTCTGAACTCCATTTGAAGTATTACAGAAATAAGGTGCTTCGGTTGCTTTCTGATATCATGAAATGCTGGACTCTTGGGTCACTTACTGCTCTGCTCCTTTGACTGAATGCCATAGCAATTTTAATGAACAATATATATGTCATTTCCTTTCTTGCAATTGCTCAGAATATCTAGCAATATATGGAAACTGTTAATGTCACAATGCCTTTATGGAAACCTATGGTGAAACCACCCTTTGAATATCCTCTTTAGCATCCTTTAATTTGCTTGTTGAACAATTGCCTCCCTTGCCAGTTTCCTGCTTCTAATGAACCAAAATATTTTATGGCTCTCATATTCCTTTTTTTTTTTTTTGTTGTTGTTGTTGTTCAGTCGTTCAGTCGTGTCCGACTCTTCGTGACCCCATGGACCAGAGTACGCCAGGCACGCCTATCCTTCACTGCCTCTCGCAGTTTGGCCAAACTCATGTTAGTAGCTTCAAGAACACTGTCCAACCATCTCATCCTCTGTCGTCCCCTTCTCCTTGTGCCCTCCATCTTTCCCAACATCAGGGTCTTTTCTAGGGATTCTTCTCTTCTCATGAGGTGGCCAAAGTACTGGAGCCTCAACTTCAGGATCTGTCCTTCTAGTGAGTACTCAGGGCTGATTTCTTTGAGAATGGATAGGTTTGATCTTCTTGCAGTCCACGGGACTCTCAAGAGTCTCCTCCAGCACCATAATTCAAAAGCATCAATTCTACGGCGATCAGCCTTCTTTATGGTCCAGCTCTCACTTCCGTACATTACTACTGGGAAAACCATAGCTTTAACTATACGGACCTTTGTCGGCAAGGTGATGTCTTTGCTTTTTAAGATGCTGTCTAGGTTTGTCATAGCTTTTCTCCCAAGAAGCAGGCGTCTTCTGATTTCGTGACTGCTGTCACCATCTGCAGTGATCATGGAACCCAAGAAAGTGAAATCTCTCACTGCCTCCATTTCTTCCCCTTCTATTTGCCAGGAGGTGATGGGACCAGTGGCCATGATCTTAGTTTTTTTGATGTTGAGCTTCAGACCATATTTTGCGCTCTCTTCTTTCACCCTCATTAAAAGGTTCTTCAATTCTTCCTCACTTTCTGCCATCAAGGTAGTATCATCAGCATATCTGAGGTTGTTGATATTTTTTCCGGCAATCTTAATTCCGGTTGGGGATTCATCCAGTCCAGCCTTTCGCATGATGTATTCTGCATATAAGTTAAATAAGCAGGGAGACAATATACAGCCTTGTCGTACTCCTTTCCCAATTTTGAACCAATCAGTTGTTCCATATCCAGTTCTAACTGTAGCTTCTTGTCCCACATAGAGATTTCTCAGGAGGCAAATGAGGTGATCCGGCACTCCCATTTCTTTAAGAACTTGCCATAGTTTGCTGTGGTCGACACAGTCAAATGCTTTTGCATAATCAATGAAGCAGAAGTAGATGTTTTTCTGGAACTCTCTGGCTTTCTCCATAATCCAGCGCATGTTTGCAATTTGGTCTCTGGTTCCTCTGCCCCTTCGAAATCCAGCTTGCACTTCTGGGAGTTCTCGGTCCACATACTGCTTAAGCCTGCCTTGTAGAATTTTAAGCATAACCTTGCTAGCGTGTGAAATGAGTGCAATTGTGCGGTAGTTGGAGCATTCTTTGGCACTGCCCTTCTTTGGGATTGGGATGTAGACTGATCTTCTCCAATCCTCTGGCCACTGCTGAGTTTTCCAAACTTGCTGGCATATTGAGTGCAGCACCTTAACAGCATCCTCTTTTAAAATTTTAAATAGTTCAGCTGGAATATCATCACTTCCACTGGCCTTGTTGTTAGCAAGGCTTTCTAAGGCCCATTTGACTTCACTCTCCAGGATGTCTGGCTCAAGGTCAGCAACCACATTTCCTGGGGTGTATGAGACCTCCATATCTTTCTGGTATAATTCCTCTGTGTATTCTTGCCACCTCTTCTTGATGTCTTCTGCTTCTGTTAGGTCCTTTCCACTTTTGTCCTTAATTGTGGTAATCTTTGTACGAAATGTTCCTTTCATATCTCCAATTTTCTTGAATAAATCTCTGGTTTTTCCCATTCTGTTATTTTCCTCTATTTCTTTGCATTGCTCGTTTAGAAAGGCCCTCTTGTCTCTCCTTGCTATTCTTTGGAAATCTGCATTCAATTTCCTGTATCTTTCACGATCTCCTTCGCATTTTGCTTGTCTTCTCTCCCCCGCTATTTGTAAGGCCTCATTGGTCAGCCACTTTGCTTTCTTGCATTTCTTTTTCATTGGGATGGTTTTCGTTGCTGTCTCCTGTATAATGTTACGAGCCTCCATCCACAGTTCTTCAGGTACTCTATCCACCAAATCTAAATCCTTGAACCTGTTCTTCACTTCAACTGTGTATTCATAAGGAATTTGATTTAGATTGAATCTTACTGGCCCAGTGGTTTTTCCTACTTTCTTCAGTTTAAGCTGGAATTTTGCTATAAGAAGCTGATGATCTGAGCCACAGTCAGCTCCAGGTCTTATTTTTGCTGAGTGTATAGAGCTTCTCCATCTTTGGCTGCAGAGAATATAATCAATCTGATTTCGATGTTGCCCATCTGGTGATGTCCATGTGTAGAGTCGTCTCTTGTGTTGTTGGAAAAGAGTGTTTGTGATGACCAGCTTGTTCTCTTGACAGAACTCTATTAGCCTTTGCCCTGCTTCATTTTGATCTCCAAGGCCAAACTTGCCAGTTGTTCCTTTTATCTCTTGACTTCCTACTTTAGCATTCCAATCCCCTATAATGAGAAGAACATCCTTCTTTGGTGTCATTTCTATAAGGTGTTGTAAGTCTTCATAGAATTGATCAATTTCGGTTTCTTCAGCACTGGTAGTTGGTGCATAAACTTGGATTACTGTGATGTTAAAAGGACTGCCTTGGATTCGTATCGAGATCATTCTATCATTTTTGAAGTTGCATCCCAGTACAGCTTTCGCCACTCTTTTGTTGACTATGAGGGCCACTCCATTTCTTTTACGGGATTCCTGCCCACAGTAGTAGATATGATAGTCATCCGAACTGAATTCGCCCATTCCTGTCCATTTTAGTTCACTGATGCCTAGGATGTCAATGTTTATTCTTGCCATCTCATTTTTTACCACATCCAGCTTACCAAGGTTCATGGTTCTTACATTCCAGGTTCCTATGCAATACTTTTCTTTACAGCATTGGACTTTCCTTTCGCTTCCCTTTCGCTTCCAGGCATATCCGCAACTGAGCGTCCTTTCGGCTTTGGCCCAGCCGCTTCATCAGCTCTGGATCTACTTGTACTTGTCCTCCGCTCTTCCCCAGTAGCAAGTTGGACGCCTTCCGACCTGAGGGGCTCATCTTCCAGCGTCATATCTTTTATATGCCTGTTGTCTTTGTCCATGGAGTTTTCTTGGCAGGGATACTGGAGCGGCTTGCCAGTTCCTTCTCCAGGTGGATCACGTTTGGTCCAAACTCTCCGCTATGACCTGTCCATCTTGACCTGTCCATAGCTTGCCTGAGTAATTCAAGCCCCTTCGCCACGACAAGGCAGTGATCCATGAAGGGGTTTTTTTTTTTTTTAGTAGCCCTTATTGTCTGCTTGCATTTCTTTTGCCACCGGATCTGTTCCTTTTTGTTCACATTGGGTCGATATTCTGAAGGAAGCCTTCTTACCTCTAATACCTTCCTCGACTGTTGGTGGTGTCCTCCTGAACTTGGTGGTACCTTTCCTGCACTTACCCAGCCTCTGTTACAGTAATTGAAGTCAGCCAATAATTAAGCACTTTCCTTTTTCGATGCCTGCCTGCTTTCAAGGCCTGGTTCCTACTCATTGTCTTGCCCATTTCTATCTGGCCTGGAGAAAGAGGGCATGACTGACTCCTGCTGCAAAGGCTGATTCTGCTGCTCAATGTGCCTACAAACCTGCATGGTAGGGTAATATTTAGGGGTCATTGCTGGGGTCAGTTAATTTTGGAGGGACATTATTTTTACTCTTACCTTGAATTTTCTTAGACCTTGTTATGACTTATCAGTAGGCTGTTTGACTTTCATGTAGATCAGGCATGGCCAAACTTGGCCCTCCAGATGTTTTGGGACCACAATTCCCATCATCCCTGACCACTGGTCCTGTTAGCTAGGGATGATGGGAGTTGTAGTCCCCAAACTTCTGGAGGGCCAAGTTTGGCCATGCCTGATGTAGATGTATTAATAAGGTGCCTATTGTTTATGACTATTTAAATTTTGTTATGCATTGTAATAATTAGTGAATTATGTAAACTGGAAAAGTGCCACACTATTAAACAATATGATATCAGTATCAATCTGAGCATTTTGGTCAGAGGCAGCAATAGTATATCCTGAGTCCTAAAATACTATTGAGGCTTGCTATGGTTGCCCACAGCATTCTGTGGAGGAATCAGTCAGCTCTGATGTCCCATGTTTGTTTGACAATGTGATCTTTGACACAAGGAAAAACAACACCCCTAGTACACCCTTCCCTTCCCTTCCCTTCCCTTTCCTGTCCTTCATATAGAATTTTTATCCAGGGACAATAATGTCCAATAGTTCTCCCATCTTGGCTCAAGGACTTCTAGTTGTAGCATCTAAAACCTATTGTGTCATTTACCAAATGATTCCAATGTGTGTGTTTTCTCCTACTGTTTTCTATTGACCCTTATAATGATTGAACAGAGGTCTAATAGGCAGCCTGTGCACATTTGGTGTTGGGTGGGTATGCATTTCCATGCTCATTCAGGCAAATGGATTTAGGCCTATGATTCTATGCCACACCTCTGTAGAACTTGGGGAGGAAGGAGACATCCGCTGGCTGGCTGGCAAGAGTATAGGCATAGCATACCTACAATGAATAGGCCAAGAACTGCAGCTTGAGCAGCCTGTTGAAAACCCCAGGAAACCAATTATGCTTCACTGTGTCTTAGACACCACTGTTTCATGTATTTCAATTATGGGTAACTCTTCCCTCCAGGGAGGACAAAACGACTGCTGTTCACCTCCTGTGGTAAGTTCTCCCAAGCCCCCAACCCTCAGAGCTTTTGCAGCCCCCCTTTTACACCAGGAAACAGGGATTAGAATGACTCTTGGCTTTCAGATCTTGGACCTAAGAACCCCAGCTCATCAGAGAGCAGGAAAGAGACAGTTTCTCCCTCCCTACTCCCTTTTGCCATAACCACAATCCATTAACCTACCATATTCCAAACTTTTTCTAGATATGTGTTTCTGCTTCCTTCTCTTCCTGCTCTCCAGCCTCCTCCCTCCCTGTTCCTCTGTGGCTTATAAAGCAGAAAGAAGCCTTCTCCTGCTTTTGTTGTTCTTCTCCCACCATCCTTCAGCAAACCTGGACTTCATCTCACACAGCTGGTGTAAGTGGGAAGACAAACAGCTTCAGTAGCTCCTCCAGGCCATTGCAGCTCCCTACTCAGAATCATAGAACCATGAAATTGTAGAGTTGACCCTGAGGGTCATCTATTCCAACCCTCTGCAATGCAGACATCTCAACTAGATCATATATGACAGGTGACTATCCAACCTCTCCTTAAAAACCTCCAAGGAAGAAGAGTCCACCATCGCCTTGTTTTGTTTCTGCTCCTTGAGGGCAGCTCATGTGGCTTCTTGACCCGACGCCTGCCTTCTGATGTTGCTTTTGACTCTGGCTATCACGGTGACACCACTTCCCTTCTCACAGGTTTTGTGAGAAGTGACCACCTGCTAGCCTTGCCATTATGGGAAGGCTGCATACAATAAATAACCTTAGCACAATATGAAACTTTTCGGTTTCTCTTCAGTCTTCTGCCATTGCTGCTTATTACTAATGCATGCTGCTACATAACAGCAAAGTAATGTGTGAAAAATGAAATGGCCAAAAGGCAACTCTGAACAACTACATTTATTTTCCCTCATAAAAACAGTTTTTTAAGTGTCTTTATCAGTATCAGAGTTAGTACAATTACTAAGTGAGGAAGGATAGACATGACTTTACTTGTACTGTTTCTCTGTTCTGAACACAACAGTGCCTGCTGACATGCTGCTAACTTCCACCAAGTCATCCAGTTTAAAATAGCATTGATGTACACATCTCGGTATATGAAATATACTTTCGCCATATCAGAAAAGTTGTATTGTTGCACGCAGATTCTAGCAAATGCTCCATTTCATAAACCAAGCCACTTGTCGCAGATTTGTCAGGACTTGTGAGCAGCAGATTGAAGGGAGCCAAGAATCATAGCACTGTGGAGCTGGAAGGGATCCCAAGGGTCATTCAATCCAACCCCCTGCAATGAAGGAATCACAGCTGACTAATCCCTGACAGATGGCCATTATACCTCTGTTTAAAAATCTCCAACAAAGGAGAGTCCACCACCTTCCGATGGAGTCCATGCCACTGTTAAATAGCCCTTCCCATCAGAAAGTTCTTCCTAATGGTTAGTTGGAATCTCCTTTATTGTAATTTAAATCCATTGATTTGGATTTAAATTACCCTCCAGATATACGGTACATAAAGAAAACAAAGTGAAAAGAGACTGTATAAATGTAAAATGTATCAACTTTGCAAGCCAAGATAATTAAACAGGGAAAAATATATCTAGGAAATCCACATGAAATGTATCACATTTCTCATTGTGAAACTAGTTTGGGGTTTTCACAAAGGCATGGAACATTGCCGGGGGTGGCAAGTTGAATAAAACGTTGTGCGGGGTGGAGTTAAGCCCAGCCCTGCATAATCAATCACAAGATGTGGCGCATGCACACTATGTGAATGGCAATGCCCGTTAACGGGGGGGGGGCTGTCTCCCTCAAATATTTTAGGGGGGTGAAGGGCCCTCAGCCCTAGGAGCTGGCTCCTATGAACTCTGCCAACCTGTAAGTAATAAGCACAAAAAAAATCATGGCTTGCTAGCTGCCTTGTAAATTTTAAAATAGTTTATTACTTCAAATTATTTTTGAAAAGGCAGGAGATAATATGTAAATTCAGTGGGTTAAAATGATAATTAGAGAATTTGGCTGAAATTGGTCTTATTTATATATTTATAACAGATTTGTGTAGTGAGCAGAACTCAGTGGGAAAAATCTCCAATCAAAGCAGAACTACACATTTGTGAGCAGCACTCCACTAAATTAGTGCATGGACTGACTGTGGGGTTGTTGTTGTTGTTGTTTTAGCCTTAGTGGCATTGGGAATATCAATTCCATCTGCCCTTCAGAGTTGACACCAGCATTAGAACTAGTTGGGAGTGTGGAACCAGGATGGACTAATGAGCAGGAAAGGTCAAGGTCTGATACATTAAATGAGAGTAGATGACTCAGGGTGCCCAAGCAGTCCTGACTGTAGCAGCATCCATTCATTTCAGTAAGACCATGGAGTCTTGCTGCAAAACAACCTCTCTCCCCTCCGATGACATGTACTGTAGGACAGTGTTTTTCAACCTTTTTTGGGCAAAGGCACACTTGTTTCATGAAAAAAATCACGAGGCACACCACCATTAGAAAATGTTAAAAAAATTAACTCTGTGCCTATATTGACTATACATAAAGTAATTTTCCCACGGCACACCAGGCAACATCTCACGGCACACTAGTGTGCCGCGGAACAGTGGTTGAAAAACACTGCTGTAGGAGTGCTGCAGATGCTCATTGGGAACAAACTGAGGCTTTTGCTGCCGCCGCTGCAGCATTTAGTGGGTGGCACCCCTAGGTGACCTCATCATGCACAGCCATTGCCTTCTTCTCTAAGAGGAAATGAAAGCCAATAAAACTTAAGTCAGATAATTTCATATATCAGTTAGTTCAGACAAAAGATATGCGTTTCCCTTGGAAAAGCAAAACCAAAGAGGCTGACATATTTTCAACAGCTTCAATACCTCTGAAGATTTCTTCTCATGGCTCACGTTTTGTTGTTTACCAAGAAGTGAGCCCAGAAGGCACAACCCCCCTTAGAATCATAGAATTGTAGGGTTGGAAGGGACCCTGACAATCATCTAGTCCAGGGGTAGGCAACCTGAGGCCTGTGGGCCGGATGCGGCCCATTCGCCTTCTAAATCCAGCCCACGGATGGTCTGGGAATCAACATGTTTTTACATGGATAGAATGTGTACTTTTATTTAAAAAGGCATCTCTGGGTTATTTGTGGGGCATAGGAATTCGTTCATATATTTTTTTTCAAAATATAGTCCAGCCCACCACATGGTCTGAGGGACAGTGAACCGGCCCACGGCTGAAAAAGGTTGCTGACCCCTGATCTAGTCCAACCCTCTGCAATGCAGGAATATGCAGTTGTGCCATATGGGGATCGTATGGGACCAACCTAGTTAACCCTCAATTTCTCTTTCAGGTTCTGCCTTCTGCAAGAAGGTACAGGGTTATAAAGACCAGGACTAGCTGCCTGAGAAACAGTTTCTATCCATAAGCGATTTTGTTTTTAAATGCAGTGTAAGGCAGTCTCTAAGGGAGTGTCTGTATTTAGTTTGTGGGGCATCAGAGTTTTTAGGGGGCTAACCAGGTGTAGATTTTTCAATTTCGTTGTTCTCTATGGGACAATGACAATAAAGATTATCGTATCATATCGATTTAGGTAAACTCAGCAAGAACATCCTCACAGTGTTGCTAAGGCCACATAGGGCTATAGTTCAGTGGGAGAGCAATTGCATTCCATGCAGATGGTCCCACATTCTATCCCTATCTCCAGGTAGGAATGGGAATGTCACCTGCCTGAAACTCTAGAGAGCCACCTCCAGTTAGTGGAAAAATATACTGACACTCAGTGATTCGACTTGGTATCTGGCAGCTTCCTTTGCCCTGTATGGTAAGTGACACTGCTACAATCCAGTATAGGGGATTATATAATATTGGGGACTTGCTTGTTTGTCTCAAATCTGTTCTGCTACTTAAATCTTGCTGCCACTTATCCCCTCCTCTCGACCTTTCTGAGACAAACGGCTGCCCTTCTATAGGCCAGAGCACTGGATTGCCTTTGGGAGTTCAGTACCTGTAATGCAGGTCGTTGGCCTGTGATCTGCCTTAACCTCTCTTGGATATTGTGCAGCCTTAACTCTGTGCTTCCCAAGTGCCCCAGAAGAGTCTTCTTGCAGCCACAAACATTCCTCTGCCCCGCTCTCTCACCTTTCTGGTATGTACTTTAGATATTGCCAAAGATGGATAGGATGCTTGTCTTTTCAAGCAATCGTCATTGCTATTCGTAATTTTACTGCACTTTTCAAAGTGTTTACAATTCTCAGCCTCATCTGTGAATGGATGGTCCAGAGGGAAAGAAGGTATACCTTGATATCCTGACGACCAATAAAAATGTGAAAGGAAAGAAAGAAAGAAAAAGAGAGAGAGAGAGAGTACTCACACCCCAAATCACACCTTGTACATTATGGAATTATCTTTTTATCGATGTTGATCAGATCTTCAGACTGCAGAATGCTACTGCCTAAAGTATATTTTATGATGAACATGTATATCCATGTTTTCTGCAGTCATTTTTTTCTCTGCGTCAAACCATTACATTTATCCTGTTTTAAATGCTCTGAATTTTTTCTCCATCCTACAGCATTATTATTCATTCTTCTTTCTCCTTCCTGTCAGAATTGTTCTATTGTGGACCTGATAAGTGAAGGGGGAGGAATATGCAACTTAATTTTCAGTTAGATGCTTTCAATCCAAAGCCTCATTAATGGTCCTTTCCTTGGTTAATTTTTTTTTAAAAAAAATGAATGTTGTTCTAACAGTTAGCATGTTGTTCCCTTGTTTCTTTGCCTGCCTGGTATTCTTCACCTCTGCTGCCTTTTCTATCACTAATGGTATTATCTCACACTGTAGAATGTGCTGAAACAAACAGCCTTGTCCTTCACTGTTTTATTCCCTTCAATCCATCATCTGTAATGTAATGTTCCACACACTTAGTTTTTTGACTCTCCTTAATCTATTGCTTTAAATGGTAAACACTTACTTTTGGAACAGCTCTCCCATCATATATCTGCCTTGATCGCACCGTATACCTAACCAATGTGTCACACAGGGATGACCAGACAGGTTTAGGGAAAATAAAGGAACTACTCTGAGCTGAGGCCCAAACATAAAACTTTTACAAGGTCAGGATATACAGTATCCTTATGCCTCTTCCTTGCCGACGCACGTAGCCTTCTTCTCATTTTGAGATTTAGCACCTTTGGCAACCTCATTAGGATATTCTGATGACTTGAAATCACATGGGCTTTGGGACTTCATAGGGCACAGAGAGGGAACAATATATTCTGGATGGCAATGTCTCAGCAAAGTCCCAGAACATGTGTTAGCTGAAATATATTGGCAGTACATCTTTGCACAGCATACATAATTAAATAAGAGCTCACCTCTCTGCATAAAATCTTGGGGGCTACTACCTCTTCGTCCTAAAAATCCACATTGAAATGGATATTTTGTGACACATTTGTAATTTAGAATTGTGAGTCGGTCCTGGTAGGATACAAAATTTGCAGGTTAGAAAAAGAGGAATTGACGAGATATTCAAAAGTCCAGAATCCCAAACCTATTGATCTGTGATAAGTGACTGAGGTTGAGAAGCATATGTTGTTGTTTAATCGTTTAATTGTGTCCTACTCCTCATGGGTTAAACCACAGAGTCTAGGGCTTGCCGATCAGAAGGTCGGCGGTTCGAATCCCTGCGACGGGGTGAGCTCCTGTTGTTCGGTCCCAGCTCCTGCCCACCTAGCAGTTCGAAAGCACATCAAAGTGCAAGTAGATAAATAGGGACCGCTCCGGCGGGAAGGTAAACGGCGTTTCCGTGCGCTGCTCTGGTTCGCCAGAAAGCGGTTTTGTCATGCTGGCCACATGACCCGGAAGCTGTCTGCGGACAAACGCCGGCTCCCTTGGCCTATAGAGCGAGATGAGCGCCGCAACCCCAGAGTCGGACACGACTGGACCTGATGGTCAGGGGTCCCTTTACCTTTACCTTTACCTCATGACCCCATGGACCAGAGCACGCCAGGTGCTCCTGTCTTCCACTGCCTCCCACAGTTTGGTCAGACTCAAGTTAGTAGCTTTGAGAACACTGTCCAACCATCTTGTCCTCTGCCATCCCCTTCTCCTTGTGCCCTCAATCTTTCCCAACATCAGGGTCTTTTCCAGGGGGTCTTCTCTTCTCATGAGGTGGCCAAAGTATTGGAGCCTCAGCTTCAGGATCTGTCCTTCCAGTGAGCACTCAGGGCTGATTTCCTTCAGAATGGATAGGTTTGATCTTCTTTCAGTCCATGGGACACCATAATTCAAAAGCATCAATTCTTCGGCAATCAGTCTTTTTTATGGTCCAGCTCTCATTTCCATACATCACTACTGGGCAAACCATAGCTTTAACTATACGAATGATTGGACAGTGTTCTCGAAGCAACTAACATGAGTTTGACCAAACTACTGGAGGCAGTGGAAGACAGGAGTGCCTGGCGTGCTCTGGTCCATGGGGTCACAAAGAGTCAGACACGACTAAACAACAACAACAAAATTTGTTGTTTACCACCCTGGGCTCCTATGGGAGGAAGGGTAGGATATAAAATTAATTTATAAATAAAACAAACCCTGTAAGGAGTTTAAGCTGGTCTGAGGTCTCCTAATGAACTTCATGACTGAGTGCCTCAGTGTTCCCCATTCTCAGTGGATGCTGTAACCAGATCAGCTCACCTGTTCTCCTCAGGCCTGCAAGGGGTAGTGACAAAATCACACCCATCCGCCCTAAATCATATGCAAATGTTCCCTTTTTCTGAGCTACCTCGTCTTTGATGCAGACATTATCAGTTGAAGAATTGTTGAAATACCCCCCCTCCACACACAATTAAAAAAAAAACACCCTCAGTTGCATAAGAAAGGAAATCTGTACATTTATTCACATTTGAGCTGGTTATTGATTGATACCAAGGCTCCTGAACACTTGAAATTAAATTAAGAAATTGCTGATCTGAATGCTATTTTTCTAATGGCAGCACTGTTTTAAGAAAGCCTTTTTGACAGAGTTCCACATCGCAGCAGTCCAATTACAATGTCTAAGGTCCAATAATAAATAATTGGCTACAAAACTGCCTCAGAATAATTAAAGACAAAATCCCCAATCCAGTAAGGGTAATTCATGCAAGACTTAGCGGGGTGATCCCAGCTGGGCCGGTTTCCCTTGGAAATGTTAACAGCTTACCGGTAAATCTTACAATGGACTTCAAAATTGCTGCTTACAAACCTGCAGCAGATGCAGGGCAGCAATGAGGATGGGGCAGCACAGATGTACTAGTGGGAGGAGGAGATTGGTGGTGGGTGCCCAGCTGAAGGGACCATATGGTCCTTAACCTTGCCACTGCTCCATCCTGGTCCCATCCACATAAGCAGGAGGAGATGTCAGGAGGGCAGCTGCTCCTATGCTACTTAGTGGTTTCAGTCATTCACCCACTCAATCCTGATGCCTTGTGCCATCACAGGGAAAAAACGTTATAAAGTGTAGCCACCAAATCTAGCTGGGGTTTCAAAGCACATGCCCTCTAGCTAGATGGGGGACCACATGTGCAGCTAGGCAGTTCAGACATGGCTCTCCTCTGCCACGCGGCAGCTGAGATGGTAGACAAGGAGTTCCTTTTAAAGAACGCTTTTGCAGAGTTACAATGCTCTTCAGGAAGAGGAGAAAGGGGAATTTAATGCAGTTCCTCATCCTTTCCCAATCAGCTCCTCAGTGAAAATTGAGCTTCTTCCTTTTTTAAACATTCTGTGTGCAATCCTAACTGCTTCATGCCTGATCAATTGAGTCACAGTGTGAGTGAGTGGATAAAATACATTCACAAATGTATGTGCACATAATACTTCTGTAGAAATGATGTACACAGTGGAACAGGGGTGGACAACCTAGCAACTGTGGGCACCACTGTATCTGTGAAAGTATCCACTGGTACCCCATACTCTCTCTCTCTCTCTCTCTCTCTCTCTCTCTCTCTCTCTCACACACACACACACACACACACACACACACATCTCTAGCCCTCTTAGGAGGAAACTTATGGGATAAAAAGTGCAGGTGCCTTCTAAGCATTTCTGTGAAAAGATTCTCAGGGGTGGCTGTCTCTATAATTTTGTGTCATGCAACACCATCCCATAGCACCTATTTTGTTACTGCCACCTCCAGTACTCTCTCAAAATTTGAAACATTTCCGCTGGTCCAAAAAGAAAATAACCCTGGTAACTATAGTCCCAGAATATAAGGGCCTCAATAATTTTATATAAAAAGGGGGCAGACAACAGGAAGCCTGAGAAGCCAGTATTCAAGTTATAAGGGAAGAGGTTGGGGCCTGTATGAACTCCACTAGTTGGGGCCTGTATGAAATCCTAAGGCTCTGCTAACTTTCCTTGACATAGATCTTGACCTTGACATTCTCAGTAGACTCTGCCTCTTGGGCAATGGTCTTGCCAGTGTGGGTCTTCACAAAGATCTACACCCCAGTTCTAAGACAAAGGACAGACTCCTTATGGAGGCTGAGTTATGGCACAGCAGTTCTGGGAAGTTTCTCTTCAGTGAAGAAAAGGCAATGTTTCCACCGAGAATGGTCAATCCCTTGGATGTGCCTAACATAGCTGTTTTGGATTGGAACCAATGTTAATAACAATAACACAGAATACAATCAGGGAAGAAGGCTGCTGGAAATAGAAATAATTTAATGAAGTAAAGAGATTCTTTCCCCTACCCAAAACCTGCTGTCTGTGACATTTAACTGCATACCGATCCAGATAATTAAATGAAACAACCTTTCCCAACGAGAAGGCTAATTTTATTAATGAAAGCACTTTTTATTTAGAGGAATCCGAAGGACTCTGAGGATCCCCCATTGGTTTGGAAACATCAGTCCTATAGGAAGCAAGTGCAAATTGAACAAAGTGATTCCACATCTCATCACTCTCTTGAAATTGTTTTGAAATGTAATGAGGGCTACTCTAAAGATGACAAGGGCAGACAGTTCCCTTCCTGAAATCCACCATGGGCTTGATACGCAGCACTCAAGATGTGACATATGCCTTTGATAGCTTTTCGCAGAAGCCACTGTGCATCACTGGAGCTGCTTTAAAGATCTTGCAAGGGGAGCAGGAAATAACCATTATTCAAGAAGATAAAAGTTTGGCAACAAGTAGATACACAAAGCAACTCATTCCAGGTATTTTATCATTATATTTTCCTACACAATAAATCAAATATTTGGAGTAAACATGGGCATTTCAATCTGGTTGATTTCAGCTGAACATACTCCCAATAAGACACCAGTCACTCACACATGTGGCAGAAATGTTTCATTATTTTCATGCCAGCCATCCCCAAACATGTACCCCCAAACACCTAGGGGACACAACTCCCATGGCTATTAGAGGGCACCAGATTGAGAAAGGCTGTTTCATGCAGTCATTTTGGAGGCCATATGCATAACTATGACTAGGCGAATCAGAAGTAGACAGGTATAAGCAACTATATCCATAAGGTGGACATAGGAAATGCCCTTATACTGAGTCCATCTAGCTCTGTTTTGTCTGTAGTCACTGGCCACCCAGTCTGAGAGCACCAAGTGGAGATTGTTGGACTCCGGCAAGGAAATGTATATGTGTATTCCTGGTGCACATGGTGGAACTATCTCCACACGTTGGCAAGCACATGAAGCTGAAGATGGTTGTGCATGGAGGGAATTTAGCAGTGCCACTGCAAATATGAAACAAAGCTTATTATGTCTGGAAACTCACCCTAAAGCCTAATCTTATGCTGTTATGAGGTCATCTTGGCCCCAACTGTTCACACCCAAGGGCCAGCCTACATGGGATGGGCTGTGGCACAGAGAGCAGAGAAGAGGCATCCCTGAAAACAATGCGGAGGCAACTTACAGAAATGGAACTTCTGTTCATGGAGTTTGAGGGGGGTGCCCCATTCCCTCTCACCCGTGCCACAGCACACCCCATTCATCAGGCCCCTTTGAACCATCTGAGGATCCTCTGCAGAGATGGGGGATGCTGGTCTTGAGGAAAGGTTGGGGAAGTGAGCTTCCACCAGCCCCACCATGCATGCATTTCTTTGGATCCCATATCCCTTCTCAGTAGGTCACCACACAAGTGCACTAAACAAAAGGAAAATGGGTGAGACTGTCCCTTCTGGCCAGGCATCATGCAACCTGTGGCAACATTTCCCCAATTCAATGTGAGCCTATGCATGTGTGCAGGTTGGCTCTGGGTACAACCAGAACTCCAATTGCACTGGCTTCCTAATTGCATGGGGAGCTATGCATAAGCCTCCTCCCTTTTTCAGAAATCATGCCAAATGAATAGATTTTTATTGAAAGCTGCTAGGAGACCCATATGAAGGAAGACGGGAAAGAAGAGGAGGAGGAGGAGTTTGGATTTGATATCCTGCTTTATCACTACCCGAAGGAGTCTCAAAGCGGCTAACATTCTCCTTTCCCTTCCTCCCCCACAACAAACACTCTGTGAGGTGAGTGGGGCTGAAAGACTTCAAAGAAGTGTGACTAGCCCAAGATCACCCAGCAGCTGCATGTGGAGGAGCAGAGACGCGAACCCGGTTCCCCAGATTACAAGTCTACCACTCTTAACCACTACACCACACTGGCTCTCTAACAACAACAACAACAACAACAACAACAACAACAATGGGCTAGCAGGCCTTGCAACACCTGAGGGAGAGCCAGTATGTGTTGCATATTAAGTGCACTTGTGGGGTATCCATCTATACCACTTCATGTACTAAGGACATAAGAACATTACATAACTAACTTATTTAAAAACACGTACACAGTACCTGCAGCCAATATTCTCAGCAGTGAGAGAGGAAAGGCAGCGATTGAATTTAAACCCCTGGTTGTCATTTAGATCACTTAGTCACAATACAGGGCAAATACTTCATTCTCTACCCCCCAAATGGTTAATTATGAATAATGCATAAAGTCTCTAAAATAGACTCTGTTTGCAGAACAGCTGTGAAAAAGGACAGAAGAAATTTATTGAATAAATTATTCCTTGTGAATTATTTGTTTAGCTCTAATTAGTAGGAAGGAACCAGCTGTTTTTATGCTTATTGTACTTGTATTTTATGCCAAAACGTGGTTTATTTGTTTTGCATGCAACGTAGAGTGAGATGCCCTGTTTGTCTCTGCACCCTGCTGTTCCTTGTCAGCGTGAGACCATCCTGGAGGGGAAGATTGTCTGGCAGCCAGAGCAGGGCTCCTGTTCTAAAGAGCTGAAACTTCAAAATGGATTCTGTGCCAGGGGTACCCAATGTGGTGCCCTCCATGAGTTAGTGTAAGGAATGATTGGGTGTTATGAATGTTGTGCTTCTCCTCTTCACCTCCATGTTCCACCTGTGGAACGCTCCTTTGCCCATATCTGCCAGATATGGCAAGTCATTAACGCTCCTGTAGGACATCTGGCCTATGTAGAAACAGAAGATGCTTCTATGGCACCCTCAGGATGGGACCAAATCTTTCAACTCTACTGTTTCTCACTCTGCTGGTCCACCAGCCTCACCACTAGAGCAAGTGAATGACATTATCTATTGCCTATCTGGAAAAGAGCCTTCTGTCCATCCATAATATGCATCCATCTTTGCTGGGCAGACATAAAACCTGTCCTACCACACAGTTGTATGAACTGGTACTGTCACTGGTGAGGTATTGTAGCTTTTGCCTTCAGCTTTTGAAGCAGATAAGTAAATTCAAGTTTATCATCACAAAATGATATGATTATATGGATGATGATGATTGCTGAGATTTGGAAACAGCCAGCTGCCATTTTGATACAAGATGATGGACTGAACTAATTGAAAATGCACTGCTTTGGTCAGCTCTGACTATATTGTCACCCAAGTTGTCATGCTTGTTCCTGAGATTGGGAAACGGTACTTGGTCTATGTCTGGATACTGTAAGGTACCATTTTAAATCAAGATGGCAGACTGGACCTTCGACACAGCACTGATTTGGACACCTTTGAAGTTATCACCACCAAATTTGACATGATGATTCCTGAGATAGGAGTGGCACATGTTAAAGATGAGCAGAATATGTCAGTGGACGGGAAGACAGAACAGGTCTGCCTGGGGTTGTGGCACCCCAACCTCCTCTGCAAAGCCCAGAGGGTCCCTGCGCAGAAACAGAGGGGGAGGCAGAGTCCAGAGGGGTGCAAGTGCTAAAAGGTGCAAATGCCCAGTCAGCTGCCAGATGTTGCAGTGCTGACTTGAAGTTACAGTGCCCCTTGGGAGTAAGTGGCTCCAACACTTCAGGCAATCCAGAAGGCCTGCAGCTATGTTCTACATAGAGCTCTGAATGTTTCACATTGAATCAGTGGCCTAGCTCATGACAGAACTTTTCTGAGTTTTGCCCTTAAACTGTGCCCGGGCCTTGCTATCCAGTCTGTTTTGAACATTTCAAGGCATTGACTTATTGTCAGTGCACAGTGAATGAAATAATAATAATAATAATAATAATAATAATAATAATAATAATAATAATAATAATAATTTATTTATTTATACCCCGCCCATCTGGCTGGGTTTCCCCAGCCACTCTGGGCAGCTTCCAAAATATTAAAATACAATAGTCTGTCAAACATTAAAAGCTTCCCTAAACAGGGCTGCCTTCAGATGTCTTCTAAAAGTCTGGTTGTTGTTTTTCTCTTTGACATCTGGTGGGAGGGTGTTCCACAGGGTGGGTGCCACTACCGAGAAGGCCCTCTTTCTGGTTCCCTGTAACTTGGCTTCTCGCAGTGAGGGAACCTCCAGAAGGCCCTCAGTACTGGACCTCAGTGTCCAGGCGGAATGATGGGGGTGGAGACGCTCCTTCAGGTATACTGGACCAAGGACGTTTAGGGCTTTAAGGGTCAGCACCAACACTTTGAATTGTGCTCGGAAACGTCCTGGGAGCCAATGTAGGTCTTTCAGGACCGGTGTTATATGGTATTGGCGGCCACTCCCAGTCACCTGTCTATCTGCCGCATTCTGGATTAATTGCAGATTCCAAGTCACCTTCAAAGGTAGCCCCACGTAGAGTGCATTGCAGTAGTCCAAGCGGGAGATAACTAGAGCATGCACCACTCTGGCGTGACAGTCTGTGGGCAGATAGGGTCTCAGCCTGCGCACCAGATGGAGCTGGTAAACAGCTGCCCTGGACACAGAATTGACCTGCGCCTCCATGAACAGCTGCAAGTCCAAAATGACTCCCATGCTGTGCACCTTGTCCTTCAGGGGCACAGTTATCCTATTCAGGACCAGGGAGTCCTACACACCTCCACACCTCCTGTCCCCCAAAACAGTACTTCTGTATTGTCAGGATTCAACCTCAATCTGTTAGCCGCCATCCATCCTCCAACCGCCTCCAGACACTCACACAGGACCTTCACCGCCTTCACTGGTTCTGATTTGAAAGAGAGTTGGGGCTGGGCATACTGATGAATACCCAGCCCAACCCCAATGATCTCTCCCAGTGGCTGCACGTAGATGTTAAAAAGCATGGGGGAGAGGACAGAACCCTGAGGCACCCCACAAATGAGAGCCCAGGGGTCTGAACACTCATCCCCCATCACCACTTTCTGAACACGGCCCAGGAGGAAGGAGCGGAACCACTGTATAACAGTGCCCCCAGCTCCCAGCCCCTCTAGATGGTGGTCCAGAAGGATGTTATGGTCGATGGCATCAAAGCCGCTGAGAGATCCAGCAGAGCTAGGAAACAGCTCTCACCTTTGTTCCTAGCCCACTGGAGATCATCGACCAGTGCGACCAAGGCAGTTTCAGTCCCATGATGAGGCCTGAATCCCGACTGGAAGGGATCCAAATGGTCTGCTTCTTCCAGGTGTTCCTGGAGTAGTTCAGCAACCACTTGCTCAATCGCCTTGCCCAAGAATGGAAGATTTGAAAATAGGCAATAGTTTGCCATATTGGCCGCATTTAAAGATGGTTTTTTAAGAAGCGGTTTGATAACCGCCTCTTTCAGCGGGTCTGGGAAAGCTCCCTCACAGAGAGAAGCATTCACCACTCTGCGAAGCCCATTGCCCAGCCCTTCCCAGCTAGCTTTTATAAGCCAGGATGGACAAGGATCAAGGAGACAGCTGGTTGGTTTCACTTGTCCAAGTAGCCTGTCCACATCCTCAGAGGTAACAGATTGGAATTGATCCCACCCAACTTGACTAGACAGGACTCTAGCACTCTCCCTCCCTGGCCCTGCTCCCACAGGCTGCAAAAAAACTTTGCAAAATCATTGCAGGAGATAATGTACTGGGCCCCGATGCTAAATTGCTCACCACCTGAAAGAGTCTCCTGCTGCTGTTTTCTGCAGATGAAATAGAGGCGGCGAAGAAGGTCTTCTTCGCCATTGCTACTGCCACTTGGTAGGCTTGACATTGAGCTCTAACCCGTGTCTGGTCAGATTCAGAATGAGTTATCCACCACCGGCGCTCTAGCCATCTCAGTGATTGTTTCGTTGCTCTCAGATTCGTGGAAAACCATGGGGCTGTCCGGGCTCCATGCAATCGGAGAGGGTGCTTCAGAGCCAAACACTCAATAGCCCTGGTTAACTCCACATTCCAGCGGGCCTCCAGGGAATCGGCTGAAAGGCCATCAACATGGGATAAAGCATCCCCTACCACTCTCTGGAAACCATTTGGATCCATTAAGTCATGGGGGCAGACCATCCAAATTGGTCCCACCTCTCTGCAGAGAGGAAGGATCGCAGAGAAGTCCAGTCATCCAAGCAGTTTCTTATTTGATATTTTGAATTTGTCTGCTGATTCAAAACCTGTGGGGATATGTATTGCAGACATATTTGTGAGCACCATGGAGTAGATCAGTGGCAGTATTACAGAAAACAATGGACTTCATTTCAGTGGATATCCATTTTCATTATATCATGCAACATCCTCTAATGTTTGAACACTGGATTTAAAGCACTCAGTGCAGCATTAGAGATTATAATTAATTAATTAATTTTCTATACCACCCTTCATCCGAGGCTCAACAACAATCCTTATTTCCAAAGTCAGGATAAGGAATATATTCAAAGGTTCAGAGAAAGAGAAAGAGTGCACAAAAAATAGTTAACTCAAATACTTCCTGTGTTCCTGGTACACATTCATCCAATAAAGGGATCAGTTTTAACCTTTTGATCCCACTGGTGTGCAACGCATACTAGCTTCATACACTTACTCCGACAACTCATATCAGCATCATATCTCAACATCAGATGAGCAAAACATATATCAGTTTCATGTGCTTGCTCTCACAACCTCAGTCTTGGCCCAACTACATTAATGCCAATAGAGAGAAAGAACCTGTTTTTGTATAACGTAAGATATTACAGTGCTAAACTCCTTATGTATTATTTAATTTGCTCGAAGTTTATTTCGTGACCTAGGGCATTCATCAGAAAACTTTGTACTCGAGGTTGATAATGATTATTCAGCAGTCCCTTCATTGTAAATTATGCTTGTTATGTATTTAATGCCATGTAGGCTACTTAGTGTGGCCTTGGCCTAGTGCCCCAGGTATAAATGATCTACTTTAATCCCTTCTATGCACAGTGATGTCATAAGTTCCTGCTTCTTATTCACAACAGTGCAATAAATTAGACGCAGGAGAAAAAGACACACACACACACACACACACACACACACACGCATATATATATGTCTGCATACTGAATCAATCTGTAATCCTGAAATAAGTGAATAATGAAAATTTGGATTCATCACTGCTGAATCATCAACGTATTTCAGACGTTGCCTTGCCTACAATTGTGCCTCCTGTTTCTCCCTCCAGCCCCCAACTCCTAAAGGCAACAAGGCGCTAAATAGGGATTTTAATAAATCAGAAGAAGCAGATGGATGCACGAAGCACTTTGCTAAGCTAAAAGAATTGTACGGGCTGTAAATTAAATGTTTATTAGTGGGCCTATCTGCCAAGATTTCTGAATGGCGCTCTTATGCCCATGAACTGTCGCTACATAAAGCAGCTGCATTAGCTCTCAAGGACTTTCCTAAAAATTCAAGGTTGTGCGAAACTAACCTGGAGAATGATTGCTTGTCCAGATGTGATAACAGACACTAGCAGAACAAAAATGACAGTTTGATTCACATATAAATATAAGTCGGTCTTGGATGTCTGGCTTCCTCTTTCTACTCTCTCTCTCTCTCTCTCTCGTGCTCAGGCGAGATAGATGTCTTTTAAAAAAGCATCAGTGGTGAATGTTCTGTCAGTTTCAAAGGTCAGCCATTGCAAGGGATCAGCAGAAACATAGTTGTACATGGAGTTTGATGGAAGGACTGCAGAGTGATTTCATTAGCCTTGCTCATTTATTAGAAGTTTGCTCCTCTGATTGTCCTCAGAAATTAGGGTGCTTGGCAAAAAATAATTTACAATACACTGAAAGTCTGAAGAGAATTTGGGGTGCAACATTTTATGTATTCATTTACATTTTTAACTTACAGTGGACTATAACAAAATCCATGATTGGGCTCAAAAGAGCAGAAATCCTCAACAGAGTTGCCTTGCCATTGCAATTTATATTCCCCCTGTCCTGCTTCAAACAGGTGAACTCCAAGTTGTATCACAAACTATTGCTATGTTTCCTGGAGTGGAGGTGGGCTGCTCTTCAAGAAAAGTAAGCCCCCCCATGCTGCCCACTACTGAAAAAGAGTTTTGCTTGAAGTGCCCCAGGAACAACAGATGTTGACTTTGGACCCCAAGAAGATTGCCCAGAAGGTAACACAGTCCTGACAAAAAACAAATCTACAATATGAGAGGTAATAATTTTAACTTTCCTTACAGCAGAGATGAGGAATCGTTTTTTTGATCATGATAACCCATAACCTGGGTCCCAAGTTGGCTCCCCTGGGCTGAGTGAAGGTTCCTGCTTCAGCAGAGGTTGAATTAGATGGGCCTTTTAGGCCCATTCCAGCTATATGAGTCTATGAATAAAAGGCATTTCCTCATAATAGAATCATTCATCAGCTTTCAACTGTGCTGAGCCCCGAGAGACTACCTAGTTTCAAACAATATAGGCATACAATCTTGAACTCAACTGCATGCTTCTAAATGAGATCAACAGTAGTGATCTTAGCTCACATTCATTTCAGTAAGCCTGGTGTGCTGTATTTCTTGATGAATTGTACCCCTAGTGCACAAGAACTTTGTGACGAGTCCTGTAAAATTATATAACAAGGACATTTTATTTTATAGGGGGGCTTTATAACAAAATGAGTTTTGCTGCAAAGCATTAGATTTAATTCCTGGCTATGTCAAACATATTCAGCATGCTCTTTTGGAAAGATTTTACTGATGGTGTCATGTATAGAAAGAGGCTTGTTATTTAAGAAACGTGTAAGTTACAAACATTTATTATTACCAGGCCTATATTTTAGGGTGAAATAGACCTCCCTTAGACTTTAGGGAGATTTAAAAAATGTGATAGAAGACTCATGGAATGGTTGACATCCGTTTCTAAGAGAGTTTAATCAGAATACTTAGGAAAACGAGAAAATGTTTAGTTTTAGGACTCTTTCAATTCAGAAAAACACTAATCCGCTTATCCCTGTGAAATTCTATTATTTGTGACAATGTAATATACCAAAGCAACTGCATAATATCATAAATGCATTTCTTTGTGACACTATTATTATACAAACGGGAATATTGGTGACATTCAGACTCTACTTGGATGCCTTTCAACATGTGAAAGCATCTTGAATAGCAATTGTAGTTAACTTGCAGATGTTTTAACTCCTTCTTCTCATCAGAAAAACAGCAGCTATTGAAAGAAGGAAAACACAAAGTTTAGGCCCATGCTTTTGTGTGATAAGGGCTGTGCCTGGTGTTTAGTAACCAACAAACAGAAAACTTCAAAGTGGTACTCAAAGAGTTGATTATTATAGAACAGACTTGAAAGATGATGGAACTGCTGGATTTATAACCCAATCCTTGGAGTTTGGGTTTTTCTTTCATTTCTATGATTGATGAGGAGGATGGGAGGCTTATTGAGACAGCTGATGTTCTTGAAGGTTCACAAAAGAAATGGCTTAAGTCATAGGCCATAAAAGACAGCTCTTAAAAATAGCACATTCTTCTCAGGAAGTTTCAAAAGATCTCTAGCAAGACATCAAACTTATATGAGATACAAATGCTATATTCCATGATGCAACTAATAGAAAAATAGAAGTCTTGTCCAAATAAGAAGAACAAAAGGGAACACAAACTTTGACGAAAAAAATGCAAACTGACAATAAGGGGTGCAAAAAATATAGATAATCAAGAAGCACATTGCTAAAAACATAAAGACAACCACTACCAACAAAATATTCCAAAACACATTGGAAGCAGGAAGCCAGCTATGGAAGTGGTTGGACCATTGGACAAAAAGTGAGTCAGAGTTTTGCTAAAGGAGGAAAATAAGATTGCAGAGAAACTGAATAAATTAGTTGCATCTGTCTTCCACAGTGAAAGATGTAGGGCAGATTACTGTACCTGAACAAACTTTCTCAAGAAGGAAGTCTGAGGAACTGAGGCAAATGGAAATGACAAGAAGAAGGGAAGTGGACATAGCTCAGTCTGGCAGGACAGCTGGAAAAGGTACAGAAAAGGACAGCCAAAATTATCATGAGGATGGAGAAACTCTGCTGTGAGGAAAGGTTACAACACCTGAGGAGAAAAGGTGAGAGGGATGGCATGATAGAGGTGCACAACAGAAAGCAAATAGAGAGACATTTTCTTCCCTCTCTTCTAATCCAAGAAAGTGGGGCCATCCAATATATTCAAAGATTGTATATTCAAAGATTCTGAACAGACAAAAGAAAAAGAAAACATTTCTTCACACAATGCATAGTTTAGATTGTGGGATTTACTTCCACAAGATGCAGTGATGGCCACCAACTTGGATAGCTTTAAAAGAGGATTAGACAAATTCATGGAGAAGGGGGCTATCAGTGGCTACTAGCCACTGGTGTTCTGCTTGCATTGTCAGAAGCAGGATGCATCTGAAAAACAGTTGCTGGCAATCACAAGTGAGGAAAGTATTGTTGTACTAGAGTCTTGCTTATAGATTTCCCATAGGCATCTTCTCAGCTACTGTTGGAACAGGATGCTGGACAAAATAAGTTGGCACGGCAGTCTAAGGCAGAAAATACCCATATTCAGGTTCATCCAAATCCTCTGCATGCTTATTATTAAGTAGTGGGTGAACATAGCAGATGACACAGTGGTTCTCCAAGCAGCTCTCTTTATTCTCAGGCTGGAACAGAACTGAACTGAAGGGCTGAGCCAGCCTGCTTATATAGTACTCAGTAACATGCAACAGTAACAACTCTCTCTAGCTACCCAATCCGTGAACGGCACTCTCAATCCTTCATTTGCATGTGGACCTGAGTGAGAACTGCAGTCACGGTGGGCAGAGTGAAACTATATACACAACACACCTAGTGGCCTAGGGTGAGAACTTCAATACATAACACTTATGCATAACTGAGTTCTAAGTATAATTGAGTTCAATGGTACTTAGCCCAAAGTAAGAGTGCAGAAAATTGCAGCTTTACTTCTGAAGGCAGATTTGCCCAGGCAGGCACATTATGTGACCCACAGGAGCAGCAAAATAACCAGAATGCAGAATGGTGATGGGATAAAATCTGGCCATCTTTATTTACAGTAGCAGCAGGAAGGGCAAGAGTTGGTATGGCACTGGGTCCCAGGATCAGTTCATCATTCCACAAGCGCCATGTTGATGGAATGGATCTGCTGGGTTTGGATCGCTCCAAACCTGTACGATGGGAGTCAGTTAGTGTTGAACCTTGCTGTGGTGCAAGCCAAGCAAGTAAGTTCTCACCAGGGTGCAGATACCGAACCCATGCTTGGGTTTGCTGTGGTCAATCCTCCCCTCAGGCCCCCTATACTATGTTGATCCTGCCCAATGCCATTTCCGCCATCATACAAAAACATTCCGCCTAAAAAAGGAAAGACATAATTTCAGCGAGGGAAAGGCGGGGATCCAATCAAGTGCCACTCAGGTTAAGAGAAAAAAATCCTTTCCTTTCCTGCCCTGTCAACCAGCAACCAAAAATTGCTCAGTGAAGGCTCTAACCCGAGAGCAGGCAGGCAGGAAGCTTTCAAAACAAAATGGCTGTGAGCTCCAGGGAAAGCTTATATAGGCTTTCCCCTCCCCTTTTCAGCAAGGGCTCATTTTTCCCATGAGCCCATTACACAGAGAAGATACCGGGCAAAACTTTGCCCAGTATTTTGCTGCATCTATGGGCTACAGCTCCGCTGGGCAAAGTCGTCCCGTGCTTATTGGGCACGGAACGGGGCTTGCAATGACATCCATTGTCTCTTCTTATTTGTCTTGAACACACAAAAAATGAACCAGCCAAGTGGTTTTAAGCATAAGTGAATAAAGGATATGGTTTTTTTAAAGAAAGGTTTCTATTTGTCAAATTTAGCTCATTTAAGAAGACAGCAGCAGCTCATGAGGTTATTCTCTGGAGGCTACCACTATCGCTGCTGAGCAGCAGTGTGTGGAAGAAAGCAGCTAGCATCTTCTCCTGAAAGCACATCAGAAGGTGGAAGCAGAGACACAGCATGTTAGTGTTCTGTAAATATATTGTCTGGTAAGACTGCTGGATTAAAGTATAAAGGAAACTATGTTCATTACACATGGCAAACAAAGCCATTCTGAGTATGTGGCCAACATTGTTGTAGAATAGCCTTCCCAGAGAGATTCATCTGCTGACTTCTTTATGATCATTCTGGTGCTAGAGAATCTTTTTTTAAAAAAAAAAATTCTCCAAGGCTGCTGTATCTATGTTGCAGACCCCCCCCCTGCCCTGCCCAAATGTCTCTATTTTCCAGGGATGTCTCTGATCTAGAGAAGCCATCCTGGATTCTGATTTGATCCTGGAAGGTCCCACTTTTCCTTAGGATGTCCCTTTTTTCATTGGAGAAATGTTGGATGGTATGGAGTTATCTGACCCCTGAGCTGCTGAAGGCAATCCTGTATAGGGAAGGTTTTTTTTTAATGTTTTTATATGTGTTGGGGCAACCCAGTAAGATGTGTGGGGTATAAATGGTAAAATTATCATGGAATGTGATGTCCCTATTTTCTTCAGTAAAATGTTGGAGGGTATGATGTTGTGCAATTGCTTACTTATCTGTTTGGCTCCACAGAACCTTCAGTGTAGAGTTCCACAGGGTTCAGTATTATCACTCACATGGTTAAACATCTACATCTAAGTGGGGCCATTCAGAGTTTTGGATTACTACATTGTCAGCAATATGCTGGTGACACGCAGCTCCGCTTTTCCTTTACACCTGCAAGTGTGGCAGTAGATGTTCAAGATAAAAGTCTTATCTTGGTAATGGACTGGATGAGAACGAATAAACTGAAGCTTAATCCAAACAAGACTGAGGCATTATTAGTGGGTGGTTCCCTAGACCAAATGGATGGAAAGTGACCTGCTCTTGAGGGGGTTACACTCCCTTTGAAGAAATAGGTACATAGCTTGGGGATACTTGTGGCTCCATCACTGTCACTTGATGCTCTAGTGAACTTGGTGGCAGAAAGTGTCTTACATCAACTTTGGCAGGTGGCCCTGCTATGTCCTTATCTAGTTTAACTTCTTTTGTTTACTCTCCTCTAAGTTACTGCAGTGTGTTTGAAGACCGTTTATAAACTGCAGGTGGTGCACAATTTGGCTAGGTTGCTCACTAGAGCAAGAAGATTTAAGCACCTAAAACCCAGCCTGGCCTGACTGCATTGGCTACCAATTAGTTTCCAAGCCCAATGCTGGTTTTGACCTATAAATCCTTATGCCAACCAGGACCCCAATACCTCAAGGACCCCCTCTCCCCATATGGACTGACCCAGATCCAGCAATAATCATCTGGTGCCCTCCTCCAGGAGGTTTAGACAATGGTAACACAAGAACAGGCCTTGTGCAACCCTCTCTGCAAAGAGGCTTTCCTGACACCATCATTACATACCTTTAGGCTCCAGGCAAATACATTTCTTTTCTGCCAGGCCTTTGGCTTTTAATTATACATGGCCTCCTTTTGTCGGTGGGATGTTTTAATCCTACCTTTTAAAAATATGAATGTTTTAGATTTTTTCTTTTATGATGGCTTTAAGGTATGTCACATTGGGTTGCACTGGCAAAAAAGTGACTAATAAGTTTAAGAAATAATAACAATTAATAGCATGTTATCATTTTAGGTTGGGAAGCTGCCTAGAGAACAATGCTTTGGGGCAGCATTCTGTAAATTTGGTAAATAACAGCAACAACCGCAGTAATAATTATCAGTCAAGGAACAGTAGAAATGCAGTTAATTAAGAAGATAAGAAGAGTCCTGCTGGATGAGATGAAAAGCCTGATTTAGTTCAGCATCCCATTTCCCAGAGTGGCCAGCGAGCTACATTTTGTGTCAGTGCCTTTTAAAGCATCAATTGATTTATTCATTTTTAATTAGACTTTCATTGTTGCAAATGTTTTGGTCTTCAGAGTGATTCAGATAACATCAAGGGTACCCAAGAGTACCAAGTGTTCTCATTGGCCTTCGATCCATAGCCTATTCCAACTTTTACTTTCCTATAGCTGCTTCACAATAGCCCCTTTCAGGTGTTTACTTATCACCCAAGGGTTAAACTTGTGCAGAGGGCTGGGAATGGACATTGCAAGCCCTGATCCTAATGTCTACCAGTGTTGGGCTCCTTTCACACCGCGACACATGGAGGGTAGAAAAAAAACTGAAGATGGCTTCGGCAAACATTCAACTAAACACGTTTAGAAATCTCTGCACTTGAACCATGAACTTATTAGGATGACTAAACATAAGGATGCCTTTAAACACTTTCAGTTGTATGGAGAAACGACTCTCAGATCTTTGTGCTCAGTGACCATTAGCCATGCTGGCTGTGGTTCATGGGAGTTGGAGTCCAGTGTCATTAATTCCTATATTTCAGGGGGTTGGACTAGATGACTCTCTACAAGTCTCTGCTTCTGTGTGTCATCTGGAGGGAATCACATTGGCTACCCCAGTTTAGGGGCATGTTCTTACTGGCCCCTGTCATTAAGCAAAATCAGCACATGGCAGACAGGTACAAAAGACTCCAATATTTCCAGGTGACCCATATTGCTAAATTATATGTCTTCTTCTGCGCTAGAGTCATGCCTCCAAATGAGATATTATTTGCCTTTCTAGCAAACCTGAAACTGTTAAGAATATGTAAAGTTGGATGCAAAACTACCAGACAGAGCAAGCGTAGCAATATAACTTTATATGGGCAGCACAATTCTATTCCCAGAATTGGAAAAATTAAATGAATACCATAAATAAAACTTACTAGACAGTCAAAGTTAATGATGTTACACTCAAACATCCTTGCAATGCTGATTGTTTAAATATAGTTATAACAAGATCTGGGAAATTTGCCAAACATTAGTAATTTTCCAAAAGCCATAACCGAATTCAATTGCATGTTTAATAAAAGATGCAGTGCATTCCTTCTGCTGTACGAAATATCGATTTTAGAAGAGTCCCACACTTGCAGCTTTTATCTCATTCAACAGATCTCACTGAAATCAATCAGTCATCCTTCCATAAGGAAATGCAGCGCTACATGAAAGGCTCAGTCATATTGGGGTGTCTGTATTGGGGGGGGGGAGAAGAGGAATCTCTGTCTCCATTCTCTACCTGCAATTGCAAACAGCAGATACACTTCCTTACACATGCGAACTACTTAGTTAAAATCTACAAAATATAAGATAAATGTACACAAACATTTTACATGTCCATGTCAATAACTTTCATTTTCCCATAATGGAGGCAATGACCATAATTCCAGCATTTCAGCAGCTTCAGAACGTGATGCAATATACTGTTTTCAAAAGAAACAAACAAACAAACAAACCTGCAACTATAACACAGCAGTGGGAAGCCTTCAGGACCCAGACCTAATCAGACCTTGCAGAAGTCCTCACTTGGCCTGAGAGGCAGTTTCCCCCCCAAACCAGGCCTACATCTGATGTTAAGTGTGGGGCAGGAAAAGATTTGACAGCAGGGCAGAAATGGGAAGCTGAGGTCCACTCCTGTTTGCTCCTTGACAAATGGGGAAAGACAGCAACAGGGGCGCCATGTCCTGCTTAACTGCTTGAGGTGTAACAGGAAGTGCCGCTTTGCCTGTTGCTGCCGCTGCTTCTGCCACCACCTACCTGCTCCTGCTGCCACTGCATCTCTGCCACCACTATGTGCCTGCCCCATTCACCACCGTTGGATAAGCAGCACCACCATTGGTGCCAATTTTGGGCAAGATCGCATTGATTTCCGGTGAGATCTTGCCCCAAACGACCACAGTCTTGCCCAAAATTGGTGGTGATGGCAGCAGCGCTTTTTCATCACTGGCAGCAGCCTCACCTGCCTCATGGCTGGGCCAGCTCTGGACAGCACCAACCAGCTGAGCTGTGCTAGCAGGGAGCCCTACTCAGGTCAGCTGCTCTAAGGAGTCCCCATCTTTGTAGTGAAGTCATTGGGGTGAACCATCTGCTCCGTGCTGAGAGCAAGCCCCTGTGAAGGTTCATTGTCGGTGCCAAGCAGCTGACAGTGATTCCCTTTAAAGTCTGTTTAATTCAAACCATGCTTGTAAATTGACTTCAATGGGACTCGCTGTCAGCACCAATCAGCTGATTGGCACTGACAGTGCACCTTAAAAGGGGCTAGCCCTAAGTGCCAATCAGCTGAACAGCCCTGAGAGCAAGTTCCATGGAAGCTGTCTCCTGATGTCATAATGATGTCAAGTGATTGACAGGTGGATGACACTACCCCTTTCAAAGCTGGCCTGTGGGAAAGGTGAGGATCTGATCCACAGGCCGGATCCAGTTTCCTATCCATGTTATAAAATGTGATGACATACAAATTATCTTAAACAATGATTCTGTGCAGACTTACCAATGACTAAGGGGCCACTGAACAAAGTGGGCCTTACTTACCAGAAAACAAGCACTGGTTTGCACTGTTATAGACTTCCTGCCCAGTTTTTCCCTCTAAAAAGAAATGACACTGAATTTTCATTTGCCTTGAAAACTGTTGCAGAATGCATGGTTGTTACAAACTCATCCTCTGTTCCATGCATATCCCAGTCCCCCCCACCCCCCAAAATGGGCTCCCATTGCCCAAATTATCTTTTTCCATGCAGGTACATATGATATATGTTGCATGATTTGAACTGCTGCAGCACAGATAAAATATCATGCTTGTGAAAGGTCACGAGAAAAAACTTTCACCAACCCAGAACTAGAAGCTAAGCTCCAAATAGCAACTCAAATATTTGTTGCTTCTTGCTTTTCTGTTGCTGCAGTTACTTCTAGTACCCATGATGCAGAGCGACAGCAACATTCATCAGTGTAACTATGCACAAGAACCTCTTGACTCCAATTCTAATGGTACATAGTGACAGCAAGCTTAACATTACTGTACAAGAACAAATGACAGTATCTGGACTGGACAAAACATATAAGAGTTTACGTAGGAAGAAAAGAAATAATCTACATCTATGACAGTATGGTGCTAATTGTTTCCCTACAATGCACATAGTGAAATCTGGAAATAGTTTAGGATTTAGATTGAGCAGATTGGACTTCAATTAAACAAGAAAAATGCACACAGAGTAATTATTGAGCGTAATAGTGAGTTGCACACACTGCTCCCTAGGGCTTTGCACAACCTGATTTCTTTTAGCAAGGAAACAGTCCCTGATTCAGCATTGCTTCTCTTTTAACATAAAAAACAACCCCCGCTAGATTCAGTCAGGTTCTCTGAAAAACATAACATTTTTCATTTTGTTTCAGATGCCAAAGTTGGAAGAAGAGTTCTGTGTTTACTCAAATGTCCACTTTCAATATTGTTACTAATTGGTCCAATAAAGGAGATTGTCTCACTTGCTTTGTGCTTCTAATTTTGTGCAATTAATAATGCAGGTACTATTAACACAGCTGACCTGTTAAAGCAAACCTGCTGATTCAGCCACTGCTTAAGAGGGAAAGTCTCTTACCTTTAGAGTTTGGAAAATTTTCAAATCTATTTGAGCTTTACATCATCAAGACCTTTCGCCAGGACACTAAATATAAGGCCAAACTCATGTCCTTTAGCACAGAGATGGGAACTTTTTTTTTAGCTCACGCTGGATTTCCTTGTGGGCTACCTTCTGGGGTCACTATGCCAATGGTGTGTGGGACTCTTCTTTGTACAGTAGGCTACAGTTGAGCACCTCAAAAGGCCTGGGGAAGAGATGTGACCTGGGGGAGGGGGGGACTGCATTTGATCCCAAGCCTGAGGATCCCTACCCCTACTTTAGCCCTTTGTACAACTGATCTATCATTTCATTGCAACTCCTCTTCTACTGAGATAAAACAGCCAACAGGTTTTGCATTACATATTCCACTGGAATCAAATACTTTTTGAGGCATAGAAAATTTCTGTCAAGCATGTGAGGGCCCTCAGTTTTGATACGAGTCAGGCCTCTGTTGTATTCGGCATCACACAGAAGTGAGCACAATTGAGGCCAAGAAGGGTGCATATTTTATGGCCCAAATGATGAAACCACACATTCTATCCATACAGTTGGAGCTAGTTCACACATGCAAGTATATTTTTCTTATATTTCATCACTCAGCTCTAGGCTGTCTAGAGCATACTAGCTGTCTCCATTGAAAGGTATTTGATTTGAACTGAGCCTGGAAGAAGCTAAAGTTCTATCTGCAGTAATTATTATTATTTATTTGTCATCACTTGTTGTTACAGTCAATGTGAGTGTGAACTGGCTATATATTATTGTTACTATCAAGAATGCTGGAGATCTTACTGATGCTCAGTTTATCGCTGTTTGCATATAATAATTGCAATTGATTTTTCCCCTACTTAAGGCTGCAATGTTTTTCAAGGGCGGCTACAAAGAACCCTTTTCCCTGTTTGCATCATTATCTCTTTCTAATTTTCAAGCGTCACCATTTGTTTCCTAGAGTTGATTTCATGCACCTTATGAAAGAGAAAAGTTAGAAATGCCAAAAGGCCTGATACGATCTGAATCTCATTTGGGCAGACACCAAATGAAGAGCTAAAAAAGAAAATGCAAACACTTGCAAGATAGAACTCCTCTCAACTGTGTCTTCAAAAGCCATTGCGATTCTACCCTGCAGCTTATTCATTCAACTGTTACATTAGTAAAGCTAGACTTTCTCACTTACAAAATTCAAGCAGAGAGTAATGGCATGCCAAAGTTGTAAAGAATATTTGCATAATGCAGACTAAATATTTCAGGGATATGATATGGGCAAAGGGTAAAGCTTTTATTGTAGCTGAATTATGTAGAACATATTTGTCAATAATGTATTCTCATAGTGATATGACCCAACTGAATAAATTATAGGGAAAGTTCTTGTTTTATGAGACTTATGGGGGGGATGAAAAAAGATCCGGCAAAAGTGATTTAGGAACCTGCCCTTTTCTTAATTCCCCGTGTCAAACTTGTGAAGTAGCTCAGCCTCAGTGCTAAAAAGAAAAAAGACAGCAATGTCTCAGTTGTACCATCAAAAGCATTCTACTTTACCATTCAACTGTTACATTAGAAAATACAGATTTGCCTTCAACATTATTGCAACCTGTCTTGAGACTTAGTAGAACTGCACTCCGGCTTTTTCTTAAGTGTCAAGTCAGGTTGCAAGTATGTTGAAGGACATTTGTATCCTTCAGTGAGATACTGAAGTGTTTAAAATATTGATTACTGTATCTACATTTGATACTTCATATGGTACCCTACACCAATCATTAGATGACATGCCTGGACGGTCCTCTGCCAGAGGATAGTCATCTGTTTAAAAGTTGGTCCATATTTGAAGGTCTGGCCACCCAGTTTAAAATTTTAAAACCAAAGAAAGCAAGAGCAGCAGGGGCCTTGGAGTTGCTCATCAACATTTAGGGCAGAGCCACACCATTCATTTAAAGCACAGGACTCTCCCAAAACTATAGTTCCCTCCTCATAAATCTATAATTCCTAGCTTTCTTAACAAATTATAATCCCCAGGATTCTTTGCTGGAAGTCATGTGCTTTGAATGTGTGTTGGATATGCTTTAAATGTGTCATGTGTTCCTTCCTTTTTTTGCAGTGAAGTGGCAATGGCAATGCCCATCAACTTGGAGGTGGTGGTGACCCCATCAAATATTTTATTGGGGTGGTGAAGGGACCTGGGCCCCTAGTATATGGTGCCTTTGACATACACAGTGGTGTAGTCATCACTGCATTCACAACTTCGTAGCAGATGCATGCTGAGGTGACAAGCCCTTGCTCCATGCTATGGCGGCTTAGAGCAATCAGGCCCAGATCAGACCCAACAGTATCAAGATATGGTAGTAGGGCCTGATGAGGACCCAGTTGGTCATGAGCCAACTCATCTCCTTCCCACCGCCAGTGGGAATCCCAACATGGTACTTCCA
Organism: Lacerta agilis; assembly: GCF_009819535.1. Lineage (NCBI taxonomy): Eukaryota > Metazoa > Chordata > Lepidosauria > Squamata > Lacertidae > Lacerta > Lacerta agilis. The sequence continues at coordinate 36,255,059 of NC_046312.1, forward strand.
TCACTTTGGGCAGGTGAAACAGGGAGCTCCACACCAGAGGAGTGGCATCAGCATCACTGTGTGGGCAAAGGCTGGTGGGGTTGTTTTGGGCTAAGTGGAGAGGGACCTATGCCACTTCCAAGCTCCTCCACCATGAGGGATCAAGGGTTTGGACTGTGGTCTAAGCCAGTGAAAGATGAAATTGGTGTGTTTTTTCATTCAAGGCTGTCAGGTCCATTTGACATTAATGGCCTGTTTTCACCAACTCCACATTTAATTGGTAATAAAATAATAAAGGTGCATAACAAAGTGCCCATGGTTATGGTGTAGCCTCAGGAAGCCAGCAGTGGGGAACCTCAGGCCTGGGGTGGGGTGGGGGGTCTGAAGCCTCTCTATCTAGTGTTGGAACTCTCCCCAGGCCAGGCTTCTTGAACTGTAATAATGCCTCTTACTGGCCTAGGTGAAAAATGGAGTGGGAAGGAAGTGATTTAGGTTTGAGAGGCCCTAAGCTACTGAAGGTAATGGGGCCCATTATATGTCCAGCTGTCCTTTGTCAACAGCAAATTGTCGCTGTTTTTTTGTGTTGAATATATGCTATATGGAAATTTTTGGACCTAATAGGTGTCTAAATCCATTTGCCACTGTTGCTGTATGCAGGTTTTATTTTATTTGTTATTCATCTTATATTTTTGGAAATGTACATCCAGTTTTTTTTTCTTTAAAATTTTTAGGGGCCCCCAAGAGAGTGAGGCCCTAAGCTATAGCTTGTTTAACTTATACGTAAATCCGGCACTGTGTGTGTGTGTGTGTGTGTGTGTGTGTAAGCCTCTGGCATGTGTGCAGTTGGAATGTAGCATATTGTACAAAAGCAAGAAATGCAACCATTGCTGTGCCTACCCTTGCCTCTGGCCACACCCCTTTTGGGCTCTGGCCACACCCACCACTGGCATGCAGCGCAGGTGGCCTGCAGTCTGAAAAAGGTTCCTTGTACCTGGAACAAGCCGTTTATGTCTGACTCATTTAGCCCTGCAACATGATGCATGGCTGCCTTTCTCATTGTCTGCAAGGCTGTTAAAAGGCTGAGCCCCTGTTTTGCAGAAAGGAATTGTCAGACTGCATGATATGGAAACTGTTTTCAGTTTTGATGTATATGAAAGTGCTGATCTGATTTTCAGACTGTGTGACTGAGCACCACAGAGGCACACATATCCCCCCCCTTATTCCCGGTGAAATTGCTGTGCTCCGCTTTTATTTCCATAGCTGAAAATTCTAGGCTGACACCTAGCATTACACACAGCATGTGTGAAAGGCGTAAGATCAGAATAGATTTTAACAAAAATGTGTATGGAAAGTTGGATATTTATTCAGAAGTCACTCTCAGTAAACTCCATGGCAAAAGTGCCATGGGTGCCAGCTCAAAAAGTCTGCCATGGGAAGCAAACAATAAGGTACAAAACTCTGTACCATCACTAAAACACCATTTATCATAATTTTAATTTGGTTGATTTCTTATATAGGAGCCAAGGGTCTGAGGTCCCTCTGCCCCCCCCCCATTTTTTTTTGAGGGGGCTGCTCCCCAAAGTTGATGGGCATTGCCATTCAAATGGTGTGTGTGCACTGCTTCTTGTGATTGATTATGCAGGGTGGGGCTTACCTGCCCCCCCCCACCAATATTGTATTCAAGTTGGCACCCCTGTTTCTTATGTACAGTTACTTAGGAGTAAAACCTTCTGACCACTGTATTATATTCTTTCCCTTGAAGTGGAAAGCAAGTTAGCAAAACTAATGGAAGATCCTCATAGAATCATTTAAAAAAATACTATAATCATGTTTTCTTATGACTGGACTAGAGAGCTAGCTAGCATGCAATTCTGACTGACAGCATTGTCAGATACAACACTATGTGCATAAGTGCTGTTGTTTTTACACTCAAGCGGTACACAAATTTTATTAAATAAATATATGCCAGATCATATAGCTGTTCCAATGTTTTTTTTGTTTTTGTTTTTAATGGGTATTTAGGCTATTGGTTGTGGCACTATGCTGTAAACTGCCCTGTGGCCTTTTGACGAAGGGCAGAATATAAATTTATTCAATAAATAAATAAGCAATTTCAAAATTAACAAGAACACGACATGGTTAATGTTGGGAACTTTTGCCTGAATAATGGAGTCCTAGGAAACAAACAGAACCAAGATCAGATCATTTCCAGAAATGGGAGCTTTATTGAGAAAGCAAATAAATGGTGGTAAGTTACCCGAGATGGGAATGATAAAGAAAGAATGTAGAATGGCCGTGGGGCAGGGCTGCACCCCTATGTCAAGGCAGTGGAGGAATGAAATTGCGGGGAAGAGGGCCAGGGCAGTGGGAGAACAGTTAGCCAAAAGAACAAGCAGGCAAGAGAGAGTGAGAAGGAGCAAAATATTTTACATGGCAGACAAGATTCTAGAAGAGAGATATAGCTCAGTGAGGGAGCACATGCTTTCCATGCAAAAGTTCCCATGTTCAGTTCCTAGAATGACTCTTGTCTGAAACCCTTGGGGAGTCACTGCCAGTCAGTGGAGACAATAATGAGCTAGAGCAAATGTAATCAAAGCAGGTGAGGCAACATCTTAGAATGACCTAGAACAGTGGTTCCCAATTTTTTCCACCCCACAGATTGACCACTTAATGATTTTGATGCTGTGCTAGGTGTTGTATGATTTTTGTTTATGATTTTACTGCTTCTTTTGTTCCTTATATGCTGCATTTTATCATATCCCATTAGAATTCAAATTGTAACACAAGAAAACACAATATAACATTTTTTAAAAAAATAATCTGAATATTTAATATGATGGATGTGCCATCTCCTGTCTTCAACCACAAGTACATAGACACACTACGGTCCACCTGAATTAAGTGTGCAGACCATGGGTTGTGTGGGGGTCATAGTTTAGGAACACCTGTTCTAGAAACTTCCTTGGACCACTTTATGGTCCCATCCTGTGTGTTCTAAGCAGCAGATGATTCTTCATCCCACTAGCTAGAATTCATCCACTACGTAGGGTCCAGTTTCTCTAAAGATGCTTTCACTCCAGATGGCAACCGTGGTTCCTTCCTCAAATCCTACTGAATTAAATTTAGATGCCTGTCAAACCTTCACTATCTTGATATAAATATTGCATTGGTTATTGTGCGAACTAAATCCCACACTAATAATGCCTGCTAACTGATGGCAAATATTTGATACAGACCTTGCTTTGCCTTATTTCATTTCAGGTCGATATGACTGAACTCATCACCTAAAAGATCAAAGCCACACTTTAAGTGCATTTAAAACTACAGGACCAGCTTGATAGTTCATGTAGCTGAGACTCAGTCTGCTGGTTTTCAATCTTCATAGTTTAAAAGAATTCCAATAAAAGTTTCTAAACTCAGCATTAAAGATAATTAACTCTGCTCAGGGATATTTCAGGGAAGATTATATTAGCTGAGCATTTTTTCCACCTTTCTTGTCCCACGAGTTGTTGGCTTTTTTTTTGTTTTTTTGTTTTTGCAAAGAGACATGTTTCGTACTGAACAATTGTCAGCTATATTAATTAAGAAAAACTAGTCAAGTAGAAAGACAACTGCACAGTAAGTTGGAAATAGTTCAGAGAGATTTCAGAAACATCACCTTAGCATCTTTCACATCCCACTGGAAAAGCCTAGTTCCCACAATTCCCCCAAACATCCAACCTTGCAAACATAATACAAGCCTCAGGATAGCCCTCCATTTATGTTTACATTGTGTGGGTCATAGAGTAAGTGCAAAGCATAGTAAGCCAGCAGTTAAACCTCAAAAATAAGTTGCAAAGATTCTTTTTTCAGAATTCTATACTCTCAAATGATTTTATTTTTATTTTAATTGGCTATATATTTTACAATGTTGCTTGCTCGTTTACTGTGTGTTTGGCTGCCTCTTCAGATAACGTAACCAAATTTTGCATGATGGATCCTAAGACTAGGTTTTGGTCTGTGTTTGGATTCAGTTGGATGCCATTTTAAACGGCACTGTTGTTTTGGTTTTTGACAAGAATGGATTAGGGGGGGGGCAGAAGTGTGTGTAGGTTAAATGCTTATAAGGATGGATGGATGGATAGATAGATAGATAGATAAATTTCTGAGGTCCCAGTTCTGTTGCCTCTGCTCTCTGTTTTTGTCAACAGAATACAGTAGTGGGTGCTTGGTTTTAGGGCTGTACTGACCTGACCTCCTGACAGCTGAGATGCTGCTGCTTACCAGGAGGGGAGTGGGACACAAGGTAGCAAGGATCTGGTGCTCCTGGCAGTGCACTTGCACTGTGTTGATTCCTCATTTCCTCACCCCACTTCCTCTTCTTCCTGAGAGGGACACAGGTGGTGCTGTGCTCTAAACCACTGAGCCTCTTGGGCTTGCTGATCAGAAGGTCGGCGGTTCAAATCTGCACGACAGGGTGAGCTCCCGTTGCTCTGTCCCAGCTTCTGCCAACCTAGCAGTTCAAAAGCACACCAGTGCGAGTAGATAAATAGGTACCGCTGCAGCGGGAAGGTAAACGCCATTTCCGTGCGCTCCGGTTTCTGTCACGGTGTTCCGTTGCACCAGAAGCGTTTTAGTCATGCTGGCCACATGACCTGGAAAGCTGTTTGTGGACAAATGCATTAGCTAAAAGCAACTAATGGTAAAAGGTGGTGCAGAATTTGAAAACTGGTATAAGCTATTGAGTCCAATGGAGTTTACTCTCAGGTAGATGTGTATAGGATTGTAGCATTAAAATTTTAAAACAGCCAGAAATCTGCTGAGGACAAGGAAGCTGTTTTCAAAGATTTTAAAAATGAACTGATTTTTAAAAGGTGGCTTCAGGACAGACTTAGCTGGCAGTGCCTGAGTGCTGCATCTGTATGCCAGTATTGGGGTCAGCTGTTCCCGTGTGCCAGTGCTGGGATTTGAGCCTATGGGTTGCTGCCTCAGCACAGTGACTCACCATGTGCCTTAGCACAGTGGCTGAATTGCTGTCGCAGCACAGTAGGACCACTGGTTTTGTATTAGCATTTGTTCTAAAACAATAGACTGATCACTTTGGACTGCTATGTCATTTCATTAAGAGCACAGTGATCTGCTTTCTTTTTAAAAACAAAAAACCTGCAATCCTCTTAATAGGAAAATGGATCTGAGGTCATGTTATAATTGAAATCCTTGGTCTTCAGATGCTGGATTAAACCACAAGTGAGTCAAGCGCTGACCAAAGATGGATTGCATCAGTGGCACTCTTGACAATTTCCTGCCATTGTTGATAGTTAAGATTATTTAAGGGAAAGCATGAAAGAGAAGGAAGGAGGGAATATGACAGATGAAGATATACTGTATGGTGAGAAATTAGCAACAATTCCCATGTTGCAAATTGAGGTTAAAGGTAGCATAGCTAAGTAAATGGTGGTTTCATCTTTGTATTCTTTTATGTCCAAATAAGAATAATTACTGTTATTGAAGATATAAATGAGAATACATTTCATAGTGTTTAAATAATGTGCTATCAACCTGAACACAAAATAGAGCCAAAATACTTAAGGTTTTTTTTTAATAAGAATAAGAATAAACTTGCACACCAGCTGCAATTGGCTCTTTCATGAAGCAGTGTCATTATCATGACTGCAACATATCAGCCTTAGAGAGGCACATTTCATCTGTTTTTAAATGTATCACATTTATAATGCTGTGAATGCCTAATTTCTTTCGTTGTGCATTCACATGGGTTGCCATTTCCTTGGTTACCTTCTAACCATTTCCCCCATGAATGTGGAACTCCTGACCACTTCAGTGAATACTACAATGTGGCTGTCATAAACTCAATCTGAGACCTACACAGAAGTTACAGCCCCCCCCCACTGAATTCAGTAAATAGCATATTGATTTAAATGCTCAGACATATTTATTTATTTATTTATTCCCTGCTTTTCCAAAAACCATTTCCAAAGCAACTTGTTGTTGTTGTTTAGTCATTCAGTCATGTCTGACTCTTCATGACCCCATGGACCAGAGCACGCCAGGCATGCCTATCTTTCACTGCCTCCCGCAGTTTGGCCAAACTCATGCTAGTCGCTTCGAGAACACTGTCCAACCATCTCATCCTCTGTCATCCCCTTCTCCTTGTGCCCTCCATCTTTCCCAACATCAGGGTCTTTTCTAGGGAGTCTTCTCTTCTCATGAGGTGGCCAAAGTACTAGAGCCTCGACTTCAGGATCTGTCCTTCCAGTGAGCACTCGGGGCTGATTTCTTTAAGGATGGATAAGTTTGATCTTTTTGCAGTCCATGGGACTCTCAAGAGTCTCCTCCAGCACCATAATTCAAAAGCATCAATTCTTCGGCAATCAGCCTTCTTTATGGTCCAGCAACTTACATTATAATAAATGAACAACAGGGCTACAATTCCCAGACAGCATGCAACAAATTAGTTTTGTTAGAGCAAGTGTTTCCATTTGCACAAGGGAATTTCTCCTCACCCAGTGCACTGCCCCCAAATCTACTCTGGTGGGTTGGGAAAACACCCAGAACAGATTTAGGAAGCACACAAGGAGAGGAGGTTTTGTTGCTTGTGCCAGTGGAACTACTTTGTTGGATACCATGTCCTATGAATAAACCGTTTCCTTTAAATTTCCATAATTTGATCTGGCTACAAGTCACCTCTGTTATGCAGAAGTTAATTTAAGAACACCTAAAAAATACTTTCCCATGGTCAGACCCCCACATCACATAAAACATTCTTTATTATCTATTTTTAAAACTTAACGTACCACTTTTCATTGATAATTTTATGAATCTCAAAGTAGTTCAAAATATACATAAAACCATTAAAAACAGTAAATAACAACAGCTAAAGCATCTAGATAGTTTTATTATTTCAACAATTACACCAGCAGGAACCAGAAGAAACAAGAAGTCAATATCAACAGTCAGGAAATGTCAGGATAAACAGAAAGGTCTTAAACTTTCTGTGAATGCCCTCCATTATCAGTGCTCATCTGATCTCCATAGGGAGCTCATTACACAAAATAAGTGCCCCAATGGCAACAACTTTTCTTTGAACCTTGGGCAACTGAACTTTGGTGTGTTGCAGGATAGTCAGGAGAACACCACCTATAGATCACAGTGACTAGTACTTGACCCTGATCCTTCTTTCATGTATTACCTCCAGATTAACACTGAATTTTTGGTGGGAAGGTGGGTCCTGCGGTAAGTAGACTGACTAATGATGGGAGTCTCCACAAATAAAAGTTTTTTGGTCTAAAGTTTTTGAAGAAATCTCTAAAATTATTAAGAAACTTATTCAATACATCCCCTTGACTGGTACTCCATTTTTATTTGAGAAAGGTAATAATGGTGTGCACACACACATATATGTATAGAGGATCTCCCTCTCTCTTTCTTTAATTAGTGGCTGCATGCCCCTCAATTGTAGAAAAATGGGAAACTTTGTCTGACCTCCATGATTCTTCTTGGTTGTATAATGTTTGGAATATTGCTCTTCTAGGGGAAAAATGACATGACACATGAGTCTTATGTGGTACTGCGAAACCAGCTTCATTTCAAGCTTCATGGTGGGACTTAATTTCACATACCACTGCAGAAGCATTGTGACAATCCTTGTCACCTGCTTCACTGGTGGTTTTGAATATGTGCTCCTTATTTATTTACTTTTAAAAGATTTGGAGACACTGTTACTTATTTGGTTTGCTAGCACCCCTGTCCTTTTTGTTATACAGTATTGCTATCTTTTGTATTTAGCTTAGGGGGATTTTTTTGCTTTTGAAAACCTTTTCTTATCTGAAAATCAGTTCGAAACGAAAGGAAGAGCCAGAATTGGTTGCAGTTCCCTGTTGAATGCACAGTAGTAAACCTGGGTTTGTTGCTATGTAGTGTGTGAAAAATCTCTAAAGCAGAGATGGGGAACCTGTGGTCAGATATTGTTGGACTACAGTTCCTGCCATCCCCTACCATTGGCAAGGTTGACTGGGGCTGGTGGGAGCTGCAGTTCAAAAATATCTGGAAGGTCACAGGCTCCCCAGCCCTGGTCTGAAGGATCATGGAACCCCTAAAAAGAACAGATACCGTAATCCATCCTGTAATCAACACTTTACAAAAATTGTGTTGTTTTTCTCTTATAAGACATACATTTGAGGGTTTGTAATTTTGTGGGGATTCCCCCCCCCAAAAAAAATTATAATCACTTCATTGGTTCCAGGCTGATTTCTTTCTGGAAAACAAGGTAAGCCGTCAGAAGAACTTCCTGACAGTGAGAGCTGTTCGGCAGTGGAATTTGGACCAAGGAGTGTGGTGGAGTGGCTTGACAGCCATCTGTCAGGAATGCTTTGATGGTGTTTCCTGCTTGGCAGGGGGTTGGACTGGATGGCCCTTGTGGTCTCTTCCAACTCTATGATTCTATGATCCTATGATAAGTGTTGTATCTATAGATCCTATCCCAACTTCGTATTGATAATGCTCTATTGTTTTAATATGTAAATGGCATTTGCAGTTAAAAAGAACAGAAAACCTTACTGATTCATTATGCATTCAAGAATACATGAAAATATTCGCAGAGGAGGAAAGCAAAATAGTTGAGGTCTCTTTTTTTGTATTAATTTCATCTGTCCAAGTCTCACGTAATCATTCTACTTATAGCAATATTTACTTAAGAAATTCAGTAGCCTCTGTTTGCCCTCGAGGCTTTCCCTACTTGTAGAAGTAGAGAGAACAATGTTTGCAAGGTGCCGCTAATGAACACCAAATATAATTACGATGCAAAAATATGGGGGGGGGGATTCAGAAGAAATAAACAAATTTAAAGCCTGAAGCCGATAATTTATGAAATGTAATTAACTCTCTGGCTGTTGTTGTTATCATTATTAAGAGAAAGCATAGTGTGTCTGGGACAGGCTATTTTCACTTTATTTATGCACAGGTCATGTCAAGAAACTGATGTCTTGTTATTATAATTCAGTAGCACTCGAGGACTTGCTACATCAAATAACCACTATGATGTTTGGTCAAAAGCCCTGCATGTGACAAGATTAGCAATACATCTAGCCTTTATATCAGAGAATGATTGATATTATTCGAACAATGTATCTGAAAGAGACACCAGAGAAACTCAAGAAAGTGCTCCCAGGACCAGGAATTCCCACGTGGGTCTCTTGTCTTATGCATTTGGGAGAAGAGAAGCAGCTCAGAACTAGAGCAACTGCCTGCATGCATGAAGGTTTGAGGTTTTCCCCACAATCAAGCAGTACACAAATTTTATGAAATAAATAAATAGGTGGGTGGGTGGCTTTGATGAGGAAGGAAGGGAAGAAGGAGGTGGCTTTGGCAAGCTGTAAAGTCGGGAGTGGGTGTCTTTGGATGGTGGGGTTGGTGGGTTAAGTGGGGTTGGCAAGCAAAGCAAGCAGGGGCACAACCTATAGTAGGCTTAAATTAGGAGGAAGACAGCAATGACGGGAGTGTGTATTGTTTGTTTCACTTCTTTCCTTAGTATATGGAGTGGTATAAAAATAGATCACCTGGAAGAATGTGATATTTCTATACAGTTTGATACTGCAAGCCGCAATCCAGAAAAAGCATCCATTTTTGAAAACCTCTGGGAAAGGTAACATGCCAAAGATAATGATAATTTAATGCCTGTAGTTCAGCAGCTTGTTCTTGACCACCCTGTATCTATAGACACATTCAAGACGTTAATTAATTTTCATCAAAGGCTGTCATTCTCTTGCCATACTTTTAACATAATTGTCCTCCTTCAACAGCTATTTTCACTGTCTTTTGCTTAGATGTAGACAATTGAATCACATTTCCCTAAGTGTGCAATTTTATTTAGTACCGAATGATTGTGTGGAAACGTAAGGTTTATCTTTTCGATGAGAACATTTCCGTCATGCAGCATTTGGCTGAATATTTTAGAACCGAATCTTATTCAAAGACACTGTGGGAATGCAAGATGAGCCTATATATACAGGCATACCAACTGTATTTATGTATGCCACTACAGCAGCTAGAATTTTGATAGCTAAAAACTGGAAGACAGAGGAACTACCAACCATTGAAGAATGGCAGATGAAAATGATGGACTATAAGGAACTTGCTGAGATGACCAGGAGACTCCGTGACCAGAGGGACGGCGCAGCGGGGAAGAATGGAAGAAATTTAAAATATATTTCAAAAATATAGTAAGATTGAAATTTAGAAAGAACATGAAAGAAATGTTACACTGCAGATTTAGAATTGTGTTAAGTGTTAATGAAATGTGAAATAATGAATTAAGAAAATAATTTAAGAAATGGATAAGACTTTTTTGGAAAATATGGTTGACAATGTAAAAAAAATACTAAAGATGAAGGACAATGAACACAGGAAGGGTAGACGTGAGGAAGTCAAGCAACAATGTTAAGGAAAGTAGCAATCTTTAACAAAAGATTTTGTTTCTCATTTTTGTATTTTTGTATTTTGTATAGTTTTTGTTTTAGTATTTGTGGTGTGTTTTTATTTGTTGTATTGGTTCATTTTATGTGTTTTTTCTTTTTGATGTTTTGAAAACTATATATATATATATATATATATATAGGCATACCTTGTTTATTGTGCTTTATTGCACTTAGCGAGTATTGCTCCTTATGAAGACGTGGGTGCAGCTGCAGGCAGCCTGGCCGCTTCCAGGGGAAGGAAGCCACGCCTCTTTTGGCTATGAACTGGTTAGGGCTGGAGCTGGGTTGGAACTCAACTCATTTTATTTCGGCTTTAAGCCCATAAACGTAACAACCAAAAACAGAAACAGAATATCAGACTGGTTTACAATTACTAACAATAAAATTGCTTTAAAAAAATCTGGAGCTGGGTTGCTGTGTAGAGTACACTAGCTCATTGTTTCAGCCAACCAACCATTCTCACCTCCATTCATCCTCTCACCCAATTCCGCCACCGCCACTCCAAATACTAGTCAGCATTCTGTGGTCATTGAAGAATCTTTGAATTGTTTCCCTTCCCCATATTTCTGCAAACTTTAGCTTTTCCCTGAGACTTCCCCTTGTGCGTTGAATCACAGGCCGTCACCACTGAACATTGGAAGTTGAGGGACTGAATGGGCATTCAGAAAAGATTGTTTCCGTGCGCTATATTCTAGTGCTTTATCTGGAATAACAGTTTAGTGAGCACATAGAGATGACTTGTGCACCCATTTGTGAGAAAGACAATTATAGAGGTCACCATTATTATAATTTTTAATGCTATTGTTGTGTTTTTCAATTGAGAGTTATATTCCTGTCACATGTACATATATTGACTATAAAGAACCACAGAGTGTTCTATAAAAATGTCTAAGTAGCTGGTATAAGCCGGTGCATTTTTCTCCAATAGATATTTTGATTTATACCTTTTCCAGCTTCATTCTACATCCTCAAATTAGGCTACATTTACATTTTCATGGCATCCAGCTGCTCTGCAGCCATGATTTATCCACATCCAGTGTAATTAAAGTATTTGTTGTGGGCTCACAGGAATTTTTAGTGGTCTATATTTCTACATTGTGGCGCTCCCCCCCTTCCTAAATTTATTTTATTCATCATCTTAAGAAGCAGAAACAATTACCTCTAAAACTTGGCCCCACAAATAAAAAACCATAGCCCATTTCCAATTTAATATCAAAAATCAATGTGTCTCTTTTTAGGAACTGGAATTTAAATAAATAAAATAACTCTAAATTATGCTTAAAGAACAAAAGCAAAATTTGGAATTATGGATTGCATTTGGAGTTAGCCATGCTTACAGTAGTGTATGCTTGTATGTTGACCAGATAGGAGTAAGGCTCACCTCCTATCTGTAGTTTGTGGAAGCAGCCCAACCTGTTTGTAATCTGCTCTGTGTCATTGCAATGTGATTCATTATTCAGGCCATGAATCTGATCTGTTAAATCTGAAGCTCTGGTCTATTCCCATTGGGTATAACAGCAAATCTAAAATGGCTGTAACTTTTCATATAAGTGGATGAAATTTGCAGGCAAAGGGCCCGTCCATGGCAGGTTATGCAGTGAACCTTAAATTAATATTTTATTTTATTTTAAAAGAAGAAGTCTGATGGGGCTGATGTAAGTTGTAGTATAAAACATTTGGAGAGAACCTGGTTGGAGAAGGCTGACCAAGGATCTCACATGTTAGAATTGGTTATGGTACTCTGTCTTTGTGTGGAAGCTGTTGCAGCATTAAAGGTAAAGGACCCCTGACAGTTAAGTCCAGTGACGAATGACTCTGGGGTTGCGGCACTCATCTCGCTTTACTGGCCGAGGGAGCCGACGTTTGTCCGCAGACAGCTTCCGGGTCATGTGGCCAGCATGACTAAGCCGCTTCTGGCGAAACCAGAGCAGCGCACGGAAACGCCGTTTACCTTCCCGCCGGAGCAGTACCTATTTATCTACCTGCACTGTGAACTGCTAGGTTGGCAGGAGCTGGGACCGAGCAACGGGAGCTCACCCCGTCGCAGGGATTCGAACCACCGACCTTCTGATCGGCAAGCCTTAGGCTCAGTGGTTTAGACCACAGCACCACCCGCATCCCTTTGCAGCATTAGGGTTAACCAAAATAAATTGAACTAAGCTCAAAACTATGACTGTTCCACCTTCTTTTAAGCAGCATAGTGCAGTCAAGGGTGTGTCATTGTGAATCAATTATTATCAAATGGCTAATTTTTCACATTTTAATTGTCAAAAATCTGAGGTGCAATCTCAGGGAGGAGAGGAGCGAAATAGACTGTGGAATACTGTGCTACATCTGAGCCCTAAACTCTGCATTTGCATATTCCTGTTATCCTAGCAAAATTCCTAAGTTCTATGGGTTTGGTTGTTTATATATATATTGCATTGGCCTACCATTGGCTTCACAGTTCCTTAGCAGAATAATAATTCAGCAGGTTGACTTTAGCCATTGGCAGTGATGGCTGCAGTTGATTCATATTTAGACACAATGACCCCTGCTGACCTGTTAGCTAAAGCTCTGTGGTGTATCCCCCCCTCCCCATGCTGACATTTTACCAAAGTCACAGCACTCAGTAAAGGGTGACAGTGTGTGCAAACTTTTAAGAGGATCTTTTGTATTTATATATAGTTTTAATTCTATTGATGTTTAAATCTTTTTAAATGATTGCTTCCCCCCATATTTTAACTGCTCTTATTTTAATCCATAAGCCACCTTGAATCTCTGTAAGTAATAATAATAATACAGCATGCATGCCACAGTTCAAATGGACAAATGTACTGGAGGGGTGGGGTTATGTTTTTCAGATGGCCTGAATGTCTCAATTAAAGCCACTCTCCTGACAACCCACTCTTCCCCCAAATCTTGATCTTCACCTCCCAACTAACAGAACTCTTTCCCGGATTGGACTCCTCCTGGGGTCCCAGATTCTCACCCTCCCCCAGTCTGTTAGGATGCTCCCCCAGGTCAGCCACCTCTGATTCTCCAATTTCTTCCCATTCCTCCTCCTCATCTAACTACCCTCCTCAATACATCTCCACAGGACGCTTGATAATTCTGAAGCTTGCTATGACGCAGACTTTCTTGTTTATAGTATTCTACAGACCACTAAAAGAGACTTAGCAATGCTATTCTGATAATCAAAACAGCATTAATTATTATTTGTTTAATAATTTTTATTAATTTTTGATTATTAAAGTCCAATATAAACCACATTTTATCAATGTCAAGTTGCAATTCAAATTCAAATATATAAAGCCAATTGTACATTTTGTGTGACTTCCCGCGTGCTAGATTTCTAGGTGAGACGATTTTGTTTCATCCTGCTTCCGAGTCTTGATTAATTCAATTACATTCAGTCTTGATCTTAGTCCTTTATCAACAGCTACAGAGTTTTTGACTTCCATTCGAATTAACACATTTAATTTACAAAAAAATTAACTGCAAGAAGAGTTCTGTATCCCAAATATTTCCTGTGTGTGATGTTTATCTTATGCATGTTGTTTTCATTCTTCCTGTTCTCTATCTGTTCTGCGCAGCATCACTACTACTGCTCTTTCAGGCTTTCTTTTCCTTTGTTCCCAGAAAATGAGGCTGTATTTTCGACTGCGTGACACGCCATCTTTTTGTGTGCATTATTGTTTGGGTCTAGATTGAGAGTGAACTCAGCTTTAATTATCTTTAGTTGTATTCCAAAGAGCACTGGTATACTGTTAAAGTTCAGTCACACGGTGTCAGTAAAATGGGCATGGGATGAAATAACAAATTGTTCTCCCATTTGTTAGGTGGGGGAAGTATTAGCAGTATATTGCCTTTTCTTAGACATTATGCTTCCTTCAGCTTCTGCACAGTGAATGTATTGATAGTAACCTTTATCTCCTGGAGCTGTATGAGTCTACCCAAACAGTCTTTGGTTTAAAATCCGGGGGCTGCTACCCAGCATACAGTTAAGTCCCATTGATTGAAATGGGACTTATGTGTGCTTAACTGTGCATTGAATTGTGCTCTAGGCCTCCAATGGAGATATCCGCAGAATCAAGGGATGAATCTGAGTATACATTAGAAACAGCAAAGCACAGAAAGGAGAGAATGTGTCACCGAAAAGGCAGGGAGGGGGCCCTTACTCCAGAAGAAAAGCTAAAAGGTTAGGTGTCCAAACAAAACTCTGGACAGTTTGGCTGTAAACATGCACACAAACAGCCTGTATAACTCCCATTGAATTCAGTGGGATTTAAGTAGGTTAATTCTCTACTAGTTCAATCTTTTCCCCTCATAATAGCTGTATGGGAAAGAGGCTGAAATAAACATAGGCTGATTTGCAATAATATGGGAATAGGCAAGTTAACCAGAGGCTGAAAATAAACCACAATACAAGAAACAAGGCACAGGGAAGTATTGTGATAGTTTTATTTCTTTCTTTATTTCATAAAGTTTATATACCACTTGACTGCTGAAAAAGAACTGATAATGATAACCCAACGTCTACACCAGGGCAGATTACAATAATTAAGACTCAATATTTAAAACAACTTAAAATTACTGAAATAAAGTGGTTCCTAAAAATGGATTATCTCAAGTGTCGAAATAATCTTGAATGTTTTTCATTCCTTCTGAAAAGGAGGAAAGTAGAATTGTGTGCTGTTTCAGTTCTGCTCAGGGAAAATGTAAACATCATTCCTGCGAAAGGTAAAGTAGCAAAGAGCACCCTTCAATCTCTTTTCTCCGTTCATATACAGGCTGTCACCCATGCTTGCCTGAACAGGTTTGCTGTATTACTTTTGGCAAGAGAGAGAGAAGTGCTGTTGAGGCACTAGAAGCAACATGCTGTGCAGCACCAGAAAATACAAATGTTTGCTTAAACTCTGGTGCTAGATGGGCAGATGAGAGTGAAGAATGAGCAGCTCTCATGCAGGACTATCTCCTCCAAGAATGGGGCTTCATCTTGATTCTTCTTTAGATCTGTAAGGAGATGTCCAGGATGCCAGAGATCTCAAAGAAGGCAAAGGAAGCCACAAGCATTAAAATATAAATACAGATTTAAGGGTGTAGGGAGGAGGAAGTAAAAGGAGGAAGCATTATTATTTTATTATTTTTTTGCCTGCAGCACAATCCAGCTGGAGGGGGAATTCCCAAAGGTTTTTTATTATAATTATTTTGACTTACACCCCACCCTTCAACAAGTTCCCAGGGTAGCTTACTAAAAGTCGGAATGACAATAAAATGAACTAAAATAAATATTAAAGCAAGAACATAAAAAACACTACAATATAAAAGCAACATAAAAGGAGTCATTGTGGAATTAAAAGTGACCACCAAGTGGAACAAAATGGCGAGTGTTGCATTGGATTTGGACAAATCCTGAAGTGGACTCCTGCAGACAGATTTGGGACCTGTCTGAGCTGAAGCAGGATGCCTCTGAAGTGTCTTGAACTGAAGAGAAGATCTCTGAAGAGCTTCGGGGCACTTTGGAGATTTGGATGTTTTAAAAAATGCTGCAGACAGAGTATGCAAAAACTGAAACATTGCTTCCCAAGTCCCCCCAAGAAAAACAAAGTGGTCAGGGAAAGAGAGAAGAAAAGTTCTTTCGTGACTGACAGGTTTAGCTTCTAATCGGAGTGAATGGTTTTGCTGCGGCTTTCCAATCACAGTGCTTGAGGGGTGGGGTGTTGAGATATCACCTTGTTTATTGCTTGTTCTGTCTTGCTAGTTCTGTCAGTCGTGCTGGCTTGAAAAATACTGGAGCTTGACAATCACATCTTAAGAAGAAGAAAAAGTCACAACCATTTAAAAAATTTCCTTATGAAAGTGAATAGGGGAGGCACAAAGGGCGGGATTCAATGAAGTTGTTAAATGCATGGAACAAGAGCCACTTCTATCCCTGCACCAATTTACCCTAAAAAATAATAATGCTTTGGGGGTTCGGGAATCCCCAGAATAAAGTTAGGGGGTGTACAGAAGTACATGTAGGGGGAAAGGGGTAAAAATATTGTTGTGCAAACATTCCTCATTTCCATCACATATACCTTACTTAGCACGGCACTGAATTCCACCCATGACTTTGATCTTCCAAATCAGGATTTAGATTTGGACCCTGAGCCAAACTACACAGCTTCCAAAGCACTTTGGACCAATTAATGCACACCTCCAATAAAAAGCAGAGGATTAAAATGCTTGGGAATTATATATTTTTTTTAAGTCACTGCCTGGCTCTGTAGCAACATCTGGGAAAAGCAGTCAGGGTGCCACCACCAAGTGGACTTTCTTGTTGTCACCACCTGCTGCACTTCAGGTGGTGGTGGGTATCCAGCAAAGGTCTCCATTGGAGGTATTTGTCTGTGGCACTGTGCAAGCACACCTGGAGACAAGCAGTCCTTCAGGTATCACAATCCTAAATCACAAATGGCTTTGAACTGAGCCCACAAGCAAAATAGGAACCAGCGCAGATGGCGATTCACAGGTGTAATGTGATAACACACCCCATCACAGTTAACAGCCTCACAGCTGTATTTTTTGGCTAATTACAGTTTCAAAACCATCTTCAAAGGCAGCCTCATGCATAACGCATTAGGGTAATCTAATCTGGTTACCAGGACATGGATAAGAACAAGAAAAATAAAGATTCCTTGCAACATAATCACAGACATGCAAGATTGAAAAGCACAAAGGTTTTGCCTTATGAAGCAAAAAGTACATTTCAGACACAGAAACATTGATCATGAGAACTTTAGAGTAGTCTTGCCGGATCAAAATGCAGATCACTCTAGCCCTGCACTCTGCTTCCAATGTGGACCACATATCCCTCTGGAAACTCACACAGTCAAGCGTGAATAAAAAAATTGCCCCATTGCAGTGGTTTCCAAACTGTGGTCATGGATCTCCAGTGGTCTGCAAGTACACATTTCAAGTGAGAGAGCTCTGCTTGTGAATTGGTTTGGGAAATGCAAATTTGGTGGATTTAAATTTAAAATTTTGAATCAAAGGAATTTCTTCAGCGAAACCTTTGTGATGAAAAGAAAAAGAGAAAACCCTTGGCCACCTCATACAAGAATGTGAACACTGGGAGAAATTCACACTATTTGTGTGTGTGTGTGTGTGTGTGTGTGTGTGAGAGAGAGAGAGAGAGAGAGAGAGAGAGGACTCTTCTTTCAAGGGGTGGGGATTGCAAAATGATGTGGAACCATGGAGAATGGAACTTCAGAGTGGAAAAATGAGAAACTGAGAAAAATCAAAATTGACAGATTCACCTGTCCCTGGAAGCAAGTATCATTGCCGTGAGGAATGCACACTCGTTTGGGAGCAAGTCTATTTAAATATAGTGGGACCTACCTCTCACTTGTTCTGCCAGTTATGGTAGCACTGTGGAGAATAAACTCCCAATTCCTTCTCTCTTTCCTCTGGTATCTCTCACCCTACACCCCCTGCTCTCTCTCTCATCACAGTTTACCTTACACTAAGAAGTAAATTTCTTACTCTAAGAAATTGAACATTAAGAAGTTCAATTTCTTGGCAAGAAAACTCTACATTTTTGATCTTTTGGAAGCATGGGGGAGTGTGGGCTAGGGAGACAAAAAGAGGTGTTCTGAGACTGGAGGGGACAGGGTCTTACAGACTTGTTGGAATTTTCCAGCCACATCTTTGACGGTAGGCCTCTTGTGCAACAACATTGCACATTATTCTGCACATGCCACTGTGCGATTGGAGTGGCAGCTGACCTTAAACGCATAGTTGTCTAAGAGCTGTGAATTTTGGCCAGGCGCCAGGTGAGGAAGCAGAAAGCAAAGTAGCTTTAGGAAGCATGATACCCTCATTGGTCTGTATTACTGCATTATTCGGAGCTTTTCTCACCTAGGTCCGTCCAGCGCCTCCACATTAAAAATAGAAATGATGTACAGCCAGCGCCGTTCAAATTAAAAGACGCAAATGTCAGAAGGGAACATTTCATTTGGCCCTCTTAAAACCTGCTCGGAAGAATACAAACAAGTTGAAGGCTTTCCCAGGGCTCATTAGTGCACACACCACCTTAAACATTCTAGTCAGTGTGCATTTGCTAAAGTGCTCCCTAGTGATCTTGCTTGTGTGATATGAAGAAGGCTTTTCTGGACACTGCTAGTTTAACTACTCCAAAAAGTGTTTTATTTACACCCAGGATGTTGAGCTAGATGAGCCTTTGGGCTGATACAGCAACACTCTCCTTAGGTTGTTATGATGTAGAGGTCCAACAGCTTTTTGTGCTATTTAAGGAAGGTGAATTAGACTGTGGGGATGAGTTACAATCATCTGAGGCAGGATCATCTCAGGTTTCCACAGTGTAATACTCACTAGTGCTAGAGGAAATTATTTACCCTTTGTTTTTTCTTTAGTACCTTAGTATTATTAATTATTATCATTTTCTTGCCCTTCCTCCTAAAGGAGCCAAGGGCAACAAACAACAAAGGAGTAAAGCGATACAATAAAAAAAATTAATACTTAAAAAAATTAAAAGCTTTTAAAACCTCTGAAAAGGTTCTAAAAGCATTGAGAACATTTAAAATATTGGGAATGTTCTTGCTGATCTCCCCTGTGTTTTCTTTCGAGTATAATTCAAGCCTTTCTGGATTAGTCATCATTGTAATGCTAATTACTTTCAGAGTCTAAAAAAATGTGAAAGCGGGTTCTCCTTCATGGAGAGCACGTGTTGTGGTGGGGGCCAGCAAGTCACCCCTCTGTTGCTGGGTGGGATTGTATAGATGGCCACTGCTGTGATTGGGCTCTGGGTGTTGTTGGCGAGATTTCTATGTGGCAATTGTTGATGGACAGCCCAGTGACTATATATTGCTTGGCTCGCAGCGTGATATGCCTCTTTGGTGCGTGCATCGGATCACCCGCCCCCCCCTATTATTAGGCCTCTGCGTATGAACTTGCTATGCCTGTCATAGGGTTGTCTGCTTTGGGGGCAGGGGCCTGGTAGGAATTTTTCCATTTGGCTGATTGGCTGGTGCCATTTGGTTTTCGCCTACTGCGTAGCAATTAGTCACAACTTGTAAGGTTGGCGGTTAGGCATTGGTTATTAATTGGTTGGTGGAGGGGCAGGGTTGGCTGTGGCTGCCCCTCCAATGCTGTGAAGGGACTTCTGTCTTGTCAGGATTCAACCTCAATCCATAAGCCGCCATCCATCCTCCAACCACCTCCAGGCACTCACACAGGACCTTCACCCGCCTTCACTGGTTCCAATTTGAAAGAGAGGTAGAGCTGGGTATCATCTGCATACTGATAAAAACCCAGCCCAAACCCCCTGATGATCTCTCCCAGCGGCTTCATGTAGATGTTAAAAAGTTAAAACTCATCCCCCACCACCACTTTCTGGACACTGTCCAGGAGGAAGGAGCGGAACCACTGTATAACAGTGCTCCCAGCTCCTCTAGACAGTCCAGAAGGATGTTATGGTCGATGGTATCAAAGGCCGCTGAGAGATCCAGCAGAACTAGGACCAGGCTCCTGAACTCAGCACCACTCACTCCTGGAAAAGGAATGGAGCATGCAGCCATAGTGACAGAAGAGGAAGTGGTGGTGGTGGCGGCATACGCAGGTTAATGCAAATAGGAAGGCTAGAATTGCCCGGAAACCTGGAACCAGCACTGCTAGGCATAGGAACCAACTCCTAGGGGCTGAAGTCCTTTCTCTCCCCCCCCCCCCTAAAATATTGAAGCCACCTTAAAGTTGATGGGCATTGCCATTCAAATGATGTGCATGCGCTGTGTCTTGTGATCAATTATGCAGGATGGAGCTTACCTTCTCTCTCACACACACACCCCATGTGACACCCAGAGTTTGCTTGTAGCTTCACATTGCAGAGGAAGTTCAGCATTGCTTTGCAAACTTCTCTTCCCTTACTTTCTTCTCATTAAAGAGGCCTGGTGTTAAATTTCCAAAGAACCCCCAGGGAGCCCTGTAAGACAATTTGAAAAACAACTGTGAATATAGAAGAGGTTTTATATTTATTTTTTTATTTTTTGCTGTAGCAGGTGGGGTGGGGTGGAGGAGTTTAAAGACGGGTAATACCCATACACATGAAATCTTACACGTTTGCTTTTTCAAGTGAAAACCAAAATAGTCTCCCAATCAATTATTTCAACTCCTGTAAAGCACAAATTTTAGAACATTTCATTGCCGTTTGAAATCTGGCAATTACAGCTGCATTAAACAGTAAAAGGAACATAGGTTAGAAAACAGGGGAAAGGGAAATTAATTTAGCAAGTTTTTTTTCCCAGGAAAAGAAATGCAATGATTACTTTTTTATGAAGACACTACTATCTGCTCCAGCATGCATGAAAGAGAAAGAAAAAAAAATCCACTCATGGCAGCAATATTTTTTTTTATCCCTTTTATAATTAGCAAAAAGTATGTCAGTCTAGAAAGGCAGCATTTTTCTTATCACTAAAAATAATATTCTTTAATGCCACTATTTCTCCTCATCCACATGACTGCCAAATGAGGTCCTCTTGACCTTTCTGAAATGTATGCATTTTTGTAGCTGGACTAATTAGACTTTGACCTGTTCAATGAGGGTGAAGAACTTTCGCCAATAAATGCTTACAGAAGAGAAAAAGAAGAGGAGATTATCTGAGATAGGACTCTCTAGATTTGACAGTTTACTTGGGTGCCCTGTTGGCATTTTACTCTCCATGATTGCAGATTCATAGATAGTGAAGAAAGATATACTATTTGCCTAGATTCCTCCTGGCTTTTGTATATCCACTGTTAATACAAGGGCTGACAGAAATGTGGATTTTGGAATCCCTTGTGTGGGAAACTTCCACCCACATGATCCCTGAAACAAGCTACTACAATAGGACATTTAACTGGAGTCCAACCAAGCACTGTTCTGTGTCTGTATCTGAAGTCTCCCAGGCAGTGGCATATGGGGGGGGGGGCAGAGGGCAGTTGTCCCAGTTGCAAAATTGGAGGTGCAAAATTTCAAAAGAAAAATACAGTGGTACCTCGGGTTACATACGCTTCAGGTTACATACGCTTCAGGTTACAGACTCCGCTATCCCAGAAATAACGCTTCAGGTTAAGAACTTTGCTTCAGGATAAGAACAGAAATCATGCTCTGGCGGCGCAGTGGCAGCGGGAGGCCCCATTAGCTAAAGTGGTGCTTCAGGTTAAGAACAGTTTCAGGTTAAGAACGGACCTCCGGAATGAATTAAGTTCTTAACGCGAGGTACCACTGTAAACCATTTTGAGGTTTGTTTTTTTAAAAACAACAACAACAATCAAGCGGTGTAAAAATTTCATGAAATTAATAATAAAAATAAACAGCTGCCACTGCTGTCCCCTCCCCAGCTTCCCTCTGCCAGCTGGGAAGACCTACCACCATTGCTGCCCCCCCAACCCTGACATGAAACATGGGTTACGGGGTGCAATACTTGCCCTGGGCGCTGGCAACACCCGCTACACCACTGCTCCCAGGATGTGCCCACTAAGAGATTATAGGAAGAAATTTATGGTAAAAAATAAAGGTAATTTTAACAAGTAAGCCCTGTTGGGACTGGGAACACAGTACTGTAAGCACAAATCTAAGGAGGAGTCAACAATGAGAGACTGAAATTGGATTGGGTAAAATCTAGAGAAGTTCTAGTGAGTGGTAGATTTAAGCAGGCAGTTAAGGATGACTCATCTGGAAGGGTCCCTTCTAACTCTATAATTCTATGATTCTGTGCCATCTGTAGCTTATCTTCCTATGGACACCACTTATAGACATATAAATATGATTGAATAAACAAGAAGAGCCTGCTGGATTAGGCCACTGGCCCATCTGGTCCTGCATCCTATTCTCACAGTGGTGACCCAGATGCATGTGGGAAGCACTCAGTTTATCATACCCTGTCAAGCCATTCAGATGACTGAGCTCAGCTATTTGTGAGGGGCATTGAGGTTGCCTCTTTGAGAGGCTCTTGGGCAACTTTTGGTTGATGGTGTTTCTCAATAAATCTTCAGGTTAATTATCCACCCTTGCAAAGGAAGTATTTTTCCTCAGTTGGGATGGAACATTTTAATTGCAATCAGGCTGGGTGCCTTGTTTCTGAGTAGTGTGTCCTAAGTTACATGTCTACATCTGCAGAACCTGAAGATGGAACTGTGAGTTTGTATTGAGCACATACTCCCAAGCTCAATTCACTGCTCTGCAAATGTTGCATTTGAATTCTCCCTTAAAACATGCATCTGAGTTCTTCTTCCAGTTGCCCTTTTCCCCAAACCAGGAATTACATATTTTGAGAGGAATTCAGTACTGAGTTCAGGCGATTGTACCATCAGGACAAGCATCTCAGTTCACAGACCAAATGATCCCTCCTATCCTTCCCCTGCATGCTGTTCCGGGGATTTCCCCAAACTTGCCCCAAGGAGAAGTGGAAGGGCCCCATTGCACAAGCCAAAATCCTTCTGCAGGACTTCCGCTAATGGGACTAATAGTTGAATTCTGCCCTGTATTTATTTTAATGGGGTGGAATGCATGCTAAGCTCCCCCCATCAATTAATAAAAAGAGAGTCTGCAAATCTGAAGGGTCAGGTGGAGGTATTCTAGGAATGTGCACTAAACATGGCATGGTTGCTGCTGGTGGACTGTCGGGGTTTGGGTGCTGGAGCTCCTCGTGCACGGCCTTGGACTGGTTATGCACGAGGTACCAGTTGCGGGGAAAGCGGCCAGCGTTCCGCGTGCTTTTGAGCACGGTCGCCGGCCAAGCCTCACAGTCTGAAGGATGTTGAGTAAGCCAATTGACGACTCCGAAAGTTTGTGAGTTCCTAGTTGCCTTCTTAGTGAAAAGTTGCCTCGTGAAATAAAATATATACCCTGACTCTGAATCGGCGGACCAGCTTAAGGAAATTAAAATTTTTTACTTTACTCCCCCCTTTCAACCCCAAAGGAAGACAGACACCGGTTGTATCTTTAGTGGCTTCGGCAGAACACGCATAGGCTCGTCCCCTAAGCTAAGTTCTCCTAAGCTTAAAGTCCCTGCGCGCCCAATCTTCCGCGAGGCTAACTAAATAAACTAAAACCGAAATATCTTCCGCGGGCCTAACCCTAGGCTAACCTAAAAGAACCTATCTAAAACTAAAACCGAATGATCTTCCGCGACCTAACTCTAACTAAGGAGAAAAAAACCCATCCAACCCATCCAGCCCGCTCCTAATCCCTTAAACTAAACTTGACTTAAACTAAAACCCAAACTGAACATGAACGAACTCCCCTGCCTAAGCGGGGTGCCTCTGCCTTTTATTAGGGAACAAACGTGACATCATCATTAATGCTTTAACCAATAAAATCACTGTTGCTGCCCTCCAAAAAGGCGGGAAGCAAGTTTAACGCTCATTAACAACTTTGAACATGACCGGATCTATAAAATAAAGGCGGATTAATCTCATAAGTGAACCACACTATTCATTCATGCTTTCACTTTCGCTTTTGCGCGCAATCATACCAAAAGTAGTTCTCGAAAAACTCATAAAATAACCAAATAAATATGAATCCATGGCGGATCCGTGAAACGTATTCCGACAGTGGACCAGCCCCAGTGAAATGACATCCTTTTGGATCACTCCTTTGGGGTGTGAGAAGGGTAAGGACAATTGGATGTAGAATTGCTCCCCGTGACGGGGTGAGCTCCCATTGCTCAGTCCCAGCTCCTGCCAACCTAGCAGTTGGAAAGCATGTCAAAGTGAAAGTAGATAAACAGGTACTGCTCTGGCGGGAAGGTAAACGGCGTTTACGTGCACTACTCTGGTTCACCAGAAATGGCTTAGTCAGTGGTGTAGGAAGGGCGGGGTGTAGGGGGCACTCCACCCCATGTTCCAGGGGAGGGGGTGACACTCCCCGGCCCCTCCCCCGCCGCCCAGCTCCCCGTCTGTGCTTCTTTATGGACGGGGTAGCCCCACGACCCGCTGCTCACTCGCCGCCTCGCAGCAGTGCCGGCCGGATGCATCTGGCTGGTGCTGCTGCTCCCGCGGCAAGCTGGCGAGCAAGTGGTTGGTCGTGGGGCTGCCTGACCCGCCGCTCACTCACCGCCTCGCAGCAGTGCCGGCCAGATCCACTACGCATGCCCAGGCAGCGCGGAGGCTTCCTCCACCACTGGGCTTAGTCATGCTGGCCACATGACCCGGAAAAACTGTCTGTGGACAAACGTCAGCTCCTTCAGCCAGTAAAACGAGATGACCGCCTCAACCCCCGAGTCATTCGCAACTGGACTTAACTGTCAGGGGTCCTTTACCTTTACCATTTAGGTAATAGACTGAGGCAACCATGGGGAGGATGGGAGTTAGCCTGGCTTCCAAGTGATAGGTGGTATGCAGGGGAGCTATGTCTGTGGTAAGAGCATGAATAAAACACATTGGTGGATATTTTGTGGTTTTGCTATTGTTTTGACTGGTTAACGGATTAATATAGCATGGCATCTCTCATTCAAACCCAATATAAGGTGCCATTTTATCTGTTGTCTGCTGGAAGCTGACTTGCAACAGAACATTGCCATAGTGTTCTACTCAAGGGTATTAATGCCTCGAGTATCACAAAGAGTTAAAACTCCAGAAATGCACTATTCAACTAAAAGCTTTACTGCTGACTGTATTAGGGCTGAATTGTCTTCTTCTGCTTTACCGCTCCAGCCATAATATTGACTGCTGTGAATCAGCAAATCCGAAAGGAATCTATTCTTTACTTTATTTCTCCTCATTGCTCTTTCCCCACGGCCCTGTGTACACTGCTCCAAAGCAGGAGGGTTTGAAAACAGCTTCCTTAAGCAAACAACAACTGTCAGGTGGAGAATCAGACAGCAGGGGATATTATGGAAAGAGAAGGATGGCTCCTGTGGTATGCTCTGCCTTGGCAGTTCAAGGCCCTCAAATGTAGACTCAGTTTCTGAACTGTGAATTTCCCCTGGAGACATGCTAGAAGCTATTGAATAAACTCAAACGTAAAAAGAGGCACTGTGCTGTTGGCATTTGGTGGCGGGTTGATTGCGGCTCCCTGCTACTCCTTCTGTTTGAAATGGAGACTCCTGAATGCTACCAAAAATGAATTCAAGAAATGGGGAAAATAAATTATCGTCGCTGTTGTCAAATACCATAAACTCAACTAAAGAAGACATGATTAGGGACTGAAGGTGCAAAAAGGCACATTTAGTTGAAAGGATGTAGAAGCACTTGGCGATATTGCGCAGCATATTGCAGAATTAGATTTGCACAGCTGTGTGCGAATAACAGCCTTCAGCTTATTTTTTTTAATTATTAATAATAATTAGTGTATTCAAATATCTAACATAGCCCCACAACAATGGATCAGGTGACATTAGTTCACACACACTGAGGTCTATTCACATTCCAAGAATATGTGGGTAGGATTCAGGCTTCATGCTCCCTGCATCATCACCACCGCTTCCATTTCTGTCAATAATGTCCCAATCCTCTCCACTTCCATGCATTCAGCACAGAAGTCCAAAGGGTATTTATGGCATGTTCTTCTGAACATCATCAGAAGCATTTACTTGATCAGGAACATTGAACAGAAGTAAGTCTAATGTCTGAATGTATGCAGAAGGTTAGGAGGGAAGCTGGAATGGATGAGTAAACGAAAATGTAACAATAAGTAGGAACATTCTATATGTGGATGGGAAATCCTAGCCTCAGGAATAATCTTTGATTGTTGGGAACCAAAAGGGAGAGATGAATGGCAGAACAAAGAGTCATATTTGGCCTTGGTCATACGGTGATATGAATGTATGGATAACAGGGGGTGATATCACAACCACTGGCCACATCCCCCCTATGTTCATCCAAAGCTATAAACAAAGACATTGCTCAAGGACAAAAAGGGAGGTTATCAGGCAAGATAAAATTCCCCTCCTGGTGAAGTTATTGGCTTTCATCTTCACTGAGAGGACTACATTTATTTAATACTGTGTGGAATTATCATGTACTGGGCCCCTTGTCAACAAGGTCCCCAGACTCTTGTCTTCTTCTTCTTCATCATCATCAGTAGTAGTAGTAGTAGTAGTAGTAGTTGAACAGACATTTAGGCAGGAAGTTATAAAACATAATGTGGAGGTAACTTTAATGCTTTGGCACTCAATCACTTGATCACTTAATCACTGTTCCCAAGTAATCGGCGGAGGGAATGTTGACCACTCCCAATTCCAGAAGGGGCCCTCTCAGAGCAGCAGAAAAATCAGGAGAAGCTAGATGTAGAAGGATACCGGGGTATGTTTGTTTTAGCACTTTCCTTGTGTCCACATAATTTCATTCACATTGCAGGCGCGCTCCCTTTACAAGATACAATACAACTAGTTGGCTTTGGTATGTTTACTCAGAAGTTACTCCCTTGAAATAAATGAGGTTTTCTTCCTATTAAGAAAAAATTGTGATATTGTAATCCCCCACCCATTTGATTTTCCATATCCCTCACAGAGCCACTACCATTTGCTTCCATGCAGTTCCGACCTCCTTGCCCTGGTCTTAGACTTCTTCAGGAAGGACTCCTGCTTCCAGCCCAGTTGGCCTCAGCTTTCCTGTTGTCTAGCTTGAATGTAGTGGCTGCAGCGACTCATGAACTGTTACTGAGGCTGTATTTATTTTCTACCTCAATGAATATATATTCTTTACTCTCAAGTAAAAGCCTCTATCATTATGGTCAGGGAGGGAGTCAGGATGCCTGCTTGAAAAGTGAAAGAAGGTTCTCCGGATAAATAGGTGGGAAGGTGAGCACTGGGAATCCTTGTCACTGTTTTATATATGTATGTATGTATTGTACATGTATTTGTATGTATGTATGTACAATACAATATTTATTGTATTGTATTGTATTTACCAAAACTATTAATATACCACCCTTCATTATGAAATTCTAGGGCAGTTCACTATTCTGCGTTCTCAAAGGGCGTGACCATCCCACCAAATAAAATGAAAGGCCGATGGAATGATTTATAGCGATTTCCCCATCTCTATATTTAGGCCAATTTCTTAATATGATAACAATTTTGGAACTTTGGTCTGGATACAGTGTGCCTATATACAGTGTGCTGGAATATCTGCAATAAAATCTAATACAAGGGCTTCACTGCAGTGCAGTTTTACATAAGGGCTTGTAGGAGCAGACAGAATGTTATTAGACCATAAAAGCACATCAGGCTGATTTATGGTTTCTGATCAAGGTTTCTGTGAAAATTACTCTGCATCACCAGCTCAAGGTGACTGCTACCATTAATGTGTGGAAAATAAATGAGATGGGGAGGCAGATATCAGAAGAAGTGGCAGGAAGCGGTGAGCAAGTATATCCAGCACTGGCTTCCCGTTTTGTTTTACAGTGCACGGAACACTGTCATCCAAATGGTTGCTTTGGGGCAGAAAAGGCAATTCTTGATAATTAGATCTTATGACATGGAGCTGCTGCTTTCCTGAATCCAGTATGTAACAGTTATCAGGTAAAATGCCTCTCTCTACATGTCGTCATCTTTCTATTATCCTAGGAATGTAGGAAGTGAATTATAGAAAAATGCTGTAATCCTGAAAGTATTTTGCTGAGTGGAAAAAAACCCCTCAAAACACCACCTAGGATTCTTCAGAATAATCAAAAGAAAGACCTGTTTTTGGATATGAATGAGTGTGTGAACAATCTGACTATTAAGTCATTTCATACAATGATAAGGGTTTGTCCAACTTGCATATAGGCATATGAAGTAAAGTAAATTAGATTAAATTAGAAAGTGTAATAGAATATTGTCAGCCAGAACAGGGTAGCTAGCACTTAGTGTTGGACTTGAACCAGGAAAACAAAGATTCGGATTCTCACTCCTCTATGAAACTTATTAGGTCAGTCACTATGACTCACCCTAATCTCCCTCACAAGGTTAGTGTAAAGATAACATGGAGAAGAACAATGTGCATCTTGAAGCTTAAAGGTAAAGGGACCCCTGACCATTAGGTCCAGTCGTGTCCAACTCTGAGGTTGTGGCACTCATCTCGCATTACTGGCCGAGGGAGTCGGCGTACAGCTTCCAGGTCATGTGGCCAGCATGACTAAGCCGCTTCTGGCGAACCAGAGCAGCGACGGAAAACGCCGTTTACCTTCCCGCCTTCCTATTTATCTACTTGCACTTTAACATGCTTTCGAACTGCTAGGTGGGCAGGAGCAGGGACTGAGCAACAGGAACTCACCCCGTCACAGGGATTCGAACTGCCGACCTTCTGATCAGCAAGCCCTAGGCTCTGTGGTTTAACCCACAGTGCCACCTGCGTGTTGGAAGCTTAAAAACACACAAATTAGGGGCTGCCACCCCTCCTAATCTTGCCAACCCCAACCATCTGCCAATCCCTTTGCCAACCATCAGCCAATTCCAGTGTGGTATAGTGGTTAAGAGCGGTAGACTCGTAATCTCGTGAACCGGGTTCACTTCTTCGCTCCTCCACATGCAGCTGCTGGGTGACCTTGGGCTCAAAACGGCTAACAATCTCCTTTCCCTTCCTCCCTCACAACAAATACTCTGTGAGTCATACTTCTTTGAAGTCTCGGCCCCACTCACCTCACAGAGTGTTTGTTGTGGGCAGGGGCATAGCAAGTGGGGCATAGGGGGCGTACTGCACCAGTTTCCATAATGGAGGGGGTGACAAATTGTCAACAATTACTGCCCTACTAGGGTGGTTCATAAAAAACTTTTTTAAAAAAATGCCTGCTCCACAGGTCTTCTCTTACTATACTAGGGATTATATAGCTGAGAGCCAGTGTGGTGTAGTGGTTAAGAGCGGTAGACTCGTTATCTGGGGAACCGGGTTCGCGTCTCCGCTCCTCCACATGCAGCTGCTGGGTGACCTTGGGCTAGTCACACTTCTCTGAAGTCTCTCAGCCCCACTCACCTCACAGAGTGTTTGTTGTGGGGGAGGAAGAGAAAGGAGAATGTTAGCCGCTTTGAGACTCCTTTGGGTAGTGAAAAGCGGGATATCAAATCCAAACTCTTCTTCTTCTTCTTCTAGGGATTATATAGCTGTATATGAAATTTCATGCATATTGGTTAATATCTTGACCCTCCTCCAGCAAAATAGCTGTTTACTTGGCTGTTTTCCTATGTCGTGAAGGCTGAAATTTCAGTTCAGTGGAGCACTTACTGTTCCCAACCCTAACCCTGTGGAAAGCCATTTAATTAGACTTTAATTTGATTTTGAGATGTTTTTAGGAGGTAATTTAATTATTGTTTGATTTTATATCAATGTTATGTATCTGATGTTAGCCACCCTGAGCCCGACTTCGGCCAGGGAGGGCGGGATATAAATAATAATAATAATTATTATTATTACTTGTTATTATTCCTTTGTAAGAAAATACGAATAACTGGGTACCACCTGACCTTCCTACGCCTCTGGTTGTGGGGAAGGAAGGGAAAGGAGAATGTTAGCCACTTTGAGACTCCTTCAGGTAGTGATAAAGTGGAATATCAAATCCAAACTCCAACTCCTCCTCCTCCTCCTCCTCTTCTTCTTCTTCTTCTTCTTCTTCCTCTTCTCTTCCCCCACAACTGGCCAATCCTTCTTCCTTTACACCTGACCAAACCCCATTCTTTTTACACATCATCACCCCTCACCTATCCCTTCACAGCAAGCCCCAGCTCCCAATCACTTTAATAAGAGCTGGAAGGCACTTCAGAGAACGGTTTGCCAGACTGCTCTCTGAAGTACCTCCCACTGACCTTAAAATGCCACCACCAATTGGGGGCTATGCAAACTGCAGTGTGACAAAAACCTTACAATTTTATTACATTGTGTGTGTGTGTGTGTGTGTGTGTGTGCGTGCACGTGTGTGTGTGTGTATTTCTGTTTCAAAGGAAGATATATTCTATCTTGCTAATAAATACATTACTAGGAGCTTTTGAAGCATTCTCAGGGAATGCTTGGAGCTACCTGAAGGTGCGTCTCCACCCCCATCGTTCTTCCCGGACACTGAGGTTCAGTGCCAAGGGCCTTCTGGCGGTTACCTTGCTGCAAGAAGCCAAGTTACAGGGAACCAGGCAGAGGGCCTTCTCGGTAGTGGCGCCCGCCCTGTGGAACACCCTCCCACCAGATGTCAAAGAGAAAAACAACTACCAGACTTTTAGGAGTCATCTGAAAGCAGCCCTGTTTAGGGAAGCTTTTAATGCTTAACAGATTATTGTATTTTAACATTCTGTTGGAAGCCGCCAAGAGTGGCTGGGGAAACTCAGCCAGATGGGCGGGATATAAATAATAAATTATTATTATTATTATTATTATTATTATTATTATTATTATTATTACTACTACTACTACTACTACTACTACTACTACTACTCTGCAGCAGTGAGGAAATAAAATACCACTGGCACGGATACTTGTTCATTTGGACAAGTAAGGCTGAGAGACCAGGATCCCTCATAATGCTCCAAAGAAAAAGGAAAGGGTATAATAATAACAATGACAAAAACCAGATAATTTGCCTAGTGTCATTCATGCTTGTTCCACATTCAGGGGCAAATATTATGTGGTTGAGCAGCAGCAAGGATCAGGCTTTACTTGCCCTGACCTCCTCCCGACCTGAGGAGGAAATTGGAAGCATCTACTTCCTGGTTTAAGCTAACTTTCTTATTACATCCAAACTGGGAACTCTGCTTCTTTATCTATTCCATTTATATCTCACCTTTCCTTCATGTTGTCCAAGGTGGTGAACAGGGTTCTCTCCTTATCTGTTTTATGATCACCCTGGTCTCCCAGGTCCTAGTCTAGCAGTCTGACCACTACTAGCTCTCCACTACACCATACTGTTTGGTTATGGTTTGTTGAAACAAGCCAGGATCATAAATTATGCCTTGATCCTGGCTTGTTTCAATTAGCAAACCACAAGTTTGTCCTTTTCAGCAACAACAATAAAGTGTGGTTAATTTAAAATCAGGCAGCAAGAGATGTTTGCTATCTGCTCTTGACCAGTCTGGAAGAGGAGAAGGCAGGGAGACACACAAGCACAAAGCTTATTCATATATTGCTAAACTATGATTTAGCATTATGTACAAATCAGGCCATTGTTATGAGCTGTACAGTCGTACCTCAAGTTACGTATGCTTCAGGTTGCATACTTTTCGGGTTACGAACTCCTCTAACCTGGAAGTGCAACCCGACAAGAGCAAGGACGGCCTCGGAGCTGAGAGAGATCCCGACTGAACGGAATGGTGCTTCACCGGAAGCAGCTGCAATTTGTCCAAGTCTTTCCAAGCACCCCTCCCTGCAGCTATTGTGGTGAAGAGGCTGATGAAAGGACAGGAGGAAAAACAATTGGGAGAAGGTGCAGTTGCTGCATTTCCTCTTCAATCAATCATTTACATGGGGCAGAGTGCATCCCAGGGTACAACCTGGCAACCTTAGGTCAAGTCAAGCTGGCCTAGCAGCAGTGCTTCTAATAATAATAATAATAATAATAATAATAATAATAATAATAAATTAACAAAAAAGTTTAGAGGTACTCTCATTTGCTTACTCATATTGAAATACTGCCTCTCAATGAAGCCAAACTTAGATTGACAAAATGTTTAGGAATATGTGTACCCCTGTGTACCCCCAGAAAAAAGGCACTGCCTAGCTGGATGTGTTGAAAAGCAGGATAAAAATAGAATAGAATAGAATAGAATAGAATAATAATTTATTGGCCAAGTACATTTTTCAATATACTTAGAATTTGCTTTGGCTACATTACAATGTAAAATACATTATACAAACAATAGTAATTTACAGAGCAAGAGCCGAGGCTGCCCTTCTCGGCGCCTCTTAAGCTGTGTTGGTGAGTGTAGGCCCGCCTCCTAGGCCCGATGGAGTTGGCTGGAGGAGGGAGCGGTCTTCCCAGACACTCAAAGCAGCAGCAACAGCAGCAGTGTTCCGGAGGCTTCTCTTGAGCCTCTTAAAAGCTGTGGCGGTTGAGTGTTGGCCCGCCTCCTAGGCCCGATGGAGTTGGCCGGAGGAGGGAGCGGTCTTCCCAGACACTCAAAGCAGTAGCAACAGCAGCATAGAATGGAATGAATAGATAGATTAGATTAAAAAGATTGTGTGTGTGTGTGTGTGTGTGTGAGTGTGAGAGAGAGAGAGAGAGAGAGAGAGAGAGAGAGAGAGAGAGAGAGAGAGAGAGATGAAAAAGTAAAAGGAGGTGTTTTGAGGGCCAAACTTTATATGATGCTAAAAATCCATTGGGAGGTGGGTGGTGCTGTGGTCTGAACTACTGAACCTCTTGGACTTGCCGATCAGAAGGTCTGAATCCCCACAACGGGGTGAGCTCCCACTACTTGGTCCCAGCTCCTGCCAACCTAGCAGTTCAAAAGCACGCCAGTGCAAGTAGATAAATAGGTACCGCTCCGGCAGGAAGGTAAACGCCATTTCCGTGCACTGCTCTGGTTTGGGTGTTCCGTTGCGCCACAAGCGGCTTAGTCATGCTGGCCACGTGACCTGGAAAAACTATCTGCAGACAAACACTGGCTCCCTCGTGCCACAACCCCAGAGTCGTCTGCGACTTGACTTAACTGTCAGGGGTCCTTTACCTTTAGCTTTAAACATCAATTGTCATTTTCGTTCTCTCATTTTATTTGTCTCTGTGTCTTATCTTATTTGTCTGCTGTGGTCTTCTCTCTATCCTATGGGCTAGCCACATAGTCAAGTTCCTATGCCTACTCTCCAGTCTTCCTTCCAAATTCATGTCTTCAACACTGCCTTTCCAAAGGCAGTGTTGTTGTTTTTCTGGCAGTAATGGTATGCAGTACTGGTACCTTTTTTCTAGGGGAAATAGAAGCACTGATTCCCCCCACCCCACCCCACCCCACCCCACCCCACCCCACCCCACCCCACCCACAAAGAGAAAAATCCCTCCTTGAGTTGAGTGAGTGTGCACAGTCCTTTTTTCTGGTGGTACTCAGGGGTACACAGTACTTGCACCTTTTTATAAACACTGCCAAAGACGATACCAGTATATATTTGCTCAGCTGTTCTGTTAAATATCTGTAGATTCCCTTCCCGTTCCTCTAAATTTTAAAACACGTAATCTAGATGTTTTCAAACGTTGACTGCCTTACCACCCATCTGGAGTCTATCAGTAGCTGCTCATGCAGCTGTCTTGAGCAGCTGATTCCATTATTATTAAGGGTACATTTTCAAAGCGCCGTGCGAGATGAAAATCCATAAATCCCAGTTTTCAGAGATTTGTGTGCATTCCCTCTCCACAGTACTTTAGAAATGGAAACCGGAATGCCCTTGAAGTCTTTCTATCAACTGACCCCCATCATAATATGTGCCTCTACAGTTTGTTTGCTTTTTGCCTCCAAATAGGCTCTTATTCCGTAGCCTGCACAGCAGATGTTTGGTAACTGCTGTTAACCTACGAGGTGGTACAGCTAAAAACCGAAGCTATATTTGGAACATGTTTAGCCAGTCCCCACAAAAAGTAGCTGGGGGGGGGGAGAGGACTTTATTCTATGTACCAGGGTAATTAGCTTGTGTTGCTAATAGGGTGGATTTCCTGGTACTTAATTGAAAGCAGGTGGATAATTAAAACAAATATGTATCTAATCAAGAGCCTGGCGTCAGGCAATATGATGCCTGATTCATCTCAGGATAAAAACCGAGCCTTCGCCCCTTCCTCCCCCAGCCAGTGCACTTTGGAAGCTAATGCGAGAGAGGGCAGGAGAGTTGGATCCTGTTGAGAGCCTAATTAGAATGTATGTTGAGACAGCTCTGAGTTGAAACACGGTGCCGAAGTTTTCATTTGCCTCGCTCGTAACCTGCAATGGTATTTCACGCCACCTGAAAGCTGCCTCGAAATAAACTGACCCATAGGAAAAACAACAGCAATGTACGTAGAAACCTATAGTCAACTACATCTTAAATGCCGACTTCTGGGCACCTGTAGTGGTACTCCAATATGTTTCGTTAATTCTCTGGCACTCGAAAAGGTTACAGTGAATGGGTGCATAGGAAGCTGTGTGACTGGCCACATACTGCAAATTATAACATTCAGTTTTCTATTAGCACTCCACATGCAGCTTTGGTTAAAAAAACAAAACAAAAACAAAAACTCCAGCAAACGGAGCAATAAAGGCTGAAAAACAAATAAATTTCTGGGCCTTTATGTTAAATGCAAAATTCCACCTGATACAACTATGAAGCCTATGCTCTCCCTCAAACACCCTTCTCAGAAGTTGTTTGCTGAGCCTTGATTATTTATTCAGGCTCCATACAGGTGCTGGCAGAGGGCTTAAATTCAGCTCCCTGGCATGGCTCTGAAAAGCAGGCTTGCAGCAGGATTTCTGTTATTTTGAGGGAAGAAAGGGAAATTAACTAACTGTGCAAGCAAAATTGCACAAGTAGGCTGGTGGGCACAAGAGACAAGGACTTTTCTGTGGTGGCCCCTTCCCTCCCTATTTGTAAAAGGAGTGTAAAGCCCTGGATGTTTCAACCTATTTTTAACTGATGCTGGTTTTATATTGTACAGTTATGGATTGAACAGTTACTAAGGCTTTTTTATTTGGAATTCAGTAAGATCGTGAAGTGTTCTTACCTCAGTATCAGGACTGTGATCCACTGTGAAGCAGAGTAATGAAGCCACAAAGCATAATACACCAGCAATTAGATGAGATTAAAGGAAATGGGTTTTATCAAATCAGAATTATTATTTTTTCACTCTCTGTGAAAAAGGGAAAAATGGAAGCGAGCACAATAGTGGTGTAGAATAAATGAATGAGGAAGATAATGTACACTCAGGTTATTTTGAAGCCTTGGCTTTAACAGGAAGGATGAATCTTAAAGAAAAATAGGTTCAGAAGAGACGTACTGTATGCAGAAGTGTGTGTGTATGTGTGTGTGTGTGTGTGTGTGTGTGTGTGTGTGTGTGTGTGAGAGAGAGAGAGAGAGAGAGAGAGAGAGAGAGAGATTTGTCCTCTTCCAAACTTCCAACTCTTCCTCTTCCAAACAATAATAAATGGTGCCGATGGCCTTCCTGGCAAATTATTTTGAATCAAGATTAGTCAAGAAGGTGATAGTGTTCCACCAGGCATTACTATATTAGCATGGCACAGGCATATTTTCTGCTCTGATGTAAGACCTGGCTGTACACCAGAGACAGTTATCAAGCTCAATTCTTCGTCTTAATTCCCACTTTTCAAGTATAGTTGGCATAAATGACACCATATAGCAAGGAGCAGACAGCCAAGAGGCTTGGCTCAAAAATTGGCCTCCTATAGCACTCAGCTGAAATGGCCTTGGCGTCTTGCACTGCCTTCCTTTATCCAGACATTAGTGTGCATGCTCACAGACAAAACTTTTCTACTACTGTATTTATTGTTTGGTCTCTAACAGCAGTAATCCAAAATCTGCTTACCCATTTCTGAAGATCAAATGGCACAGAAGACTGATAAATATATAGACAGGGTTGTTCTCAACGTGAGATTCTCTTGCACATCTTCTTTAGCAAGGCTAGGATTCTCACCAGTCCATAATTCTTTTTAGGATCGTTCATATTTTCAGAACTCCATCCAGGATAATTAGTAAGGCTATTATATAGGGAACTGTTTTGCATTAAGGCAGAACTGTACTAGGAAGAAAGATCTGGAGCAACATTATGTATCCTTAAAAAAAAAAAAATCCAACCCAAGCAGTCTGTTTTAGAAGCTGAATAGTGTCATTGTGTTAATTATTTGAACCGCACATGAAAACTGCTGCATAAGCTAATAGATTATCTCTTTTTGAACTCTGCATTTAATCATTAACGTGATGTGAAAATACAGTTATGCTGCAACTGCAAAAAGCTTCCTGGTATCTCTCTTGTTTTGCCCTACTGACATATCCAAGGATAGGATGGATGATTAAGGGCAAGAATGGGGAACCTGTAGTGTTCCCAGATTTTGTTGGACTGCAGCTCTCATTGGTTCTAGCCAACATGGCCCACAGTGGTGGATGATGGGAGTTGTAGTTCATATGGAGGGCAGGTTCTTCATCCCTGGTTTAAGGCCTTTTTTCCTGGAAATGATTTCATATGTGGTCCAGAATGTATCTTTCAGCCAGCAAACAAGAGGAATATAATATTTTGTTGCCATAGAACCTCATTGCACCTTCACTTTGGGACCCTACGTTATCCACCTGGGTCAAAAGTCTCAATTTTGTCTTGAAAGATAAACTGGCAAGGTATAACATATTAGGGCGAAATGCATTTGCAGCGCCCACTGACGTCCTCTGTTGAAATTTTCCTGAGAACTCTGGTGCTCACTGACGTTTCATCTCCCTCTACTTCCTAATCCAATAAAGTCAAAACTGCATCACTTATCACTGGAAAACCCTGAGATCTCAAGCAACCTCTCAAGTTGACTCTGACTCTAATTTTGCCCAAGACTATAATTGCCTTAGAGCCCTGAATCCCAGCTAAGATATATATACTAAGTTGCCAACCATTGTTCACTGCCCTGGCCAAAATCCTCATTCTCATGGGGCTAAACTGACTTAACCCCTGCTTGCAAATTTCTGTTCACTGGAGTTTGAAGCAGCCCAGTAGTTCAGTCATGCTTCCTTGTGTTTTTCAGACAAAGTCCTCCTAATGCAATTAACTACAACAGCAGCTGGGGGGAAGCTAGCCAGAGCTATACATTTACAGCAATCTACACTCTAAACCACAGAGCCTAGGGCTTGCTGACCAGAAGGTTGGTGGTTCGAATCCCCGCTATGGGGTGAGCTCTCATTGCTCAGTCCCTACTCCTGCCAACCTAGCAGTTCAAAAGCACGTCAAAGTGCAAGTAGATAAATAGGTCCCACTCTGGCAAGAAGGTAAATGGCATTTCTGTGCGCTGCTCTGGTTCACCAGAAGCAGCTTAGTCATGCTGGCCACGTGACCCGGAAGCTGTGCACCAGCTCCCTCGGCCAGTAAATCGAGATGAGCACTGCAACCCCAGAGTTGTCCGCGACTGGACCTAATGGTCAGGGGTCCCTTTACCTTTACACTCCAATCGAGAGGGGAGCCAGAGTTGACAAAGCATCTCTACTCAAGTGGCAAACCACCAAGGGAACACATGAGTAAAGCTGCTGTGAGAGTTCAGCAGGTGAGGAAACTGTTATTCAAATCTAAGGCACAACTGACCACGCTTGGCATATTGGGTAGTCATTGCTTCGACTACCCAATCATCGTCGAAGCAATGATTCTTCAACATCAACTTCATTGGGCTGGTCATGTTGTACAGATGCTTGATTATCGTCTTCCAAAGCAACTACTCTATTCCGAACTTAAAAATGGAAAGCGTAATGCTGGTGGTCAACAAAAGAGGTTTAAAGACTCTCTCAAGGCAAATCTTTAAAAATGTAGCATAAACACCGACAACTGGGAAACACCAGCCTGCGAGTGGAGAACAGCCTTTACCAAAGGTGTCATATACTTGGAAGATGCTCAAACTCAGGACAAAAGGGAGAAATGTGCTAAGATGAAGGCACGCTTGGCAAACCCTCACTGTGATCAATTCCCACCCGGAAACCTATGTTCCCACTGTGGAAGGATGTGTGGATCCATAGTTGGCCTCCACAGTCACTTACAGATTCACTGTTAAGACCATGTTCATGGAAGAATATTTTACTTGGCTACGAGTGATCGACAAAGAAAAAGAAAGATTGGGTAGTATTCAACTAAGTGGCATGAAGAAAGTCTAACTCTGTGTTTATGAGTTGTGTCTCTTTGTACCAGCTGCCTCCATTCTTTCATTTTACCATATCTGAAATTCCTCGTGCTGTTTCTGCCACTACTATGTGGAATATCATTTATTTATTATTTTATTTGTTACATTTATATGCCACCTTTCCTCTAAGGAGCTCAGGCTGGTGTACATAGTTTTCTCCCCACCCACAATTCCCCCCCTCACTACAACCCTGTGAATGTATATTAGGCTGAGAGTGAGTGACTGGCCTGAGGTGGGCTTCATGGCTGAACCCCGATCTCTCAGGTCTTAGTCCAACATTAACCACAACACCCCACTGGCTCTCCATACCACTCAATACTGAGCAGGATTCA
Source organism: Lacerta agilis (assembly GCF_009819535.1). NCBI lineage: Eukaryota > Metazoa > Chordata > Lepidosauria > Squamata > Lacertidae > Lacerta > Lacerta agilis. Next base: position 36,293,579 of record NC_046312.1, read on the forward strand.
ACTCAGAGTAGACCCACTGAAATGAAGTGACCCAGGTTAGTCATAGTCATGAATTCCAGTGGGTCTACACTGAGTAAAACCTAGTTGAATACCACCCCCTGGGTATAGTTCTGGCCATCTCACCTTAAAAAGGACAACTGTGGATCTGGAAATGGTTCAGAAAGGGGCAAGCAAAATTATTATGGGGCTGAAATAGCTCCCCTATATTCCATCTCCTCAACTGGGGCAATATGCCTTTAAATACCAGTTGCGGTGAATCACGTGGGGAAAGCACTGCTTGTGGGCTTCTTATAAGCATCTGGTTGGTGACTATGAGAACTCGATGCTTGACTAGATAGGTGTTTGCCCTCATCCAACAGGGCCTTTCTCACGTTCTTAAGGTTACAGCATTTGGGCAAGTGATGGAGGATATGATGGAGTTTATAAAATTATGGACAGTGTAGAGAATGTGGACAGAGGAAAGTATTTCTCCCTCTTTCATAATTCTAGAACCCAGGGTCCTCCAATGAAGCTGAACGTTGGAAGAATCAGGCAAAAAGTACTTCTCCACACAGTGAATAGTCAAACTATGGGATTCATTCCAATGGCCACCAACTTGGATGTCTGTTTCCAACAGAGAAAGCAGGACACTTAGAAGCACAAATGGGGAGAGTGTTGTTGCACTCATGCCCTTCCCATAGGCATTTGGTTGGCGACTGTGAGAACAGGATGCTGGACTCGATGTGCCTTTGGTCTGATCCAGCAAGGTCATCTTAAGCATTCAGATGGCTAACAGCTATGTGCTTGCTTCCCTGTTCCCTGTAAAGGTCAAGCACAGGATTAGCTGAATTAGATTGTGAAATGCACGATGATTCTATTTTTCCACTGCCCCATGCATGACTTCTTGTCCCACCAATGGGGTAAATGACTACATTTAGTACAACTAAGACTCAGAAATTTGCCGTCTGGATGCCAAAGCAATGTTGTAGCCAAGGCTACATAAGGTCAACACACTCCTGTAACAAATATAAAAGGGGATTTTGGCTGTGTAAAGAACAAGTGTGAGCCTTGTAGACTTTATTGCCCATCATCTCTGGAACTTTGGGTTACTTTTTTAAACAATGGCGAATCTTTTCTGTCCCGACAGGTTATTGTTAGTATGTAAGACATTCCTGGGCTTGCTCCTTTGGCTGAGTATTGATTATGAATGCTTAATGTGTTTGGGTGGCTGCATCACAAAATTGTATAAACAAGAAAAGAATGTGGTTTGTAACCTAACTAGAGATTTCACAAAAGAGGGTTCTTGCTGATCTATTACGGAGAAAGTTGCATTTTAAAAACCTTGTCCTGAATCAACAAACCTATTCATTCTGGGCACTTCAAATCTATGTACTGAAGTTTTACATCTTGCATACTGCTTACTCATGGCTGTGGGTGATTATTTGTCTCCCTAAAAGAAATGGGACCCAGCCATGAGTGTTCACATCTGGAAATGATCTTTGAGTCAACTTCCAGTTGGGTTACCAATGTAACTTGAGCTGGATTTGAATGAGGTGAACCTGAGTTTCTTGCAGTGGCCTGAGTGTACAGGCACAATGCAGTACTTGACCTTATTCTGAACAAGACTGGTGGACTTCTGCAGAATTTAAGTACCTTTAACTGTTTATGGGATGTCAGTTTGGACCTCATCTAGAAATGCTCACCTGCAAACAAGTGCTGCAAAAAGCTAAGCAGTACTACAAGGAGATAACTTGTGAAGCAGCACTGGCATTAGATGCAAAATATCTATTCACATCTGCACACATATTCCTGCCTTTCTGGGCTCTCTTGCGCAACAGTTGATTATTTTCTGATATGCAGTGACATACAGTCAAGCTATGGCATGGGAATAGTTGATCAGACTGTGCAACTGCTTCACCTTGTGCAGAAGGCAATCATTAGACCAGGGATTGCTTCCCTTTAGAAAAGCCAAGTGTTCTTCATATATTCACTCTTCAAACCCAGAAGATGTAATGTGGAAGGTCAGTAAGACAGAGAAGAAAATGGAGCTGTTGAAATTTCAGAAGTTTCAGCTGAGTTTTTTTTTTTTAAGTCTGCTATCAAGTAACAATGCATATACTGCGCATAGATCTCAAAGGGGAAAATTAAAATGTCATACATTATCTTTCCCTCTCATTAGGTGATAGCAATCTTGGTACAAACCAAGATGGGGAAACTAGAATAAAGCAATTCATACATACGTTATTTAGTTAGGAGGATACAGAAGAGTATTCACTATCACCAGGTCTCAACTAATATAAAGTATCATATTTAAAGGCAGGTTTACATGTATTCCTTTTGTCACTGTAAAGGAACCATTTCGGCAAACATCTGGTAATAATAAACAGATCTTTTGCAATCATTGGGCCAAATCTGATAGCACTTTTTCTCCTGATCCAGCCTATTACACTTAGGGGAACGAGCACAATCCCTGCCTCTGCTGTCCACAAATATGTGCATATGGGTGGAATGTGTCCTCTAATACATTTAAGCTAAAACCACATAGCTTATGACTCCAGAATTTATTAAAGAAATCAAGAGATGTCTCACGCACACTTCCCACCATACTACGAGCCGTATCAAAGGAGCAATCTCGTCCCATCATACCCAATATACTTTTGGCATGAACGGCAGAAGAAATATGAGATATGGTGAAATGAAAGAATGGAGGCGGCCGATGCAAAGAGACAGAAATCCCGTAAACATGCACTTAGAGTTTTTTAATACAAGAGCTGAATTTGTGGTTATTGCCGTAGGCTGAGGAATGTACGTCTGAGTAGATGTGAGGAGTGCTAAACAGTTTGCCTTCTTTTCTCACTAATGCTAGTTCCCTTTCTTTACTTCCAGGCATGAACACCAGCTCATACCAGGAGCAGGGAAAGCTTTCTCTTTGGTGACACCCTGAGGGCTGCTTTGCATATTACAAGAAGTGTCAGATCAGGAATGCATGTGTGCACTCACACATCCAGTTTTCACTGCTTCTTACAATGCAGGAAGCAACTTCCTTGGTCATTCATTTTCATTGCAGCAGACTGCTCCATTCCCTATGGGAGGAGGGCTTTTGACTCTGAATTCTCAGCCCCAGTAGTTAGATGTTTGCCCACAGAGCCATTACGACTTGTAGGTCCTCACACCATCAGAGGGTTTATTTTGTCTGATCAGCCTACTTGGTTGACCCCCCCCCCCCCACACACACACTCATAACCCTCCTGGCTGATCACTGGTGACCCTGCTGGGAACATGCATTCTATTGTATTCATTATATTATATGTGCTGGTGCTCATATTCTTCTGCTTTAATGTTAACTATTTATCTGATTTTATTGTTCTTGCTGGGCTGTTGCTTGGGTTTAGTGTTATTGCTGATTCTGTTATTCATTAATATTACTGCTATGGTGTTTATTGTTTTAAATTACTGATTATCTATTGTTCCTGACACCTAGTACACTCATTTTATGAGGAGCCTAAAAATAGATCTAATAACAAAAATATAAATGTTGTCATCTCATATGTTGGAAGCAGCCTTGAGAGTGTTGTGTTTGTCTCTAACTTTATACCACTATCTGTTGCCCAGTCCTTGCTGACATCCGTCAAAGAGTCCTAGGGAAAGGCCGTTGCTCAAGGGCAGTGAACATACTTTGAATGCAGAAGATTCCTGGTTCAATTCCCAGCATCTCCGATTAGGCTTAAGACTCCTGCCTGAAACCCTGGAAAATCTCTGCCAATCAGTGTAGACAACACTGAGTGAGATGGACCAATGATCTGACTCTGTGTGAGGCAGCTTCCTGTGTTCCTGCATTCTTCAGATGCCAATTTAATATGATTTGTGGGGGAATGGAGAAGCAGGATTGGAGCAGCCAGGCTGGCTCCTGACTTAACACGGGTTCACTATAGAAGAGTTTGGATTTGATATCCCGCTTTATCACAACCCAAAGGAGTCTCAGAGCAGATAACATTCTCCTTCCCCTTCCTCCCCCACAACAAACACTCTGTGAGGTGAGTGGGGCTGAGAGACTTCAAAGAAATGTGACTAGCCCAAGGTCACGCAGCAGCTGCATGTGGAGGAGCGGAGACGCGAACCCGGTTCCCCAGATTACGAGTCTACCGCTCCTAACCACTATACCACACTGGCTCTCCAGTGTGTAAACTATACTGTGTAAACTATACTGTTTACACAGTCCCCCTGCATCTGCATCTAATACAGGCTTCACCAACCTGGTGGCTTCCAAGTGTTTTGAGCTACCACTTTCATCAGCCATGCTGGTTGCCACTGATCTAGTGAACACGTGCTAGTTAGGATTTGGCATAATATAATGCACATGGATACACAATGACACCCTGTAAGGCCCTGTGAAAGATCTTCTGTGGTCTTGTTTTTTGTCTTTATTTTAGACTCTTGGTTCTCGTTCTCTCTCTCTCTCTCTCTCTCTCTCTCTCTCTCTCTCTCTCACACACACACACACACACACACACAGGCTGTGTTGAATATATTAGCAATAATTCATCCAGCTAGGTGCCACTTTTGTCTGCTAACATTCTGATCATGTTATGTAGTTAAGAAACATCTGTCAGTGCATTTTATTTTCCTGCTCAGTCATTAAAAACCATGAAGTGTTCTGCCTGACCACAAAAAAGACTCTGTGTGGGTGGGTGTTAGAAAGTAATTATGAGGCTTTTATTTCACTAATTATTGTTCAGCCTTTGAAATGTCATTGTAGGTCAAACTAACAGCAGTTATTTCAGACTAGTCTGGAATTTAAATGGGAAGGACAAACAAAATATGAGGGCACAGAGACCTAAGTTCAAAGCAAGCAATTTCACCTTAAGCTCTAGCATAAGATGGAAACTTAAACTTGAGGGTTTCAGAAATTGCAACACAAGGGCATAGCTCACCTTCTAGAAAGAAATAACCAGAGCACCAAGCAGTACATGGAAATATCCTCAGAAGAACAGCTGAAGACAGAGTTAAGCTCAACCTAAGAATGTCCCATTTAATGACAAGTTCATTCCACATCTTCTAAAAAAGATCCTGGATAACAGGTACTGGGAAACACCCTTTTGCAGGGAAAAGAGTCAAGCATAGCTGAATGATAGAACTCAATTGCATGATACTCTTAATCTCAAAGTTGTGTGCAAAATATTCCTCGCATTGCAGGGGGTTGGACTAGACAACCCTTATGGTCCCTTCCAACTCTCTAATTCTATGATTCAACACCTGCTTTGCATGAAGAATGTCCTAGGCTCAATCCTTGGCATTACCAGTTAAATGGATAATGTAGCAGGTGGATGGGGAGGGTGGGGACTATGCCTGAGTCCCCAGAGAGCTGCTGTCAGTCAAAGTAGATGGTTGGTGAGTAGATTCATTGGATGGACTTATCATGACATAGCTTGGTGGATTTAATGGTTCAATAAGCCAGTTAGGAAATTCACGGTGGGATTCAGTGTTGCACTCTTCCAATCATTCTTTCTTGGCAAGAACTGCAGCTTGGCTGATGGAATGATCCAACCTCTTTTCACGCCCATGTGCTGTTCTGGGAGCTCCCCAGACCCACACCAGAACCAATTTTGGGGAGCATGTAAGGTGGAGAAGGGGAAAGCTTCACTGAACAAGCAGAAGTGCTTGGGCAGTGCTTACACTGGCAGTACTGATTAGGTGAATCTCATCCCTAAGTATGCTTGAAATTGCTGGAAACCATGGGAGGAGAGAGTGATATTATGCTCGTCTTTGGTTTGCTGGTTTCTGCTTGGTCACTGTGAGCACAGGATGCTGGACCAGAGGGGCCACTGGCTTCATCCAGCAGGCTATTCTTATGTGCTTATGCATGTGAGAAAAGAACTAGAGAAAAGAACTCTAGTTTGGTTGGATGGAACAATGATAATGGGAAGCAAGATCATCCATAATGGAGATACAACCATCATGTCCAAGTCTTGTAAGATCAGGCCTAGGATGTGCGGCTGCCTAGCCATATGGAAGATAAAGTTGCAGATCAATCACAGTAGGGGCAGATTTTAAGCAAAGTCTGTAAAATATTTGACCGGCCTAGACTAATGCAGCCCACCAAGCATGCACGGTGACTCACCAGGAGTTCAGTAACCTTCCTGAGATGTCAAAATGTTCCTGGAATTCTACAATACCTGAATGATAGATTGCAAACCGCTTATTTGTACACAACAAAGGAGAAAAATGATGGATTGTGGAGTTTTATCAATCAGGTACCACATGAGAGTACATAAACATGGTAGTTCTTCAATTTTGTCTGCCAACCCTAACCTCCCTCAATTACAGGTAGGTAGCCGTGTTAGTCTGCCATAGTCAAAACAAAATAAAACAACTGCTTTATAGATGCTGTTATTGAATTGTAGGTACACTTTTCTAGTTTGGACATAATTTCTTTGAGTTACTTTTCCCATCAATCCATCCATTGTTCTTCACTATTTTGCTACAAATGAATATTGATTCTAGCCCTTACCAACCTCTGTGGCCACAGCTGCACTTTACACTTAATGCACTATGGTGCTGCTTTAAACAATCATGGCTTTCCCCCAAAACACCATGGGAACTGTAGTTTCTTAAGGGTGCCAAGAGTTGCTCAGGACACCTCTCTTCCTTTCATATATCTACAATTCCCAGGGTGGTTTAACAGTCAATCCCTCTTCTCAGGGAACTCAAAAATTGTAGCTGTGGGTGAAGAATGGGGATCTCCTAACAACTGGGCAAACTGTAGTTCCCAGGATTCTTTGAGGGGAACCCATAGCTGTGTAAAGTGGTATCCTAGTGCTTTAAATGGATGGTGTGGATGGAGCCTAAGAGTTCTGCTTTGTTCATAAATCGGTCCTATGTGGGGCTGTGAAGAAAAGTATACAGTACATAAACTCTGTGAGGAGAAGGAGAAGACTGGTAAATATGGTTTTTTTTAAAAAAAAATCCTGGGTAGGATTTGGAGAAATTCTGCTAAGGAGAAAGTCTCGTTTTGGTGGTTGGGTTTCCCCCTTTTAAGACATTTCTAAAGGCAGAAAGTCACCCTAAACGGAACAAGGTTTTCCCCACAACCTTATCAGTCAACAAAAATGTAAAGGAAACATATGTCCTGGCTACCATCCGAAACCAAGTAACAAAGGCATTTCTGTGTAAGTAAAAGCGTAAATTTTCATTATAGCCATTTAAAGAGACAAACACATTGACAAAGAAAGAGCAGGTTCTAGTCTGGGTGCTCTATAAGACAGAGGAGTAGCAATGATAAATCCAGGCCAACAGCAAAAGACCAAGTTCAAGAGTCCAAGATTAGTAGCCAGAGTTCTAGGGCTGTTTCAACAAGTTTCCCTGCCTCTGAGCCAGGCTTTTAAGCCATCGCAAATCTTTCTCATTTCATGTGCTGCCAATTAATGAAATAACTTCTTTTTCTTCTCTCCAATGCATTTTTCCATCTCCTTCAACTCTTCTTTTTCTCATTCATTCACAAATCCTTTTAAATGTGTTTGTGGGAGGGGTGGTGGTTATTGGTTTGCATTGTTGTTGCTGCTATTTTTATTATGTACTTTGTGTTTTTATCTTGCATTTTTACGCTGTGAACCACCCTGAGATCTTCAAAGGAAGGGTGGTATACAAATTTAATAATTGAAAAAATATGTACAAGCGCCTTTTCTCTTTACAGCTACTGCTTTATCCATGCTCTGGTTAACTTATAGCATATTATTATTATTATTATTATTATTATTATTATTATTATTATTATTATACTTTGCAGAGAAATCTTAATGTGATTTACAGTCACACCAAAACCCAACTAAAATAAATTTTAAAAGGTAAAGGGGCCCCTGACCATCAGGTCCAGTCGCGGACGATTCTGGGGTTGCAGCGCTCATCTCGCTCTATAGGCCGAGGGAGCCGGCGTTTGTCCGCACACAGCTTCCGGGTCATGTGGCCAGCATGACAAAGCCGCTTCTGGCAAACCAGAGCAGCACACAGAAACGCCGTTTACCTTCCCACCAGAGAGGTACCTATTTATCTACTTGCACTTTGATATGCTTTCGAACTGCTAGGTGGGCAGGAGCTGGGACCGAGCAACAGGAGCTCACCCCGTGGCAGGGATTCGAACCGCCGACCTTCTGATCAGCAAGCCCTAGACTCTGTGGTTTAACCCACAGCGCCGTTAACAATCCAAATAAACACCCAAGGCACAGACCTAAAACAACAACAACAACAACAACAACAACAACAACAACAAACCATCAAGCTGGAAACACTTGTAGTAAGAAAAATATGTTCAATTGTTTCCAGAAAGTACAAATAGTGGCACCTGTGATACTTCAATAGGAAGGTTGTTCCACAGAACTGGGGCAGCCACAATGAAAGCCCTGCTATGGATGTGAGCTGAATCTGTATGGATGTGAGCTGAATTTGATGCCATGTGGATGACTGCATACGAGACCTAACACGTGTACATGTATTTGCATTGGAAGTCAAAACTTTGTGTTTGGTAATTGTTTTAAAACTTTTCAATGAAATTTGGGGAAGGGTAAAACAGTCTCAAACTGCTAGTACCAAAACCTTGAATATGGCCTGGTAGCAGACCGACAGCTAGCACAGATCCCACAAAGTATAGCATGCTGGCAGTAGTTTGTCCCCACAAACAGTCTGGTCACCGTGTTCTGAACTAGCTGCAGCCACTACACCAACCTCAAAGGTAGCCCCACATTGTAGCTGAGGGAAAGTTAGCTATGACAATGATAGAAATACTCAAAATAGAATGGTAAGAATTGCAAAAGAGTCTTACAAAACTGTCCAGAGTGGCAGGTAAAAGTCATGCACACTGGGGAGGGTGGAGAATGCAGTGCCAATACTGGAGTGTTACTATTCAGACGTGTGCTTTTGGGTGGCACTATCTCAGTGCATTGCAACAGTCAAAGAGGGAAACAGACTGTGATAGTGTATTAGGAACAGGAGACAAACTATCACTGAAAACATCATATTGTGGTTATAGAACTATCTAGTGTAGCAGCACTTTAAGTCAAATCTGCACATGTGCAACCCATTGAGCTAACTGCAGCTTGATAGCCATTTTTGCTATCTCTCCAGGGGCTCAATAAACCTCATTGTGTTTCCCCTTGTCTTTCCGCAGGTTGCCTGGGCTACAAAACAGGGGCATTGTCAATCACTGGCCACAGTACATGACTCAAGGGCTGCGTTGTGTGCAAATGTTTCAAATGAAGAAGATTTGGAGAAGGAGAGAACTGTGTGTGAGTTATGAGTACAGAATGGTTTCTGGACAAGCACAAAGGTTTAAAACGATGGACTTTACAGAGCATACCACTGACAACAAGACAGGGGAGGAAAAGATCTTGTTATAAATGTGTGGGGAGTGGGAATACGTGTTATCATTTTTTGCATGCAACCATCCATCCAGCAAGCTCAGATATTAGCACATTGGGATTTGCCATTTTATCCTCACCATAGTCATGTATGGTGGGTTGCCCAAGGCTGTGAAAAGACAATATTATCTCAGCTGAATGGCTGAGCAGGGAGTTGAACGCAGATCTCCAAAGCCCAGTTCAGTACATCACACTAATTCTTCAGGGATGTTCACACACACACACACACACACACACAGAGAGAGAGAGAGAGAGAGAGAGAGAGAGAGAGAGAGAGAGAGAGAGAGAGAGATTTTTTCTTAAAAAAAAAAAATTAGGCGTACTCTCATTTTGACTCAAGAAAATCACGGGGGAAGGAAAGAAAGCCACCATTGGAGGTGGTAACAACAAAACTGACCAACCACCAAATTATAATGTTTAGGGGTATGTGTACCTCTGCGTCCCCCCAGAAAAAAGCACTGTACATATATATGGTACAGTGGTATCTGAAGAAGTGTGCATGCACACAAAAGCTCATACCAAGAACAAACTTAGTTGGTCTCTAAGGTGCTACTGGAAGGAATTTTTTTATTTTATTTTGACTATGGCAGACCAACACGGCTACCTACCTGTAACTGGATATATATATAAAATATCAGAGTGGTCTACGACAATTATACATAAATCCATACTTTGTGTGTGTTAAAAAATCAGAAATCAGCTAACTATTATGGAAAGGTGTGTTGTTAATTGCCTGATGGAATAGACTAGTTTTCAGCAGGTGTTTAAAAGTTGGAAGAGAAGACACCTGCTGAATTGGCAGAGTATTCCACAAGACTGAGCCATTGGCATTAAAGTTGGTTGTCAAACAAGCCTTGCCAATTGGGGAATGACCAACATTACTCCTGCAAATGATCTCAGCGATTGAGCTGGGATAGAAGAGTTCAGGTGGCCTCTAAGCTACCCTGGACCTAAGTTGTTCAAGGCTTTGTCTATTTATACAAAGGCTTTGAACCCGACTTGATAATACTACTGCTAATAAACAACACATTAAACAACACATGTGGTAAACAACACAATAAAACATCAAATAAAACAATCCTGAATAAAATATTACTGAAGAAAATCAAATATAAAATATATATCCAAGCCAACATAATAAACAGGAAAGTAAAATATTATCTTAAAAAAAATTCAAAATAAAACATAAGAAGGGCAGCACATGTTTTATCAATAGTGGCCCCCATCAGCAATCTGGCTTCTACATTCTGCACCAGCTGAAGCTTCCAAGCCAGACCCAAGGGTAGGCCTGAATAGAGCGCACTGCAGTAATCCCACCTTGATTTTACCAACGCATGCACTGCATTGACCAGCCTAGTTCTCTGTGTGTATACAAATTCATGTGGACACAATACTCACTGGCCCTCTCCTATTTAAATAGAAAGTACAGTAGGCTCTTTGGAAACATTCATTTTAGGGGGGAGGAAGGTGCACAATATGTTGATAATTAAAAATAAACAGTTTGGTACAATATGCCACAGGAAGGTTTTAGTTATGTTTTTAGATTTGTTCCGTTTGATGTTCAGGCTGTCAGTGGGTTTGCAAAGCACTGAAAATATGCAGTTCTAAAAACTGTGGGCAAATTTCGTGGTTCTAATTAATCAAAACAACATTGGAATATATAAATACCAAGGAGCTTGTGCTTCCATATGTTTGTGAATGGAAATACATGTTATGGCTTAAAACTGTTAAGATTTATTTATTTTTCCTGAGTGGGGGAAACAGCCTGTGGCTCTGATATCAGGTGCACAGAAGCTACACGCCACAGCAGTTTGGAGGAAAACCCATCCGCTGTTTGCTTTAAAGGGCTTCCTGGAATCCTGCCATTTGTTCATATGGAAGTATTGGTAACAAATAGATGCCTTTATTACAGGGCACCTCAGAAATGAAAAATGAAAATACTAGCTGAATGATGCCAGTGTTGTGCAGATCCGAATGTTCTCTTGGTTTTGCATGGATATTCACGTTTCTGCCTATTCTGCTGCCATTTCCCATGAATATGATGTTGTAAACAACTTTCCTCTCATTTGATATCTCGGATCAATGAGCACACACCTGTTAACCAGTCAACCAACTTGGTAGCTAATTTTCAGGATGTTTCAGATTCCAAAAAATAAAAAATAAAAAAATGCAAGGCAATAAGCCAAAACCAGAGCAGACAAGTAAATATCCCTTCCCTGTGGCAAATACAGCATAATGGGAATCATAGTTAATGATCTGAATCCAAACCCAAACCTTGTTTTATGGAATGCTCACTCATTGTTAAGCAAAGCCGTTTGGGCATAAGCGCATAGTATTGATTTTAAAATTGATTTTTTTTAATAACTAAAGCACGGTTCACAAATCACCGTTCTGGCAGTTGTACTGAAACCTCATCTGTGCTTTTGTTATGGCTTGGCTCAAACCACATAGTCCAGATTTTGAAACAATGTGTTTCTCCTGGCTCAGGCGGGTTCTGAACTCTGTCCTCGGTATCTGTGGACCAAGGAGAATTAATTGATTGATGTGGAGAAAAGAATGTGAACATGAGAAATGATCTCTCTCTCTCTCTCTCTCTCTCTCTCTCTCTCTCTCTCTCTCTCTCTCTCTTTAATATTCAGTGTTTTCTGCTGCTGCTTTTGAATGTATGACAATTTATATTTCAAGCCTTTCCTTGTAATTATTGTAATTATCATTAATCATCAACTTCCACATGAAATGGAAATACAGAACACTGAAAAGGTCACAGCAATGGAGAACACAACCGTCTTTCAGAGATGATATGAGGCATTAACATTCAGCTGCCTCACTTGTGTGTGACAAAGATTGTAATGAAAACAGCAAATGGAGCAACATTATTCTGCCATTGTAAAAAGAAAGAAAGAAATGGTGTGAGGCAAAATATATATATATATATATACCAGCAAGAATAATCAACTCTCATTGCAGATCAAGGTTTATATCTTCCTTAGGCCTTGGCTTATAAAAGTATTTGTCCCTGGACAGCCACTGGTTGTAATAAATTCCAGCTCTGGGTGGCTAAATTTTACTATACTATACTATAATTTTACTAAAACATGCTTGATGTATAAAAGCCACACATTCCTAATGAGTCTCTCCTAATTCTCCCACGGTAAACATTCCTTGTACCTGTCAGAGATCTTCCACAGACTTATAGCTCAGCCTTCAAGCTGCTGGTGCTGTTATTGGGCGATTATGTGGGATCATGTTGATCCATCGCCGCATGTCACACTGTCAGCATGGAACATCTTTCCTGACAACAAAATATTTTCAGGCTCTGAATTGGGTCTGCCCACCTAGGCTGGCCATTGGACTACCCTGGGCAGTAAGGGTTATAAAAGGCTTCCTGTCTGACCAATGGTCTTTCTGGCTATAATTTGTTTCTTTGGCTCCAACTTCCACATTGGTTCCTTGGCTCAGACTCCGTGGCACTAAAACCAGTTTCTGAGTCTCCCACCAAGAAATAGACCCCACAACTGTTACATTGTTTGCACAGGACATAGCGGGTGTGTGTGTGTGTGTGGAAATCTGCCTATTTGAAGTTTTTCCTTTCTTCACACAACTATCTCATTGTTGCACCAAGTAAATTGAATGAGACACTCACCCAATTTTAGGGCCACAGTCATAAAATTCACTGTAGCAGAACTTTAGTTATCCAGTTGGCCTGAGGAATATCCCAAATGCTGCATTGGCAGTGCTGGATTCATAAAATTACATCCCCGTGAAGCTATATTACAGACAATAAATTTTAATAGCCAATGTGCAAGTAGTGAACTCATTAGCTGTCAAGAACTGCCAGAGCTTGAACTGGGTCTGTGGGTCTGCCTTGTGTGGTACAAGTAGCAGCATCTGCCTAGGCAACTTGGTCTCTGTGGGCCCTGGACTCACCCCACACCCACCCATGTTGGCCATTGGATCTTCCTGGGTAAGGAGGTTTCTGTTCCAGTGCAACTGGAGCTTTTTGAGCTCCAATCTGTTCCTGTATCCTTTTGTCTTGACAGCTGGTTTGCTCATCTACCTGCTTCCTGGCTTGTCCTTTAGCTTTGACCTGCTCTGCAGGCATGGCTGCTGGCTCATCCCGTGCCTCCTGATTCCACTGCCGAGTCTGCTGCCCTGGTGCTGGGTAACGTCTTGTAAACTAGCACTATTGTGTGGTGCAAAATGCTGGGCTCTAGAGCACCCAGTTCCTCAGTAGGCTGCTGATGCTGAACTTCTACCTCTTCTACCTCACACCTTTTGGTATGGCTCCTGGTCACTACCAGCCCTCCAGCTCCAACAACAACAACAACAATTTATTACTTATACCCCACCCATCTCACCGGGCCTCCCCAGCCACTCTGGGCGGCTTCCAACAGAATATTAAAAGCACAATAAAACATCAAACATTAAAAACTTCCCTAAACAGGGCTGCCTTCAGGTGTCTTCTAAAATTCAGATTGTTGTTTATTTCCTGGACATCTGGTGGTGGTGGTGGTGGGGTGTTCCACAGGGCAGGCACCACTACTGAGAAGGCCCTCTGCCTAGTTCCCTGTAGCTTCATTTCTCACATTGAGGGAACCACCAGAAGGCCCTCGGAGCTGGACCTCAGTCTCTGAGCAGAATGATGGGGGTGGAGATGCTCCTTCAGTTATACTGGGCTGAGGCCATTTAGGGCTTTAAAGGTCAGCACCAACACTTTGAATTGTGCTCATAAATGTACTGGGAGCCAATGTATTTAGCATGCCTGCACACCTACTGAAAATGGTCTGTGCACAGCATCCTACATGATGGGGCCCCTAGACTAACTAGCCAACCCTGGCAATAAGCAGCCCAAGGAGGGGAAGTCCCATGCACACATCTACTGGAAGCCCTTGCAAGCAACACACAATGGGTCAGGTTGATGTCACGTACGTATTGCCAAGTTGTGTGCCCACGGAGCTCACAGTAGCCTGACTGTGTTAGTTAGATAATAACAGTTTTTGTTCCCGTGATTATAATGGCAAATTAATATTAGCCCAGCAGTGCATGAATTGCACAGGTGGTATTTTTCTTCTCCCCCCAGTTAGAGGCGCCTGCTTGAGAACACGCACATGCCTTGCATATAAAACTGCCACCCGCCATTCATAATGAAGTCAGTCTGCTTCTATTACAATGAGGAAAGATGAATCATGCTGCCTTAGTGCAAGAATCTGTTTTGTTGTTTTAATGGGCAGGTTTATAAAACATGTAGTTAGATGGTTTTTACTAAATTATGCTAATTGGTGTTTTAGAAGTCCTTTTTAATCTGTTTTGATCATTCCAGTGTGGAAATGATGTCTGTGGAGTGGCAGCGTCAGAACAAGACTGAATGCCTTTGTCTTCCCTGCTTGTGAAGGAATTAAATAGGATATAAAAACAAAATGGAGCTGGACAGCCGCTCTTAATGGAAATGATCCATAAACTCTACCACTCCCATAGCAAAAGAGAGAGAGAGAGAGAGAGAGAGAGAGAGAGAGAGAGAGAGAGAGAGACGAGCTATCATGCCTATTTCTTTTTGCACATCGCATAAAAGAGTTGTATATCATTCAGAATTTACTGTTGCATTTCAGCATGCCCAATTATGAAGAAACACACGCATTTCTTTGCCATTCCTTTCTTTTCATCTTTATTTATTTGTTGGAAACTTCCATTAAAACATACTTATATTGATGGTATGAGTGATAAAGCAAATGCCAGGTTGGAACGCGGAGAGGAGGCAGAAAAGAAATTACTGTCGGTTGTTCCAAAAGATTAATTGGTCTCAACGTGAGGACAGGGTTGGAGGAAGAAAAGATTCTCGCTCAAAATCCCTATTTAGCTTGCCTGCACAGTCTTTCTTTCCCATTTTAACGTTGGTTAGCCCAGCGTCAGAAAACCCTGCTTTGAAATGCTGTTTTCCTTCCTGAAGCTATTCATTTGCATGAGGAGGATTCCTTTCAACAGCACATAAGTCAGCGTCCTTGGAGGGAGGGGCTGTATTCAGCATTCAGCAGAGGCATCTGAACTGCCTTAGTCTGCCTAATTATTTAGGCCATGTGCATTATGCCATGATACCTAACAGCTGCTGGTGGTAGGATTAAGGAGAAAAATATTTAATTTGATGCAGGAGCACATGTGCTGTGATGATTTTATTTATTGAGTAGCTTTTACCTACTCCCTAGGGTGAGAGAGCTAGATAGACAGCATAACAGAAATCATTTAATTGTGTCAACAAAGTGCAGTGATGTTTGTTTAAAGCAAATAAAAAAAATCAGTTTTGCGCAGGAAAATTGATTAGTTGATGCTTACTTGACGGTCACAGTGGCTTCTGGATTCAAAGTCAAAATTGGTTTGTTTCATCTTTGGTGTAGGGAGGGGGATACCTGAGAGATCAGAAGAAAGAGATGCCATGTAAATTAGGATTAGACTTTCTGTTCTCTAAATCAATAAAACAATTGGGAGGTGGAAGAAAAATAGACTGATTCATCTATCAAAAACAAGTCTGTGTTCCCATTTATAATCCTAGTATGATGGGTACTGTTAGCACTGTTGCACACAGAGCCAGTCTTGGGGCAAATAGCACCCTGGGGGAGGAGAGAATTTGGTGCACACCCCTACAGCTTTGTAGGGCACCCCGAGGATTTATGGGGTCTGGTGCAGGTATGACATTGGGGTCCCTGCTGCTGCTCCATGAAAGGACCCATGCATGCATTTACAAGGCTGGGGGGCATATGTGAGAACAGTTACATGCATGAGCTACAGATTCTCACTGGCAGCTCCTCCTTGCCCTGGGATGAAGCAGAACGATAGATGTGCTTCATTTTTTCATGGATCAGGTTGTATTTGTCTTGAGCAACTCCTCCAAACTCCAACCTCCTTCTGATAGAGCTTCTTTCTGCTTCCTGTGGCTGAGTCTCACAGGTCTTTTGGTTGTGGCCTGCTGCTGCCCTTCTGCAGCACTCACTCAAGAAGGAGTCCTCCCTACGCCATTTCCTGTGGCAACTGCCACATAAAGTTACTCTCCATTGCCACCTTGCCTGGAAATCTTAAGGGACACCATTAGTGGCCAACAATATGTGCAGGAACTAAGAGCATACCTTTCAACATGAAGTGGCCCCAAACTGGGACACCATCTTCCAGGGACGCACTCCTGTGCAAGTCCCGTGTCCTGCGCAAGATCACATGCCTTCCCCATGTGATTATTCAGGCACAGAGCCCCAAAAGCACTTTTTCAGGGCAGCAATCTTGCTCACATGTTTGGAGGCACCATGCACGGAAAAAGGGCAGCCTGAAATCACACAAGATCAAAACGGCCATTTGGGCTGCTGTCCTCTTGGGAGATGAAATGGGATGTCCTGGAGCAGTTGACAGGTATGCAGGAGGCCCCTTGTTTTGTGTTGGTCTGGGACAAATTATTCCAGGTGGACCTGCAGCTTTGCAGTGTTACCAAGCTATATGGATCGTGCAGAATTGAAAAACAGTCTAACTTTTTTTTTAAAAAAAATGATTTATTGATTCCTTTGTTCACCAAAGTGTTCTGTTTGGGGTCTCTGAAGGGACTCATAGCAAAGGACTTATGCATAAACTCTCAAACATCAAATAGCAGTGCATAAAGAAGGATTTTACATAAATGATGTAATTTACATTAAGTGTCCTCCCAAGTTCTGTCTTTCTGGTTGTGTCTTTCTGAAGCTTGACCTTTCTGCTGGCTAGAGAGGAAAATGCCTCTTTTTCTTCACCTCAGCTCCGCAGTGGTTCTCTCAAACGGGTTGGCACTCAGGAACTTAAACTTTCAGCCTTTTATAATATAAAACATCAACACACGAGGAACTTACAGTGTTGGGGAAATTCATAACTCAATTTAAAACTTTAAGGGAAACCTCATTACTCAGCTGTTTTTAAGTATGCAGAGCATTACCAAAAGGAGACAACAGGCATCAGCCATATTATTAAGTTACTTGTCCATAATGGTGGCTGCTCCCTGCCTCAACTCTTCTGCTGAGCATGTGCAGCCTTGTTAAACTGATACACAGCAGTGGGTTTACAACAGCACGGCAAGAGACCTGCTACTCCCAAGCTTTCCCCCAGCAATGTCTATGAGAAGTGCCCAGATTGAGCTGCCTCGTAGCTGCTGCTCTGCTTTCAACTCCCCCCTGCTCCACTTGAAATCTCTGCCATGTGCTATAGGTAGCTCTTGAATGTCAACTCTCACTGAAATGTAGACCTCATGAAGTTGTAGGCCTACATCAGGGTCAGCCCACCCATGAGGCAGACTGAGGCAGTCACCTCAGCTTGCACCTATGTGACAGCACACCCATAGGCACCCTGCCTCCCCCTCTTTGAAATCTTGTCGGAAGCTGCCTCAAAACCCTGGTAAATGAAGCTTTGGCAGCAGGGAGAACAAGGGGCCAACACTTTCCCATTTCACCTCAGGCAGTGAAACACGACTTGCCATCCCTGGCCTATATACTTTATTATGTTCAGCACAATCACAAGATGGTTTCTGCTGCACACTCCCCTCCCCTCCTTGAGCTTCATCAGTGCATCATCAGCTACAAGAAGCAATGTAAAGATTAAAAAAGATAAAGGACCCCTGGATGGTGAAGTCCAGTCAAAGGCGACTATGGGGTTGCAGTGCTCATCTGGCTTTCAGGCCGAGGGAGCTGGCATTTGCCCACAGACAGCTTTCTGGGTCATGTGGCCAACATGACTAAACCGCTTCTGATGCAACGGAACACCATGACGGAAACCAGAGCGCACGGAAACATCATTTAACTTCCCACCACAGCAGTACCTATTTATCTACTTGCACTGGTGTACTTTCAAACTGCTAGGTTGGCAGGAGGTGGGACAGAGCAACGGGAGCTCACTCTGTTGCAGGGATTCGAACTGTGGACCTTCTGATTAGCAAGCCCAAGAGTCTCAGTGGTTTAGACCACAGCGCCGCTCTTTTGCGGTGATATAACTAGTCTTAAATGGACAGTCTCACCATATACTGTACTACAGACTCGCTAGATGTAGCTTCTTCTCCAGCCTTCTTCCCTTGCTACTTTTTTTTTTAACTTTTGAAATTACCTGTGCCCCAAAATGTAGAGCTGCAGTAACCATGTGACTAAGCTTAACAGCTGTGTGGTGTGTGTGTGTGTGTGTGTGTGTGTGCATGCCTTGTAGCAGTTCTTGTCTTTTGATCAGCATTCTTTATTTTATAATGTTCTCCACCCCCCCCCCTTTAAAAATACTGAAACACTTGGTTGCAGGCCCACTTGTAAATGAGTAAATCCATTCTTGCATGAGAGGTAAAAACACTTTCTGAAATGCCTCCCACCTTTTTTCAGCTCCCTTGTTTTTCACCCAAGGGAGCAAAGGCACGAGTGCCCTGGCTGCTGAAACATGGGATATTCATTTGTTGCCTTGTACTACTTCACAGTTTTGAGGGAGATAATTTTATTTTATTTTTACCCTAAATAAAAGCAATTTCATTTTGATCCTTGTTGTCACCCTCAGGATAGAGGCTTTCAGAGCCAATTGTTTAGTTTTCTCTGCTAACTTTGAAATGATGAATTTTAAATCCCAGCTCAGTCTTAAACCCTTTGTATTCGGATACAGCGATTCCAAGCACTCATAAAATGCATACTGTTAAAATAGCCCTCAATGGTGATTTTATTTACCGTTTGATCACTTCCCTTGTAACTACTGATTAATTCTTTCTAACCATTGTAACAGTTGTTGCCTACATTCAAAGTGGTTCCCCAAGGACAGCCAGAGAGAGCCAGAAAATCCAAAGGCAAGAGCGTGAAATGAAATATATGTTTGCCCTTTTATGTGCTGTAGCTGGATATCCAAAATTTATGCTTTAAGCTGTCACTTTAATCAGCAGCTAAAGCTTTTCTTTCTTTGTTTTTTAGCAGCCAAATAAACTCATACTGGTCACTGATTGGCAACACCACTATAATGGGTCACAGTGGTACAATAAGGCTTGCTAACTGATGGCGGCCTCCTTGATTACTGAGTAAGCAACATATACTGTACTTTGTAGGTAAATGAAACAGCTGCAGGGGCATGGCAAAGAACTTAAAATTAGGAAAATATATGCACCACTTCTGTGGTTTCTTGCTTCATATTCCCTCTTTTCCCATTTCCCCAATTGCTTGCACAGGTGGTCGGATTAATTAAATTGCCTCCATTCCTCGGTGCTCATATTACTTCAACAACGTGGACTGGAACAACTAGATTCAGTATACAGTATTCCCAACACGCTGAGTGAGTGGGAGCCTGCAGCAAAATGTAGCCATGTGGACTATTCCTGCTGAGGGTTCCACCCTTCTAGCCATGTCCTTTCCCAGGACACTCCATTCCATCCTCCTGCCTCCTGGTTTCTTCTCCCCCTCCCAAGTCAATCAGCATTCCATGGCCATTGTGCCTGCTGATTATCCACGCATGTGTGCATGCGCAAACATACCCTATGTTAAAACAAAATAAAAAATTCCTTCCAGTAGCACCTTAGAGACCAACTAAGTTGGTTCTTGTTATAAGCTTTCGTGTGCATGCACACTTCTTCAGATACACAAGTGTGCATGCACACGAAAGCTCATACCAAGAACAAACTTAGTCTCTAAGGTGCTACTGGAAGGAATTTTTTTAATTTTGTTTCCACTATGGCAGACCAACACGGCTACCTACCTGTAACTATACCGTATGTTAGTTGTGTGGGCCAGGGATCGGCATCTGGCAGCCTGCAATGTGGATGTCTCTTGCCCTCCCCAAGCCATTTTTCTGCCATTACAGACCCTGCCAATAACATTTTCAAGTTTTCCTGATTGTCATCTAGTCCAAACCTTTTCAATTCAGGAATCTTTTTGTCCAACATGGGGTTCCAACCCACAACCCTGAGATTAAGAGTCCCATGCTCTACCAGCGAAGCTATGCTTCAGAACATATGTGCACCAAAACTATAAAAACATCTTTAGGTAGCATCTTTCTGGAAAATGCATTTATTCGTTTATTGTATTTATATCCCAGCTTTCCTCCAATGAGCTCAAGGTGGCATACAATACGTGACCTTTCTCTTTTTATCCTGACAACAAACAACCTGTCTGAGGTAGTTTGAGAGCTGGTGACTAACATCATCCAATGAGCTTCATGGCCAAATGCAGAGCCAGTCCAAGACATTTTGGCACCCAAGGTGAACCACAAAATGTTGCCTTCCCCACTAGAGCCGAGGGGCCACTGTAGAGGTGGCATGGATTATTATTCTTTTAGAAATCTAAATTTATTGTGATTTTTAAATGGATAGTGTAGTTTTTGAGTTATGATCTGTCCCAAAAATAAAGTCACATTTTGGTCCACCATCTTGATTCAAAATGGTGCCTGGAATCCAAACATCAACCAAGACTGCTACCATGGGAACCTACAAGTCTGGCAATGATCTCTTGAGAAGTGGCCAAGCCTATGCCAAAAAAATGAGTGAAGTCATGCCAAAGTGATGTTTCAGTTGACCATCTCAAATCTAACAGGTATCCAGTCTCCAAACATCAATGCAGACCACCCCCACCTTAGGAACCCCTGTGCTTTATTTCATGAGCAAGGACTTCTGCTTGCACAGCATGGCTTTATCCCCTCTCCTCCCACTGCATGCCCCCCCCAATTGGCTATGTAGTGGGTGAGGAGAACCCTGGAACAGTGAGGGGTGGCAGTGGGGTTGTTTTGTCCGGCAAGCCAAAATGCTGGTCCTAATGTAACGATTGCATTAGCATGATGTTGGCAATAACCGTTCCCCACATCAAATGGGGTGCGCATTTTGCGTGGTCACACACAGCCCCCTTTGATCCCAGAGCAGCACCTGGCAGTTCGGACTGGCACCACCTTCCCTGGCTGGATACGTGAAGTCTCCGCCTACCCAGTCAGCCGCCCAATCCCGCCTGGGAAGGTGTCGCCAGAGGGATCAGCCAGGTAAAGGGAGGGACTACCCAGCCCACACAATAGAGGGCTAACAAAATGAATTTCAATAGGGACAAATGTAAGGTTCTGCACTCAGGCAGGAAGAACCAGATGCACAAATATAGGATGGGGGACACCTGACCTACTAACAGTACATTTGAGAAAGATCTAGGGCAGGCATAGGCAAACTTGGCCCTCCAGAAGTTTTGGAACTACAACTCCCATCATCCCTAGCTAACAGGACCAGTGGCAGGGATGGTGGGAATTGTAGTCCCAAAACATCTGGTGGGCAGAGTTTGCCTATGCCTGATCCAGGGGTCTTGGTGGACCACAAGCTTAACATGAGTCAACAGTGTGATGCAGCAGCAAAAAAAGCTAATGCTATTCTAGGCTGCATCAACAGAAGTATGGTGTCCAGGTCAAGGGAAGTAATAGTACCACTCTATTCTGCCT
This sequence comes from Lacerta agilis, assembly GCF_009819535.1. NCBI lineage: Eukaryota > Metazoa > Chordata > Lepidosauria > Squamata > Lacertidae > Lacerta > Lacerta agilis. The sequence goes on from NC_046312.1 coordinate 36,315,370, forward strand.
TAGTCAGACCACGCTTGGAATACTGTGTCCAATTCTGAGCACCACAATTTAAGAATCATGTTGACAACCTGGAAAGTGTGCAGAGGAGGGGAACCAAGATGATTAAGAGTCTGGAAACTAAGCCTTATGAGGAGTATTTGAAGGAGCTGCGTATGTTTAGCCTGGAAAAGAGCAGACTGAGAGGAGATAAGATAACCATCTTCAAATATCTCAAGGGCTGTCTCATGGAGGAGGGAGCATGCTTGTTTTCTCCTGCTCTGGAGGGTAGGACTCAAACCAATGGCTTCAAGTTGCAAGAAAAGAGATTCCGACTAAACATTCGGAAAAACTTTGTGACAGTAAGAGCTGTTCAGCAGTGGAACAGACTCCCATGAGAGGTGGTGGACTCTCATTCCTTGCAGGTTTTTAAACAGAGGTTGGATCTGTCATGGATGCTTTAGCTGAGATTCCTGCATTGCAGGGGGTTGGACTAGATGACCCTTGGAGTCCCCTCCAACTCTATGATTCTATGAATTCCCTTTTCTGTTCTTCTGTAGTATGATTTGCAAAACAGCCTTCAAAGAGACAAAAAAGTACAATTGTTTGTTTAGATGCTGATTTCTAAAATGGCACTTAAAAAAAAAAATGCTAGCTTTTTTATATTAACATTCTGCCCTGCATCATTAAGGACCTGAAAAATGGAAAACTAAAGTAAGGGAGACACCATGACTATAGAGCATCCAGTAAAACGGCAAGGCATTTTTATGATGAGATTAATTTCAACTGCAGTTATGAGGGTTTCGTCTGCATTACGTGATTATGACCCTGTAGGTGAATAGTTTAGACTTGTTTTTCTCTAACAATTAGAATCACAGTTCCGTTAAGCACATTCACAATGACAGAGACATTGACATATTTTGAAATTGTGCTTTAAATTAGTCGTATCCAAAGACAAACTGCACAGCTTCTGCTGGTCTCACAATGGTCCTAACCTACGTCAGGAACTGGAAGAATACCCCACCAGAGCTAGAATATGCACTGGTCTATAAAGGAGGGCCCATAGCTTAGTTGTAGAGCATCTGTTTCGCATTCAGAAGGTCACAGGTTCGATCCCTGGTATCCCCAGGTAGGCTGAAGGAAGGCCCCTGTTTGAAATCCTGGGGAGCTGTTGCCAGACAGTGTCGGCAGCCCTCAACTAGGAATAGATTATTTAGTCAATTGGAGTTTCTCTCTGCTTCCCATTTTCCAATCTTAAATTCAGTTGCCCACATTTCCACATCAGTATGCAATTTTTAAAAAAAACTAATGAAAATTCAGCAGCATTTCAGTGTGAATTTCTCCTAGTTGCACATATCTATGCTGAATATACAAATATTAGCAAAGCAATTTTCCCTTTTGTAATGCAGTTTTCTAAGCTATTTTTGCTGACTTTTATGCACACATTACTCAGGCATGTGCATTTTTGTACACATTACTCAACTGAAAAACTGCATTGCAAAATTCATAGAAATGCAAGTTTTGAAGGCTAGCTGTTTTTGGATTTACACATTGGTTTTTTTTTTAAAAAAAGTGTGAATTGCAAAAGTTCACCTACAAATGCAAACTGCATCAAATTTCTCCCCCATCCCTCCAATGAGCCAGGTGGACCAGCAGTCTGACTCAGACTAACACAGCTTTCTGTGTCCTTTGGAGTCAACCTACACTTTGGGATTCAACCAGACCCCAAAGTCTGGGGTCATGTCAATATGTTCCAGTTCTATTCAGAAAGGAAGGAAATGATGCTGTTGTTTCGGCACAATTGTTTAGTTAAAATATTATCTCCTTCCACTGCAGAAAACATTGGAAAATAAGGATAAAAATCCAGCCTCAAAAACCCAATTGGGTAAATCAAAACTGTTCCCAACATAGCTTTAGATTGCCTGTAATAACACCATAGGATATAACAGCTTGATACTATACCTTTTTTATTTCAAGTATTCTTCAGATGCAACCAATGACCATAGCCAGAAAAGGACTGTGAGCTGTTATCAGTGCTATAGAGCACTTACTGGAGTTTGCAGCTCAAAACTGCAGATCTGTGGAATATGTGCAAGGTAGACAATTTAGAAAAGTTAGAAGGGGGAGAGAAATTGTTTGATTTAGAACAGTTTAGACACCTGAACTATTTGCAGAGTATATAAGGAGTGATTTATAGAGAAGAGGGAGTAGAAGATACAAGAAAAATTGCACACATTATAGCAAAGATTGCAACATACCCTACAGACATAACAGATTGAAAATGATCCAAATTAGAAATAACAGACAAAGCACCCTTGTTGCGATATTGATTTTTCTCTCTCCTTCAGATTTTTTTTTGTTCTTTTATCCAAACTTCTGAGAGTTCTTTGCAGCTCCCATATCTATACATAGCAACACTGGTTTGCAGTCAGCTAAGCTATGGGATGCAGGTGGCGCTGTGGTCTAAACCACAGAGCCTAGGGCTTGCCGATCAGAAGGTCGGCGGTTCAAATCCCCACAATGGGGTGAGCTCCTGTTGTTTGGTCCCAGCTCCTGTCCACCTAGCAGTTCGAAAGCACTTCAAGTGCAAGTAGATAAATGGGTGCCGCTCTGGCGGGAAGGTATGGGCGCTGCTCTGGTTCGCCAGAAGCGGCTTAGTCATGCTGACCACATGACCCGGAAGCTGTCTGCAGACAAACGCCGGCTCCCTTGGCCTATACAGCGAGATGAGCACCGCAACCCCAGAGTCGTCCGCGACTGGACCTAATGGTCAGGGGTACCTTTACCTTAAGCTATGACCAACTCAAATCTGTTGATTTCAGTGGATGAACTCTGAGCATGGATTGGTCAAGTAAAACCCATGGCAGTTACCAGAAGTGGCTGAATAGGTGGTTAAGAGTGGTATACTCATAATCTGGGGAACCGGGTTCGTGTCTCTGCTCCTCCACATGCAGCTGCTGGGTGACCTTGGGCTAGTCACACCTCTTTGAAGTCTCTCAGTCCCACTCACCTGACAGAGTGTTTGTTGTGGGGGAGGAAGGGAAAGGAGAATGTTAGCCACTTTGAGACTATTTCAGGTAGTGAAAAGCGGGATATCAAATCCAAACTCCTCTTCTTCTTCTTCTTCTTCTTCTTCTTCTTCTTCTTCTTCTTCTTCTTTCCAGCAAGTGAGGTGCTGCAGCTTCCCTAGCTAGATAGGGAGGGGAGAGATGGCAGGGAAGTTAACACAGGGAAATGCAGGAGTGCTGTGTTATCTTCACACTGATCTCTTCGCCACCTCTTCCCTCTCCCTCTCCCTTCCAGTAAGCAACAGTGATCCAATTACCAGGAGGCTAGTATAATGGCTCTACCCCACCCAGGAAGCTGCTTTTAGTCTTAACAAAACTGGTCCATTAATAAATTCCATATATAACATCAAGGTTGGGAATCAATTGTCTAGTCCCACTAGGTGACTTCTGTTAATGCAGTGGGCCTTTGCACCCCTTTCCTCCCCCATGCTCCCTGAAATTGGCTCTGGGAGGGTCAGGAGAACCCGCTGAGCAGCATGGGAAGGGAAATATTTCCACCTGGAATACTGAAAAGCTTACACTGATGGAACAATTGCCATAGTGCTACACTGAAATCCTCCCATTGATTTTATAGGGGAAGAGATATGCATGACTAGCTAATTATTTCAAGTGTACAGCACACAATTTTTTAGAAGACGTCTTTGCACCTGTCTGAATGTAAAGGCCTGGCAGGCCAGCAGAAATAAGTCATGCCTTCTCCCAGCAGCGTAGCGAGCCACTTTGCCGCCCGGGGCGGCAAACTTGAAGGAACCCCCAGGGGGTCAGTGCACTGCTCCCTAGCGCACATGCTCTGACATCACGACGCATGTGTTGTGACATGCACAGTCCACCCAAGATGGCGGGTGCGATCAGTCGTCCCCCCTTCCGACTGGTGCTGGGCCGCGCCACGCCGAGTTTTAAGGCTGTTCGCCCGCTGCAGCCTTAAAACTTGACGCGGTGCAGCACGGCGCCGGTCAGAAGGGGTGCCGGCCGATCGCACCTGCCATCTTGGGTGGACATGCGCAGGCCACCCAAGTTTGCGGGCCCGAACGGCCAGCACCCCTTCTGTGTGGTGCGGCAACCTTTAAGGCTGCAGCGCGCGAACAGCAGCACAGATGCTGTGCTGCTGTTCGCGCGTTGCAGCCTTTTAAAAGTTGCTGCGCCGCCGGTGTCGATCGTGGGGGTGGGGCCCGCCCCCAGAGTGTCACCCCCAGGGTGGTACCCGGTGCAGACCGCCCCCCGCCCCCTTGCTCCACCCCTGCCTTCTCCTTCAGCCTCTGTAACATTACTTAGAAAACCACCAAGCATCTGATTCTGCTTCAAAATATATTCATTGGAAGTGTACCGTAAACACGATAAAACCTATAAACACGCCTCCAAGTATAATACAGAGAAGGCCACCTCAGGTACATTTCTACTTAATGGTGTCTCTAAAGCAAACTGCTGCATGCTTGTGACAACCAGCAGCAGCTCCTTAAAATCCTATTTTGGGGATACATTTGCAAAGATTACTAGTCCACCAAAAGTTTTACCTATGAATGTTTTTTTTTGGAAAGAGGTCCTACTTTGTTCATCAAGCCTTACAGGTAAGTGTCCTTAGGACTGTAGCTTTAGTCTGATCCTACCCATAGTTACTCAGAAGTTAAGTTCCAGTGGGTTAAATGGACTTCCATGTTTGGGGGAATGTGGTGGCTTAGGCTCTTGCAGAGCCACAGCCACATCTCACATTTTCTGATATGAGTGCACAAACATAAAAAGAGCCTTGCTGGTCCAGGCCAAAGGCCTGTCTAGTCCAGCATCCTATCCTAATGGTGGCCACCCAGATGTCTATGGGAAGATGTCTATGGGAAGCCCACAAGCAGGACATACACAGGCATTCTCCTCACTTTTGTGATTGCTAGCAACTCTCTCCACTTTTGTAACTCCAACAGTTTTGGGGTAACCCCAATGCGTTCATTCACAAATGATGCACACCCCAGCTGGGATGCATGTTCGTTGGGGATGGGGCTGACAATGTGGGAATTAGGACAGGGAAAGGTAGGGTTAAAGTAGTGGCTTGAACTAATACGGTAACTCTGTGCATCAATGATTCTAATAAAATTTCCCTCTGGCTTTCCACCTGCCAAAGCTGCATATTACTTGCTGGTTCAAGGCTTCTGCTAATGCCCAAGAAGAGGAAGCTGTTGACTAATGTGCAACAATCAAAATAAATGCCTAATGAACCTTGAAATGAGCCTTCCTACTGGAAACTGTCCCCATACCTGAAAATATACCCCTATAGTTCACACACCAATGCCTACTGTATATAGAATAGAAATGGCTACTGTGTCGCTAATATAAATAACCAATGCTGGAGGAGCTCTTCAGTGAATGAATTCGAAAATTAGGCTGTAAAATTAGATTGGCTTTAATATCTCAATGAAGTTTAAATTATTATTATCTGGCAGGCTTGGTGGAAATTGAGCCTGTCTGCTAGGTATTGCCCTGAGCAGATTAAAGTGAACTGCAATAGCCTGAAGAGAGATCATAGAATCATCAAGTCATTGGCTTGGAAAGGACCAAAGGTCTCCTGGTACAAAATGCAGAACTATATATCTGCCTACCAACCATTCTCTTCTTTGCACTGACCAGCCCATACAATCCAGATGGCAAAAGCATAGAGGTTTTATTCCAGTAGACAATATAGACAACACACCATATCCAGGTGCTGTTGGCCCATATCTCCTATCATCCTTGACCAATGGCTGCCTAGGGTTAATTGTGTCCAACAACATCTGGAGGGGCTATCCCTGATATACACTGTGGAAATGTGCCTGCAGAACACGTAGCAGCAGATCACAAAAGAACCAAGCCATGCTTTCTCATGCCACAAACACACTCCTCTCAAAAGAGACAGAGATTAAGCAACAGATAGCATTCTCCACCCTCACAGTTGAGGGCACAGGAGAAAGCAATGCAATTAAAGTTAGAGGCATTCTAGGGTTGCAATGTCCATGGCCACTAAACTGAGGGCCTAGAAGGTCATAATATTGAAGAGATTAGCGAAATAGCCAAATTTCATTATTCCTTGGTTTAAAGATAAATCTCAGTGATTGGTATAGCTCCCCTCAGATACAGGATTATTCACTGTAAGAGGCTGAAAGTTTCTGTGAGCAAGCTTTTCAGTCTTATTTGTGGCATGTATGTCTGATTGTGGCCCATAGAAGACAATTCATTTGGTAGCAAATATTATTGCTGTTCCCACTTGTGCTGGGGCAATGTCCAGATTTCTTCTTCGTTAGCTGACATGCATCACTCCTAACTTGAAGGCAAAACATCTGGAGGCAAAAGAATCGATCAGTTGGCTTGCATGTTGAGTTCTTGCACAGAATTTGTCCTGACATATACTAAGCTGAAACAACAACAAACGGCACAGCCTAGTTTAACTGAACCACATGTTTACTGCAGTGCCTTATAGATGGGGCTGCTATTGAAGACAACTTGAGAGCTTCAACTAGTGCAAAATATGGCTGTCAGAATTTTTATTGATATGGCCAGTTGTATGCAGTTGTATATAGCAATTTTTAAAAACTTAATTTCACTATTCATTTCTAATCCCTTTAAAGCCCTAAATGACCTTAAGGAGCATCTATCTCTTCACCTACCAACCTGCCCATAATTTGTATGAGGCCATTCTCTTGGGATCTTCCCTATCAGAGACACAGTATTCATCTACAGTGGAAAGGGCCTTTTCAGCAGGGGTGCCCCAGTTTGGGAACGTACTCCCCAAAGATGCTCGATTAGACCCTAGGCTAAATCTAAGTTAGCACTAAGTTGTATACCACTCTGAATCTCTGTGAGTTTCTGGCGTTCATCACCACCATATAATTATTTTTAAAAGTAGAGGTTTAGATGAATGGTGACAAATAGCCCTCAAACCAAAGCATGTTTGTTGCGCTGGTTTCATTTTTGGGGTGGGAAGCTTTCTAAACTGCTTTTCTTGTTCCTGTTGCATTTTTGTAGGAAATGCTATGGTGACATGGTGTGGGGGACAGGTTGGTGGGTGGTTCCAACAATTTAGCTTACATGAAGGTATCCAGCCTCCTGCATTGCACTCTTAACATTTGAATTTACTTCCTTGATGCTTCCTTTCCTTTTCTGTTTTGAGATGTGGCTTTCTTAAAATAAAAATAAAAATGGGAAAGTGAAATTCCTTTTTTCTTTTCATTTTTTTTAATTATTAAATTATTTTATTAACATATAGAACACATACATTTACATTTACACAGTACATATACACAGCACAATACCTTATTTTCATAACATAAAGCATACCTACATTACTCTATATTATACCTACCTATACAAATTTCCCTTTTTCATAGCAGTATAATATCAGCATTATTAATTCAGGAAGAATGCTGGCCAAGTTCTAGGAAAGCAGTGCAGCACACAAGGCACATTAAGGAATTACAGAACGAAAGCAAGAATTGTACCCTTACAGTGGAATCCTATGACTACCCAGAAGTTTAAGAGGGGGTGGGGTTACTCCCAGGTAAAGTGGGGTTAGCATTGCAGCCTTAAAGTGTGCATTAGATAACAAAAAGTTGCTTATAAGAGTTGTCTGTTTCTCCATTGCTTGTAGTGAACAAATATTAGAAAATCCTGGCAACATTAATTCACTGTACAGGTTCAATAGAGGGATGCGGATGGCGCTGTGGTCTAAACCACTGAGCCTCTTGGGCTTGCCAGTCAGAAGGTCAGCGGTTCGAATCCCTGCGATGGGGTGAGCTCCCGTTGCTCGGTCCCAGCTCCTGCCAACATAGCAGTTCGAAAGCACGTCAAAGTGCAAGTAGATAAATAGGTACCGCTCTGGCAGGAAGGTAAACGGCGTTTCCGTGCGCTGCTCTGGTTCACCAGAAGCGGCTTAGTCATGCTGGCCACATGACCCGGAAGCTGTCTGCGGACAAATGTCGGCTCCCTCGGCCAGTAAAGCGAGATGAGCGCTGCAACCCCAGAGTCGTCCGCGACTGGACCTAACAGTCAGCGGTCCCTTTACCTTTGACTTGACAGGTTCAATAAAATCCACCATTAACCAGATACTGTCTATTCATGGCTGCTTTGTCAAGTGTTTCCAGCCCATTGCTTTCCTCTAGAAAAATCTGTATGAAAGGCCAGTGAGCAGGTGAATAGCCCAACAGCTACCCAAGACCATATGAAGGCTGAATCTTAATTGTCGATTATTATTGTAGCTGGTTTCGTTTTCTAGGCTGTCTTTACAAAAAGAAGAAAAGCAGCTTGCCAGTAGTGTTGGGATGGAAAAGCCTAGAATAATTAACCATTGTTGCACAGAGAAAATGTAAGAAGAACTCTTTGATGTAGCAAAGACGTTATGCCCAGATTCAGGAAATAATAGCAACTAAAGCAATAGGCATTAATATATACTCTTCCATGCATCCACACTGATATTATACAGAGCTGACAAAGTTGCCAAGGAGTTGTGAGTTCTTCCAAAACATTTTCCAAGTAATTCTGGTGTGTCCCTAATTAGATTTGGAAAAGAAGTAAGCTAATTTACTCAATATATTCTTTTTCTTGCATACAAAGACGTCTGTAAATTACCAGTATGTTCTAATATGTGTGCTTGTGAGAATGCACTCGGATTCTGCAAAATAAAAAAAGAATTCAAGAATTCAATATGCAAGGCGAAAGACACCTTGATCCAGTTACCAGTTTAGCAGCGTGGTCACAAGATCAGGATTATTATCCCCATCCTGTAGGTGCACAGAGGAGGAATCCTAATACTGAGAGAACAGTGGCTTCCTAGAGAATTCATGGCGGTGGTGACATTTGAACCAGGGACATTCAGGCTCACAACTCACATTCTCAATCATTACCTTACACAGAGAGATCAGTCCTTCTTCAGAATTCTTCATTTCAAGCTCATAGTCTTGGTTTAGAGAGGGGAGAAATGGAAAATCATGATATAGTGTGTGAGCTTTTTTATTTTTCTCTGCACTCTATCTTGTTGTCCCCAGTGACTTTTCATAACAGCAAATGTTTTCCTCCTCGTGTTGCTGTTATTTCACATTTTGAAAAGGCTTTTCTCCATTACAACCCTTCAGGGCATATTCAGGTTTGCAATGAAGGCAGCAAGGCTTTCATTTGAATGGTATAAATCTTGTGAGTTTGGGAAGAGTCTGCTTGCCGGGTTGTGGGTTTTGCTGGTGAATGTTTTACTCATGGGGAAGATATACACTGTGCTGAACTCCTTTTCTTCTAGCCCCGCCCCCTGTTGCGTTTTAGCATCTCTGCAGTACTTGAAGATGCTATTTCTTTAATCGCCCTCTCTTTGGTTGAGAAGCAATGGTGTGTTTCAAGATCAAAGTTCTTATACAAGTCTCTCCTGAGATCCCATCAGTAAACAAAAAGATTCTTTCTTCTTTTCTTTGTGGGCATTGTTCTACAATGCAAGAGATTGACTTCTTTTTGAAAACAGAACTTTATAGGAAAGCTTCTTGTCTACACAGTTTGTACAGAAAAGTATGTAACCTTTTCTTTCTCCACAGTGCCGTAAGACCTCTATCAGGAAGACAATTAATGTGAAAAATGAATGTTTTATACACTAAGAAATGAGAGACTCTTTGAATATCAGCCTCATTAAATTCTCATTATTTACAGATGAATCAGTTCGAATTACCCTTGTAATATTTTTTTCTGCTTTTCTGTTTCTTCCATTATTCTTATCAGCAACATTTTTTGTCACTTTAAATGCCCAAATTTATACAAAGTATTTAATTATTTTGACAGTTTATAGCGAAAATATCTGCATGGAATGGAACGTGGGTTGGTTCAGATATCCCATTAACTGAGTAGCAAGAGGAAAACAAAGCAAAACAAAAGCTAAGGAAATGAAATGAAGGACAGAATTGGAGTTTTGGAAGAATGAGTACAAATAATTTATCAAATTAAGGGGAATTACCAGCGAAAGGAATGTTACTTGCATTGTCCTTAATTATTGTTCTAGATGAAGCTAGGCAAAAATGCCTACCACTCAGATGAAAAGCTTGTTGCCTTCTTTGTAAACCTAAACATGCCCAGAAGGCATGTAATGAAGAAAAAGTGCATTGTTGATTGGTTTTTAGTTTTATAGGGCTGAATCGTTACAAAGAAAAATGTGCACATCTATTATTATTTTTGGTGTTGAAAAAATGATTGTGCCATGTACAGCTACATTTCAGCTGCTTGTGCTGATAAGGCTATATCTGTTAACTTATGGAAGATCAAGCTCCAAATCATTGTAACAAAGTGGGTTCTCCTTCCTGGAGAGCATGTGTTGTGGTGGGGGCCAGCAAGTCACCCCTCTGTTGCTGGGCGGGATTGTATAGATGGCCACTGCTGTGATTGGGCTCTGGGTGTCTTTGGGAGATTTCTATGTTGCAATTGTTGATGGACAGCCCAGTGACTATATATTGCTTGGCTCGCAGCATGATATACCTCTTTGCTGCGTGCATCGGATCATCTGCCCCTCCTCCCTATTATTAGGCCTCTGCGTATGACCTTGCTATGCCTGTCATGGGGTCGTCTGCTTTTGGGGCATGGACCTGGTAGGAATTTTTCCATTTGGCTGATTGGCTAGTGCCATCTGGCTTTCGCCTACTGCATAGCAATTAATCACAACTTGTAAGGTTGGCGGTTAGGCATTGGTTATTAATTGGTTGGTGGAGGGGCAGGGTTGGCTGTGGCTGCCCCTCCAATGCTGCGAAGGGGCAGGTTGGCTGTGGTTGCCCCTTCAATGCTGCTGCTGCATGGGGAATTCCATTAAAGGAATCCAGGGGCTCGCCATGCTTGTCTCTATCCCCCAGTCGGGGGCCAGGCCCCATGCAAGAGCCCCTGGAAACATTAGGGGAGAACGGGCGCACATTCTCTCCCCAAAGTGTTTTCCCCTTTACTGACTCCAAAGGTGGATGGGTGTCAGTTCTGTCCCCAGCGGGACAGATAGTCTTAACCAATGCCCAAGCAACCACTCACATATTTTGTATTTTAATAAAGTTGTGGCCAAAATTATGCCAAAAACTTTAAACTTAAATGTCTGTGTGAAGTGTGTTTCATTTGAGGGGTGGTTTGGGGACCTCGAAACGCAATTAAGCAGAAAACTAACACACACACCCGACAACATGCTTCTGCTGTTAAATATGCGAATGGAATATTCAGTATACAATATCCAGCTGCTGACATCCAAACAGTATGGCTGTTTGACATTAGCTAACTGTCAGTGTTGGGGGTGTGACATTTGATATTTGATTATCTGACAGTTTTGGAAAATTGATGCACCATGGTATTTTCTATTATTATTTGAAAGTTGTTACTTGGTATCTTGCAGTGTTTCAGAGATCACTCATTGAGTCAAGGTGAGCCCAGGCAGAGGAAAAAATGAAACATGCCTCCTATTTAGCTCACCATCCTGTAACTCAGTGTTTCCCAAAACTTGGGTCTCCAGCTGTTTTTGAACTACAACTCCCATCATCCATAGCTAGCAGGACCAGTGGTCAGGGATGGTGGTAATTGTAGTTAAAAAACAACTGGAGACCCAAGTTTGGGAAACACTGCCAATACAATCTAGATCTAGCTTCCTTGTCAGTATTTGGAACTTTCAGCTGTGGATCATCAGGGATATTGGCTGTGACACTATGAAAGCAACCTGACAGATACAGAGTGTTCAGGCCTTGCATTTCCTGTACTTACTAAGGTAGCATGTGCAGCGCTCTCCTCTTTCACCTTATCCATAAACACAACTGAGGAAAACATTCTTTAAAATAGTGAAAGATAAACTAGTCAATAGCAGAGGTCTCCTCAGGTGGAGTAAGATACCCTCTCGTCTTCTGTTTCCTTTGCAGGAATTGTTAATATCAATTCTGTTTTGTTAAAGTTAATCCAGACACTGTGGTTTATCATATAAACTAAAAACAGATCTTGCCATTTAATCTCCTCTCCAGTCCAGTGACATCTGTTTCAATATTACTGATTCCAGGAAAAACAATTTGCGGCAGTGGTGTGGAACCTCAAGTACTACATTCACATCCGTTACAATCATCTTTCACGAAAGCAGAAATCCTCATATCTACTAAAATTTGGATAGAGACCACACTGTCTGTTGCTACAGTTGCTTGGTTACTTTGCCATTAGAGTGTAACATTAGTGTGTAAGACCCCCAGATACAGCTTTTCATCTATGTTTGACTACCTTCTCCTCTCAGGCCATTCATAGGTAAAGATTCATGCCACCTCCCCTGTAGGGACCAGCATAGGACCATGGGCAACCATCCCCTAATCTAGCCTGGCACTGGTAATATGCTTTCCAGACAAGGGTCCCTGGGGTCTCTTGTGTGAACCAGAACCCTGAAGAGCAGCTGACAGAAAGTGTTGCATTGTTGACAAGGGATGAAGACAAAAATCCAGTCCTTTAGTAATCCTGTTAAGAAATGTTAAGGATATAATGCTCACAGATGATGTTGATATTGATGTTGCATTCTCCTTTGTTTGAAGTACAGCAGCTTGGCCAGATGGAAGCTGGAGTCCCAGACTGAGCAGCGGCTGCCCACAGACTTGGGCCTCTCCCCCACGTCTAACCTAGCTAAGCCTTATGAGAGGCACCCAAGTCTGCTTCTCTAGAGCAGCACAGAACCTGTAATAGGTACCGGCTATTAGCAATGCAAGGCAGAACAACAGCAGCAGGGGACAACAATATCAGGCTCCGTCACAGGTGAAAAAATGGCTCTGGGCGCTTTCACTATGGTGTTGTGAACTGCATGGGAACTCCATAAGTGTTGGCAAACAACATAACAAACCAATGAACTGGTTGTTTTCTCCCTTCTCGAGAGACTGTGTGCAAATAGGCATGTTCATGCTGAACAGATTATATGCCATCACTTGGGCTTGCACTCAGAGCCGTCTTAAGGGGATCTGCCGCCCTGGCGCGGCTATCCCTCCGGCGCCCCCGCCATGCCGCCTCTCCGCCGCCTCCGTCCCGCGCTTGCCGCCCCTTGGGAGGGGGGTGGGCGAGCGGGGGATGAGGGGCGTGGCGCTGGAGCGGCGCGGGGCTCTGCGCGCCCTTCCAGCGCTTCCGGGATGGGATGGGAGGCGAGGGCGGCCGGCTCGCGCTCCCGCGCGCAGCCGGGCAGCTCGCGCTCCACGCGCAGCTGGACGGCGCGGCGTGGCTGGGCAGCTCGCGCTGCATTGGGCGGCCGGGCGGCTGCGCGCGGGGCGCGAGCTGCCCGGCTGCGCCGCGCCATCCGGCTGCGCGCGGGAGCGCGAGCCGGCTGCCCTCGCCTCCCGTCCCGGAAGCGCTGGAAGGGCGCGCAGAGCTCCTGTGCTCTGCTGGGCAGCCAGAGGGCCTGGCGTGGCCGGCCAGCTCCCTTGCCGGGAGTCAGAGGGCGCTGCCGGCAGGCGCTGCCAGCGGGGCTGGAGGGCGGAGGCGCCCTCCAGGCCATTGCGCCCTGGTGCGCCGCGCCACCAGCCCCAATGGATGAGACGGCTCTGCTTGCAGTGGATTTCCTGTATCAAGTAGGGCAGGCACGTCCAACTCCCTAGAGACCGCAATCTACTCCCAGTATAAAACAACTGGCAGTGTGATCTACCCATTGTCATTGGAGGCCAAAGTTGTTGGGCTTTCTTAAAGCTTTTTTTTTAGGGGAAACCAAAGTTGTTGAGCTTTTGGGGGGGGGCAGGTGAAAGAGTGACCTGATGGACATTGCTGAAGTAGTGGCAAATGGTTAACAGCCCCTCTCCAGTTCTATGAATGGCTGTATCTAGTAGTGGTTCATGTGATGGGGTGGAGTTGTGGAGCTGTGCCCTGACAGCAGCATCACTGCATCTTACCTGAATGGGGTTGGGATGGGGCAGTGGCAAGGTCAGGGCTTTAAGGATATGCCAGTGAGAGCACAAGATTTGGCCCTGCTAGTATGTCTGTGCCGCTTCAACTCTGCCACTATTCTTCTCCACTCAAGTCCTTGTATTGTGTCTTCTCCTTCACATGGGCCACCGCTGGCTGTATCTGACCTGGCCTGGGCATGTGCAACTCTAGAGTCTGCTGAGGCCATATAAGAAACTTATGTTTTTGCCAGCTCGAGAATCTGGGCCTTGATCTCTCCCCATTGCCACAGGTGCACTGGTTTGACATAAGATTTAAATGTCTTATTTAACATTGGCCTCGCTTGCATTTATATACAGTTTTCTTAGCACCACAAGGGGAAATGGAATCAGAAGCTCCTCCGGCTCATTACAACATATAACCCTATCATAACAATATTAAAATATTATTTTATTCCCGCATTATTAATAATCTATATTAAGTTTCCATTCTCCCCGTACAATCGTCTGCCCCTGCAATGAATTTTATGTATATGTTTTGCAGCACTAAAAAAAAATAATGAACCCATTGAGATGCTACAGTGAAATAAGATTATACTCCCTAAATGGAAAATATGTAATAGACATTTGAAATATAGGAAAATAAATATAATTAGGAAAAGTAGTTTGGTGAACAATTAATGCTATCCATAATTACAATATGCAAACAAAGAAATCATGAGGGAACAATTGTGCAATAATGAGATTTTAGGTACTGATTGCAAATTCTTCTCTGAAATAGGAAGAAAGTAGCTTTCATAAATAAAAATGGGTTAGAGAGGGGGATAAAAACTTATTCAATAATTTTAGAAATGTTTGCATCATTAGGTGTTATAGCCAGGATGCAAATACTAAAGTAACAACAAAGTTTCAGATCCAAGATTTTCCTTTCCCCCCAAAAACCAGACATCTCATTTTGCAGAACAAAGAAACTATTGAGGCTACAACCCTATGGCCCCTGGGAGAAGGAGCTTCAACATCAGGGATGGAAGTCAGGTGCTGAGTCCTCCCTCCCCACTGTTACCAGATTGGGGGCATGCTAGGGCAGGACTGGGAAGCAACTTAGATTCAAAGTTGCTCTGACTCCAAACACCTCCAACATCTAGAGACATAGAGTTTCCCCATCCTTGGTTTAAATGACAATCTGATATTTTTTCTTCATCTACCAAGCAAACAGTATATTAAGCAGAGAAAAATAATACCTGATAGATAGAACTGACAACAGAGGGAGCAGGGACACAAAGGAGAATTTTAGACTGCAATCCCGAACAGTCTTACTAGGGAGTAAACTCCATGGAAGACAATGAGATCTCTGTCTGAATAAATACAGACCCTCCAAGTGTCCCTATTTTCCAGAGACAGTCCCAGATTTACAGAACCCGTCCTGGTTTCTGATTTGATCCCAGAATGCCCTGCTTTTCCTTAGGACACCCCTATTTTCATCGGAGGCATGTTGGAAGGTATGTACACATGCATATGAACATAAGTAAAGCCTGCTGGATAAGGTCAATGGCCCATCTAGCTTAGCACCCTGTCCTCACAGTGGCCAAACAGGTGCCTGTAGGAAACCTGCCATCAGGACCCCAGCAAAAGAGCCATCCAGCAACTGGTATTCAGAAGCATTACTGCCTCCAATCGTGGGGGCAGAGCATAGTCATCATGGCTAGTAGCCATGCATAGGATTGTAATTTTATTTTTTAATTATTTTATTTATTTATACATACATACATACCTGTACTTTTCAAGTTCATACATTTGACTAATTTTATACATTTCACTAATTTTACAATCATTTTGACCAGTGCTTCCCCCCCCAGGGGTACGCAGGGGGATGCATACCCCTCAACATTTTGTGAATCTAAGTTTGGCCTCCTTGAGAGCCAGTATTTCAATATGAGTAGGAAAATGAGGGAAAGCACTGATTTTGACATTTCAAAACTTGACTTCCTTCCCTCTATTTCTGTGATTCCTTAAATTTGTTTTTAATATCTTCTGCATATCCCAATCAACTTAATTTGCTCATTTATTCATCTTCTATAAATGTATCTATATATATAAAATCGTAAAAGGTGGGTGTTTGTGCTGTACCACCTTTCTCCTTAACCGCTTGACCGATTTACTTCAAATTTGGACACAACGTTTCCTGACCATGGGGGGAGTGTACTTATGACAAAACACACACACACACACACACACACACACACAGCATCTAAAAATTTCGGTCAAAAAAATTAGCGCCCTCCAGTGGATTGGAACCGCCATAGCTCACACGTCACCAACCCCCTCAGTACCTATGTCAACATGTACCGTAACTGCAGTGACTACAAAAGGCCTTCGCCAAGGAATGAACAGGCAGCTCCACCATTAGCAGCAAATTCAAACGGAAAACCGACTTCACAGGCAGGAAAGCCATTAACGAGCCATTAACGAGCCTAAATCACACTAAAAAAAACCAAAAGCTCCACCACCACAGCCCGCCAGGTCACAAATGGCAGTTTCCTCCTCAAAAAATAAAACAAGGCCCCTCATAAACACCGCGAACTGGAGAGGAGCAGCAAACTCCTCTCTGTTACCTCAGCGGGAGAGTGGAGACTCAGGCCAGTCGAAAAAGGGGGGGGACCTTAACAGCAGACCCAGCCCACAAAAAAACCCACCCCTCATCACACAGGACGATAAAGCAAGTCTCCCCTGACCGGCAGTAAACATCATTTTCACCAAAAACAAAATTGTGGTATTCACCTAGAAACTGATTGCTTCTCACATGGACAACTAACTGTATGTGGCATGTTCCAGAGTTGGTAAACCACAAAACATCTACATCTTCACAAGCAATGGAACTACAAAAAATATAGTGTACCCTCAAGTCTTATGATCCTCTAAAACTATTAAAAACAACCTACTATTTCCTAAACACTGCAAAGCAACAACAACAACAAAATTCAACAAATTATAAATTCAATACAGAAAACAAAAACAAAAAGAAATTAAAACAAAAAAAATTCAAAGAAACAAAAAATAAAAAAACGCAAAAACATTATGAAAAAACAACCTCATTCAAACTGCAACCGCCAAACAAATCCACATCCAACAACACTACCACCCTCTTACTAATCCATCTACAACAACAAATAAGAAATGCAACAACATACAAACCATGCAACATGAACTTACTCCACCTGTGAGTATCCATGCACTTTCTCTAACTTATCCAATTTCACAAAATAAGCCACAGCAATGGGTGGCCGGGCCAGCTAGTACTCTTATAAAATTGCAGGTTGTTACAATAATCCTGCCGATGCTTTTATCTGTTTATAATTTATCTGTAAATATTCAATAAACCATTTCCATTCTTTTAGAAAAAAATTGTTATCTTGATTCCTAATTCTTCCAGTAAGTTTTGCCATTTCTGCATATTCTGTAAGTTTTTGTATCCATTCTTCCTTTGCTGGGACTTCTGCTTCTTTCCATTTTTGGGCAAGTAACATTCTTGCCACTGTAGTAGCATACATGAATAAGTTTCTAGACCTCTTAGGTAGTTCTGTCCCAAAAGAAAAGCTTCTGGGTTTTTTTTTACACAGGTTATTTTAAACATCCTTTTCATTTCATTACGGTATATATCATTTCCAAGTATGCTTTAACCTTACTACAAGACCACCACATATGATAAAAAGAACCTTCTTTCTCTTTATATTTCCAATATAATGGTTTGATTTAGATTTATACATTTTTGCCAACTGCACTTTGAGCAATTCAAGTAAAGAAAAATCATAGATTATATAAATACAAGGAAGTTGAAGTATACTTTTAAATAATGTAAAGACACCTAGGAATGTATAATTAATGTGGAAAATATCCAGGAAACTCAATCCTATGCATGCATACTTGGAAGTATGTTTCAGTGTGTTTTTCAGTAGGTTTACTCCATAGTAAGTGTGCAAAGGATTAACAAGTTCATTAACTGATACTGGGCAAACAGCTATTATTTTCTATTTTTGGTAAGTTTGGAAATCAGTTTTATGTTGTATCTAAGAGCCCTTGATTCAAGCTCATTGCTTTCCATAATGGTTTGCAGAATTAGTTGACGTTACTATCCCTCCCAAAAATAAGTTTATTAGAAATTCCATAAACTCCAAAAATGGAAGTTTTGGCAGAGCAATGCCATTTGAGACACACTTTAAATATAGTGGGAATAATGAAGATGTTTAATATGCATATAGGGGGAAAAATAGTAACTGGCTTCACTTTGGAAAGCAATGGAGTCTAACAAAATAAAAGACCTTTCACAAAACTCAGACGAACTAAACTTGGCGGTAAGTCCTGGGAGAACTGTTCTCTGCCTTGCAGGCCTTTTCCCACCTGGCTGGGGAAGATGGGGTGCTGACTGACTCCAGCTTCAAAAACAGAGGCTGCTAAACAGACTCTCGAACTGGAGAATTGTTCAGGGTTTGTTTGTTTTTTGGATGGGGAAGTTGTTGCTTTTATTTATATTTTTTATCTTTATTTTTATATATTATGATTGAAGCTGGAAATTGTTCAGTTTGGTTGTGTGCTGTTTGATGTGTTCCATTTATTCTTTAGGACTATTTTTTGGTTGTATCTGTAAGTATTATGCGAAATATAATAACCTTGCAAGCTGCCTTGAGCATGGTTTTGACTATGGCAATGCGACATAGAAATAAAATGGTGTATGATGTGTGTATGTACGCAAAAGTGTTATGAAAAATTCCATGGAGAAAAGGAAAAGGAACTGCGATGGTAGAAAATCCAGACACAGAAAGAAATTAAGAGTATAAAATAAGTTCGTTTCAACAAGGAAAAAAGCAGAAAGGGGAATAAAATTAGGAAATCAATTGTTTTAATTACTTGCTTGCTTGATTACACTACAATCCTATACAGATCTACTCATGAATATTAAAATGGGGCTTACTCTCACGTAAGTAGGTACTGGATTGCAGCCTCACAGTGCAATCCTATAAATGTCTACTCAGAATTAAGTCCCATTGATTTCCCAGTGTATAGATGGTTACAGCTGGGCTGAGCAACCTCACCTACAAGGGCAGGAATATGTGGTGGAGGCACCACTCTACCCAAAAGACCTACCATTCACAGTGGCCAAGGCCATATCTAGAGGAGAGGGGGGCTTCCTACTCGTCCCTCTGAGTGTTCCCCGCTCATTGCTTCCAATGGGAGGAAATTATGGACATTGTGGGGTCATGTCTAGGGGATATGTGGATGTTGGGATCCTAATATTGTACTAATAATTTCAAAATATTTCACAGTGGTGTTTATTGGGGGTCACACACACACATTAATACAAGTTTTAGAGAAAGTTTCTATAAAATGGAAATCCTTAATGAAAAGCTAAGAAAAAAATAGAGGTAATAAAAGCCTTAATGAAAACCAAGAAAAAATGGAAGTAATAAGCAAAGAAAAAAAACATAACTGTTATATGAATATGATGAGCTAGAGACCGTGAACCTGCTGGCATGGCTTGCCAACCCTTTCTACCTGTCAAACCCTCCCTTTATACCTTGCTCCAAAGACTTCCCTTCCCCCTCCCTTTCCACATCACCCCAAAACCCTTCCCCCTCCCCTGTACACCTCACCCCAAACCCTTGAAAAGCCCGCCTTGCAATGATCCTTTCCAGCCCACCCACTTGCCCCCATCCACTCCTAGTTCCCCCTCCTTACTTGCCCACCCACCCACTCATCCAAACTGGGCCAGTTTATATTTGAAATGGATTGTTCCAAGTATTTTAACCTGTGTAAGAGGAAAGCTCTCTTTTTCAATGAAAGAGCAAGGGTACTTTAGCTTTAGGCTGTTCAGGTCAAGCCAGGGGCCACAGATGAAGATATAGTAATGTACATTCAGGAACATTTAAATCCGTTGGTTTAACTCTGAGTTGGATTGTGGCCGGGGTGTCAGATTACACAACTGAGACTACAGTCTTTCCGGTAAGTATTCCAAATAGAAGTACATGACCTACATTGGGTCCCCATACTTTTCCAAGCACAATTCGAAGTGAAGGTGCTCACCTTCAAAGTCCTAAATGGCTTTGGCCCTGTGTATCTGAAGGAGTGTCTCTACCCCCATCATTCACCCTGAGATCCAGCTCCGAGGGCCTTCCGGTGGTTCCCTCACTATGAGATGTGAAGCTACAGGAAACCAGGCAGAGGGCCTTCTCAATAGTGACGCCCACCCTGTGGGACGCTTTCCCATCAGATGTCAAGGAGAGAAAGGTTACTGTATAACCTTTAGAAGATATCTGAAGGCAGCCCTGTATAGGGAAGTCTTTTAATGTGTAATGTTTTTTATGTTGGAAGCCGCCAAGAGTGGCTGGGGCAAGCCAGTCAGATGGGCAGGGTACAAATAATAAAATTATCATTGTTGTTATTGTTAGCATTCTCAAGGTACAGATAACTCCAGTTATCCCTGGGACATCTGTCAACATGCTGTGTGTGCCTCATTGACCAACACTAGTGTGTGTGTGTGTGTGTGTGTGTGTGTGTATTTGGACACGGCCCTACCATCAGGCAAAAAAGAGGCACCTGCCTCAGCAGCTGATTTTGGGTGTCATGAAAGGGTAAAAAATGGTTAATTATTCTGTTGCCAAAATAATTTGGACACCATGCCCCTTGACTTTGGGAGTGGTGGGAGGAGCTGCCAGTGGGAGGGTGGGTGATGCACACCTGGACCTCTGGCAGCGGTGTTGCTACCACTAACCAAAAGGGAAACGAGGTGGCGGCAGGGAGGTAGCCACTGTGTATTCTCTCCCCACCAGTTGCTCCCAGTGGGGGCAGCGTTTGCTGCTCTGCCTCAGGCAGGAAAATATTTTAGGCCAGCCCCATGTCTATAAAAAAAATGCACTGGAATGCTAAGTTTTTCTGTGGGAATGCCATGAGTTTGTAGGAATCTAGGAACCAACTGCATGACAGCAACAAACAAGTATTCAGTTTGTCTGATGTAAGCAAGCCCACTCCCTTAAAAAAAAAACTCTGTCAAATGTATTTAACACTACCTAAAGGGGATACAAGAGCAATGCCTATAATTAAAGACAAGTTGTGTAATTAAAACTTGAAAAAGGAAAACATAGTGATGAGAAAATGCCACGTAAATGCATATTTATCATTATATTAAATTAATCCCATGTGTATGGTTAGGAAATGCTGATTTGTTTGTTTGTTTGTTTGTTTACTCTCACTGTGTGTTCAAACCAGGCATCTGATTTTGATTTTCCATGGTGTTGCTGCTGGGTTTTCTAGCTTGTAGGATACAGGATTCAGCATGTTTGAGACTTGATGGTTCCTTTTAGTAGGTGGTTATGCCCTATGCGCCGTTTCTTGAGGCTCCAAGGGAGCAAGCCAGAAGCAAACCAGCTACTGGTGTTCAAGAGAGGCAAGAGTTTAGAGAATACAAAGGATCATCTGGTGAGCAGATTTCAGCCTCATTTGAAAAAAAAATGCTGGCACTTTGTCTTCCGCCTAATCCTCTTTTTGTTGAGGTGCTGGATGATACAGAAGCTGGAGAGTCTTTGGGCTGTGGTGACATTTGACTAATTGTCCCCTGTCTTTCGGGTGCTCAAGGCAGGCTTGCACGGAGCATCTGTCACTGATCCCGCCTCCCTTTGAACTCATTGCTGGATGGCAAGATTGTCAATATGTTGTTAAATAACCTGAACTGAGCTTCAGATGTATTATCCAAATTCAGTATTGGGGAAAGTGGAATTGCCAAGCGCAGAAGGTCTGCGAACACTCCGACATCTTTTCCTTGAAACCAACAGAGAAATGCAGGTGGCAACACAGTAACTTTTCTCTTCTTGGCTGCTTAAGAGGCACGGTGTGTCCTTCGATCTCCCCCCCCCCCCGGGTTGTTGGGGGGCTTTTTTGTTTCTGGAGAGTCAGAGTATGAAGAATGGACAAAGCCAAGCACATGTCCTTGAGGAGCAGAGCCAGAGGGAAAGAGGAGCCCGGTTTCAAGAAGATTAGGGAGCAGGATGGGGGAGAAAATTGGCATCCATTTATCCTTGTCTTCCAGTGAACTCTTGCCTCAAACTCACTGCATGTATTGCATGGCTACTGGGCTGAATTCAGAAAGCCAGAATAAAGCACTTCCATCAGGTCAATCTATATAATGTGAAATAAATGTGCAGTAAAATCAATATCTCCCATGGGTTGTTTTATGGGGATGTACTTAAAACCAAGCAAAGCATCTGTTTGGAAATAAATATGGCTTGTGAGATACTGTGAAAAATCCTGTCGCTAGAGGAGTGACACAGGAACACAACTCAGGCCTTTTCTATGTGCAATGAGCTTTTCACACAGGAGAGCATTGGATCATGCATTTTTGTGCTCCAAAGTAGTCTAATAATCCATGGCAGGGTGGAGGTTGCTGTATCGTGCGATTCTTTTTAGAGCTCAGTTCCTTTTCAATGGGTGATGCTGAGAAAAATGTGGTGACAGGTTCTGAGGGCACCGAATTATCCTCTGCATGGAGCTCCACCTCAGATTCTGAGAAAATGTACTTCTTTGGTGATCACTCATAGCCGAATAAGACTGTCTTCCCTGAATATAGTCTTAACAGTTTGTCCGTAGGTGACTTTGCAGGTCAATTCTGGATCTGCATATCCTTCCACAGCGGGGACATAGGTTTCTGGGTGGGAGTTGATCATGGTAAGGACTTGCCAACGTGCCTTCTTCTTAGCTCGTTTCTCCCTTTTGTCTAACTTCCTACTAATTCACCACACTCTTTTCAGTGTGACTCATTCAACACCCCAAATTTACTGCCACTTTTTAGCTATTTAAGAACATGATAAGAGTCCTGATGAATCATTCCCAGGACAATATATCCCAGAATTATGTGTCCAACAGCAGCTGGCCAGGTGCATCTGAGTGACCACAAGCAGGTACTAACAGGGATGGCATTCAATGCTTGCTTGTCCCCTGTACCTCACATTTAGAGGTATACTTTCCCTATATGCGGAGGTTCCATTAAGCTATTGTCATAGATAGCATATTCTAAAAGAAAATCATGTCTTCCTGTGCCTATGTTTACATAGCCAGAAATGCATCAGAAACACACATAGAAGTGTAAGCACTGACCCACATGAGTGTGAGGGTTTACCACTACACTTGTAGGACTACAAGAAGTTTTGTAAAGAGAACTATATGAAATATTGCAGAAAAGATTTATGAGAATGGATTTTAAGTTATGGGTTATTAAAAGTAATAGTTAGCATAACAAATGTAAGATTAAGAGATGAGGTTTGAAAATCAGTAGACATGGTTGATGGAAGTCTCAGGCTAAAATAGCCAAAATGTTGTATAAGATGAGAAGAGATGTTCTGTTTGGAAAATATATGTTAAAACTAATAAAAGTGTGTGTGTGTGTGTGTGTGTGTGTGTGTGTGTGTGTGGTGTGAGGGTTTACCAGGGTTTTACAAATGTAAGCAGGAACAGAATTCGAGGCCACAAAAAGTGAAAAGTTGCACTTCAATTTTATAAAGCACAAAGGAAAGGAAAGTGCCACAGGGCACGGATCGCAATTCAGTTCAATTGCCATGAGACATCAGTCATAATTCAAGTGCCAGAAGGTTTCAGCTACAACAGGGGATATAATTACCATTCATAGATGGCTCACTGCAACCAAACATACCTTCAGCAAAGGAGAGTGGCCACTACTCTAATCTCCAGGTGGAAGTGAGTCATGAACTATTTCCAGTCAGTCCTAGACAAGGCTTCAACAATAGAATAAACAGATTGTTCTGCGGTAATATTGTATCAAGACCTTGCAATATGTCTTGCATTGTTTCTTTAGCTGCTACCTATGATGCGACACCTGCATACAATGTCTTTGCAAGTGTTCTGTGTAGAAGAGGAAGTCTCCCTAAAACAGGCACCTTTGACCGTGTGGATGTTGCAGACTCACAACTCCCATCAGCCCTAGCAAGCACAGCCAATCACCAGGGATGATGGGAGGTGCAGTTCACCATCATTGGGAGGGCCAACTGTTCCCTACATATTCCATGAAAGAGGAAGTGAAGACTTTGACTGATCACCCAGTGGGAACATTTCAGTAAACCAGTTAGACGAATCTGAGGTTGCGGCGCTCATCTTGCTCGATAGGCCGAAGGAGCCGGCGTTTGTCCACATAAATACTGTTTACTCTATACAGCTTTTCTTAACATTCTTCAAGTTCTAGCTGTCAGCATTTGGATCCATTAAGCTGCATATTCCTCCACAGATTCAGGGCTAAAAACTTTGTTACTGTCATGCCAGCCTTTCTCGGGTCACAAGCTCTGCTTCTATCAGGCCAACCACTCCAGGCCTTCAGTAGAGAGATGTACTGGCAGACTCTGAGGAACCCTGGTGTTTGCAGAATACCAAATAATCTGCAGGAAGTAAAACCCAAGGGGGCAAAAGAAAGAAACCCATTTCCAAACAGCCCCATAATAACTAAATGGATAGGTTTCTTCCTGGTTCACGCTGAGAAGCTATTTTAAAATGTCTTCGGAGTCAAAACAGAGAGCTGCCCCTAGACATCAATAGAGAAATCAAATGATTTTACATAGCTGGAAGTGGGCACATGTGTTTTCAACACATACACCAAAAATTTGAGAGTAAATTCCATTTAAACATAATGGGACTTACTTCTGGATAGATGTGAATACGGTTCTTTTGTAAGTGTACAATCCTGTTTATTCAGAAGCAAGTCTTACTATTGGGCCTTGGAGCTTAAGGTGGCTATAGACAATTACCTGGGTGTAAACTCTTTTGGCCACAACTTACTTCTGAGTAAACATATATAGACTTCTGCTGTATTTGCTCTTTTGCCAAGAGATTTCTGCCACCTATAGTTTCTTCTTTAGCTTTTGCTGCAACGATCAAGCACAATTCTTGATTAAAGGGGGGGGGGGAGTTGCAGAAACCACATTCTATTTTAGTTAGGGCAATATTCTTCTCCTGAACAAACCCTGACAAAGTTTGCCCATTTTGTCTGGCTCGTAGGTGACTTTTGGTCACCAGGTGAATAAAACATTATAAATAATCCACTTCTGAAGCTGATCAGTCACTCATAAACAACTCAGGTTGTACTGCCAGAGTTTATTATCTTGGCAGAACTCTTAGTGTAAGTTATGACTTTATGTTGAGTTGGCCTATATGGCATTTAGATTTAGGTTTTCCAGACTGAATTATTTACAAAGCTCAAAGCCTGGTCTCTGCATCCTATTCTATCCTGTTCTGTTTAATCTCTGTGTGTCCATCTCCTCACGTTTGCAATGAAGTGTTGGTACACTTACTGGATTTAAATGTGATATTGACTCTAATAAAATTTACATGAACAAAATACAAGTGATGGACTCTCTGTGTGGTCACCATGCATGCAAATAGACCCTGGCAGTGCAATCCTATGCGTGTCTACCCAGAAGGGAGCCCCATTAAATTCCATGGGGCTTACACCAGGGAAAATGTGACTAGGATTGCAGCCTGAGTTGGGTATACTGTGCTGACATTTGTCTTTACATCCCAGAAGTGAGTCAGCCTTCAACTTCATCACCACCGCAACCAGCTATCTTCTATTTGCATGCCATAGGGTGTTTTCAACAGGAGTATTGATTCCTTTTCTCAGTGGATCAAATGTGTTTCAGATATAGGCCCACTGGAATCAATAGTCTAAGCTCAGGAGGCACCTAGGACAAACTTCACCCAGACTTTAAAATATCAACCTTGAGAAATATCCAACTTAATTTAAATAGGTGAAAGGGGAACACAAATTGATGCTGCGACCTCTAAACACAAGGGAGTTAATACCATTGGATTCAGTGAAATATATACACGTATAGGAACTATGAGGACTGGGTGGAGTGAACAGATTTTAATCCAAGCTGAAAAAGGAATCTGGAGAAGAAGAAGAAGAAGAAGAAGAAGAAGAAGAAGAAGAAGAGGAGGAGGAGGAGTTTGGATTTGATATCCCGCTTTTCACTACCTGAAGGAGTCTCAAAGTGGCTAACATTCTCCTTTCCCTTCCTCCCCCACAACAAACACTCTGTGAGGTGAGTGGGGCTGAGAGACTTCAGAGAAGTGTGACTAGCCCAAGGTCACCCAGCAGCTGCATGTGGAGGAGCAGAGACGCGAACCCGGTTCCCCAGATAACGAGTCTACCGCTCTTAACCACTACACCACACTGGAGGCTTGTAAAGCTCATCTCTCCATTGATGTGAACTTTTTATAGGCCACTAAAGTTCATTTCTGAGCTCAGAACTTCACTAGCATTCCTAATAAATACACTTTCCTCCCCAAGACAACCAGCTCATGCATGAATTGTCATGAAAGGTTGCTGCCAGTGTGGTCTGCACTAAGCTACATGGACGAATGTTCTGTGACTTCGTGTAATGCAGATTTCTGTGTTTTGGGATCTAGGATCAAGTTTTCTGGAAATGTATCTCTAACAGTCATGTACCATATATCACAGTTAAGAAATACTTTGAATTTCATATCTGTGGTGCATTCTTTAGTTTCATCAAATACCCTCTGGAAGTGTTTAGTTTATTATTTTGCTTTAAAACTTCAGACTAAGGACATATCAAGCTGAAACAGCTCTTCAGATTTATCACCTCGAGGGGCGGAGTGGGGGAACCTGAGGAGTGACTGACTGAACCTTTCAATCCAAGTTTTGTTTCTGCAACGTTGATTGGTATTTTATAGATGTGCCTCTTGAATCATGGGGCTGGAAGGGCAAGAGCAGGGTCTTTGTGAGGATTTGTGACTGGCTCAGAATTTCAAAAAGAGCAAGATGCTAATAGACTCCGATCCTTCGACTTGAAGGTGCACAGAATATCTTGCCATGCAAATTTAGGGTCAGGCAGGCAGCAGAGGCAAAGGGTTGTTGTTTGGCAAAGCCTTTCTACAAAAAAAAAAAAATTAGGGTGGCCTGCAAAAGGGGGGGGGGGCAAATTCAGGACTTGATGCATCCCATGGAAACAAAATGCACTGTGCCTCTTTACCACATGCTGACATGGGTGGGAGTCATCACAGCCTTCACACTAAAACTGCACTTGCTCGAAGCTCAGAAGGTCATGTGAATCAAATTTAAAGACTGCTGCATTGCCTGTTTTTCCCCCAGTGTCTTTCGATAATGTTGGGTCCAGTTGAAACAAGTCCTTCACCCCTGAGCAGTTTCCATTACCCTTATTGCTCCCCATTTCATGTAAGGCTGCTTCTGGAGCTTCATATCACAGCTCATTCTGCTCACACAGGTCTTTTTTCCAACTTCTCTTTCCTCCCTAGCTTGTGGTTAAGAAGTTGAAGGGGGGGGGGAGAGAATAGAGGCTGTCAAAGAACACAAAAGAAAGGTTTTTTTTTAAAAAAAACTCCCTACCTCTTTGCTGTTGCAGTAGCCTGATTCATATGACTGGACTGGATTGCTGCAATGCACTTCGTGTGGGCTTTCCCTTGGGCCCAGCCTGGAAATTGCAGCTGGTGCAGAATGCAGCACACTAGGTTGTTGACTGGGGCATCCCCTCAACACTACACAACACTGAGGGAGCTGCATGCCTCCAGGTATGGCTCAAGACTTTGTTTTTAGTATTTAAACCCCAAAATGACTTGGTTGCCTAAGGGACTGCCTCATCCTATGTATCCTTGTCAGGCAACTGTGCTCCTCGGATGGGGCACTGCTAAGAGTAGGCTACCACATGATCCTGGCATGCACTAGACTAGAGCTTTTAGAGACAGAGCTCCAGCATAACCTCCAACACTTTGAAGCCAATATCCAGGACGCTATATTCCCAGGCACCATCTTCCCAGTTTCTTATTTTTATTTTCTGGTGAGAGCACAGGCGCCATTTTGGTTGCCGTGATCACGTATGATTTGGTGCCGCGGTTCCCGCCACAAAAAGTGCTTTTTGGAGCATGGCGTGAGATCACAGCCCTGATTCATTGGATGCACTATAAAAAAATATGGTGTGGATCTGCCTAGAGTGTTGGGATAGATGGAGGGGAAACACTCCCATAGCAGCTTCCTAAGGACAAACTTGTGTGAACACAAGGTGAGCCTAACAAAACATAATACTTTGCAAGCAGAGCCAGGACCAAACCGGAGGGAGGCAGGATGAGTGGCTGGCATGGTGTGGATGATGGGTAAGCAATGAGTAGTAGTAGTTTTGATGGTAAAAGCCATTGTCATGTAGCACAGTGCAAAGTGAAAATGCTTTTGGTACTTAGCTTCAGCTCACCAACAACTACGCACATCGACACAAACAAGCCTGGTTAACTGGGCCTAAGAACCTTGTTTAGGTGAGCAGGTTAGCATCTTCACATAAACACAAGCAGCGCAGGTTGCCATGTTGCTGCATGTTCAAGTTGGACTCCTTCATCCTTCCAGATGAAATAAAAACACAATACTGGGTTTTTCCCTTTCTTAGTGAATTAAAATAATAATAATTGACAAGATTTTATAGCTGTACAGTATTTGACATCTGCACAGCACAGCTCTGCTATAAACCTCCCACCGTATTCTAGCCAGGCAGGGGAGATTTCTCTGCATTTTTAACATGCTGCAGTCATTGTATGGGAAACAGAGAGTGGGAGAGGGAGGGAGGGAGCTCATAACCATTTGTGAAGAAGACCAGTCTGATCAATAGCATTGAATTATCCTCTCAATGAGCTTTTGTCACCCTTTTCTTTTTCTTTTCCCAGCAAATAATTTGATGAAGCTCCTTAGTGTTGTCCGTTAATCTATGCTTACAGCCTCAAAGATCTGAAAATCAACTAAGACCAGCTAATTTCAGCCACGCAAAGTGAGAGGGGGAGAAATAGCAACGAATGCAGCAATGGCCAAGTCTAAGCTCACAGGGTGTGCATCAGGAGAAGCAGATGGGTTTCTGGGAGTAAAAGTCTCAACAGTGCTGCAAGGCGGAGATTTTCTTCTTCTTTTACCTGTAACTACTACTACATGATATATAACACCTTCTCTGTCTGCAAGACACATCCTCCAGCTGCCTGGTTACTGCTTGGCTGTTAAAAAAAACAAAACCCTCTATCGTAAGAGATGTGCTATTTTCAACATGACATTTCTGATCTATTTGTCGAATGTGTCACGTGTTAGTTTCAATGTGGGCTGGATGAAGATCCATTAAGGAGAGAGTCCACAGTCCAGACGGAGAGAGGGATTTTTTTTTAAGGCTCTCCGGTGTCCTTTTATCTTCTCTTGTGCTTCTGTGAATATTTTGCTCTCTCTCCCAGCCCCACCCACTTCCCTTTGTGCTACAGTACTGGAGTGGAATGCTGATGAGATGTCTCTCCACTGCAACCTTAAGCAAACCATAACTTCTCATACCAGCCTAATGTTCTCCTTCTCTCAGTGAGCTGTAACGGGAGGGTTTTTCTTTTTTTAAAAATGTAAGCGATGGTGAGCATCAATACACGGGACATAGTTAAAGTGAATAGGTGATAAGACATGATTAGGATAATGCAAGGCCAAGTAGACTGACATTAAGGGATACTAAAAGCATTGCACAATATATCTGCCATAGAAGGAGCCTTAAAAGCTCTGGTAAAGGGGAGTGCTTTTCCATCACTTCTGCTTTCTATTTTCCATCTGCCATGATGGGCTAAAAGATGGGCTCTGTTGCCTCCTATAAACCAGAGGTGGGCAGACTTCAGGCTGCCTGGATCTATTTTGTATTTTGCTAGTTCTTCAAGGCACACTAAGTAGAGGCAAATATAAAATAGTGGCTCAGGCACAGGGACTGACATAAGAAAGCATACACCCACCAAAACCTCAAAAGCCATAAAATCAAACATCAGCTCTAACAGCAGGGATGAATGGATATATCAACTTCTGTTTCTCTCTGCTTCCTTTTTTCTAGTCTTAGGTTTAGTTTACCACATTTCTACATCACTTGTCAATTTCCGTCCTTGTGAAAATTCATCCGTATTTTAGTAGCATATTTCCCTGTGGAATTTTGCAAGTAAGTTTCACTACCAATAAGGCATTTGTGTATTATTTTCACTAGTATATGCATTGTCGGGCACATTTTCCACTAATACATGCATTTCCCTGCACCATTGTTGGAGGTCTACACCACAAAATTCAGAAGCATACCTAGCTTCCAACGAAACCAAACCAAATTTCTCCTCCATTCCTTGTTCAAAGGCCACCTGTTCCTCCCCATATCCAGAATGAAAGAAATCCTTGCTTTCTTTATGGCCTCCAAATCAATCTTTTTTATCCACATAGCATGCAAGTTCTCTTACTACTATTCATGCAACTCCTTCCTTTTTTCCTGCTCCTTTTCCTGTGCGCATCTTTTCCTTTAGATTGTAAGCTTGTGGGCAGTAAATGTCCATTTTTATTCATCGATGTGCAGCTCCTTTAATATGTTTCTTAGACTCCCAATTCCATACCTACTAACTTGAGAGTGAGCCCAGTTGGGCCCAATGGGACATACTTCAGAAACAATGTGCACAGCATTATACTATTCATTTATATGCATGCATAATTTATACACGCATATAGCTACTCTTTCAAGATTCAGTCCTTGCATCCAAGATCAAATGCTTAGGTTGGGGCACATGACCAGCTCCTTTCTTAAAGTCATGTCTGTCATGTTCTGTTATAGCTGAGCTGAGATCTCAACCCAACCAGAACAGCCTGCATACAAATAGGCAGAGAAAAGGCACAATGGGGAATCAGAATGGGACACATTGGAGCCATGAAACAGATATTGTGGCTATCACAGAGCCATGTGCATTAGTGTATACTGTATCTAGGCATCTGGTGTGCAGTAATAAGCTCTGTCACTGGAATTTCAGCAGAGAACCATTATACACATTCTGCAGAATCTGCTAGTAGTCTGAAAAGCTAGAGTTCTGAATTATAATATATCAGACTGAGGTTTAATATCTTTAATGCTCCCCTGTACAAAAAGCTCTCTGCATATATGCAACTCAGGAATTATTTATTTATTTATTTATTTATTTATTAAAAATTATCTTTGCTGTTCCATTTTATTTCACAGAAATATTGGATATTTTTTTTACAAAAATAAAATAAAAATGAGACCCTCACCTGTGCAGGCTAACCTTCTACTACTTCAGTCTACCACTTCATCCTGCATAATGTGTAAAATGGTTCTCAGAGAAAGGGCATTCAACCAAGTTTTACTCAGTGTAGACCAGGGGTCAGCAAACTTTTTCAGCCATGGGCTGGTCCACTGTACTTCAGACCTTGTGCGGGACCGGACTATATTTTGGGGAAAAATATATGAACGAATTTCTATGCCCCACAAATAACCCAGAGATGCATTTTAAATAAAAGAACACATTCTACTCATGTAAAAACACGCTGATTCCCCGACCATCCGCAGGCTGCATTTAGAAGGCGATTGGGCCGCATCTGGCCCCTGGGCCTTAGTTTGGGGACCCCTGGTGTAGACTCATTGAAACTCATGAACAGGACTATACTTAGGTTTATTCATTTCAATATGTGCACTCTTAGTACAATTTAGTTGAATACCACCCAAGTCCTTAGAGATCCTAGAATCACAGAAGTATTTCCCAGTATTTCCCAGCTTTTCCCCTTTGGACTATGCCCTTCTGCAAACCACTATTCTAAATCAATACTGTCCTCCTGCCCTTAGGAAGGCTCAAGAGAAGGGGAGGGGGCTCCCACCATTCCTCCTCAGTCCAGTCTCTGACACTAGCCATGATGGCTGTTGTCTGCCTCCAACGATGGCAGGCAGCAATGCTTCTGAATACCAGTTACTGGAAACCACAAGAGGAAAGAGCGCTCTGGAGCTCATGTCCTGCTTGCAGGCAGGGGCGTCGCAGGGTGGGGGCGGGGGGGCGGGCCGCCCCTAGGTCAAGGGGAGGTGGGGTGACACTTTGGCCGGCCCCTCTCACCCCGCCCCGCCGAAAGGAAGCAGAACAGGGGCATTCAAGCGCTTGCTCTGCTTCTTTTTGCCCTTTCCACCGCTTTTTTTCGGCGGGGGGGGGGCAGACCAGCGGGTGGGGGGTGTCAAACCTGTCACCCCTTCCTCGCTAGCCACCACCCCCCGCCGAAAAAAACCGCTGGGGGCGGGAAAAGGAAGCAGAACAGGCGCATTCAAGCGCTTGCTCTGCTTCTTTTTGCCCTTTCCGCCACTTTTTTCCGGCGGGGGGGGCCGACCAGCGAGGGGGGTGTCAAACCTGTCACCCCTTCCTCGCTAGCCACCACCCCCCGCCGAAAAAAAAAAACGCTGGGGGGGGCGGGAAAAGGAAGCAGAACAGGCGCATTCAAGCGCTTGCTCTGCTTCTTTTTGCCCTTTCCGCCGCTTTTTTCTGGTGGGGGGACCGACCAGCGAGGAGGGGGTGTCACGCTTGCCCCCCCTCCTAGCTGGCCACCACCCCCCGCCGAAAAAAAGCCTCGGAAAGGGGGAAATTCCCCCTTTCTGCATACACGTGCAGCGTGACGTCATGATGACGTCACGCCGCACGCGTCGTGCCCCTCCCCCAGGGGGGTGCCTCTGCGCTGCCGCCGCCCCCAGCAGCACTGAGGCTAGCTACGCCACTGCTTGCAGGTGCTCCACAGGCACACAGATGGCCACTGTGAGAACAAGATGCTGGATTGGTTGAGCCATGGGCCTGATCCAGCAGGCTTTTGTTGTGTTCTTATGTGGGAGAGAGGCAGAGCTCTGCTTCTGAGCAATCCAGGTGCTTCTTCTCCTGCTGCTCGGTCATGTCAGCTTTCGAAGCCATCCCCCAAACCCGAAACCACTCCCCCACCTCTCCAGAAAAAACAGGGAGTAGGGTAAGTTATGCCGTTGTGGTTATAACACGTGCCAATGTAATTAAAACTGCTTGAAAGTTCCTAGTGAAGTTGCCTGTGTGAGTTCTTCATAGCATTTGGATCCTTACCACCGTTCATATCTGTGGTCAGAATCATGCAAGAGAGAGAGACAAAGGACGTGAGCCATGTTTAAGCCCCAGGGGTGAATAATGCAGTTACAAAATGACGCAGCTATGAAATGAACATGGGAACATGCCGTTTTGCATGTCTGGGGTCTGTGAATGCAGGACTCTTAAGATCTAGCCCTGTAGATGTTCATTTATTCAAACAAATGTGTTATTTACTTTCAAGAGAGGGAGAGAGAGAGAGATGATGGCTATTTAAATTTTCTGTCTGAAAGCATTGTGTAAAGTAAATCTCCCCTGACTTGTTACTGTCAGTTGCCAATCTCATTATTTTAAGCTCAGACTGCTGGACTCATGCTGTGGCATGATGAGTGCTAGGAGAGATATTAGGAAAATAAAAGGAAGTGTACAAAAGTCAGCAGGAATCCCGACTCGAAAAGCGTTCAGAGAAGCTCCATCTGGTCTCTGCGACGGCAAGTCCAAGCCGCTCCAGCAGGTTTATAGCACCTCTTTGTGGCTGTATTATGAAAATAATATTTTGGATCTTTTTCTTCCCTGCTTTGGGATCTACAATCCATCTTTGGAATCTTAACAAAAGGGAATAGAGGTTTGTCTCCCTCCCAACTGAGCAATGGTTTTTAAAATTTATTAATTAACAAGAACCATGTGTTGAATGTGGTTCCGTAAATTGAGAGATGGGGGGAAATGAAATATTCCACTGCAGGGACTCTTTTCTTTTTGCTATGATTTGCTTGTTCGCTGAATGCACAAGGTTAATGGAATTAGTGAGCTAGTCTTTTCCAGGAAGTAGTAAATGCGCCCGTTAAATTATCTGATCTTCACAGGCTGGTACCTTCCCATGCTTATCTGCACAACCACTGCAGTTATGGCAGAGGCAGAGGCGGTGCCGGCTGTGAGATGGGATTGACACACTGATTGTATGCGGCAGGAATGGCCAAGTGGCAGCTCTCAGCTACCCAGGCAAACAGCTGGTTCTAACCTGGACCTTCCAGCACTAAATAGACAACTCAACTGCTTCTATACAGATGCAAAAGTCTCTAGGGCACGGGTGGGGAACATGTAGCCCTACAGAGGCTCCTATCAACCTTAGCTAGCATGGGCAACAGTCAGAAATGAAGGGAGTTGTAGTCCAGCAACAATATGGAGGGCCACAGGTTCCCCATCTCTGCTCTGGGGCTCACCACTGAGTGCTGGGAGTGTCGGAGTATTGCTGTCATATTGTCTCAGAAGCAGCATGCAGTTTCTTTCACCAGGAGGAGATGGGACAATGTTATTTTGCAAGAAGGCAGGAGAGTGAAAAAGCACTCTGATCCTTGAATAGTCTGGCCAGAAAGGATCAAATCAGGCGATGTAATCCCTTATCCTGTAGCATGCCTATTTTAAAAGAAGAGTTTCTTTAATATCCTGTACATCTGCCACACTGAGGGAGGCTCTTCCTCTTCCAAAAACCACCATTCATGTTCAGATTAGACCCTCATCATTGCTCAAACAGATCCTGGCAAAGGGGGTCCTATCAAGGGGCAAGGGATATGTTATGTACACAAATAATATGTGCACTGCATAGCCCTGTCATACATAAAAATAGGAAATGGTGAAAAAATCCAACATCAGCCATTCCTGATATGGGCGTACCCAGGATCAAAACTAGGGGGGGGGGCAAGCCATGGTTGTTCAGGTTCAAAAACAAAAACAGCTTCAAAAAACAAAAACAGCTTCAAAAAACAGAAACCCCCCCCCAAAAAAAAAAACAGAAAGCCCCAAATGGCTGAAAAACTCAGTTTCCTAGGATCCTCAGTCCTCGCAAAGGAACTACTCACCATGCAAGGGAACTCATTTTGGCAAGCTCCCTTGCAACAATGAATCCCGGCAACGATGAATTCGCCCCCTGACACTGCCCAAGTCTCAGCCTGCATCCCCATTTGACCAAGCAGGGCACAGGCTAGGATCTGGTCTCTGATAGGCACAACACACACACACACACACACAGTGGCCAACTGTGCCTCGGCAAGAGCGGAAGAGCTCAATTGTTATTGAGATTTTGGAAGGGGGAGAAAGACCAGTCTTGAGCTTTTTTTTCCTTTTTGGCTGCCTCCCTGCCCCCCCCGGGTACGCCCATGATTCCTGACATGATAATTACTGTGGTCCAGAGTATGCATATCAAGCAAAATTATCCAAGAGAAATATCTGTTAGTTCTTTAGTATCTATCATGTCGACCCAGTGTACAGCAACTGTGAAAAAGGTGAGTGCCATGCTAAGTAGGGATCATTAGGAAAGGACTGAAAATAAAATTGCCAATATGGTAATGCCATTATACAAATCTGTGGTGCAACCACACTTGGTAATAATACTGTGTACAGTTCTGCTTGCCTCACCTAAAAAGGACATTGTAGAGCTGAAAAGGGCTCAGAAAAGGACAATCAAAATGATCCACTCCCCTATGAAGAAAGGTTACAACATTTGGGGCTTTTCAGTTCAGAAAAAAGTCCAGAAAGAGGATGCATGATAGAGGTCTAAATGTATGCATGGGGTGTAGAAAGCAGACAGAGAAACGTTCTTCTCCCTCTCTCATAGCACTAGAACTGAGGGTCATGCAGTGAAGCTGAATGTTGGAGGATTTAGGACAGACAGAAGAAAGTACTTCTTCCCACAGCCTACAGATTTACTCCCCTGAGAAGTAGTGTTGGCCACCCACTTTGGACGGCTTTAGATCTAGACAAATTCATGGAGGAGAAAGATGTCAGGGACTACCAGCCACAATGACTATATTGTATCACCACTTGCTGGGACTCCCAGGTGGGGAGAGTGTGCTTGTGCTCGGGGTCTCCATGAAGGCATCTCATGAGCCTCTGTTTGGCCATAATGAGAGCACAGGGCTGGAATTGATGAGACTTTGGCCTGATCCACCAGACTTGTCTTATCATTGCTCTAATCCCCCAGCAGTTATACTCTTAAAAAAAGAGTAAAGGACCCGTGGACGGTTAACTTCAGTCAAAGGCAACTGTGGGGATGTGGTGCTCATCTCGCTTTTCAGGCTGAGGGAGCCGGTGTTTGTCCACAGACAGCTTTCCAGGTCATGTAGCCAGCATGACTAAACTGCTGCTGGTGCGACGGAACACCATGACAGAAGCCAGAATGCACGGAAATGCCGTCTACCTTCCCACCACAGCGATACCTATTTATCTACTTGCACTGGCATGCTTTCAAACTGCTAGGTTTGCAGAAGCTGGGACAGAGCAACAGGAGCTCACTCTGTTGTGGGGATTCGAACCACCAACCTTCCAATTGGCAAGCTCAAGCGGCTCAGTGGTTTAGACCATAGCACCACCCGCAGTTGTACTCTACCCTATTCTCTATCATGTCTCCTTGCGGCGAGGGAAAATGCATACAGTAGGTCCTGTATACCTGCCACTCTCTTAGGAATCCTTTACATTCCCATAGTACCAAGGCTATATAGCATGACTGCTATTATAAGTGTTACAAGTCACGATTCTGACATTTAACATTCTAAGACCTTATGCAGTAGCAAATTGGAGCCTGGGGTGTATGACAAAGATGTGTTTTCAAACTACACTCAACATACTGCAGCACTAAAAGTTTATTTTAAAACAATTCATTTGAGACTCTCAGGCTTTCAGGGTTGTTGTTGTTGTTGTTGTTTTTAAAAAAAGAAAAAGAAATTTCTAAGACCACGATGGGTAAAGTTAAATTGTTCCCTGTGTGACAGAAAAAGACTTCGACTATTGCAATAGAACAGTCAGACACGGGATATGAAGACTTTCTTACCATGAGATTGGTGAGATTAAAGAAAAGTTTTAGCAATGGAGGGTAGTCCATCAAGACACTCCCCCCCCCCCCAACAACCTCCTGTTTGCCTTCTTTCTTGCTACAAGTTTCAGGGGTGGCGCTGCTTGGCAGCCTTCTCCCCCTTAGTCTTAATGTGCCCCACTGTAGAGGAAGGGGCAGGAAGTGGAGGACAAAACCAGAATACCTTAATTTGGCTCTGCTTGTCATTAGCTCTAGCTCTACCCAGTGCTATTTTTCTAGAAAAAGAGGTGCCAGAACTCACCATGAACACCTCCCTGGTTCTCTTAGAATGGCAATGGCTCTCAACTGAGAAGTGCAAGTACTGAGTTCCAGCTGAAAAAACAGCCCTGGCTCCACCTGCTGTGGGTCTTCCTCCTTCCGGCCTACCAGACCCAAAGAGCATCAGCCATCAATGAGTCTTCATCTTGGGAAGAAATACTATAGGTCAGTGCCACCCCACCCCCACAACACACAAATGAAGTCCTTCTTCCAAATGCAAGACATTCTTTCTGGAAATTCCTGTACATTGTGATTTAGATAAGCATTTATCACTCCCAAAGCTTAAAAGCCCTATAATTGCCTCCTAACCAGCATTTACATATAATGCTTTTGTTAGACTGCCATTCCCCCCCCCTCTCCCCATTATTGCAGAGGCTACTCCACAAGGATTATAGCAAATGACAAATATGAAAAGATAAGAGATTTTTGGTATTTATTCTAAAGCTTAAGTCAGCTTCCCTACACTTTGAAGTGTAAGCCTCTTTTTGGATTTTCATCTAAATATCCAGACAATTTGTGCGGCAGTGACTTAGAAAGCAAAAGGTCTGCAAGATGCCCAGGAAATCCAAAGAGTAGTTTTCTGCCCACTGGGAACTTTCCTAATGAAAAAGAATGAAAAGGAAAAAAGAAAAAAAGATGTCATCAGCTTATTACAGCCATTCTGAATATTGATCATCGGGTAAAGCACTTTTACTGGTATTATTTTTATTTGGAAACAATGGCCTTGACGTTGCGTATTATATTTTTAGCTGTAACTGGGGCTGAAGAAATGGAGTCCAATTTTAATTCTCTTTGGCTGCCTGCTACAATGAGAGCAGAGGCACACAGCCAAATATCGTATCTTCTCTTCCCCACAGAATGTCCCTGTTGCCTGGTAATGGAGGTAGGCCTTAGAAGCTCAG
The DNA here is from genome assembly GCF_009819535.1 of Lacerta agilis. Lineage (NCBI taxonomy): Eukaryota > Metazoa > Chordata > Lepidosauria > Squamata > Lacertidae > Lacerta > Lacerta agilis. The sequence continues at coordinate 36,353,177 of NC_046312.1, forward strand.
AGACTGAGCAGTTATCTTGAGCCTGCCAAGGCCCCATCTTTCTCACTGTTGAATGACTTTTCTTTTCCCTCAGCAATCTACGGCTCAACTGCTGAAAGGCAGCTATTACAGGGCTGTAGTCAGAATGGTGCAGAGCAACAGAAAGACAGGTTTATGATAAGTTGATGCAGCTTTATAACACTGTTTTCACAAGCTTGTTTTATTGTTCCAGTTACAGGTAGGTAGCCGTGTTGGTCTGCCATAGTCAAAACAAAATTAAACAAATAAATAATTCCTTCCAGTAGCACCTTAGAGACCAACTAAGTTTGTTCTTGGTATGAGCTTTCATGTGCATGCACACGAAAGCTCATACCAAGAACAAACTTAGTTGGGTCTCTAAGGTGCTACTGAAAGGAATTTTTTATTTTTTATTGTGTTTTGTTTTATTGTGTATTTTAATTGTGGCTGCTTATTTTAATGTTTTGATGAAATTGTTTTATTGTGCTTTTTAATTATGCTTGTTTATACATATTTATGTAATTGTTTTTGCATTTGTAAACTGCTTAGAAGCCACCTTGCAATTGAGCAGCATATTAATTAATTAATTAATCAATCAATTAATCAATTATAGAATTCAATAAGAAATTACTGCAATTAATGAGTATAATGAGAAGGATTGGAAGTACTACATGTATAAATTCATCATTTTGTTTTTTTAATTGTTGCTTGTATTGTTTTTGTTATTTTTGTATTTATTTATTTTTGTTTTATAAATTTTAATCAATAAAGAATAATTTAAAAAAATTACTGCAATTAGAAGAGGTGGATTATTTGGTATCAAGACTGTGTAGCAAGTTTAACGGTCTAGGAAAGTTTTGCGGGAGAGGCAGTATTTTGCAAAACAATGTAAAGAGGAGAAAGAAAATCTGCTCCAGGCATTTTTTCTTCTTCTTTTCAATGCAATGCTTAAGAGGAAAATCTCCCTTGATTCCTGAAGGTTGGATTATGGGAGCAGAATTGCTGCACCAATGAATATCAGAAGGGGCTAGGACAGGCATAGAAAACCTTTGGCCCTCCAGATGTTGTTGAACTACAACTCCCATCACCTCCAGCCACTGCACTTCAGCAACATCTGGAAAGCCAAAGGTTCACCCAGGGGCATCTTAGCCATAGAGGCTAGTGGCGCGGGGAACCACGGCACCACATTCTGGAGGGTGCCAGAGAAGAGGCGGAGGCTGGACGTGGCACTTCCCGGCATCAGCTTGACGCCCTTGTCCACCTCTGCCATGCTGCGGTGTGGCTGGAGCCTCCCCCCTGCTGGAGGAGTGCCCTCTAGCCACGCTGGCAGCGCCGCCCTCGCCCACCTCCACCATTCTGCTCCGCGCCGTGCCCGGTGCCTCCGTCCCGTCGGAGGAGCCTCCCTCTAGCTGCTGCCTGCGCGGAGGGAAATGTGGGCGGATCCCGGCCAAGGTGAGGCGGCCGTGCTAAGCTTTCAGCTGCCCGAGCAGCCGGCCAGGGAGGTCAGCCTGTTTTTCCTGCCTCTCACCATCGATGCCAACTTAGCCACAGATGTGTGCGGGATCTTGCCCACTGGACCTTACGATAAGGCTGTTTACCAATGGGGAAATGGGGGAAGCTGCACCTGACAAGCTGCTGCCTGCTTTGCAGCGGATGAAGATGCAGGAGCTCGGTGCAGGGTCCGTGAGTGAATATGGAAGTCCCAAGCTGACAGGGGCATGGGGGGGGGAGGATAGGCTTAAGACAGCCCTGGGTTCACCACACCTGCTCTAGGGATTTTCAAACTATGGTGAGATGTATTTAGAGGATGCTAGGGAAACACTTAAGTGTGGAGGTTTTCAGATTAAACCAACAATCTAAGCGAGACAGCCTGTTGCTCTTGAGACTGCCCTTTGCCATCTCTGTCTGAGATGAAAGCTGGTATAGAAATTTAATAAATAATAATAATAAGCAAGAAAATTATCTCCTAAAACTGCCTGGACAAGCCTTGGTTGCAGTGCCACTACAGCTTCTTCTTCGTCTTTGAGTGTATCCTGCTTTTAAGTCACTTGAGGCAAATTTCATGCCATTCGACCTAACTGGGGCAGGGGAGAGAGATTCAGGAATCTGATTCTATGCAGTGCCTCACTCCATTTTTGTGTGTACCCCTGTCAGATAGGAAGGCAGTAGTGGCTGGTGGGGTGGCACAGATGGGGCTTCTTTGCTTTCCTGGTTTCCCACTACTGTGGGTCACTGCTGCTTACTGAGAGGTGAAGGATTAGGGCGTGGGGAGCTGAGCACAGTGCCTGGAGGTAGAAGCACACTCACACTGCCACCAAACGCCACACTGCTCTGAGCTCCCCACTACTGCTGAAAAGAAAACATAACCAAGGGGAACATATAACAGTATCCAAAGCTATCAAAGCTTATGCTGTGTGCTGCACAAGTTGATAGGAAAATATGGGAATCTTGATTGTACAGATTCCCATTGGATGCAGCAAAGCCATACCCAATTTTTTCTCCACTGCAGCCTTTTTCTAATGCTGTTCATTATTGAACTGATTATGCCACCCCGTTTCCATATTTTGTTTACTTTTTCTGGCTTCTCGGCTGCATTCTGTGATGCTGAGGAGACGAAATTACGTGCTAGCCAGTTCCTGGAGAATCTCGTAGCTCTGCTCATCTCGTTGTACCTCATTATCTGTATGCCTGGATGTTTTGTTCCCAAAATGCTGAAGCAGCACGCAACTTTTCATCTGACCTTTTAGCTGCATCTGCTAATTAAGTGCTCATTGGGGGAACTTTTATGACAGAATCTTCCCATGTGGAGAGCTAAAGACATTGGCTCTTCACATATTGATTTTGAGCTATAAATTTCACTCGCCAAAACAGGTTTTTTGAGGTGTGATTTATCCAGTGGTTCTTGCCAAGAACAGCATCCTCGCTAATGACAGCTGTCTAGTATCATAGTTAATATTCTGGGTCAAAGCACATAGCAGGGAGAAGGAAGGCTTGTTAGCTCATCCACTGTAATATGTTGCTTTTAAAAATCCAATAGAACTATTTCATGTTGTTGCACGCCACCCCAATCTCCGAGCAGTGCAAGATCTCAAGGGTTCCAGGCATTTACACAGGGTATGGTTTCCTCAGAATGAGGGACAGTGGAGACTGCGGTGTCTTTTATGATGTGTGATTTATTTACAAGATATATACAACCTGAGCCTACGATGGAGGGACTGACAGCATCAACACTCCAAGATGGTCTTGCTTCTCCCAGAGCCACAGCCTTGGATTCCAGCAGAAATCAGGCATAGCTCTCTGTCTCTCAGCTGCCCAGCCTATAGCCTTGCTCACACGTTTTTTTGGGGGGCACCAACTGGTTCTCTGGCATAGAGTCACTTCCTTTGTTACATTAATGACCCATACTTGGCCATTGCCAATAAGCTGGTCTGGCTATTCCAGCAATTGAATCCTCCATTAGATTTCAAACTTTCCTGGATTCAGGAATTAGAAGGGACTTAGGCATACAGCCTATGCCCCACACTGCCCAAGCACACAGCGCTATCTGTGTGTTATAAGAGTGGCTTGAAGGACCAGCCTTTCTTAGTGCAACTAAGGGGCATTCTTTCCAGCTTCTAGATGAGGGTGCTTAAGGAAAAGATAAGTTGAGAAATCAGGCCTCTATTCTTTCACATGATTCAAGCACATCATATAATGACAACTGTGGCATTGTACTGAAAGGGCAAACACAATTACTTTCTACAACATATTAATTTAGTATAATCTAGCCAAGCATATACGGCATAATAGCAAAGATTTTTTTTAAAAAAAGCTGGAGGGTGCTATTGTGCTCATGTCTTGCTTGTGGGCTTCCCATAGACGTCACCATGGGCCGTTGTGATACCATATAGGGCTTTGGTCTGATCCACCAGGGTTCTTCTCACGTTAGCAACATAGGAAGCTCACAGGTACTGAGTCATACCACTGGTCCAGCTACCTCAGCCCTGTCTACACTGACTGCCGCTGGTTCTTCAGGGTTCCTGGGGACATTCTCAGCAATACCTGGAGATACCTAGGATTGAACCTGAGACCTTCTGCATGCAAGTGGGTTTTGCACCCACTTCAAAGGCAGCGACAATGTGCAAAGTTCATCCCTCTCTCTGGGCAATGAATATAGGTAGCTTTCTTAAGCTGAGACGAACAGTCCATCTAGTTTAGTGTCGTCTGCACTGACTGGCAGCAGCTCTCCAGGGTTTCAGGCTGGGGTCTCTGCTGGCCCTACCTGGAGATGCCAAGGATTGAACCCAGGACCTTCTGCAGGCAAAGAGAATATTGTACCACTGAGCTACCTTCCTTGCCCTAACTGTGTTAAAAATGGCTGCGTCATTGTTGCTTTTAAGTTTGCTTACTTTTGGGAGGATCGCCCTGAACATGGCGGCTGAGAAAAGAAGAGGAGGATTGTGCTTTGGATATGGTTAAAGATAATCTCCTTTAAGTGGCTGCCTGCAACAGCTGCTTAGAAAGAGGTCGTCTACAGTGCTGTAGGTCGTGTGAATATCTCCTTCGCTTGACAAGAGTGAAGCAGAGCTAGGCTGTGGGCAGCAGTCTAGGGTGAGCCAGGAACTGGGGGTCAGAAGCCATGGAATAGACCAGCCATCTGTTCTCTTGTGGAAAATGCAAGATAGATATAATATAAAAATCCTTTTTTTTCCTGGTTGTTTTCATTTATAAATGAGAGCTTTTAAGCTGGATGAAGTTTCCCCCTATGTACACAAGATGGCAGTGTATTCGTAATATCAATATTATTTTTACCATTGCAAGTTGTTTTTAAAACAATTGTTTTAATGCTGTAACCTGCCCTGGGACCTTAGGGTAAAGGGACGGCAATTAATAAGAATAGCAATAGCAATAATATTAAATGGACTGTAACATTCACAGGCAGACTTCATGAGGAATTGAATGGATAGTAAATTGTTCTCCAGATGCATTTCATGCAGGGAATTAAATCGTTCAGTTTTAAGATTTCATTGTGATGTGTCATTTCATTCCTTATCTTTCTCTCACTTTCTTTTGTTCCCTCCTGCAAAGGTACTTCTCAAAAATCCACCTGTTTTGAAGCACTTGAAACTAGGGATACCGGAAATGGTAAATGTGTTTTTATGAACCATTTATATCCCTTCCACTTTCCAGCACCACAAAATATATCGGGATACACTTTGGGAAAGTTTTCAAGGAGTCTCTTTTTCCCCCCAGTGATTGGGTCAGGGTACAAATAGAAGGCATGACCTTAACACACATTCTGGGCTCATCCATTTCTATGTGTTAAGGTAAAGGTAAAGGGACTCCTGACCATCAGGTCCAGTTGTGTCCGATTCTGGGGTTGCGGCACTCATCTCGCTCTATAGGCCAAGGGAGCCGGTGTTTGTCCGCAGACAGCTTCCAGGTCATGTGGCCATCATGACTAAGCTGCTTCTGGTGAACCAGAGCAGCGCACGGAAACGCCGTTTACCTTCCCACTGGAGCAGTCCCAATTTATCTACTTGCACGTTTTGACGTGCTTTATGCGTTAGTTTGTGTTTATGATAAATCAATTATTATTTTTTAAAGAAAATCCTCACTTGCCCCTACTTTCTGAATTTGACTAATCTGGCTTGTGATTCCTCCAATTCGATTGCATTCACAAATATAACCACTCTACCAAGCTTTGACTCATGAGTCTTCTCTGTGGGTTGTGAGGGCATTGCCCACAGCAGAGGCTCCAGCTTCTTCAGACGATTGAGGGGGCCCAACACGACATTGCAGACATGACTTTGTGAGGAGCCCACCCACGTTGTGAGAGCGATGTTGGGGAGGAAGAGGAGGAATAGCGAACTGGCGATCTACCAAGACAGGGATTTTCAGAGCGGCGGTGAGGAAGATAGCTTTCACTCACAGCCATTTGTCTCCAGCCCCCCTCGCACACACACCACATCGGCTTCTCATGTCAGAGGAGAAGAGACAGTTTCTCAGAGTCAGGGCAGTGAACCAGAGTTGGCGGAGAGCCCAGACGCTGATAACGGGTATCAGGTTGCGACAGAGTGGGAGGGGGATTCCTCGGAAGAAGAGACTCCATAACCATATGAGTCTTCTCCTGTGCGTCACTTAACAAGGGTTAAAGAAGACATAAAGCAAAGAGGGGAAGGAAAGGGGGCAGCTTCTGGAGGATTTCCTGTTGGCACAGGGGGCGTAATTCAGACGCATCAACACTGTGATGAGAGAGCAGCCTCTGTGACTGCTCGGAGAACTAATTGCTGTAAATGCAGCAGCTAGACTGGTGACTGTCAGCGGCTGCCAAGACCACATAACACCGGTCTTGAAAGACCTACATTGGCTCCCAGTATGCTTCCAAGCACAATTCAAAGTGTTGGTGCTGACCTTTAAAGCCCTAAACAGTCTCAGCCCAGTATACCTGAAGGAGCGTCTCTACCCCCATCGTTCTGCCTGGACACTGAGGCCCAGCTCCGAGGGCTTTCTGGCGAGAAGTGAGGTTACAGGGAACCAGGCAGAGGACCTTCTCGGTAGCGGCGCCTGCCCTGTGGAACACCCTCCCATCAGATGTCAAAGAAATAGACAACTATCTCACGTTTAGAAGACATCTTAAGGCAGCCCTGATTAGGGAAGTTTTTAATGTCTGATGTCTTAATGTATTTTTAATCTTTTGTTGGAAGCCGCCCAGAGTGGCTGGGGAAACCCAGCCAGATGGGTAGGGTATAACTGGTAAATTATTATTATTAGATAATAAACTGTTTGAAAATACTGGAACGTTTGCTTGCTGCTTAATTAAGCTGCGAGGAAGGCAGACCCTGACACCGTATTAGTGGGAAGTAAGTGCTTTGAAAGAATTAGCAAAGCTTTCTGAAAATCACCAACTAAATCGTTTATAATTCTTGGATATGAAAGTTACTGAATCAGAAGCTGTTAAGCCTGGGGTGAAATGGGAAAGTGCCACTCTGCCCCCGCCAAAGCCTAAACGGCCTTGGCCCAGTATACCTGAAGGAGCGTCTCCATCCCCACTATTCAACCTGGACACTGAGGTTCAGTGCCGAGGGCCTTCTGGCAATTCCCTCCCTGCAAGAAGTGAGAATACAGGGAACCAGGCAGAGTTCCTTCTCAGTAGTGGCACCCACCCAGTGGAACGCACTCCCATCAGATGTCAAAGAAATAAACAACTATCGGACTTGTACAAGACATAGGGAAGTTTTTATTGTTGGGTGTTTTATTGTGTTTTTAATATCCTGTTGGAAGCCACTCAGAGTGGCTGAGGCCACCTAGTCAGATGAGCATGGTGTAAATATATTATTATTATTATTATTATTATTATTATTATTATTATTATTATTCCTTCCCGGGGTTGCACGGCAGTGACAGTGGTGGCTCTTGTGAGGTTTCATGGAGCACATGAAATCTCATGAGATTTAGGCGAGATCTTGCTGGAAGATCTCCACCAGCAGACAGCAGAGGAGGCCAGGGAAGGCACCTGCAATGGTAGTTGCCTCTTGGCATCCCACTGCCTGAGGCAGCTGCCTCAGTCCATCTCATGGACAAACCAGCCCTGCATACCTACTCCACTTGCTTGACTGGGGCTTGGTGAGGCAGCTAATGCCACGCTCACACTGAGGGGAAAGTCACTCTCATTGTTCTGCAGGAACAATAATCCATATACAGCCTTACATTTTGCCATGTGTGCGGATGGAGGCTCTTATTCTAATGCACAAAAGGCTTCATAAAATGTCCTTCGTAGGAATAAAAGCAGATAGCACTTAGCAAAAGGCCTGCAATTCAATGGAAGCATTCAGCTGATGTAATAAACCTCAAGTGGGGAGGCAAAACATGTTGGTACAAGTCAGCAAAACCCACAGATTTAATTACTGCCAAGTAATTGCACTGTGGGTTAAACCACAGAGCCTAGGGCTTGCTGATCAGAAGGTCGGCTGATCAGAAGAGACTAGGGCTTGCTGATCAGAAGGTCGGCGGTTTGAATCCCCGCAACGGGGTGAGCTCCCGTTGCTCGGTCCCAGCTCCTGCCCACCTAGCAGTTCGAAATCACGTCAAAGTGCAAGTAGATAAATTGGTACCGCTCCGGCGGGAAGGTAAACGGCATTTCTGTGCACTGCTCTGGTTCACCAGAAGTGGCTTAGTCATGCTGGCCACATGACCTGAAAGCTGTACGCCGGCTCCCTCAGCCAGTAACGCAAGATGAGTGCTGCAACCCTAGAGTCGGACACGACTGGACCTAATGGTCAGGGGTCCCTTTACCTAATTGCAAGGAGGACCATGCATTATCTTCCACATACTGTAAAGGGAAAGTTCATAGCCTTAAACTACTTATGGCAAATGGTACGCTTTTCACTAGGCTTTGAAATGAAATGGAAATCTGCTGCCTTTTTGAAAACAACTTGAGCAATGGAGATGTCCATGGCAAACAATTGGTTTAAAAAGGTATGTCTAGCTTGTGTTCCCATCCTCAGTTTGACAAAACAAAAGTTCCAGGTAAGATGGGAGGGAGAAGTCATTTGATTCTTAGCAGTAGAGCAATGCTATCCTGAATCCCACACTCCTGGTGCCATATCCAGTTTGGAGGAGAGCTAAAAGTGCTTTTTTTTTTAAGCCAGGTTCACCATTTTGTGTGCCTGAATGTGAGACAAAAGGTGGCGGGTACTGCTGTTTCCCCCACTTTTCTTTTTTCTTTACAGAAAGTCCTCTGCGCTGCTGAAAATAATAAAGATCAGAATACAATAAATGCATTGATCCATCACTTAGAGCAGCTGAACAGGATAAGACTTTCAAGCAGAAAGAGTGGCGAAGGAGATGGACTGTATTACGTATGTATGTATTTTCTATACCACCCTTTATCAAAACACCACAGGGTGGTATACAAAATAAAAACATAAAATACTTACATAATAACAAACAAAAACAATATCTCCCACCCACTCACAGTTTAAAAGGCCATAGAAATGTTAATCAGCCAAAAGCCTGGTTCTAGAGAAACACTTTTGCCTGGTGCCTAAAGATATGTAACGAAGGCGCCAGGTGAACCTCCCTGGGGAGAGCATTCTGCAAATGCGGAGCCACCACTGGAAAGGCCAGTCCCTACTCTTTTTGAAGAAGGAATGGCAGGTTTGTGCCCCTAAAATTGTTGTACTACAGTTCCTATCAGGTGCTGCAAAGTTGTTGTTGTTGTACTACAGTTCCTATCACGTGGTGCCAATGTGGCACATGTTCGGGGTTGGTGGTAGCTGGAGATCAGCAACATCTTTGGAGGGCCACAGACTCCCTGCCTCCTGCTCTGACAATGTTTTTGTCCCGATATTCACTTTTAAAAATATGGCAACCCTACTATAGCAGTTAGAAAGTGTCCCCTGTTCCAAGGACACAGGAACAGGGCTGATAAAGAAGTGACACCAATCCATTGGAATAAGATTAATTTCCTGGACAGCAATACCCACAACTTCAGGCTGAGTCTAGAGTGAATGAGGCCCATGAACTGTAGTGCATAGTGATGACATAATCACCGCATGACCATTCTTTGAAGCTTCAGTCCCTGTCGTGAGCCTGGCATACGTGCCTGACAAACACACCCCTCCATGCAATTTGCCAAGACAATGGGAGTAATGAGGATGGCTCCAGTGAATGCCAAAGTAGGAAACTTTTCTTGCAATTCCAAAATCAGACTCCCAAGCTCCCATGTCCAGCACATATATTCTATTTTGTAGGCTGCCGCTTCTCCACTGGAAGTCCTGTAATGATCTGCCATCGTAATCCTCCTGCTATAATGTACACAGCAACATGGATTTTCAAAGCTTTTTTAGCTATAAAGTTTGAGACAATGTTCCATTTTCACTTCAAAAAGCTTTCAATGCAATTAAAAATGATGGTACTGGGTGAAGGATGGAGACTGAGCAAGCGTGAACAAAAGGAAGTAGCGAGATCGCTTTCATTTTCTTTTTAAATTATGAAAGGATTAGGAATGGGATTAGAAGAGAAAGCTTTAAGCAGTTTTGAAGAGGTGGGGAAGAAAATATAGATAGATAGAACTGTCTGACTTTTATTTTAAGGGGAAATTTAATATGAGCAAGAATGGAACACAGCAGAACTTGAAGAAAATGAAACTGATAGGGGTTTTTACAGAAGGAAGGAAGGAAGGATGGATGGAAGGTCTTGAAAACTGTGTTTTCAGAGCTGGGGAGATGCAGAGCAGTATTAGCAGGAAGCCTCAGAAGTAATGTGTCACTCAAATGACTCACAGAGAAAATATAGTCCTGAAAAATGGAAAATGGGGGAGTGGACAAGTATGGAAGGACAAATCAGTCAATTTCAATTTCTCTTAGTTTCTCATTTTTCCAGTCTTAAATTCAGTTCTCCACATTTCTATATCAGACTGCAATTTTTAAAATTGTAATAATTTTAGTGCAAATTTTTATTCATATACACATTTCTGAAACCAGTGCAATTTTGCCTGATAAACACACTTTTGCAACCAGTTTTTGTATATGGCATTTTTCACTAAAATATGTTTTTTTATGCATACTTTCCCCTAATATATGTGCTGGCATCACAAAAGTCAGAGAAGTGCAAATTTCAAAGGATAGCTGTGTTTGGCTTTGCATATTGTTTCAGAAAGTGTGATTAAGTAGGTTCACATTACAATTTGAACTGAACCAGATTTGTCCCTGTAGCGAATCCACCTGATTAATAATGCGATGGATCCACTTCCACTAACTGCCCCCTATTAAATACAGCGCACCCGCCAATTACACAAATTTCTACAATTTACCACAGATTATCTAGTGGGGGACTTGTGTAAGGGAAATCTTAATGATTTAGAGTCGCAGGCAGGAGTTGATTAAACAAAGCGTGTTCTGCTTCATAGAGAGCACGTGTTGCAGTGGGGGCCAGCAAGTCACCCCTCCAGAGTTGGGTGGGAGCGTACAGATGGCCACGGCTACGATTGGGTCCTTGGTGTTGTTGGGGAGATTTCTATGTTGCAATGAGTTGATGGACAGCCCAGTGGGTTTAAAATGCTTGGCACGCCCTGCGATATTCCTCTTTGCTGCGTGCAACGGATCACCCGCCCTTCCCCCCCCCTGTTTATTAGGCCTCTGCGTTGACCTTGCTATGCCTGTCATGGGGTCGTCTGCTTTTGTGGCAGGGGCCTGGTAGGAATTTTATCCAGTTGGCTGATTGGCCGGTGCCTTCTGGTTTTTGCCTACTCCATAGCAATTAGTCACAACTTGTAAGGTTGGCGGTTAGGCATTGGTTTTCGTGTTCGTCGCTGGAGGGGTAAAGATTGACTGTGGCTGCCCCTCCAATGCTGCTGCTGAGCAGGGAATTCCGTTAAAGGAATCCAGGGGCTCGCCATGCTTTTGTCTGTATCCCCCGGTCGGGGGGCAGGGCCATGCAAGAGCTCCTGGGAGCATTTGGGGAGAGTCGTTGGGTCTGACCCCTGGCTCCTATTCTCTCCCCAAAGTGTTTTCCCTTTACTGACGGTCGTTAGTTCTGTCCCCAGTGGGACAGATAGTCTAAACCAATGCCTATGCAACCATTCACATATTATGTATTTTAATAAAGTTGTGGCCAAAATTATGCCAAAAACCAAAACCTAAATTACTGTCTGTGGTGTGAGTTATTCTGAGGGGTGGTTGGGGACCTCGACGCGCAAACAAGAAAAGTTTTATTAAACAAAACAATGTTTATGAAGCAAAGCAAACCCAGTCTCCCTATCCAAGTTGTGAGGCTATGTCATCACACTATGGATAATCTCCATATGTTTAACTTAACTCATAATTAGTTCTATCTCACTCCCTATCACCCAACCTGAAACCTGTCTAACATCTCAAATTGAATCCTATCCCTCTTCTCAAATCCAGCCCTATCTAATTCTCTCCCTCAGAAAGCTGCTCCTTTTATTTCCCCCCCCCCAAAAAAAGTGCTGTTCCTCCCTCTTTTGTGGCTAGCTGACTCTGTAGCCAGTCAGAGAGAGGCTCCAGCACTCTGGTGAAGTTTCAGAGAAACTGCAATACCAGACTCTGGCCTGGCTCTGCTGTCCGTCACAGCCCTCCTTTTATATGGAGTTTTCCCACACAATTCCATGCATCTTAACTCGGATGTTAACTTTGACTCTGGCTAAAGTAAAGGTAAAGGGACCCCTGACCATTAGGTCCAGTCGTGTCCGACTCTGGGGTTGCGGCGCCCATCTCGCGTTACTGGCTGAGGGAGCTGGCGTACAGCTTCTGGGCCATGTGGCCAGCATGACAAAGCCGCTTCTGGCAAACCAGAGCAGCACACGGAAACACTGTTTACCTTCCCACTGAAGCGGTACCTATTTATCTACTTGCACTTTGACGTGCTTTCGAACTGCTAGGTGGGCAGGAGCTGGGACTGAGCAACGGGTTTAACCCACAGTGCCACCCGCGTCCCTCTTGATTCTGGCTAATGTGGGTTATTTCTTAGTTAAGATTGCAGTCTTAGAGCCTCTCTTCCAATGCTTAACAAGCACCACTAAATATAATACACATACACTGGTCATAGAGCCAGGATGGGCTGGAACTCCCTACTGAGTATACACTCAGTGAAAAATCCTCCTTTTTCTGCATAATGTGTGAAATAGAGGTGTCATGGTCTTCCAAGACAGTTCCTGTGGTGGGAAAGAATCACAGTTCTGTGGTAGAGCACATACTTTCCATGCAGACAGCCCCAGGTTCAATCCTTGGCATCTATAGGTAAGACTGGGAATTTCCCCTGCCTGAAACCCTGGAGAGCCACTACCAGCCAGTATAAATACTGATTTAAATGGTGTGACTCAGTATAGTGTAGCTAAGCAGTACAGAGTTCTTATGAATTAATATCTGTTCAAATTTTTGACCCCTTGACCACCTAAACTAACAGCACTTTTCCGATGAACCAACAGCATGACATTATTAGAACACAATCGTCATATGCAACAGATGCAATAATATATTTATTCCCTCTCATCACTGAATAATGGTACTGGTGAATAAAACATGAGAACTGAGAGATGTGTGATGCAACCACGAGAGCTAGAAACAGACTTCTTGTTGCTTATTTAAAATAGCCTGAGGTTATCATATTACCAAAAACTAGCCTTGAGAGGTAATGTGTTGTACAACTGATTTATTACATTGCAACTCCAACCCTTGTTCTAAGGAGCTTGAGGCAGCAATCATGATCCCTCCCCATTTACCTAATTTATCTTCACAGCAACCCTGTGAGGTTGGTTGAGACATAGGACTCAGCTTCACATGTCAGTTATATCATTATAACTGCATTAAAAACACGTGACTGTAGAACTGGCATTATAAGCATGGCACTTTAGAACTGTGATCTGTAGCCAATGGGATTTTCCATTAAGAGCTTTTATAACGTGTTTTTCCACAGCGTTGTTGTTTTTTTTTTATGCGTATAGATCCAGCCATAGTGACCAGCCAATAGAGTCACCCAATGAGTTGCAAGGCTAAACAGGGCGGTAGAACCAAGATCCCTCCAGCACTGTAACCAGGAGCTCACATTAAGAAATGTGTCTTTAACAACAGTCCCTAAAAGTACCCAATCTTCCAGCTTTCAAGACAACAATAAGCCACTCTTCATACCATTAGAGAGCCGGCAGGAGGTACGGAACATGAAAGCTATTTCCAGCTCTTGAACTTTTTGCCATAGCAATATGGAGGATAATCATACTTGTCTGCCTTACAGGCCTATTGCAAGGATATTTTTAGACAAGTGCCCGAGTTACATTTCTACAATAAATCACTCAATGTGACATTTTATATTTTTAAAAAATAAAACAATAAAGCCAATACAAATGCAATATAAAACACAGGCAACACAAAAAAGAAACAATGCTGAAAACAGCAGTTCATTTAAAGCAAGGCCAATCCATGGCCCCTACCTAAGGATGCAGAAATGCAATTCGTTTAAAGGCAAAACTACATAATTTGTACTTCCCAAAACAAGACACAAAACAAAGCACAGCCATTCCTCAAAATTTGCACTACTCACTAGCCAATATGTACTTTAAGAAATATGCTGGGAGAAAGTGAGCATGAAAAAACATGTATTGGTGAAAATAATGAACAAAACTGCATTCTATTGGGGATTTCCACCCCCCCCCCCTGCAAAAATGTGCATATTTGGCAAAATTGCACACCATCATGTATACTAAAACACTAAAATGCTTAGGAACTTTCATGCAGACTTTTTGGTGTGGAAGTCATAGTCCCACTCTATTCTTAGACCACAAGCTTAACATGAATCAACAATGTGATACAGCAGCAAAAAAAAAAAGCTAATGCTATTCTAGGCTACATTAACAGAATTATAGTGTGCGGATAAAGTTAAGTAATAAAACCACTCTATTCTGCCTTAGTCAGACCACACCTGCAATACTGTGTCCAGCTCTGCTTTAAATATATTGACAAGCTGGAACATGTGCAGATGAGGGCAGCCAAGATGATCAAGGGTCTGGAAACCAAGCCTTATGAGGAGTGCTTGAAGGAGCTGGGTATGTTTAGCCTGGAAAAGAGGAGAGTGAGAGGAGATACGATAGCCATCTTCAAATTTCTAAAGGGCTGTCACATGCAGGAGGGAGCAAAGTTGTTTTTCTCCAGCTCTGGAGGGTAGGACCCAAACTGATGGCTTCAAGTTGAGGCACCAAGATACGAGCCCCAGAACCCCATTTCGGAGATGCCCCCACTCCATTTTAGAGATTCAACTTTGCTTCAACTTTGCCCTAGCCAAAATCCTTACATTGCAGCTTCTTAGGCAAACATAGCAGATCAGCAGTTTAGCAAAACAGCTAACCACAAACTTCCTGTTTTGAAGAGACTGTCTAGTTTCTGTAGACTAGTTAACCACAGAACTGACCCCATGACCGACGTCAGCAATAGCCTTAGCTATTATAAGGATGCAGGTGCAGGCAAAGGTCAACGGCTAGGCAGTTAAATGCTAGAATAAGTATATAACACCTCCTGATGGCTAAAGCAGCTTGAAACATGTAAGACGGCCAGATGGGTGTATCCCCCACCCTGATTGGCCAGAAGGAATGCTAGGGGTTGGGTTATTAGCAGTTTGTAAAGAGTATAAGACACCTCTGCATGTGCTTGGGGGTATGCAGATTTTTGGGCAATAGCCACCTGCATCATTGCTTTTGTCATGACAAAAACAATAAAAGGAATCTTTTATCTGAAAAGCTGCTTGGAATCTTTCCTTTTGGTCAATAATAGTCATGGGCGCAACAAAGTTACAAGAACTTTCTGACAGTAGGAGCTGTTCAACAGTGGAATGTTCTCCCTTGGGAGGTTGTGGATTCTCTTTCCTTGGAGGTTTTTAAGCAGAGGTTGGATGGCCATCTGTCATGGTTGATCTAGTTGAGAATCCTGCATTGCAGAGGGTTGGACTTGATGAGCCTCGGGGTCACTTCCAACTCTACAATTCTTTGATTCTTACTGTGGAGAATTGAACTTAAGATTGGAAAAGCTGGGACAACCCAAAATTGACAGAGTTGCCCATTCCTTATAAGCAACATCCTGTAAAATGTGTAGATTAGCAGGGGAGAAATTCGGGAAGACAGAGACTTTTGAATATTATAAATGCAAGAAAGAAATGCTATGGGGCATTAGTATAAGCTGAGGTACATGGGAACGGAAGACCGCCAGAAGCACACTCTAGATGAGGGACTCCCAGCTCCACCCCTACAGAGTAGAATGAGGTTGGACACCCTTCAAAAGCAAAATGAAGCAGAGGGAGGCATCAGAAATGAGAAACCCACAGGTGGAAAATGAGAAGCCGTCACCCTAAAAACCTTGTAATTACCAAGTTTCCAAACACTTTGTTTCATTCTCTTCCTTGCTCATAAAGAGGACGGTACTGGTTTTGACGTCTCCTTTGTTCTTTTGATTGCATTGATTTATAATTCGGGAATGGCTGCCAGAAAGACAAAGAAAGAAAGAAAAGCCGAGAAATTTAAAAAAACATATTTGTTTGGCTTCGTTCGCCGTTTTTGTTTGTTTGTTGTGCTGTAGGGGGTAGAGGAGGGAGGGGAACGAGGCAGTGGGAAGCATGGCAGGCAGGAAGCCAGAAAGTGGGAGCTTCTGCTAAACTGCATTAATTCTGCACTGTCTGATAGCTACGAAAAGTGGAGGAATCATAATGTGCAATCACATGGGCTGCACTCAGCAATACAATGTGAGCAAACACCATAGCTACTGATAGACACAAATTATCCATATGTGTGAAGATTTTATTGCAGCTCCATAATGCTCCTGTCAAATCAGATAACTCATAACAATGGCTGCATGTAGTAGCACTTGGGATAATTGTTCAAAGGTTATAATTTTTTTGGGTACAGAGCTATTATAATGATTTGTTTTGTTTATCTAGTATTCTTTATCCCCTGAAAGATGTCCCACTTCCCCAGGCAGGAATGGGCGTTCTGGGTGCTTTAATTCTTCTTCAAAATACAGTACATCTGAAGTGCCGCTTTTTACCGGAGGATTAATCTAACGATGAAAGCGGAGTATTTTGTCTCCGGTCATGCAAAAAGCACCACAGGATTTATCAATAGGTGCTGTTTAGAATATAATGTGCTCATTAGCA
This sequence comes from Lacerta agilis, assembly GCF_009819535.1. Lineage (NCBI taxonomy): Eukaryota > Metazoa > Chordata > Lepidosauria > Squamata > Lacertidae > Lacerta > Lacerta agilis. Next base: position 36,369,806 of record NC_046312.1, read on the forward strand.
CACAGGGTTGCAGGCAGTACAACAACTTGAAAATGCTACATGCAAGGACCAATTTTGCGGATCACGATGCCCACAGCCAGCCATTGCTTCTTTCTAGTGATCCATGTATACAGTGTGTGGGAGAAAATTCCCTTTGTGGGTTTAGCACAGAGGCTCAAACCAGATTCCCAATTAGTCAGGTTTTCATTCAGGAATGCACTACAGCACAGAGTCCAAAACAGTGTGAGAGCATATCCATTAACATACACCCTATATAGGAAAAATGGGACATGGGTGGCGTTGTAGTCTAAATCACAGGGCCTCTTGGGCTTGCCAATAGGAGGTTGGTGGTTTGAATCCCCATGATAGGGTGAGCTCCCATTGCTCTTTCCCAGCTTCTGCCAACCCAGCAGTTCAAAAACATGCCAGTGCAAGTAGATAAATAGGTACCGCTGCGGCGGGAAGGTAAACAACGTTTCCATGTGCTCTGGTTTCCATCACAATGTCCTGTTGTGCCAGAAGCAGTTTAGTAATGCTGGCCACATGACCTGGAAAGATGTCTGTGGACAAACGCTGGTTCCCTCGGCCTGAAAGCGAGATGAGTGCCACAACCCCATAGTCGCCTTTGACTGGACTTAACCACCCAGGGGTCCTTTACTTTTTTATATAGGAAAAATACATCATCCTAACCACTTCATCCTCCAGCCAACCACCCCAGGACCTCACCATATCTTCATCCAGCCGTAGTCTTTGAAAACATTTATTCAACCCAAGTTTTTTGCTATACATGCAGAACCCTCCTTGCACCTTATCTGGAGCTGTTTTTCACTCTAGCAGTCCATTAGGTTCCCCCATAAACTGGTCCCTTCCAATTTTGTGGTCAGGCTACACTGTTACGTACATTATGCTGGCCTTACTGATAATGGGTTTTGCAGAATTTCTACTTCAAGAGTGAAGATGAAGCTGTATACCCACCACTCAAGCCACATCTGAGAAGCTCGTGGTTGTCTATTGCTGTAGGTAACTCTAACAAAGGACAATCCATGCAGCTCATGTTCCATGCACCCTGATTGCAACAATGAAATGTCATTTCCCAGAAGCACAGGAGATGTGCAAATCCACACAATGGTAGCATGTCACTGTCTGGGTTTGTGGCAGACTGCCATTCCAGCTGGTTACCTGCTCCAGGGTCTTCCTTGCTCCATCCCAGCACAGCTGTCAACTTTTCCCTTTTCTTGCGAGGAATCCTATTTGGAATAAGGGAATTTCCCTTTAAAAAAAGGGGAAAGTTGACAGCTATGCATCCCAGTATCCCAAGATGACGGGCAAACAGTAAAATGCAAGGCCTGGGAGAAGTGGAAGGACAGCTGAGGGAATAAAACAGAGAAAGAAACAGGAAGAAGGCAAAAGGAGACAGAGTGGTTGGGACTTTGAAGCAGGACTAGGGAACCTGCTGTCGCGGGCCCTTCGCCCTGTACAGCCCACCCCCGGACGTTTTACGGTCTATGAGTGCTGCACCAACGACAAACAGTTCCCAGCAGCAGCCCTTCAGACTACTAGCTGGATCCTGCTTACTTCATTCACCACAGACGAGGATATTGTGAACTAAAAAGATGTTTATTGCGTACAAAGCTTGTGGTTGCTGATAAATAAAAGGTTGTTCAATAAGCTTAAAACAGTTGTCCTATACCGGCCTAATACCTCTAGATGTTACCGGCCTAATACCTCTAATAGTAAACTAAATATCAATAACAACGCGTTTCACAATCTCTTTATCCTCTCTGCTAACATCCACCTAAGACTCTAAACTCCCAGCTCTATCTCTTGACTCACACTTCAACTCCCCGCACTTAACTTCAACTCCTCCTGCCCACACTTCAACTCCCTCACTGTCCACTGGGAGGGGTGTTTTATACCCAGGCTAAGCCCGCCCCTGAGGGTTCTAACTGTCAGAACACTTAACCCCTACCTGGCATGAGGCTAGTTCTCCACATACCTCCCTCCTTTTTAGGTTTGTATCAGAGGAGTTACTAGCCAAAGTATCCCTCTGATACAAACAACATTTTTAAACATTAACATAAACAATACATTTTATAACTCTTACCTATTTTACCTAACTATAGCATAAACAGTTACATCTTCAGTAAAAGTACATATGGTTGTGAACATTATATACAATAGTTCATGCAGCATTAGGTCTTTATTGCAAGAAAAACCGTAACTGTCCATTAACCTTTGTCTTTGGGTCTTCATTATAAGGCGTCTGCGATGATGTTTAGGATCCTTTCACGCTCCTTATCGTCCTTAACCGTCGCAAGAAGTATCTTTCTCGGGGCACCAGTCTTTTCTCTGCCAAACGTGATGGGATGTAAGCTGTCTTCCCCGGCCAGATGACACAGTCCCATTCCGATCTCTGCACTCGAGGCGTCTGTAACGATTGTGGATCCCAAGCTGGGTAGAGTCCTTGTTTCTCAGGGTCAAAAGCTCTCTTAGTTCAACCTCTCCCTCCTTCAGGATCTCTGTTAAATGTTTAAGCTCGCAGACTTGTACACACATCTCCAGGTCATCATAAGCTGCATAAACACTGGTTGTCTGGCTTTTAAATGCACTGGGAACTATTTGCAGAAGTTTGTGGATATCTTCTGTTTTAGTCAGCTTGCTGAAGCTTTCTAGGCAAGCGTGATCTCTTAATGAAAGTAGGCTAACAAGCTCTGATTGCTTATTGCTCATAGCAATCTCCCTTGTTGTCAGTTCATCTTGGGTCTGTAGTGACTTATTAGTTCCCACTTCGCGCAATTTTAGGATTACTTTTGTATGCCTTTGACGTGGTAGCCCTGTTAATGCTGTGTAACTACATTCATTTTGGACATTTATTTGTGTTGCATGAGCAGCAGGGTACCCATCCTCCCACCACACAATCTCTAGTGTAGGAAACACTTTCACTTTCATAGAAAGTCGATGGGACCCCATGCCAGCTATAACTTCTAGCACGTCTTTCTTTCTATCTTTCCAACTGATGAATGGTTTATCATAAATTTGACTAGTTGTTCTAACTGATCTCACAGATAGGTCACTGGTCACATTGCAGGTAGACACTCCTTTACCAATATCACAGGCTTTTTCAACAACGTGACTACTGTAGTCTAGATTGGGTTCATGGTTTAGTGACTGGGTTGGGTTTATCATATTCTTATGCATGACCCGCCTCCCTTCACCATGCTGAATTATATTGTTTATATCATTCATTTTTGAAATGATCTTACAAGGACCTTCCCATGTCAGTTGTAACTTGTCACTGTTTACTGATCTGATTAATAAAATATCTTGTCCTGGCTCAAAAGATCTCTCACGTGCTTTCGTTTTATCTTGCCCATGTCCTTGTAATTGGCAAGTATGGCACGTTCGACAAAATAACTTTATTTGCTTGCCCATCCCAGGCCAAAAGAAATTTTGGGACACCCTTTGTTTGGTTCTGGTGATTCCCAAGTGACCTCCAAAGATACTGCCATGTGCATGTTGTATTATCTTGGTTCTGAATTCAGTAGGTACTATCAGTTGCCTGTGGATCTCATTACCCCTATTAGGCTTTAAAAGAATCTCCCTGTATAGCAACCCATTGTTGACTATAAACCGCTCCGGGCTTTCAGGGGTTAATACTGTATTCACGGCTGTGGCTTGAAAATATTTCTGTAAATCTGTATCTAGTTTCTGCTTGGCTGCAAAACTAGCTGCTTGACTATTTGTAACTGGCATTATACTTGTATCTTGTGTCAGTTCAACAATTGTATCAGGCCTTTCCTCCTGAGGTAACTGTCGCAGTTTTTGTGCCCTAGTTATTACAAATGCACTCTGTACATGGTCAAGTAGATCCCACCCGATTAACATTGGAGCTGGGATTTCTGGTGAAACTGCTACTTGCCATTTTCCAGACCATTGTTTATATGTCAGATTAACTAATGCGACTGACAAGATTTCTGGCTGTTTTGATATTCCTTTTAAACTGATTGTTTTGCCTTTAATAAAGTCTTCTGGCTTTAACAAATCAGGATGTACAATACTAATCTGAGACCCTGTGTCTTTTAAGCCTTTATATTGTTTACCATTCACCCAAATTTCTTCTCCTGTTTTGTATAATAGCATGTCATCTTGTTGAATTATATAGCACCTCACAACTTGGGCCACTGGTAACTCCTCAGCCTGTTCTCTAGACTGGGCCTCAGTTGCCGTGGCAACCATGTTGGCAGTTGGCTCAGTCTCCACAGTTTGGACACAATATGTCTGCTTCTGAGGGATATTATTTGCACTCTTAGTTCTGATTTCAGTTCTACAGTCCAGTTGTCTATGGCCTTTTTTCCCACATTGCCAACAGATTAATTCAGGCCTTTTACCCTCACTATATTTATTTACTTTTCCCTCAGTCCCCCCCGTTGTCATAGGTGTGTTATGGGGAACATTTGCATTGGCGGGAAAAATTTTCTTGGCAGTTTCTGTGGTAAACTTTGTGGGCTGTTGCATTCTCTTAAACTTATTTGTTTCCCACTGTTTGTCCTTATATTTTGGGGCATCATAAGCGTGTTCTCGGATTTCATTTATTTCATCTGCCAGATTAGCAGCTTCCAGGATGGTTTTAGGGCGTCTTTCTTTAATTAAATACTTCAAATGACTATTAATCGTGTCATAAAATTGTTCTAATGCGATCACCTCTTTTATTTTCGCCACAGAATCAGCACCCTCCTGTTCTAGCCACTTGTTTAAATAATTTGTAGTTTTAGCTCCTAGTTGAGCAAATGTTTCCTCACGCACCTTTTTTATTGTTCTAAACTTTTGTCTCAGTTGTTCTGCAGTAATTCCGAATCTAACATAAACCAACTGTTTAAATGCTTCAAAATCTTTGGATTGATCAGATGGCATTTGAGAATAAATCTCTGTTAATGTTCCACGAATACGCGCTCTCAGTATTTGCATTTTCTCCTCATCTTTTACTTCAAAATCTTCGCAAGCCCTCTCAAAAGAAATGATAAACGCTTCAGGATCGTCTTTATCTTTGAAGTCAGGGAATCTTTTTAAATCCACCCTGCTAGGATTTTGTGTGGAACTATTGTTGTTGTTTCTATTATCTACAGCTGATAATTCAAGTCTTTTCATTTCTAATAAATATTCTCTTTCCTCCCGTTCTCTCTCTCTCTCAATATTTAAGGTCATTTCTTTCTCTTTTAGTTTCATTTCTTTCTCTTTTAGTTCTCTCTCTTTTGCCTCTCTTTCTCTCTCAATATTTAAGGTCATTTCTTTCTCTTTTAGTTTCATTTCTTTCTCTTGTAGTTCTCTTGCCTCTCTTTCTCTCTCTCTCTCAATATTTAATTCTCTCTCTTTTGCCTCAGCTTGTAACTTTAATTCTCTCTCTTTTGCTTCAGCTTGTAACTTTAATTCTCTCTCTTTTGCTTCAGCTTGTAACTTTAATTCTCTCTCTTTTGCTTCAGCTTGTAATTTTTTCTCTCTTTCCTCAGCTTGCAATCTCATTTCTAATTCCTTCAGTTTATATTCTTGTTCTAGTTTCCATTTCTCAAATTCCTCTGAGGCTTTGAAACTAGTCCCCTCAGCAGGATTTTTGTTAACTGTTTCAGTACTGGTTTCCTCAATCTGGGAAGCCCCATTTTCTTCTTCAGAGCTTTCTACTTGTGAGTCCCTAAGAGCTGTTTTAGTCTTTCTAGGTGGCATTTTCTATTTATTTGGTGGTATTATTTCTGTACTTAAATCAAGGATGTTTCAGTTAAACTATTTCTTCAGGCTTAGTTTCCACAGCTTAGGTCCAAAGTCACGCCTAAAGTTACCTCAGTGCACTTTATCCAGCGTACTTTTCCGACCTCTCACTATAAACCTTTCTGCCTGAAATAGTTTCAAACGCAAAGTATCTTTGTAACTCTCTCACAATCTCACAGTCTTAGGCGCTATCACACCACACCCTAGGGCCAGGTAATTCCTCTCTGAATTCCCCTTCTCCCTTTCCAGGTGTATGCGATCCCCTTCCTGACTAGATTGTAGAGTCTCACTGAAGTTTGCTTAAATCCTCTTTAAGCCTCACACTTCACACAATGCGTCACCCTTATATCCTTCTTGTACCTTGGCACTTCTTGCCAACACTTTAGATCTTTGATCTCAATGTGACCACCACTTTATGACAATCTTTCGTCCCGACGCTGCCACCACTTTAATGTCGCGGGCCCTTCGCCCTGTACAGCCCACCCCCGGACGTTTTACGGTCTATGAGTGCTGCACCAACGACAAACAGTTCCCAGCAGCAGCCCTTCAGACTACTAGCTGGATCCTGCTTACTTCATTCACCACAGACGAGGATATTGTGAACTAAAAAGATGTTTATTGCGTACAAAGCTTGTGGTTGCTGATAAATAAAAGGTTGTTCAATAAGCTTAAAACAGTTGTCCTATACCGGCCTAATACCTCTAGATGTTACCGGCCTAATACCTCTAATAGTAAACTAAATATCAACAACAACGCGTTTCACAATCTCTTTATCCTCTCTGCTAACATCCACCTAAGACTCTAAACTCCCAGCTCTATCTCTTGACTCACACTTCAACTCCCCGCACTTAACTTCAACTCCTCCTGCCCACACTTCAACTCCCTCACTGTCCACTGGGAGGGGTGTTTTATACCCAGGCTAAGCCCGCCCCTGAGGGTTCTAACTGTCAGAACACTTAACCCCTACCTGGCATGAGGCTAGTTCTCCACACCTGCAACCTTCCAGATGTTGTCAGGTAGAAAATGGAGTCTGACAACATCTGAAGGGGCACCGTTTCCCCCTCCCTGCTTTAAGGGAAGACCAGGCAAACTTCTGCAGAATGAATGAAATGGGTAAGAGAGGAGAATTGGCTACAGTGAGAAGGATGGACTAGGAATCCTCAGTCCTGGGAAATGAAAGCCAGAGGCTAAGCACATGCTGTGCCAAAATCAGCTCTCCAGTTTCTCAAAGGTTTTCTTTTCCTGTGAAAGAGTATTCCATTTTTCTGTGCTTCTCCCCTGTATCACTTCTCTATTTCAAATCCCCCTTCCCAAATCACCCCTAGGAGAAGCAGCCTTCAGACTTTCCTTGAAAGCACCTGCATGCAGGGCTTCCAGGGGCAGGAGAACGTGGTTTTACAAAAGCCATAATTGCAAGAGTCCTACTGGATCAGATCAATGTTATTGTTTTTCTGGGCAACCATAGTGCCATAGGATTGAAAGGTTGGTTTGATTGATGCTTGTGGGTCCTAACCAAAGCTGTGATTTTGTATCTGCAAGATTGTAGTCTGTAGTAGAAGGTACTGCTGAACTGGTCAAACCAGTTTCTTAGTTAAGTTAATTGGGTCTACCTGGGCCTGTAAGCATCCTAGCTGCATGGGAGGTGGGTGGCGCTGTGGTCTAAACCACTGAGCCTCTTGGGCTTGCCAATCAGAAGGTTGGCAGTTCAAACCCCTGTGATGGGGTGAGCTCCCGTTGCTCTGTCCCAGCTTCTGCCAACCTAGCAGTTCAAAAGCACACCAGTAGATAAACAGGTACCGCTGTGGTGGGAAGGTAAATAGCATTTCCGTGTGCTCTGGTTTCCGTCACGGTGTTCCGTTGTGCAAGAAGCAGTTTAGTCATGCTGGCCACGTGACCCAGAAAGCTGTCTGTGGACAAATGCCAGCTCCCTCAACCTGAAAGCGAGATGAGCGCTGCAACCCCATAGTCACCTTTGACTGGACTTAACCATCCAGGTTTACCTTACCTGGCTGCATGACTAAAGAGTGGCCATGCTATCATGGCCAGACAATGGCCTCGTGGTGCTCTTCCAGGAGAGGGTATGCTTCCTCTGCTCCCAATACCTGGCTGGAGAACAATAGGTCAAAGAGTTAGTCTTTGTTTTAGTCTGGGCTGAAGCTGGGAGCTGGAAAAGAGACTTAGAGGCTTCTCTTGTTCTGTGCTGAATCCCAAACTGTGGCTTTTGGGGACCCCTCCTAGAAATCTAATGAGGAAGCAAGATCTGTTGGAGTGTTGCTGCTGTGTGCCCTTCCATCTTGTCTTCAGGTCATATATTTTTGTAAATAAAACCATATATCCTAAAGCAACCGCCGTCATCAGTGGCCTTCATTTTGAGGCAATGTCATTACCAAAAAGGGGCCCATCAAATGAGGGTCCAATCACAAGGAGCAAGTATGTTCTGAAGTTCCATGACAGTTTATCCTAGCCAATGAGCCCAACACTGGTCTAGACCAGTTGTGGAGAAACACTGGCCTGTAAGCTAGAACTGGCTTGCTCTGCAGATTCCCCTCCTTAGCGCTGCCCCTTGGTACTTTCATCCACCCCATATTGACTGTAAGGTCAATGGAGCCCTGGATGGTTTATTTGAATTTGACTATGAGGTGCAGCTCTCATATCCACTTTCAGACTGAGGGAGCTGGCATTTGTCCCTAGACAGTCTGTGGAGGTAGGTGGAGCAGAGGAGACAACCATATTCCTCCCATCCAGCAACCTGCTGTGTCCCCATGCTGAGAAGGTAAGAAGAAGCTTCACTGGAGTCCCTAGTGGGTACAGTTGCCTTCCACTGATATTTGTGTTTGTCTTGTTCCTGGAAAAAGTGATGAGGGGGAGAGGGAGGGTGGAAAAGGTGGCTGAGAGAGAGAATGGAGAGAGAGAGAGAGAGAAGAAAGGGTGGATGAGAGGAAGAGAATGGATGAGAGGAAGAGGGATGACAGAGAGAGGGATTGTGAAATGGAGATGCTGGAAGATGAAGATATGAGTTTCCTGGAGCCCCCTGCAAGGATATTTATGGACTGTGTCTGGTCTGTTGGTTTCAAAGGAAAAGAGGACATTCTGGGTAATGTTGTGGTAAAAAGATGGAGAAATGTCGGGGAAGCAACCCCGAGATTGCGAAGGAAAATGGTTAGAAGAGGGATAGGGTGAGATTATTTAAAATATAAACAGGACGGCTCACCATGGTACCCTGAAGTCAGTGTGTTAAGAGTTTAAGATTTTGAACTAGTGAAGAGATATTGGACATGTTTATTAGCAGCAGTTTAAGAAAATAAGATGTAAGATTGGAGCTAAGAAGTAATAGGTTATATCATGAAGTTAAAAATAAAAATTAAGAAGTTTGTTTGTTATTATGAACATTATATGTAATAATTGAACATTAAGAAGTTTGTTTAGATAATTTTGATGATTTTAAATTTATATATGAGAAGTTAGATGTAAGATTGGAGCTAAGAAGTAATAGGTTATATCATGAAGTTAAAAATAAATATTAAGAAGTTTGTTTGTTATTGTGAACATTATATGTAATAATTGAATATTAAGAAGTTTGTTTAGATAATTTTGATGATTCTAAATTTAAAGATGAGAAGTTATCAAAGTGGATTGGAATTGGAAACAAAGGAGAGAGGACGGGGGAAGTCATTTAGTAAGATTTGAAACAAGAATTTTTTTTTAAGATGAATAAGAAATATTGGTGTTTGTTTTGTTGTATTTGTTGTTGTATTGTTGTTTTGTTTTGTTTGTATTATGTGGAAAACTAATAAATTCTATGTAAAAAAAAAAAGACAGAGAGAGGGATTGGCTGAGAGAGAGAGAGAGAGAAGAAGAAGAAGGCAGAGAGAGAGAGAGAGAGAGAGAGAGAGAGAGAGAGAGAGAGAGAGAGAAGTGGTGGCTGTGCAGGGGTAGGCAACCTAAGGCCCGGGGGCTGGATCCGGCCCAATTGCCTTCTAAATCCGGCCCACGGACGGTCCAGGAATCAGCGTGTTTTTACATGAGTAGAATGTGTGCTTTTATTTAAAATGCATCTCTGGGTTATTTGTGGGGCATAGGAATTCGTTCAATATTTTTTTTTCAAAATATAGTCCGGCCCACCACATGGTCTGAGGGACAGTGGACCAGCCCCTGCCTGAAAAAGGTTGCTGACCCCTGGCATAGGGTCTATAACAGATTACCCCTGAAGGGAAAAAGTTCCCCATCCCTGGTCTAGACTCAAGTACAGGCCACTGAGGATAGCAGCATCTGTAGAGAAGGAAGGCATTTGCATGGGAAGTGGAATACAGGAAGCTGCCTTGTTGTGCATCAGACATGTTCTCCATCTAGTCCAGTATTATCTGCTGTGTCTGGCAGTGGCTCTCCAGGGTCTCAGGCGGCAGAGAGGCCTTTCCTATTGCTTGCTACCTGACATCCTTTTAAATGGAGGTGACAGAAATTTTACCTGGGACTTTCTGTGTGCAAATGACTGGCTCTATCCATGAGCTATGGTCCTCAGCAATCCTAATCTGCATCCAAGCCCACTGCATCCAAGCGGCAAAACATCTCCTGAATGTGTATCTGCAAGTACCAGTTTCCTCCTGCATTTAGTACACACTGCACCACTGGTGGAGCCAAATAAATGTTATAAGTCACATTCACACCATACATGTAAAGCACTCTTATGCCATTTTAACAGACACAGAGAATCCTGGGAAATTTAATTTGTTGAAGGTGCTGAGAACTGCAGTTATGTGAGTTCAGTGCCCTCAACAAACGACAGTTCCCAGGATCCATGACTGTTAAAGTGGAATAGGAAAGCTTTGAATGGATGTGATCTCAGAAGAGGAAGAATATGAATTTCAGTCTTGCAAGTAAATCCATAAAAAGTACTTGCTAGCCCACAATCCATTTTTTACTAGCCAGGTCCACTTTTAGCACTTAAGAACATCCAGCCCCCTTGAGTTGCAACAATTCATCTAAAGGCTTTGCACACATTTGTTCAAACTATATTGCACTTGTCAAAGCTCATGTCCCTTAGAAAGTTCTCATTTTAGGGTCTTTTTTAAACTGGGGTTCTTTCTCCAGCTCTGCACTTGTTCCAGAAGTGCGGTGCAAACATTTTTCAAACAAAAACATGTTTAACCTCCATATAATATTTCAGTGCTCTCTGTGCACATCTCCCCTGTACACAAAGAAGAATATTGCATGATTGGGGGGGGAGGTGGTTTTAACTGACACACATTTACTCAACTGCTGAGAAAACACTTTGCTGGTTTGTACTGCAAAAGCATACCAGTATAAATAACCATTTTCCCCTGCTTTGCATGTCCACTTATTTGAATGCTTGAAAGAAGAAAACACCCCAAACTGCATATACAGAGCCAAGATTACAGCACTAAATGATATCAAAAATGTATATCGCTCTTATAGTAAAGCTAGCATTTGTCCACCAGAGGGCAGTTGCACATTTAAAATATATATATATATATGCTGCATCAGCCTGGCTTGAAATGCAGTACCATACGCTTGTTTCTTAAGACAAGTTTTGAAAATTGCAGTTACTGTGTTTGGGGCTGGTCTCTTCTTTTTTTTCCATGGTTCGTTTTGCATAACACAAATCCCTGCATATTTTATATAAACCAAACCATTCAGTATTCCATAATCATATCCATCAAAACTTATTTACACTGTTGAATTTATCTTAATGCTGCCAGAGTTTTCAGCTGTACACAATTATTTTCCATATATTCAATAAACTTTTTCCAATCTTCTTTAAATGTATATTCTTCTTGTTCTCTTATTCTATATGTTAAGCCTGCAAGTTGTGCATATTCTGTCAGCTTAAGTTGCCATTCTTCTTTGGTTGGGTCAACGTCAATGCCTCCAGCGAAGGAGAGCCCACCAGTTCCCAAGGTGGGTCTCTTCATCTCTCTGACCATCAGGAAGCTCATACCTTGAGGAGCTTTCTCTTCATTCTTAGGCACAATCTGCTTCCTTGAAATTTCAAGCAACAGGTCTGTTCCATCCTCTGCTTGAGAAATCATAAGAAGAGTCTACTGGATCAAGCCAATGGCCCACCTAATCCAGCACCCTGTTCTCACAGTGGCCAACCAGTTGCTTGTGGTTATTTGAGGACCACTAGTGTGTCTCCCCTTAATCATCTCTCCTTTGGGCTAAACATACGCAGATCTTGCAACTGCTTTTCAGAGGACTTGGCTTCCAGACCTTTCATCATTCCAGTTGCCCACTTCTGGACATGATCCAGTTTGTCAACATCCTTCTTAAAATGTGGCATCCAGTATTCGGAGTGCTTATGCCTTGTCCCTCCCCCGTCTCCAAGATGGTGCTGGCAGGGCCCTAAAGAAGGAGCAATGAATGTGCCATGGTAGTTGCTATCCACTGGGGACATCTTGCTCAAGCTGTCTCCCCTCCAGGAACAGAAAAATCCTGGAACCACTGGTGCTCTGTAATGTTTTTTCTGTATTCCTATTAGAAGAAGAAGAGAAGAAGAGTTTGGATTTGATATCCCGCTTTATCACTACCCGAAGGAGTCTCAAAGCGGCTAACATTCTCCTTTCCCTTCCTCCCTCACAACAAACACTCTGTGAGGTGAGTGGGGCTGAGAGACTTCAGAGAAGTGTGACTAGCCCAAGGTCACCCAGCAGCTGCATGTGGAGGAGTGGAGACACGAACCCGGTTCCCCAGATTACGAGTATACCACTCTTAACCACTACACCATGCTGTTATGCTGCCCTTTTGACCCGTTGCTCATTGTTCTCCCCCTACCCACCTTATCCTCCCAACAGCCTTTTGAGGTAGACCTTATTCAGAGAGAGATGGCAAAAGATAGGCTCATTTTTCCTGACAATGATTTCAGCTTTGTATTTTACTTATTTTTCAGTAAAGAAAGATGGTTGTGAAATTAAGACCTTTGTCCAGAAGAGGGAGCTGAAACTCTTTCTTCGGCAGCATTTTAGCTCTTGCTAATAAAAAAGTGGGGGAGGTATATGTGCGTGTTTTGTTTTATCCAGACCTTAAAGCTATTGTAAGGCTTGACTGCTAAGGTTATTTCCTGGTTTCTCAGTTTCACCTTTAGCTCTTTGTGGCAGACAGGAAGGAACAGGGACCTATTAAAAAGACAAGAGGTTTTTGTCTGCGGGCAGCTTGATTTAGCAGAGCATCAGCACCAAAGCTCCTGCAGAATTCACTTGTGCGTTTTCATAATAAAGGGAACATTTTTGGTATTTGGGAACAGGGCACGTAAATATTATCCTAAATAAGCAAATGCAGTAAAAGGAAAGGAATGTAAGGGATTGTTCTCCTGTTCAGATGCCCCTTCCACCAGTATTAAAATGTGAGTTGCTTTGAGGCCACCTTAGGGCATCTTGGCAGATCTCATCCTCACCTCCTGAACGGCAGAAGCACCTGGTGCATCATCGCAAAATCCGCATGCCTTCAGTCATGGTCTGGTGGCCTTAAGCTTTCCCTTGGTACTCATGCAAGCATCTCTACGGGGGGGGGGGGGGTAGGGGTGTTTAGAAAAAAAAGTACCAACCCTCCCCACATGAGCCCATAACTTTTTCATGCCCTTTTGAAATCTCTGCATCAGCAGAGTCTGTTTTTCTGACATCAGTAGAGCAACTTTCCACACTGGGTTGGATTCAAGCAATACTGGAAGGGTGGCTGGGGTGTGGGCAGGTGCCGGCCAAATAGACAGTTTGCAATCACGCAATTTTGCCACCTTTTCTGCATTTGTTCTTTTAAAATGGGGCATGGGCAACATTTTTTTTTCCCTGTCAAGAGCTATATTACCTCTGGAGAAATCCCCTTGCAGTAAAAGACCTGACCTTGTTCTCCTTGAGCCAGTTCATACTATCCTCGAAGTAGAAGCCATATGTATAGTAGTGGGACAGTAGGCAGTAGGCAGCCCACCTATGAGGCAAAGTGAGGCAACTGCCTCAGGCGGCAGAATCCACAGAGGCAGCAAATCCCAGTGTAAATCTTTATCGACCCTTGTTCCTGAGGTAACTCTTCACTCTCACCTTCTTCCCTGTTGTTGAGGCACCATTTTGTGGTTCACCTCAGGTGCCAAAATGCCTTGGGCTGGGCCTGATAGACAGACACACAGGCCTATCACCATGCATCTGAGTGGTATGTGTGTTGCAAGAGCATACAAATAAGCCCACCTGCATTTTTGAGGTGTGTCATCAGTTCCAAAAGGTCCATATGAACCTTTGTGCTTGCTCAGCAACCATTCCTTGTTCCCGACATACAAAGGTCACGCTGTCTCCCATTTGAGAAGACACCATGCTGCTGTTAATCAAATGAACCGCTGTGTGAAGAACAGGGTCCATTTGTGACCTTTAAAAACCGCACTATTAGCCCAGTTTTCTGTCTAGATCATTATTTTTAATGAAATAAAAATAGTACTGCTCCCCCAACAGATTCAGGGATTGATTTCAACCACCAGAATAACACATATGAGATTGTGCCTGGTTCCCTCGCTGCGAGAAGCCAAGTTACAGGGAACCAGGAAGAGGGCCTTCCGCCCTGTGGAACGCCCTCCCACCAGATGTCAAAAAGAAAACCAACTACCAGACTTTTAGGAGACATCTGAAAGCAGCCCTGTTTAGGGAAGCTTTTAATGTTTAATAGATTATTGTATTTTAACATTCTGTTGGAAGCCACCCAGAGTGGCTGGGGAAACTCAGCCGGATGGGCGGGGTATAAATTATAATAATAATTATTATTATTATTATTATTATTATTATTATTATTATTCCTTCCCATTGGGTGGCAGGCTTCACAAATTTCTTTTAAGAAGCCATGTCACTTTTCTGTCCCGCAAATGTAAGAACCTATTCCGGCCTTTGTTTCAAAGACTTCATAAGGTATAGGTGCGCTGGGGGAATAAATCACCCGGTGAAGTGCAGAACCAACCTAAAGCTGGAAGTAGGGCAAGATTCTACAAAGCACCTGAGGTTTTGATAGTGTGTGTGTTTTAATAAAAGAGGTCAGGAGATGGATATTGATTAGAAGGCTCTTCTGCGCATACAGAGTAGCATTAGCAGGAGCTTGAAGTCTGGAGGAGGTGAACGAGACAAAGGCAGAGGTCAAAAGAAAAGTGCATAAGCGCAAGGAAGGGGTGTGTGCATGTGTGTACCAAGAAGGTTGTGATGAGCATATTCCAGGTGCTTTAAAGTTCCACTGAAAAGCCTTTTTCTTCGTCTTTTTTTAATGTTAACATTTCATTAGAATAATTTCATTTATAAAAAGAAAGAGTGATGAAAAAGAAAAAAGTGAATGAAAACAGAAATATAAGAAAGACACTCAGTTACATTTGCATACATTAGTATACAGGTGTGTATAGTCTTATTATTCTAGTACAAATATCTTTATCCATAACCTCACCCATTATGTGTAAAGGCGTTCCACCAAGAAGCTTTTAAAGACCTCGTGCTCTTTATAAACCTGCTGTTGTCCATGATCATTTTCACAGCTCTGGCAGCAAATCTTAGTATGACTTTTCTCCAGACCACTGCAATGGAGGAGCGACTGTGCTTATGGCAGGAAACGGTTAGATCAAGGGTAACCAATGTGGTCCTTTCCAGCAGTTGTTGCATGGCAGGGTTGGTCGGAGTTGTAGCCCCACAACATCTGGTGTGCTGTCATTGAGGTAATCATCTGATAAAAGCCAAGGTCCTGAATTTATTTAAACAGTTTTCATAACATCCTTGATCCATGATTCTAGGATGGTTTGCAACATAGGAAAGCTATAAAATATAATGAAAAATTGTATGGTGTTTGTTTGTTTTTTGAAGTAAAAAGAACTTTAACATTGCAGCAAGTAAGGACAAGTTTAGTTAATGATGCCCATTAGCTCACCTAGTGAAATTTCATTGATTAGAAAGTTTCAGGTAGGTAGCCATGTTGGTCTGCCGTAGTCAAAACAAAATAAAAAATTAAAAAAATTCCTTACAGTAGCACCTTAGAGACCAACTAAGTTTGTTCTTGGTATGAGCTTTCGTGTGCATGGTATCTGAAGAAGTGTGCATGCACACAAAAGCTCATACCAAGAACAAACTTAGTTGGTCTCTAAGGTGCTACTGGAAGGAGATTACATATACATATACATACATACATATACATATACATATACATATATATATATATATATATATATATATATATATATATATATTGATTAGAAAGTGAGCTACACCCAGGAGAGTATACAGTACATGAAACAACATTGTGGCAAGCGCCTGCATTTTTCAAAACAGTTTCTTCTCAGTAGCTAATCTGTTGTGGCCCTGAGGTCAGATTCCTCTTTAGGGAATGAGGCTAGGGACTTTGAATCAGAAGGTGAATTGGAAACAGGGAATTGCACCCTAATTAAACCCAGTGCAAGGCCCTTAAATTGGTTCAGAGCCCAGACTGTCCTGGGTCAGATCATGGCTGCTCCAAAGTGTGGATCAGGCTCCCAAATCAGATCAAGGCAGGGGTTATGTGCAACCCTTCTTGTATTTATTGCAATGTGCATGTCTCTTGGTTGTGCATCAAATCTACACAATTAAAGCCTAAGCGAAGCCCAAAGAAAAGCCACAACTCAAATGTTCAACAGAATTCCAGAAATAGAAATATTAATCCATTCCAGGAATACAAAACATAACTAAAGCATCCAGGGGAATTTTGATTAAGAAAACTCGCCGGGTACCTCAAGATTGCAATCATGATAAAAATAGGTTTCACCTTCTGCAGGAATACACACATAAATGGTTTAACCTTTAGAGAAAATTGCTCCTCAATTTCCTAAATGTTGCCAGGGACAAATCAAACAACAACGGAACAAGTGAATGACCAGATAGAAAAGCTTTCTATCCAGATTAAACATTCATTGCTTTGGCTTTCTGTTAGAAAACCAAAAGTCCCTTAAATGTTTCTTCTCCGGATCAAAAACATTCACCTCCTCTTTGACCTGTTGTAAACATAAAACCCATGTGAATTTTTATGGTCAGTTGTAAACGGTTTTATGCAGGGAGTTCTGGTGGAAATGCTGAGAAAGATTCGCCTCTGGATTGTAAATGGCTCTCTCATAAGGCAGTTGGATAAAAAGGGGGTGCCCCCGAAAAGCTTACCAGCCATATTTCACTTTAACAAGGAAGAAATATTCACAGGTTGCTGTAACAGCAGGAGCCGCAGAACTGCTCTTTGTCTTCAGTAAATAACATTTGGGGGGGGAAACATTACATTGCGGTGGTGCAAGCCCTCATTTCTGCAGAGCTGATGGTTAGTCTCCCACTAATTTTAATACATATTTTACAGTAAGTGCAGCTGAAAACAGAACTATGTGATTCCAACTATAGCTGTGGGGGCCAAATCCAGTCCTGTAGCCCTCACAATCTGGCCTTCAAAGCTTTCCCCAAACTGCATCCCAAAGGTGTTTGACAAGCTGGAATATGTCCCTGAACTCTGATCTCTGAATTCTTGCTTGTCTGGCTGGAGAATGAAGAGGGGCATGTGCAGAAACTAATCAATTTACATGGTAACATTTACATCCACCACTCCCCCTTTTTTGCCACTGGTCCTGCCCACCGCCTGTATGCGGCCCTTCAGGGGTCACAAAGCAGGTTATGTGGCCCCCAGAATGAAAAAGGTTCCCCACCTCACTTTAAGACCAGGTTGTCATGTTTAGGTGACCAGTCAGAGTTGGTTGATGCTATGCAAAAATACCCAGCAGTGAAGCGATAGGGAAGCTACAGCCCTCAATATGTTATTTTAATTTTATTTATATATTTCATTTAGGAATCATTTACAATATAATAAGAAATATCAAAAGGGCTGTCACGTGGAGGATGGAGCAAGCTTGCTTTCTCCTGCTCCGGAGAAAAGGACCAGACCCAATGGATTCAATTTACAAGAAATGAGATTTCAACCATACATCAGGAAGAACTTTCTGGCAGTAAAGGCAATTACACCTGTAAAGATGATGACGACGACGACAACAACAACAACAACAACAACAACAACAACAACAACAACAACAACAACAATTTTATTTATACCCTGCCCATCTGGCTGGGCTTCCCTAGCCACTCTGGGCAGCTTCCAACAAAATATTAAAATACAATAACCCATCAAACATTAAAAGCTTCCCTAAACAGTGCTGCCTTCAGATGTCTTCTAAAAGTCTGGTAGTTGTTCTCTTTGACATCTGGTGGGAGGGCATTCCATAGGGCGGGTGCCACTACTGAGAAGGTCCTCTGCCTGGTTCCCTGTAACTTGGCTTCTTGCAGTGAGGGAACTGCCAGAAGGCCCTCGGCGCTGGACCTCAGTGTCCGGGTAGATCAATGGGGGTGGAGAAACTCCTTCAGATATACTAGACTGAGGCCATTTAGGGCTTTAAAGGTCAGCACCAACACTTGGAATTGTGCTCAGAAATGCATATATATTTAAAAAGTTAAATATAAAAACAGCTTAAATCAACTACAATTACATATGGTCAACACATTTCCAAGACAGCTACCAACTGGGTGAAAGGTTTTAGAAAGTTTGTTGATAGATCCCCAACTACTGGATGTGCTGAGTGGGGCTGATGGCAGTGTTGCAGTCCAGCAACAAATGGGGGGGGGAGTAAGCAACAAATCCCCCACCCTTACAGCAGTGGATTTAACTAAGAGGGAAGGAATCAGAAGTCATTCAAACGTGGGCAGGCATTAGCACAGGAGGAAATGCCTGTTGCTCCTGCCTCAGAAAGGCAACTAAGCTAGCAGTGGATTGTGTTCCCCTGAGTTGATGGTAGACCTCCCCTCAGCCCCAGTCAGCACAACCAGGGGGCCAAGAAGATGGGAGTTGTGGTTCAACAGCAAGTGGAGATCCACAGGTTCCCTATCCCTGAATTCATTTCAACAAAGCCATAACATTGGGTTAGCCTTCACTGGACTTTTTTAAAAAAGAAATCACTAAGAAGAGTGATTCTTTGAACTCTTTTCATTGCAAGAAAAAATAAAGCAAAGATAAGGGTTACAATGAGGGTTTTCCCTTTGTGGCCAAACCTGTGTTTTTAAATTGCCCATCAGTATCATCTATTTAAAATGCCTTCATTGTTCAGGACTTTGTGGCAATTAACTTGAACAAGGGGAATGAGTCAAACCTTCCTTAAAGAACCCAAGGTTCCAAAAATATATTGCCATTGGTCCGTCAGAGTCAGAACGTTCCTTGACAATTGCTTCCTGGCATTACAGCACGTGTTAATAAATCCTTTTCTCATATGAATAACGATTAGGAGGCTTTGTTCCAACTTTAAGAACATAAGAAAAGTCCAGCTACATCAGAGAAAAGGCCTACCTAATCCAACGTTTTGTTTTCAAAGTGGCCAACCAGCTACCCATGGAAAATCCACAGGCAGGACGTGAGCACAACAGCACTCTGCAAATTTGTGATCCCCAACGAGTATTCAGGGCCACCTCTGACACTGATGATAATGCAGCTATCAGGACTAGTAGCCATTGATAGCATTTTCTTCCTTTAATTTGTCTAATCCCCATTCAAAGCCACATCCAGCACAGCCAAGCTTCAGGGATAATGGGAACTGTAATCCAACACCATACAGGAAAGGCTAGATTAGACAAAGTTATGGAGGGTAGGTCTATCACTATCTCATAGTCACATGAACTAAATGGAACTTCCATGTATAGTGGAAGTATAGCTTGGAATATGAGATGCCTGTGAACTCTCAGGTGGGTGTTGGTCTAACTGAGGGACGCGATTATGTACTTCTTACTCATTCAGTCCAGGAATGAGGGGGTCTGTCATCAGCCTCATTCAGTCTGAGCAAAAGCACCATGCCCATTCATGGCACCTTCCCATCCCATATTTTGTTGTTCTGCCTTGCCTCATGCGTTCCTTTGGCTTTTGGGTGCCTCCAGACAGTCACTATTTCATGGCAAAGATTCACAGAGCGGGAATTTAGGGTGTGTGCAATTAAGGCAGAATGAAGTGCCCTGTCACTGAAGCACAACAAATACATTAGGAAAGTGATGGATGGAAGGAAGGAAGGAAGGAAGGAAGGAAGGAAGGAAAGACATGTAAATGTCTGACAAGCAAATCAGGATAAAGGCATTGTTGCATTGCTGCCTGGTAAACACATCAGAATAAATGTTCAATAAATACATAGGACTCATCCACACTTGTCCAGCATAACATTTTTACAGGAGGTGGCACTTGTTCACCAACAAACCTGGGGTTAGCACCAATAACGAAATTACCATCTTACTTATCTTCTATTTCTGTTGCGGTGCATAGGTATGCCTTTATCAAGGCCAGATTCAATGCCTTTCCTTCTAATGTCATGGGCAACAGACTCTCAAATGGCCAGATCTCATTGCTATGCGACTGTAATAGTGGTTCTGTAGAAACATTACAGCATATACTTTTTTCCTGCCCAGCTTATTCGGAAGCCCGGTCTAGATTTCTGTCCCCCCCTTCTGATAGGACAGGCTGACGGAACCCAGCAGGCTAAATTAATTCATTTATTGAATGATGAGGAACTGAGTAGATCTCTTACAGTCGCTAGATTTTTGATAAATGTCCTATCCCAGAAAAAGAGAAATGGGTCACTGCATAGTTTCAATACTTTAACTTATACTAAGTATCATTATGAGGAAATTAAGTTATTAATCAACTCTTAAATTAAGTTTTAGCTGAATCCCTATGCTGTATATGTATTAACTAAATTGAGGTAAAATGTTGTTCTTGATGGGTTGCTTAGATTTGATATTGTTTAAATTGCAGCAGCTGCTGCCTCGTATTTTTTTTTTTAATTGTCTTATGTCGAGTTGTTTTAAATTCTATGTTTCGTTCGCTTGTCTGATTTGTTCTTGATATGGGCCAATGGCCGTAATAAATTTTACTACTACTATTACTACCACACTTGTCCCTCACCTAAAGACCATGGGTCAGATTGGTGCTCCGTTTACCTCAGCACTTTCCCCCAGGAAAACCCACTTTTTACCACAGAGTGAGAGCAAACGTCCCAATTGCTGTTTGCTCTGGTTAAGTGCTAAAGAGAAGATTTTCCTAGGGGAAATTGGTGGGACAAGTGGAAGTGTAGACCAGCCCTTAGTCTAGCTACCATGTAATCTGTGTGTAAGGCAATTAGGAAGAATGTTCAATAAGCAGGTTGGCTATAGGAGCCTTGGTCTTCCAGCCTTCCCTTTCTCGGTAGATTCCCTCTGGCTACTTATTTTGACCAGCACTTGGCTCTCTGCACACATCACCCTAGAACAGTCGTACCCTCAAATTAGAGATCTGGAAGCTTATTGACCCTGACCCTGCTTGAGAACAGGCTTGTCAGGCCTGCCCTTGTGGAGCTATGAGTCATATATAAATTCAAAACATGGACATTAGTTAACATAATTGACATATGATGGGAAAGAATGTGCTGAGCATAATTGAATATAGCCATCTTCTGAGCCAAGAGCTTTATAGTGGCAGTAAATTTTGCATTTAGCTATTTCCATCACGTATAAATATAAATTGTCCATGTAATCCCTGTTACCCTCCAGATCATGCTGTAAAATAATTTGTTCTGTGAAATCAGTTGTAGTCGTATTTCTTTATGGTGGCGTGGAAGTGCCTATCAATTTTCAACTAGGTACAGTTCAAACAAGTTAGTCTACAGTGCCCAATATTATAAAGTTAAATTAGGTTACTTCATAGTACAGTCTTCTAACAGAAGTGATTGGAGTCATAAAATATTTATGTTATTGACACCAGAATCATACAACGCTGGAGGCAAATCTAAACTTCCTAAGCAAAGGTATTAAAGCACTGGAAGGAATAGCAACTGGGTATCGGTCTGATCCATGGTATCAGTTTTGTCACAGGTAGGAAGGAAGGATTAAAATTCCTTCCCCAGGCCCACGGGTTGAAGTCTGGAAACTCTCTGGGTCTTGAAACACAGCTGCCGTACATCAAAATGGTAATTTGAGAATCTGCTCAAAACACCAAGGTGTTGGGAAGAAATTGGGTATAAAACAGAGATAGCTAAACTTTGTTGGCCTTGCTGCCTCTCTCATATTATCGCTGGTTGACCCTCACAGGGCTGTGGGCCAACATGGCGTGTGACCACATCACACCCTGACATACACCCAGGGCCGTCTTAAAGGGATCGGCCGCCCTGGCGCGATGATCCCTCGGCGCCCCCGGTGGGCCGCCTCTCTGCCCACCTCCCTCCCGCGCTGGCTGCCCCTCGGGAGGGGGATGGGCGAGTGGGGGATGAGGGGCGTGGCGCTGCAAGCCGGCTGCCCTCCGGAGCCCCAGCTGGAGCGCTGGGAAGGGCGCGCAAAGCCCCGCGCCACTTCAGCGCCACACCCCTCATCCTCCGAGGGGCGGCCAGCGCGGGAGGGAGGTGGGCAAGCGGGGGATGAGGGGTGTGGCGCTGGAGCGGCGCGGGGCTTTGCGTGCCCTTCCCAGTACTCCAGCTGGGGCTCCGGAGGACAGCTGGCTTGCAGCTCGCCCGCCGGCGCGTGAGCACCCGTCCGCCCGCCCATGGGGCGGGCGCGGGTTGGGGAGGGGGCGCCCGGTATGCCTGCGGGCATCCGGGGGCGCCCCTGGGGGGCCTGGCGCCCTGGTGCACCGCACCACCCAGCCCCTATGACGAGATGGCCCTGCATACACCTAGAGTCCCCCCTCCCAACTGATTCACTGAGGAGAGACATTGCCAGTCTGAAAACTGGAATCCCCATTAAGGCTATCAAAACTGGTGAGGTTGTCGGTGTGGCGGGGAGACAAAATTGCTTGGCTGGCCCGATCTACAGAGACCACTGGGGAGCAAGTAACGAGGCATCAGTAAAATACTTGATCCACTGCACTTAAATATTCCTGTTACAGTTGGGTAGCCGTGTTGGTCTGCCATAGTCAAAACAAAATCGAAAATTCTTTCTAGTAGCACCTAGAGACCAACTGAGTTTGTTCCTGGTATGAGCTTTCGTGTGCATGCACACTTCTTCAGATACACTGAAACAGAAGTCACCAGATCCTTAAATATAGTGAGGAAGTGGGGAGGGGTATTGCTCAGAAGGGTGGTAGGAATGGGTGATCAGCTGATAGGTGTGGAAAACCTGTTGACGACTCTTAACGGCTGTAATTAGTCTTGCAGGGAAAGGCAAGTGGTGAGATGGCTAAAGATAGCTTTGTTATGTATAATGAGATAAGAATCCAATTAAATAGTCCTGAGATGGTATGTTTGATGTTGTTGGGACCAGTAATGGTGTTGTCCGGGTTTATGTGGCAGCAAAGTTGGCATCTGGGTTTATTGCAGGCTCTGGTACCAGTGTCCATGTTGAGTCCTGTTGTAGTATTATTGTGGGTGAGGAGCTGTTTGAGATTGGGTGGCTGCCTGTAGGCGATGTAGGGTCTCAGGACTATTTAATTGCTCATCTTCCAACATTGTGTATGCAATCAAATGCCAACAGTGCCCTTCAGCTCTCTATATTGGACAAACAGGCCAAACCCTACGCCAAAGGATAAATGGACATAAATCTGATATCAGGAATCACAAGACAGAGAAACCAGTAGGAGAACACTTCAATCTCCCAGGACATTCTATAAAAGATCTCAAAGTAGCTGTCTTAATACAAAGAAATTTCAGAAATAGACTGGAAAGAGAAGTGGCTGAATTACAACTAATCACCAAACTTAAAACCACGGAGAAACCTGGTCTGAACAAAGACATTGGATTCTTATCTCATTATACATAACAAAGCTATTTTTAGCCATCTCACCACTTGCCTTTCCCTGCAAGACTAATTACAGCCGTTAAGAGTCGTCAACAGGTTTTCCACACCTATCAGCTGATCACCCATTCCTACCACCCTTCTGAGCAATACCCCTCCCCACTCCCTCACTATATTTAAGGATCTGGTGACTTCTGTTTCAGTGTATCTGAAGAAGTGTGCATGCACACGAAAGCTCATACCAGGAACAAACTCAGTTGGTCTCTAGGTGCTACTAGAAAGAATTTTCGATTTTGTTTTAAATATTCCTGTTTGTTGGAAATTTGAGGCTGCGTAAGAGGAAGACGTGGTGTTAGCTAGGAATTATGTATTATTACACACCACCCCAATCTTCGAGCAGTGCAAGATTTTCCAGGTTTCCAGGCATTCTTACCCAGGGTTCATTAGCCTACAACAGAGGTGTTCCCAAGCATTGCACTCTGAGAGGGTATTGCTTCTCCCATAGCCCTGGATTCAGACAGACGTCAGCCAGTGTCCTCTCTAACTACCTCTCCAGCTCACTACCTAGTTACATCACTCCTAGCTCTAAGATTCCCTAATCTTTGGCTTCATCTGTAGAGTGAAAGGGGCCCAAACCCTTTGCCACCTCATGCAAATTTCCCTTTGTGTTCTTCTTAATGGCCCTTTCCCAGGCTATCATCTCAGAAAAGAGGTCAGTTTAGCTTAATTAGCCATTAACACATGCTGTTTCCGGAGGATTAGCATTGTTTAGCATACAGCGCAATACACATGGACTAGCTATCACCTCACACAGGAGACTAGCCTAGCTTAGTTAAAACAAAATAAAAAATAATGACTATGGCAGACCAACACGGCTACCTACCTGTAACTAGCTTAGTTAGTTGTTGACACCCGAAGCCTTAATTAACTTCTAGCACCAACTTGAACCAGGGATTTAGAGTGTCTGGCACCCAAAAACTCAGAACAATGATGTAATGAGATGGGGGAGAGACTAAGTGGATTTTTGTGGGGCTCCCTCTAGTCACGTGATTTTATTGCTGTATGACTGGATTCTTCAGGAAGAAATAGACTACTAAAGAGTCGAACTAGAATGAGCCTTTATATAACATGATGTGCAAAAGGGGGAGAAATTGTTTCATAAGGCACCTCGATGAGCTGTAAGGTCCATGGAAGTGAAGCCCAGGAATGGAAAACATTCATAGGAAGTAGGTCTCCCACTAAACTCTTCACAGAATCATAAAATCATAGAATTGTAGAGTCAGAAGGGGCCACAAGGATCATCTAGTCCACCCCCCTGCAATGCGGAAATCTTTCACCTAATGTGGAGCTCAAACCCACAACCCTGATATTAAGAGTCTCATGCTCTACAAACTGAGCTATCCAGCCTCTTGCACAGACCTGATCATAACAACCAACACAGACCATGCTTATTTGTTCATATATTGAGGCTAAGCATGAGATGCAAGAGGCAGCTGCCAGTCTGGTGGGTTTCTGCAAGTGGAATTGGGGAGGGGGGGTGTCACCTGAGCCTTCATTCAAGGTAGCAAAATGTATTGGACTGGTTCTGCACTGGGCCAGTCGGCAAGATTACAAGGAACCGTTTGCAAAAGTTGGAACCCTCTGACTGTACATTCCATTTCCCTGCAGCTTATACTGTACTTGAAATGTGCTATGGAATTTCTTCCCCACCCCCCTCATTACCCTCAATGTGTTTATTCATCCAGCCATCCCATCCTTCCTACCAATGGGAGCACCATACCAAATTCCCATCATCCCTAAATAAAAAACAGAATAAACAGCAATACAACAGAGTCAATAAAGTCACCAATTCCGTCCCAAAAATCTAGATAAATAGAAAACTTTTGAAATTGTACCTGGCCATGGTCAAATATGAATTTGAATTTTGAATTATGGTGCTGGAGGAGACTTTTGAATTATGGTGCTGGAAGAGACTCTTGAGAGTCCCATGGACTGCAAGAAGATCAAACCTATCCATTCTCAAAGAAATCAGCCCTGAGTGCTCACTAGAAGGACAGATCCTGAAGTTGAGGCTCCAGTACTTTGGCCACCTCATGAGAAGAGAAGACTCCCTAGAAAAGACCCTGATGTTCGGAAAGATGGAGGGCACAAGGAGAAGGGGACAACAGAGGATGAGATGGTTGGACAGTGTTCTCGAAGCGACTAGCATGAGTTTGGCCAAACTGCGAGAGGCAGTGAAGGATAGGCGTGCCTGGCGTGCTCTGGTCCATGGGGTCACAAAGAGTCAGACACGACTGAACGACTGAACAACAACATGGTCAAATAGATAGGGAATAGACAGATAATATATACATATGCCTGAATATTTTAGGCTACCAGCAGAGTCCTACTCAAGAAGTGAGCCCCAATGAGTTGAATGGGACTTACTCCCAGGAAAGTGTCTCTATATATTACTGCCTAATTGTAGCATTCTGTTTCAGCCAGTAGTTGGGTAACTCTTTCCCCCTCTAGTAGACACAATTTCTCTAAACTGTCATATGCCAAATTCCTTCTTTTTCTTTCTGTTTTCTAAGAAATTAGTGCTCACCCCTTTCCTCTGCACATATACCAATTGCTTCTGTTTTGACATTTAAAAGCTGTAGGCCAGGGATGAGTGAAGACTTCAAAGCTCCCGTATCAAAAGATGCAGAGCTGCTTATCGGCTCTGCTACGGGATCTCTTATGTAGTCAGCCAATATTTGTTATTGTGTCTCGTTATTTTCTCTGCGACTTAGCAAATGCCTATCCTAACAGACTAACAAGTTAGCTAAGACCAAGGAAAGTGAAACAAACTCTGACTGGGGGTTAAATAAATCACCATCTGAGCAAAACCATGCAACTTCTCCCTTCGGCAAATGCAGGCCTTTTATCTGTTCTTAAATACACGTCAAGTAGCATAATAAAACTGTTTATTGGGGCAGGGTTGTCACTCATTGGGAGAGCACAGGTTGTGCTTGCAAAGCATCCCAATTCTCAACATACCCAGGTATTGTTACTGTTATTATTCATTTCATTTCTATACCACTTGGGGGGGGGGGTGCCAAAGCAGTTTGCAACCTACATTAAAAGATCAAATAAATCATTCCAAACATTACAGAAGAAATGCATTCACAGCAAAATAATTAACAAGAAACTTAATATGTTATCTTAAAGATTTCAAAACAAAACATTATTAAAGGAGGTCAAATATAGAATGCACATTTAAAACAGCATAACTAGCAAAAGAGTAAAATATTGCCTTAAACATAGAACGTACTTGCTGCTGTTGCTGCCAATGGTGGTTCATGGTGGGTGGCAGCTGTGGAAGCCTGGGCTCAATGACCTGCACTAAGACACCTGGTAATGTGCAGAAGAGAGACTCCAAAACCATGCCAAGTGAGGGTTCATATATCAAGGGTACTCACACAGTCCTGCGGCACATAGCCAACTTCAATCTCTTCTCCGGCAGGAACGCAGCTCTTGATGCAGCAGCCACAGGCTCCCCTGGAACGAAGAATCACCGTTGTTACTCCAGAGTAGCAGAGGTCGATGGATCGCATAAACCATCCTCTGCTACCATTTGTTGGCAAACGCTCTTGGAGAGATGGCAAACCCCCCAGGACCTCTGAGCGTCTCCCAGTAGGCACGTCTCTGGAATGGCATGTCCCTTCACTCCAGAGTGCCTCTCCGTGACACTTCTCTTATGAAAAGTGCACGCAAGTCTTCTGGCATCGCACAGCAAGAAGAAGGAAACATCCGTAGATCTAAACTACATTTTATTTACATTCTAGACAGACAATCCATAATCACGTCTGTGTTCTCCAAGCTCTGGCAGAACAAGTGTTGCATACTGCAAAAGTAAAAGTACAGTACAATAACACACTCAGATGGAAGAGATAAGACAGTCTTCCATTCCCACACTCTTCTCAGACATCTCATGTGATTTATACTAATCACACTAGCTAGCATCGGCTGCATAAAATCCCAACAGAGTCATGGAAATGGGATGGCCTGTGTGCAAAGGAGAGTTGAGAAAAGGAGGGGGGAAAGGGAGGAAGGTTAAAATGGGATGTAAAGGGGATTATTAAAAAAGGAGAGTGATGGAGGCATGGCATGGGAATGGGGTTGAAGGTGAAAACAGGGGCATGAAAGGGTCTGCAGAATAGAAAGGGGTGGCTTCATGGCTAGGCAGAAGGTAAAAAGGCTGCTTAGTAGTTGCAATGTGTGGAAAGAGAAAGATGCAGGAGGTTACTATGGTGGTTTGTGTGCAAGGGGTACACGAAAGGAGGGGAAGGAGGAGGAATGGATATGTGGGTGAAGATGGAAACAGATGCAAAGTGGGGATGCAGAATAGGGGGAAGGAGTGGTTTCAGAAATGGGGGTAGGAAGGTGAACAGCAAGATAGCAGTCGCATTGGGGTGGAAAGTTGGAGCTCTAGGGTGTTAATGTGGGGGCAACGGCAGGAGGTTGGTGAGCCGAGTGAAGAGAGGCACACCCCTAATATCACACACACACACATACACACACACCTTACTTTTTAGCATAAAAATTATTTTTCCCCTCTCACCCGCTTTTTATCATCCAGATTTAGGGGGCCAGATTTAGAAACACAAACACAAAACTTTCTGCTAATTTTATATTACTCCATCCCTTCATTCAGACATCTATGCAAATACATAATTGGATTTCAAAAACAATGTTTAATTAGATTGCCTGTTCCTTGTCTCCAGATAAACAATGTTTTAATTTCCTCTGATTTGCATAGGTGTGTATTGGTTCATTTCACTCCTTTCCAAAGAAGCCTTTCAACCTGCCTGTGTGACTCATTTAAGGGAAAATGTGCAGCCTTTTCATCTAAAATCTAATTAAGTAGCCCAGAAGATTTTGCCCTGCCGAGCCTTTCAAAGGGTCCCCACCTCCTTTTTGTGTATCAGAGCATTCAGCCTCCTTGATGCAGATACATTTAGCATATTAATGAATGCCTCTGTCTAAAGATCTCTTGCTTCGACTTTCTGGATCAGCACCAGGCACCAGCTCTGCTTTGTTTACTTATTTAAGTCATTGCAATGAGCATCCACTTGCAGATCTCAGTTCCCCATTTTTTATTTGCAAGGGGGAATGTAGCATTTGTAACAGTGACAAACTTATATTTTTATCAGACAGCTGTCAATCAAGCTGTCAGGCCAGTCAGATGCTTGCTCTGGATAGCAGTAGCTCTTTGCCAAAATCCATCATTAGCTCACCCAGTATATTCTCACTATTGTAAAACTCAGCTGAATTATATATTGGGCACCATTTCTTCTCCTTCTTGGAAATCCAAACACAATTCTGTGCAGACCAGGAACCCCAAACCAGCAGCTGCTTTGTGCAATGTACATGTGCAGTTATTTAATCTTATCCCTTTCACTTCTATGAAACACGTACTGAATCACAACCTCGGCTCCGTGCACAGAAGGTATCTAATGTGAATCTCTAAATCTCAGGGGTTGCTTTGAACCACATGGCCAGCTTGAGCCGATTCCAAATTGACCCAAGAGGAGTTTTTCCATTACTCAATAGCACTTGATAATTTGCTATGTGATTAGTTATTTACCTAACGACATGAGAAAGAGATGGTCTTTGGAAATTGACGCAGGAAGCCAAGACTGGTAGAAAAGCGAACAGGAAGCTGTTGATTACGACAAAGGACTACAGAATTTGTTTAGTAAAGTTATTAGTGTACTCAAGCTTAAGGGTGGATGAATCTGCCGACTTCAGTTTTTCTGATTCTCATTTTTCCTATCCTCAATTCAGTTCTCCACATTTCTGCAGCAGTTTGCATTTTTAAATATAATTCTCATGAAAATTTGTCATCTATGGCCCTCCAGATGTTGTTAGACTACAACTCCCCTGCTGGGTGGGGCTGATAGGAGTTGGAATCCAACAACATCTGGAGGGTCACACCTCATGTTAGAGGAATTGCAACAGATAGAATGAAAGATGGAGGGCACAAGGAGAAGGGGACGACAGAGGATGAGATGGCTGGACAATGTTTTCGAAGCGACTGGCATGAGTTTGGCCAAACTGCGGGAGGCAGTGGAGGATAGGGGTGCCTGGCGTGCTCTGGTCCATGGGGTCACGAAGAGTCGGAAATGACTGAACGACTGAACAACAAGAAGAAGAATGAAAGAATGAAGCAGGCTGGGAAGGATTAGACTAAAAGAGTGCTTAAATGCTTCTTAGTTTGCCTCAGCCTGTCCATTTTATACTTGCTGTGTAGCTATTAAAACTTGTGAACTTCACCCAGAAGCACCCTCATTGCCTCTGAATCCCAAAAACAAATGCCCCCTGGTAGAACAGCTGCCTGCATACCCTCTAACACAAGTATTCCCACTCCCATCAGAGATCAGACACAACAGGTAACAATCACCCCTGGAGCTGGCTTTCTTCATCTTAGGGTATGGGTTGGAAGCACCGTCTCTAATGGGACCCTATTCTGCCTTTAACAGTGTTCCAGTCTCTACATTTTTATACTGTTGTGCTGGGAATATGGCAGACAGCCATGTCCCTGTGTTCAGCCAGGGGAGGTACAAGAGGCATCGTCTCCTACAATTTCCAGGCACATCAAAGTCATTTCCTAGTATGGCAAGCCAGAGGGGCCAATACACTATGCTGGGAACACAGGATGCTTAACCCCTACACTAAGTCAGACCAATATAGACCATCTGCACAGTCAGCAATGAATGGTTGTGGTTCTCAAGGGTTTCCAGAGGAGTCTGTTTTAGCCTTACCTGGAGATGCTAGGAACTGAACCAGGCAACATGCAACACATGTGTTCTGTCAAAACAAAATAAAATAAAAAATTGCTTCCAGTAGCACCTTAGAGACCAACTAAGTTTGTTCTTGGTATGAGCTTTCGTGTGTTCTGTGTTAGAGTCAGACAATGGAAGTCTCAAATCTGGACTCTTGTGCAGGAATAAATTTTATTTACTGCAAGGAAAGGTGGATGTGATATTGCATATATATTTTCCCCCAAACAAATTTGCAGAGCCAGGAGATGTTGATTTCAGGAAGCCCTCAATAACCTTGTAAAGTTGACATCCTGTTCAGTGAAATGAAAAACTGAGCTGTATTACAATATCAGTTTTAAAAGAGTTCATTTTGTGCTTTCAAACTCTGCAGGAAACTATAATAAAATGCATCTGAATTGTGGCTGAAGTAATGCATAGCAAACGAAGTCTACTCTGTGGCAATTTTGCTTGCAGCACTTTCTTGAACAATTTAAGGACTGACTCTTGCTTGAAAGCTCTGTAACAATTCTCTGCTAGTGCAATTTGCTAAAACTGCAAAAAGACCCGACTTTCTGCACCCAGGATCAACACAGGATTTGAAAATAATTCCTGAGAAGCCCTTGTGGGATCGTTATTTTCATTTAATAAAATTGGAGAATCACAGTTCATAAAAAGTTTTATGACTGTTGAAAGTGACTGAATTTCTAGATCAGTATTTTCTGTATACACCTGCTGGAGGTGTTTCTAATTGCCTTTGCAAGATCATTCTCATTCACTGCCCAATCTTATGCATGTCTACAGGGATGCAAGGTGTACAGACCTCAACAGAATCTATTTTCCTATTGACATAAGTTTATGAGTTCAGGTGATCAAGCACTACCTAGAATCAGAGAGCAAGACTCATTCCATCCGTTCAATTTTAAGCTATGAAGAACCTTAATCTTGGATATTGGTCCGACTACAATTTGTTGTTGTTGTTGTTCAGTCGTTCAGTTGTGTCCAACTCTTCGTGACCCCATGGACCAGAGCACGCCAGGCACACCAATCCTTCACTGCCTCTCGCAGTTTGGCCAAACTCATGTTAGTAGCTTCAAGAACACTGTCCAACCATCTCATCCTCTGTCGTCCCCTTCTCCTTGTGCCCTCCATCTTTCCCAACATCAGGGTCTTTTCCAGGGAGTCTTCTCTTCTCATGAGGTGGCCAAAGTACTGGAGCCTCAACTTCAGGATCTGTCCTTCTAGTGAGCACTCAGGGCTGATTTCTTTGACTACAATTAAATGCTTTTAAATCCTGAAAGAGATATTAAGGTTGCAATCCTTTGCCCAGTTTCCAGGGAATAGGTCCCACTGAAGTCAATAGGACTTACTTCTGATTGGACAAGTATGGAATTGCACTGTTAAGCAGATGCTGGCATATTAATGGTCAAAATAGAACTTATCCTTGAAAGATGGACTGTGGATCTGAACAACAATTGTCACGCTTACTTCATTTAAAGTGACTGTGCTTTATTATCCTGCAAAGGGGGGTGGGGGCTTGCATTTTTTTTAAGTTTAGAATCATAGAATCATAGAATTGTAGAGTTGGAAGGGATTGGAAGGATTATCTAGTCCAGCCCCTGCAATGCAGGAATCTCAGCTAAAGCACCCATGATAGATGACCTTCCAATCTCTGCTTTAAAACCTCCAAGTAAGGAGAGTCCACACCCTCCCAAGGAAGTCCATTCTTCCTGATGTTTATGACAGATTTTTTAAAAACAGGCCAAAATTGATTTTCTTGAGAGAATGTGTGTGGTCCACAATGTATGATTACAATTGCTCCTTTGCTAAACAGGAGAGAGCATCATTCAGCATTTGGTTCTGCATCTGAATTCGAATCTGCTTTGGCAAAAAAAAACAAAAAAAAAAAAAAAACCCAAAGCTTCCGTTCTCTCTGTCTCTCTCTCTTATTACTTTTTCTGTTTTAAAATTTCAAATACTCATTTTACATACTTACGATATCAGTGACTTCCCTTCTTCTTTTTCCATGGTTCATTTTACATATCTTAAATCCCTGCATACAGGGGCGTCGCTAGGGGGGTGCGGTGGGGGTGGTACGCCCCCAGGCGACAGGTGTGACAAGCAGCGGGTGGGGGTGACAAGCGGCGGCCCCTCCCGCCACTCCCCACGCAACGCCGGTCACCCTGGGAGCAGCAGCGCTGCACGGACGGGGTGCTCCCTCGGCCGTGCGCTGTTGCTCCCGGGGCGACGGAGCGAGCGGCGGCGCATGGGGGTGACAAGCAGAAGCCCCTCCCGCCATTCCCAAGCACTGCCGCTCCCTCCGTCACCCAAGGAGCAACAGCGCACGGCCGAGCGTCCGTGCAGCGCTGCTGCTCCCGAGGTGACCGACAGCGTGGGGAGTGGCAGGAGGGGCCGTCGCTTGTCACCCCCACACGCCGCCGCTCACTCAGTCGCCCCGGGAGCAGCAGCGCACGGCCGAGGGAGCACCCCGTCCATGCAGCGCTGCTGCTGCCGGGGTGACCAGCCGTGCGTGGGGAATGGTGGGAGGGGCTGCCGCTTGTCACCCCCATGCGCCGCCACTCGCTCCGTCCCCGCGGGAGCAGCAGCGCACGGTGTGTGTGGTGCTGCTGCTCCCGGGGCAACAGAGCGAACGGCGGCACGTGGGGGTGACAAGCGGCAGCCCCTCCCACCATTCCCACGCGCTGCCGCTCTCTACGTCACCCTGGGAGCGGCAGCGCACGGCCCGACGACGGAGTGTGCCTGCGCGACATTTTGCGCAGGCGCACTCTGTCGTGGGACCGCCACTTCCACAGCCTCCTTTTGAGCCGCAGAGCTTAAAAGCGGGCTCTTCGGCTTAAAAGAGGGCTGCAGAAGTGGCGGCGGCACTCCCGGAAACGCCCTGGAGGCGGGGCGTCATGATGTCACAAGGTGATGTCATGACGCCCCGCCCCCGGGGCGTTTCCTTTGCCGCCCCGGGTACCACGGAGCCTTACTCCGCCACTGCCTGCATAGTTTACAAAAACTATACCAATCAGTTTTCCATTATTCCATCCATCAAAACTTATTTACACTGTTAAATATATCTTAATGCTGCCAGCGTTTTAAGCTGTACACAATTATTTTCCATAAATCCGGTATTCAATAAAAGTTTCCAATCTGCTTTAAATGTATGTTCTTCTTATTCTCTTATTCTATATGTTAAGTCTGCAAGTTGTGCATATTCTTTCAATTTAAGTTGTCATCTTCCTTGGTTGAGACCTCGCTCGTTTTCCATTTTGGGGCTAACAAAACACGGGCCACAATTGTTGCATACACAAATAACCTTTTCTGACACCTGGGAATTTCATTCTAAATTATCCCCAACAGAAAGGACTCTGGTTACCGGTATTTTGGGAGAGTACTTTTAAACATTTTTTTCAATTCATTATAGATCATTTCCCATTACTCTTTTACCCTTATACATGTCCACCATATATGAAAGAACATTCCCGACATCTCCATCCAATATACATCTCCATCCTCTTCCCTCTCCTCTTCATCCCTTCCCTTCTCAAGTTATGGGTGTTGCCCCAGTAAACTTGGTTTCATTTCTCAGAAAATAAACGATGGTGGTAAAAAGGACATGCATTTAACTTTTTAGAAAACTTAGGGAACATATCTACTAGGAAACTTAGGGAGTCCCTGATCTGCCTCAAGAATGTGAGCCAATGTAGTACAGTGGTATAGTGTGGCATGGTGGTTAGAGTGTCAGATTAGGATATGGGAGACCAGGGTTCAAATCCCCACTCAGCCATGAAGCTCACTGAGTGACCTTGGAACAGTCACTGCCTTTCCCACCTCACAGGGTTGTTGTGTGGATGAAATGAGGCGGGGGAGTACCATGTATGGCACTTTGATCTCCTTAGAGAAAAAAGGTTAGATGTAAAAGCAAGAAATAAATAATATCCTGACCCAAATTCACTTTGTTAATTGGGTACATACAGAGCCACCCACTTACACACACACACACACACACACACACACACACACACACACACCAACTTTACATGTATTGTGTTATTAAATGTTTAAAATGGCATATAAACAACACCTAACATATCTAGCACATCATACTTACTTTACCTTCACTTGTATGTATGTTGTATACCATGAGTCCATGAGATCAGCAATCCTTTTTATTTTTTCTCCCGGGGTTCCCAGTCCCATATACAGTTTGTATGCAACAGACTCTCTCATAAGTTGTGCTGAATGCATTTAGGGCAGCAGGCCTGATCCTACTTTCTTTCAATGCTTCAGTGTCTACACATTTACTGTCTGCACAGCCCTGAAGAGGGCCTGAAAGGTGGATTTTTTAAAAAAAAAAAACTGAAGCATGAAAGAGAAAACACGAGTACTTTGCTGGGAAAGCCAGCCAGATGGGCGGGGTACAAATAAATTATTATTATTATTATTATTATTATTATTATTATTATTATTATTATTAAGTTACCATTCTTTAATTTGAGATCCCATGCACAAAAGGCATGGGCGAATAAGGATATGTTGATGGAATATATGTCATCATATCGTAATCACATAATTGTATAAAGCCTGTGCTTTCTCTAGCTATAGAAAATGTCATTGCTTATTAACGTCAATTTGCAGAAAACAAAACCTTGAAACTGCCGTTAACGAGGATTTACATTTAGAGTAGCCATAATTATCAACTCACCGTCCGGAGAATGAAACCTGCATATAAATGCTCCTAAAATGTTGAAGCACCACCTTGACATTTTGATCCTAAGCAATATGTGTGTGGCAGTTCAAAACAAATACCCTGCTGCAACTCTGTGGGGGAAGGGCACATGTTTGGTAAGGGATCTGTGGAAGTCATAGTGTGTGAGAGAGGGAGGAGAGGGAGGCTAGCTCTGAGTAAGTTGTCATGTAAAGGGAGCAAGAATGCACCTTGTCTGAAATAGAAGTACCACATCACCTGCAGTGGGGCTTATGGAAACTCTTGCACTTCCTTCCTTTCCCTCTGAGGAAGGACTATAGATCAGTGGTAGAGCATCTGCTTTGCGTACAGAAGGTCCCGGGGATAATTCCTGGCATCCCTGGAGAGCAGAGAACACTGAACTAAGTCTACCAATGGTGTGACCCACTCAGAAGCGCCATTTCCATGCTTCTGTGGAAGCAGTGGGGGTGGGGCAACAGAGCATGGGTGCACGTCCGCAGTGGGCCCCAACAGAGGCCGTATGATGGAGGCGGAGGCCCTGGTCCAGTAGTCGCCATGGTTCCGGAGAACCGGAGGTAAGGCAGTGGGTGGCGGGTGGAGGCCGGGCACCCACAGCAAAAGTTTGCACCAACAGACCCACTATAAAGCAGCTTCCTATGTTCCTAGCCACTAGCGATGCTGCTTAATTTGCACTGGGTGGGGGCATGGCTCAGGATACAAATTTGCCCAGCTTATGCTGCCTAGATGTGTTGCAAATGCACTCTCTAGAATTCTCTTCCAACTGGGGTTACAATCTGAGCCAGAGAAGATCTCCTTAACCATTTCCCACTTGTCTTGCCTCATAGCAGACAACCCTTGCAGTACCAGAAACTGATATAGGAATTGGGTCCAGCACATGTCTTAATTAAAGGCACATTTTCAAAGTAACGGTAGAAAAGGACCTGTCATCCTTCCTCAGAGACTTTCTTGTTTCAATTCTCCTCCTTCATGTGCCAGGAAAGTAAAATATAATGACCCATCTGGGTCACGAGAAGCAACCTTTCATATAGCAAAATGGATGGATGAAGGAAACATTCTTCCGTTGGGAATATGAGAGATCTGAGGATGATGTTGAAAGATCCGTTCTTCAAGTGCTGACAAAATTTTCTCCTCCGCAAATATAATTCCCTTCTGGCAAGTGGTTAAAGGGCATACAGAGAACATGTATCAACTTCAGGTTTCAGAAGTATTTTTAAAAATAAACTGCACAATGTGCAAATATATTTTGAAACGCTTAGACCTCTTGAAACATCCTTTCTGTAGCAGTTGCTATTTATTACTCCACTCAAAGTATTCAAAAAGCAAGTTCATGTTTTACAGGTGGGAGGAAGGATTGGATTCAACATGAACTGTAATGCTATTGCCTTACCTAATATGCTGCAGCTGGTGTCTATAATGTGGGGGTGAGGAACCTGTGGCCCTCAATATGTTACTGGAATCCAGCTCCCATCTGCCCCAGCCAGCATAGCCAGTGGTCTGGGATGGTGAAATTTGCAATCAAATAGCTCCTGGAGGGCCAAAGCTTCTCCATCTTTTCTATACATTTATTTACAATTACACACATTAGCTCCACACTATGCTGATGAATGGCAGTGGCAGAGGTTTATGTTCTCATCGATGTTCTTGGTTGGAAGCCATGAATAAAGCTGAGTTTAGCTCAGTGTTGTACATTTGCATTTTCTGTTTAAACACCACCTTCATTCAGGCCACCAAGATTTACACCCACTCCCCCCACTGGTTTTGTTTATTTTTAAATCTCCAGTGCTCACAGAGTAAAGAAGCTGGCTAAGTTATTGGACTATAGTTATGCTGCCTGTTTGTATTTCGGTTGCTGTCGTGGCCTTTCACAGAGCCTTGGAACAGACTTTAGAGTTGCACCTGCCCTGTGTTCTCCAGCCAAAGCCTATACAACCAGGTGCTTCAGAAGGAGCATCAAAGAAAGAAGGCATTGCTAACTTTCAGTAGCCAGGATGGCATTAGGGGATCAGCCCCATTGGGCACCTGCTGCAACCAAGGCAGACTTTGGTCTTTCAAACTTCAGTGGTACCCTGTGCGAAGCCAAAATTCAGCACCCCCCCCCACCTCTTGCCTTCTGTTCTTCTAAATTCATTACATCATCATTGTGACACCCTGTGGTGCCCCCTAGGCTTGGTGCCCAGTGCGGCAGAACCAGTCACACTGCCCTAAATCCACCTCTGACTGCAGCACATGTCCAAGGAGGAGGTCATACTGCTGACCCCCATATCTCCCTGGTCATGATCCTCCTTTACCTCTCCAAGCTTGCCATCAGTAAGTAGGGCAAAGAGAAGGAGCCACATCCTCCCTTGGCCTTGCCCTCTCCTTCTGGGTGGTGGTACAGATTGGGCCCACAGAGCAAGGATGAGTGCCTGGGCAGCGGTGAGGAAGATGGCAGGTGGGAAGGCATTCAGGGAGAGAGAACTTCCAAGGGTATCCTGCCCACCCACCCAACATAAAGTGAAGTCAACCCTTCTTGTTTGCATCACCTCCATTTTTCCTCTGAGGACCGACAGCAACACTTCAATCAAACACAAGGTTCTCAAATCTTGTTACTGAAATGGGACTCTCTTTCATTTACAGATTGCAATGAAGGACCAGTTGAAGGGTGACAGCTTGAAGCAGGGAGTCTCCTGTGTTTGTGGAAGTTCCCTGCATGCTTCAGAATGCTAGAGAGTCATCTCTGCTGAGATGTAAGCCTCACTGAATCACTGAATCAATCTTCTTCCCAGGTGAGTGTACTTAGGTCTACAGTCAAGGTAAGTGAATTGATATCCCAGTAATCCAAGCCATTTCCCCCTTCTTTCCATTACCGTAGGCATAACATACATTTCATACTCACTCCGCTAACTTCCTGCCCAAATGATAAAACAGTGAAATGCACCATTACAGCCATCACAGCCATTAGTTTACTACAGGTTTTGCAGTATTCGTTTGTTCACCAGCAGACTCAGATAAGACAATATAGCTTTAATTACATCTGGTTCACACATTGAAATTTATTTTTACTCACAAGAGTTGATTTATTACTTTCCTAAACAAAAGCCTACAGCTCATTTTATGCAGCAAGGTTTCCATTTAAATGAGGAATTATGCAGCTTTTTACATCACAATGAAGTTGCATAACGCCATTATACACAGAAAGCAGACAGCAGGACAGAAAACGTCTAGCCATTTAGATGCTTCCAGAATGTAAATTATAATAAGAAGCCAACCTGTTCCTAATCTTCCAAAGGGGATTTAGTGTAAATAAGAACAAGGACTGCAATGAGGTCATTCATGGAAGCACTATACAAATGTCAATTATTAATTGCCCTTTTATTTGCATGTCAAACACAGATGCACTTTCTCTGGCAGTTAGCTCCACTGATTTTATGGCACTTACTCCCATGGACGAGGCAAATTGCAGGCATCTTTCATGTGAAATCACACTCTCATGATGCAGATATCCTTAGACATTCCCCAGCAGTGAAAATAAATTGAATTTATTTTCAAAAAAAACAAAAAAAAAAACA
This sequence comes from Lacerta agilis, assembly GCF_009819535.1. Taxonomy (NCBI): domain Eukaryota; kingdom Metazoa; phylum Chordata; class Lepidosauria; order Squamata; family Lacertidae; genus Lacerta; species Lacerta agilis. The sequence goes on from NC_046312.1 coordinate 36,408,351, forward strand.
GGGTATAAAAGATGTGACACTTACTTTCCATGCTGCATGCAACTCCCATTATTGGCTGTGAAAGCCCACCTGTCAATCAGAGCCCACTTCAGTCAATAACTCTTAAAAATGGAATGTCATGAACATTCCTTTGTCCCTTCTTCCCCTCTGACCCTCTAAGATGCTATCATGAGCAGATTGTCAGCCTAAGTGTATGTATAGGGTAGATCAGGAATAGCCAACATGGTGTCAGTGTGGTGTAGTGGTTAAGAGCGGTAGACTCGTAATCTGGGGAACCGGGTTTGCGTCTCCGCTCCTCCACATGCAGCTGCTGGGTGACCTTGGGCTAGTCACACTTCTCTGAAGTCTATCAGCCCCACTCACCTCACAGAGTGTTTGTTGTGGGGGAGGAAGGGAAAGGAGAATGTTAGCCGCTTTGAGACTCCTTCGGGTAGTGATAAAGCGCGATATCAAATCCAAACTCTTCTTCTTCTTCATCATCATCATCATCATCATCATCCAGAATTATGGACCACAACTCCTATTAACCCCAGCCAGCATGGTCAAGTAATAACCAGGAATCACAGGACTGTAGTCCAAAACATTGGGAAATCCCTACATTGACTACCTCTGAGGTAGGTGCTGGACCATTGCCTTGACTCTATGTAATGCAGCTTCCTAAAGGAGGAAGCATTGTGTGAGAATCTGGACTGAGCCAGTTTAGCTCGTGATGGAACTGACAATCATTCTGAACTGCCAGAACGGCTTGCACACACGGCTGTCAAGGAACTTTGGATAATGAGGCAGATCCAGTAATGTCTGCCAGACTATGTGACCAAAATAAAAGGTTCATGCGTGGTAAAGAAGGAAAGTGACATTGCAGTGATTTCCCCCCCTTCTGCTACCTTTCTCCACTCTATGCAAGGTCAAGGAACACTGTGCGAGCAGCTGGTTTTTGTGGTTGCCCTAGCTTCCCTCATCCCAGTTTCCCTTCTTTTAAGCATAGATTGGGTTCATTACACAGCAAGGAAAGGACCCCAGAAAGGCATTGATTGTAGCCCTACTTCAGATATTCAGCGCATTCTGTCTTGATCCCTGCTCAGACAGCACCCCTGCAGTTAGACGGCAACCGATGTCTCTGGCAATAGATAACCAGTAATTACTTTTCCTGAAACCGCATTAATGTTCTAAATAATGCAGCAGTTTCTGTGTTAAAGTTTCATGAGGTTGATTGTAATTATTCTTCAGTAGGTGACAGTCTGTGGTGCTTCAGTGTATTATCACTTAAAACGAGGCCTACACCAGTTCTAAAAATAGCCTCAGCTGCGCCTGGTTCTTTTTTCTTTCCCCCTCTTTTTTTGTTTTTTGAGGGGGAAGGGGAAATGGCACAAAAAGCATAGAAATGCGGCTGGCAAGTCCATTTTAAAAGCTATTAAAAAGTCCCCAGCTATGCAAGTCGCCACAGTTCATTTAATCCAGTCTATACTGTGCTAACAAAAAAGACACCATTTTTTATTTGCAGATTGCTGTGATTGTTGTTAATAAAGCAAGTTAAAATGGTAATTTGTTTAATAAATTATATACCACTTTTTACCCCCCCCCCAAAAAAAAACCCCTGCAAACATGATTCAAAAGTTACTTGTGCTCCAGAATATGTGAGAGAAAACGGAGTGACCCATGGGGGAAATAGAATTACAGTGGTACCTCGGCTGTCAAACGTAATCCATTCCAGAAGACCATTCGAGTTCTGAAACGTCCGAAAACTGAGGCGCAAAGGGCAGTCTGCAAATTTAATAGAGAAAATGAATAAAAAATATAGTGTTACCTCAGCGGAAGCCATTTGACTTCCGAGGCGTGTTCGAAAACGGAAGCATTTACTTCCAGGTTTTTGGCATTTGAAAACCAAAACATTAGTCAACAGAGGCATTTGAAACCGAGGTACCACTGTGCTGTGTAAACAAGTAGACCTGAGAAGGGGTTGAAGATATATGGTGCTAGCTTGCTGCTGAACCTGCCGGCCTGAACAGCTCTAGGCCATGCATAAGCCATTCCGAGCTCTTTGAAGAAAGGGCTTGGGTGCTGCCAAATAAGGATCTATAAGAACTTTCACATAGCCTGCAAAATTGTCTTTGAGAATGATCAGGAACATACCAGAGAGTAAATTCAATGGAACTCTGTGGGAGGTGGGGTTTTTTTTTACTAAAAAATAAGGTTAAAAATTTGGGGTCGTCTTATTCACCGATAGAGCATGGGGTGGATGTGTGATTGGCTGCTGCTGCAAGCCGGAGATTGTCACTGGATATTGGGTGTGCTGTTGGTGGCTGCGGCAAGGGCTGTTGTTGATTGGCTGTTGCTGCGTCAATTGGGCAGGTAATTGGTGTCTTCTCCCAGCGAGGGGACAGACGGTAAGTGGCAATTGCGACGCATGTGGGCGGCAGCGCAGGTCATGCGGGTGAGCGATTTTCTGCTATTCCCCCTAAAAAGAGCTCAACAACTCTGGGCAATCTCTCCCCATTTTCTTCATTTGTAGTCTCCCAAAATAGGGGGCGTCTTATACATGGGGGGTGTTATACATGGAAAAATACAGTAGTTCTGAGTAAAAATGCTCAGGATTTCAGTGTTAGGCTACGCAGTCTTTGCCCAGTTACCTGGGAGTAAGCTCCATTGAATACAGCGGGACTTCTCAGCAGACAGTGTAAGGCTCCATTTACAATTAAGGAATAAACACTCCACATATTTCAAAAATGTGGGGATTGTTGCTGATGCTTCCCGTGTGTAGCCTCACACGGGGCACCAGCAATGGGGCAGCCTGCGGACGGGATGGACGGTAATCCTGGAGCCCGCTCCCACCGCGCCGTGAAGAAAGGGATCCGCTGGCTGCAATCTGAGGGTTGAGTTTGTGAGTCAGTGAAGATTCTGCCTCGTGAATGGTTGCAAGCGTCTGTCTGGTCCAAAAAGGTTCCGAAGAGGAAAATTAAGCTAAAAGGTGGCCAAAACTAAACGGCCAAATGAAAGACTTTCTAAAACAAAAGTGAAAATAAAACAACTGAGACTGAAGTCTGGTGAAGAAGCCTACCGCTGCCCTGCGTGGTTGGTTTCGCTTTCTGTTTGCAACTGGGCTTGTCATGCAACGATGTTCTCGCGCTTACTCCTCGGCTTTCTCCACAACACAAACAGGGAGAGGCAGCTATTTATTGAGGGAGTAACCAACGTCATAATCAATACAACAACCAATTACAATTCTGTTGCTGCCCTAAATTGGGCGGGAAGAAGATTAACTGACCGTTGCTTAATTCAAAGTTGGAGCCACTTTTACCCCGTGGAGGGATCACAGCACTGAGTCGCCTGCTGGATCCTACTGCTACCCTTCCTTCCAAGGCGGAAGGACACAGTAAAATTAAGCACAAATAATCACAAATAAACATAAATAACCACAGGTGCGAGCGTACCTGCAAGGTATATTCCCACACAAAAATAAAATAAAAATGGCTGCCTGCTGAAGCATTGCATTTAAAGAATTCCAATTGGATCGGTGACATTTTCCTTCTGAATTATAGGAAGGCCTTTGTACGCCAGCTTCAGCATTTCCTTCATTTGGTGCAGAAATTTTATTTTCAGTATAAAAAGGACTCTGCTTTTGCACCTACACACACACACACACAAAACACTTTTAATTGTTCTGCAAGACATGGAGTAAGAAAGGAAAACCAGGACATTCCGGGATCAAATCAGAAACCGACACGGCTTCTGTAATTCTGGGACTGTCCCTGGAAATTAGAGACACTTGGGGAGTATGTTGTCAGGCATTAGCAGCTTGTTTTCCTATTCCATATAAAATTATTAAATGACTTTAACAGAAATTCAACGTTAGCAAAATTATTAAGGCAGATGGAGTCTGCTGGATCAGGCCAATGGCCCATCTTGTTCAGCATCCTGTTCACACAGTGGACAAGCAGATGCCTATGAGAAACCTGGAAGCAGGACTTGAGCATTCTCCCCACTTGCAGTTTCCAGCAGCTGATATTCCCACCTCCAACCTCTGGACCAAATAATAATAATTTTATTTATTTATTTATTTATTTATTTATTTATTTATTTATTTATTTATACATACATACATACATACATACATACATACATACCCCACCCATCTGGCTGGGTTTCCCCAGCCACTCTGGGCGGCTTCCAACAAAAGATTAAAAATACATCTTTAACAGGAATAATAACACTGGCTTATTTTACAAGATTGCTGTTAAGATTACTTATGTCAAGTACTTTGAGCATGTAGGGGAAATGCTGCAGTTATGATGTACATATCTGGGTTACATTTTCTTTTGAGGAAATAAGGATAGCTCCATCAAGCAGGATATTTCATAAATTACCTTCCAAATTTATCCAGAAATCGTTTTTAGATCTATGCAAGCAGATGTCTTACATTATGATGCTTTTGTGTGGGCGGGGGCATCTTCTGCCAGGAAGAAGCAGAAAATCATTCTAACTACATTTTGTTCTGCATGCTTAGTGACATCAAAGTCTATTCATCGCTTTCTCCTGAGCTACTTAGTTCTCCCTATTGGGGGAGATACTTTTAGAAAGCTCAGAGGAAGGGGGCAATAAAAGGCTAGGCTTGGTCCGCCCATGAAATCCCTCCCCATGATCTCTCCTCAAAAGACTTACAATACTAGTTTTAGTCAAAAAAATGACTGACAGGATGTTTGTGCTGCTGTGCCTTTGTGACATCCTCAGGCAATCCCACCCCTCTTTTCACAGCTATTTTTATCATTCTATCTTCCAGCAATGGTAAATATTCCAAAACTGCCAAATCAAGAGGTTGCTTGGCAACCAGCAGAGTCTATTCACCAATGTGAGGCTGAAGAGGCATTTGAGAGTTATCTGAAATGGAAAGACAAAGGGGGATGTAAATCCAGGCTCCCACCTGAAGCTTTCTGGTGACAGGTCACACCCACCACTCATGACCAGTCGTACAAGAACAACAAACATGTCTGGATTACCTGGGCAGCAAGCAATGATGGCCAAGCATGCCAGATATGGGGGGAAGGAATAATGGCAGGGCTTAGAAACAAGCAAAACTCTCACACATACCAGAACACCAAAAATGCTCATTTTTCAAGGAATCTCCTATGCTAGACCAGTAGAAATGTATATAACAGCCTTCCTCAACGTGGTCCTCCCAGAACTACAGCTACCACCCAGTGGCGTAGGAAGGGCGGGGTGTAGGGGGCACTCTGCCCCGGGTTCCAGGGGAGGGGGGTGACACTCCTCAGCCCTCCCCCGCTGCCCGGCACTCTGTCCGTGCTTCGGACCCTCCCCCACCGCTCACTCGCCGCCTCGCGGCCGTATCCATTACGCACGCCCGGAAATTTCGGGCATGCGCAGTGCATCCGACGCATTGTGGTGTCACAACGCATGCGCCATGATGCCCTGCCCCCAGGGGGGTGCCTCTGCGCCGCCACCCTGGGCAGCGCGGAGGCTTCCTCTGCCACTGTTACCACCAGACCTTCAGCACAGAAAATGATAGAGGATGATGGGAGTTGTAGTCCAGAACATCTAGAAGGCACTGAGTTGGGGGAAGGATGGCATATAGACATTTAACCAGGAAAAAGAAGCTGCTTGATGCTGAGTCAGTCCATTAGTCCATCTAGCCCAGTATTGCCTGCACTACCTGGCAGCATCTCTCCTGTTTTTGTCTGTTTTTAACTAGAAAAGATTAAACCTGAGACCTTCTGCATGCAGAACATAGGTGGAAGAGAGCCAAAAGGGTGGCAGGTAGAAACAGGGGGCTGAGGGAAGGAAGAGGGAGTGAGGAAATATGGAGAACATGGGAATGAAGGGAATTGATGTTTGGGCAGGACGAAGTATGAAGAGCCTTAAGAAAAGGAGGAGCAATCAAGAGGCACCAAGGGCGCATATGAGAGAAGTGGGTGCTTGAGACAACAGATGGGTGCAAAGGAGCTAAAAGAAAGAAAGAAGGGAAAGCAGAGAAAAGGGGGAATAAATGTGGGACAAATTTGGCTGTGAGAAGGGTCACATGCGCTCGCAGACCTATAGCGTGTCTCCATGGACATTCCCTTCAGTTGTTGGATATCTCACTAGTTTTCTTACAATGACTATCTGACAGACCTGCTCTCATGCCAGTGTAGATCAACTTAGAAAAATTATGCACTTCGTGCAACGTGCAACTTGGCACTGACTGTGCTCATAGTCTTCATTTCAGCTTATCTTTTTAATTGATTGTACCTGAAATAATCTATTCGTTTCCCATTGATTTTCACCACCAGGGTGAGCCCAAGACAATATGCTGCCTGAGGTAAAGGGCAAGATGATGCTTTATCCCATGTACAGAGGCCAACATGGCTGAGGTTAAACATTAATGCAGATGATAGGGAGTGCAGCCAGCTAGCTGAGGAGGCAAAGGACAGGCCATGCGACACACACAACCCCATCTGCCTCAAGCCCCTCAGCATTTGTTGCCTGAGGTGACTGCCTCACTCTGCCTAATGACAGCGCTGGCCCTGTTCACTGCCATCTACAACTGCTAATTCAGGCAAACAAGGATTCTCATTTTTACACGGTTGTTTTTCATATTGTACAGTAAAATATATATGCAATACAGGCACTAAACCTTCATTTATCTGAAAGAATCTTGTTTCAGCTGGCTGGGGGCAGATTTCTTCCCTACGCCTTCCTGTGTATTATGCCCAATGTTGTTGCTCTAGGGCTTTGCCCCTGGTCTCAATATTTTAGCCTCTTTCCAGCTTCTTCTAAGTACCTGCTCTGCTTCATATGACACTATCGATATATTCTATATCTTTTCCAAACTCTCCAATATCCTAATTTAAGCATTTGAAATATATAAAAAAAATTTAAAAAATGTCCAGTAGCACCTTAGAGACCAACTAAGTTTGTTCTTGGTATAAGCTTTCGTGTGCATGCACACTTCTTCAGATACACTGAAAACAGAAGTCACCAGACCCTTATATATAGTGGGAGGGTGGGGTGCATAGCTGTCAACCTTTCCCTTTTTTGCGGGAAATTCCCTTATTATAGCATTGGGAAACAGCAGGGGGGGGGTTGACAGCTGGTAAATGGTGACATAGATATGCTAACATAGATAAAGAATGATTCATAGTTTTTTTTCCCCCTCCGCCAGTTATTTTAAAAAGAGAGTGAGTCATATCTGAAGTAAAGAAGGATAAAGAGATGCTGCAAATCAAAAACTCAGCAATCAAGACCACCTGAACTTTTGTGTTCTACAGAGCATTCAGAAGATGGGATTTTCAAGGGTGGAGGGTGGCATTTCTGTAACTGAAAAAGTGCAGAGCTGTGTCAAGCCTGCCTTCAGAGCTGTTAAATGAAGGTATTATTTTCAATAAAGCAACAGCAATCTGTCATAGCAAGCTAGCTGCTGGGCCTTATAGAATTCATTTTAATGTGTTTGACTTTAGTTTAAATGTTGAAGTGAATGCTAACATAGATAAAGAATGATTCATTCTTGTCAAAATTTTGTATACGAAGACTGGTTTGCCGCTCAGAGGATGCTTTTGAGTGTTTGGCTGTAGGACCAACTGCAAGTGAGATCAGACATATTTGGGGAGGAGTTGTTTATCATTAGCAATGATGGCTATAAGCAAAGGTGGCTGGTGCTCATTGGAGATGATAGGATGGAAGGCAGAGAGACCAACAGTAAGTGAAGCCGGAGCCAATGGCAGGCACTGTGGAAAGCAATCTTGCTGAACTATAGATATCTTTGGTATAGTCCATCGGGGCCCTTCTGAAGTTATTACTTTCATCTAATTATTATTTGAACTTATAGTCAACCCTTCACCAAATGGCCCCAGGGTGGGTCACAAGAATATAACAATTATAGTAAGTGCAGTGTGCAATTAAAACCATAGATTTAAATGAAGATTTAGCACCCAACTGCCAAAGGAAGGCTTTTATACCTCTCCATTTTCAAATAAAGCAATGAGCTTATATAGCTGAGAAGTATATAAATATGTCAGTAGATCAATCCCTGGGTCCATTACATATTGTTCTGTCTACTTTATGTAGTCCCCAGAGCTCAATTTTGCAGTGGAATCCTCTGCATGGTTCCAGGCAGAATTAATTTTGACAGACAGACAGATGCACATGCACACATTTTGTCAGATTGAGATAAAAATGTGAAAGTCAATGTCACTTTATATACAGTAGTGGGCGGTGGGGGAAATCAGAGAGGCTCCTATGATGTGCTGGAGATAATCTATATTAAGACTTAGTCAAGATTTCAAGAGGATAGATTTATAAAGTCCTATAAAAAGCTATTTTACTCTTTGTGATTCATTATCCCATGGATGGGAAAACTGTGTCCCTCCAGATGTTCTGGACTCCAACTCCCATCAGCCTTAGCTCTTATAACAAATGTCAGGGATGATGGGAGTCATAGTCCCACAACAACTTGAGAACCACAGGTCCACCACCCTATTTTCAGCAAATTAACTGAACAAAGTTTGCAGCACACTATTATGGTAGGATATCATTTTTTGGAAAGACCTCTATAGTCTTCTTACATTAACTGAAAGGCAATGAGTAACAGTTTAGCAGGGGACTGACAGAATATATATATCATGTGAAGAAATATATTCCTCATTTCCCAGCTTCAAGACTAGTCAGCCTTGGACAACGGCCTTTTGTTAGGGTTGGGTTTTGTAATGCAACAATGGTGTGCTTAATAACCACCAAGTTGCTAAACCCTTCTGAGCATAACAATGAATGTGGCATCTATAGAGTATTGCATATTTCCTTGAAATCTTGACCATTGTCATTCCTCACAAAAACAGCATGGAAAAACATGGAAGCTGAATCGCAGTGGTGGTATTTGTAACATAGGGAAAGGGTAAGCAAACTCTTTACCCATTGGCAAAATTGCTCACAAAGCCCCATTTTCTCTGTTCAGCACTGCATCACTCAGTGGCAGACTGTATGCAAAAGGCTCCAGGCTTAATAATCTTAAATAATCTCACACTGTAGGGCTGGGAATAATTGCTCCTTAGGATCTGGCGAGCCATTGGACATGTGGCCTGAACCAATACAATGCAGGTTTTGCACATTGATAGTAAACTAAGGCACATTCATTTGTCTTGCACTATACTGTATAGGCAGCCAATTGTTTACAGATGTTCATAGAGGAAGTTCACATACAATGTTTTCCATGGAATAATCACAAATATTAAATTATATTCTGAACATGTGACTCCTATCAGCAGAGTGAGTGCCTGTCTGTGCCTCTGCGTAGCAACTGAAGTCATTCTCAGATACCAAGGCATGTTGTTGTCTCTTAATCACAAAAGGCAATTGACTAACAATGGCACTCTGTTGTGTCGCCAGCATGCAGAGGGCACATTATTTCCAGCTTGGCTCCTTTTTCTCGGTGATTGTCTTACTCCAGAAGAGACAATGGTGACAGATCGTAACAGTAATAGTTTGGCATATTTAGGTTATCAAGAAATAACTGCAGTTATCTCATGAATGATGTAATTTATGGAGCCTCTGAGAATCAAGCTGGGTGAGGTGACATTCCTATCATGCCTACTATCATATATCATCACCCTTAGTGTAAGCATTTTCTAAATTTCTATCACCCTTCACCTCCCACATGTTACACCGCTTGGCATTCTTCCACATCTATTAAAAGCTTAACTGCCAGAGATTTCATACATTTCAGATTATTTTCATCAAATACCCATATGGCCTCTAACTTCATACTTGAGATTAAATATATCAAATAGATGAGCAGATAGCTGTATGGATTCTTGATGTCATTACTGGAATTAATGAGATTTGGGAAATACCTTCTATGAGAGCAGAGAAAAAACTGTTCGGCTTAAAAGATAATATGTTCACAGCAGTTGATATGTAAGCACCAAAAAAGATAAATAAGTAGATATGCATGAAAAGGTAGAGTTATGTAAGCATGTGGCTCTAAGAACAAGTCAGTTTGAGCTGAATTGTTGGATGGACGTGCTGACAGGAAGCTGACAGGAAGGTCAAAATAGTTATTTATTGTTGCAGTTTGTAAGACTACAGTGGTACCTTGGTACTCGAATGGCTTGGCTCCCAAACAAATTGGCTCCCGAACGCCGCAAACCCAGAAGTAAGTGTTCCGGTTTGCGAATGTTTTTCGGAAGCCGAACATCTGACGTGGCTTCCACAGCTTCCGAATGAGTGCAGGAAGCTCCTGCAGCCAGTCGGAAGCCACACCTTGGTTTTCCAACCATTTCAGGAGTCGAATGGACTCCTGGAACAGATTAAGTTCGAGAACCAAGGTACCACTGTACTCTTCATCAAACCAATTTGCTCCCAGGGCAGTTTCCAACAATGCACAAAATACCATAATGCATAAAATATAACAATTACAAAAACAGCCCAGTTAATAAACAAGCAAACAATGTGTCCCCGTTGACCACCAATGTGCATGAGCTGTGTCTTCTTGACTCAGGCAACATTTCCAAGGCCAGGACACTAAGCAACTAGTGATGGATAACTGGGTGTTGTCAAGAAATCCAAAGTTATTTGGAGTTGGAATTATTTGAGTTTTTGTTTTCTTGTTGCCTATGTTTTATAGGATTTATAAGCTGCCCCATCACTTCTCAGCCTTTTGGCTAAGGTCAAGTGTTGTATGTCTTCTGTTGAGGACTATATATTAAATGGATTTTTGGAGCTGGGAGATGGAACAGGGGCTTGCTCCATCCACTCCATGAATCAACCTGGTATTGCAATGCCTCCAGGAATGGTGCACACACACACAAAAAGATTTATAAGCTGTCTTTGGGGCTAATTATCCTTACAATATTGAAAGTTAGAAAAAGAACAAGTAACAGCAAAGTTTATTAAAAAGCATTGTACAAAATTCAAAAAATAGATAAATAAAACTTAATACAGGTTTTTTTAAAAAATTAAAAAACTAAACAAACCAGTGTTTAACCATGTAAAAAGAACTACATCTTAAAGTCCTTATAGCCAATTGAAATATTATGGCATCTTGGCATATTTTAGAGAAAAGCCATCTGGAATAGATAAGTCATTAGTGCCCATTTAACAGCCTGCAAAGACGGCTCCACTTGCACACATAGTAATGGGACCATCATTGTTGAAAGTCTCTCCCTCCCTCCCTCCCATGCCCACCAATCTACTTGTCAAACAGACTGGCAGGCACAGGCAGGTTGGTACAGGGGAAGACTGACTTTCAACTAGCCAGTGATGAAATGTAATCAGTGCCATTTAATTTATAGTCCCAGAGTGAATAGCTATGTACTAAGTTAACTCTGAAACCGACCTCATTTGCTGATCAAGATGCTTCAGAAATAATAATAATTATTATTATTATTATTATTATTATTATTATTATTATTATTGAAGTGAATTGGCAAATCTTCATTTACTGCTCCAGATCAGGACTAGGCCTCTTGTCTACAAAGTTTATTGCTTCATTGGGATTAATGAGAATGAAACTGTCTTTTGTAAAGTCTCCAGTTATCATCATATATCATTCTCTGTTAATTATGACAACCTTGCAGTTGTAAGGATTTTCTGTATCTTCTTCCTGCTGTGCTTATTCGACAGTGCAATACTAATGAAATCCTTTTCCCTGTTATGGATCATTAGATACAAGAAACTGACTGTTTAAAACTCTGTCACAGTATTTACATCCCGTTCCTGCTGCTTACGATTTTATTCCCTTCTTTCCCCAGCCCCCATTTTTTTTGGAAGGATGCTGCTACTTCTCAGATGACAACATAGTTCAGCCAGGGTTGCTATTCTAAAAGCAATTTATTGCAGAGGCATACTTTGAGAGCAAAGCAAGCAGTGATTTAATTTTTTTTTTTTTTAGAAGTTTGTATTTCCATGTTAAGAAAATCTTCAAGGAAAGTTCCCAGTTTTATTTGATCCTGTAGCGGAGCTTCTCTCTTTGGCAGTTTCTAATTATTGTGGTTATTAATATTCTGCTTTCAGAAGCAATGGGATGAATTAAAAAAAAACAACCTGCTTCTTCTTGAAATAAAAATTGTCCAGACAAAAAATAAGGCTCCAAAGCTTTACTAACAGAACTTGTTGCAAAACAGACTTACAGCAACAATGATATATCCAAATAGTTACATAAAGTATTGTGTGCTTGTCCAAGCACAGGTTCAGCATCTTAAAATGAAATTACTTCAAAGGGAACTGAAATCAAAACTCTTTCTCTCTACACAGACACCATTACTTTCCAGAGGCGGTGTTCTTTCCAGGAGAGAGATCATTAGCACACTTTCTTTTCTTCAGTGGCTTGAGAACAAAGACTAGCTCATACAAAATGGTGCTTTGCAACAGAATACCTTACTCATGTCATCTAAGGTTAAATACCACATGAGAGCTAGCAGAGGAACATTCTTAATTAATTATCAACCTATTAGGCACTCAGAGAGCCTCACTTAGCTTCAGTGGGATTTTCCATGTTCCCTTTAGCAATACACATGCAGAGCCATTTTCCATTTCCATGTACAATTAAACAATTATACTGAACGCTCATTGGCAGTTTCTTGCAATTCACTGGTAAATTCTCCAGTAAAATCGCTGGAAAGCTTATTTTAGTGTGAATACCAGTCCAGCTTACGTTTCTGAGCTCATCTTTTGAGAAATGGGTTTGAGGGGTTGAGAGATGTTGCCTTTTTATGAGCTGCTGTATGCTTCATGGTGCTCACGTCTATTTCCTGCTGAGATTTTGAAAACATTGCCACTCATTGCATACAGTGAATTTAAGCACCCAATCACTATTTTTTCACATATTAGTGCCTGCACTTGTGTGCATGATCTTTTATGAATACAAAACATGAACTTAGAAGATTTATTCCTTGTATCAATTTTATTATCTTGCAAAATCTTGAATCCATCATCTTTAATTGTTGCTTTCATTATTTAGTATAGATATTTATTGCCTTCTCTATATTTTTGCAATTTGTTGATTTTATAGCCTAACATTTAGTATTGTTACTGGATGACATTAAAGTCTCCAGCTAATATATTTAAATAAATGAGGGAGGAGGAGATTTGTGGCACCCACTGCATTTGAATTATACTGCCTAACCAAGATTTGAATCATAGGCTTTCTCCTCTGGGATTTTTCTTTCTTTTTTCTTTTTTTTACATAATCATTAAATATAATTTTATGCGGTATACTCATTTCTTTCCATGTCTCAGCTAGTTTCTGCTGAAATAGTAATACATTTCTATCCTTATCCTGAAATTTTCTATTTTAAATGGTGACAGACCTTTTTCTACAGTGATATAATCAAATCCAGCTCAGATCAAGGTCATAACAATGAGACGGCTAATGAAGGGTTGTGATAATCTCTTTTTTTCCACGCTACATCCCACATTATGTTCATTAATTTTAGTCAAAGGCCTGATAATTCCACTTAATACTCTGGAACAGGGTGTTCTTCAAGATGGAATTATGAACCTTGACGTTGAGATCAATAGCAAAGGTGTTGCCATGATCTTTACCTGTGCTCTGGCTAAGTGGTATTCATTTAAGTCAAGCATCTTGTGAAATCGTCTCCATTTAAGATCTGCTATACTGTTGCATCTCATGGTCATCTGATTTCATGCTGACTTACATTTGCATTTTTCCATGGCATCCATTGTTCACAAGAGTGTGACTATTTATCAGATCGAAGCAACTCGTTTCAATACAGCATTCTATTTCTTAATATGTACACAATCCACAGACAGAAAGAAGCACAGTCTTGTTCACAGCTCAGCTTGTGGACCAGGAGCTACATACTGGTGGTCACCTGTTCTTCCAGAGCCTGATTCCCCATATTCTCCCCCAACCTTGCAATATACACATTGTTACTAGACTGGATTGATATGTAGTTCTGAGCAGATGGCCAGAGCGATGGATTTCAAATGCTGATGAACTGGGGGGCAGGTGAGGAAACTGTGACCGTTTCCTTTTTGCTGCCTCCAACAAATGATCTGTATTGTCAGGACTGACTGCACTGAGCATCAGTTGAGTGACTACACTAAACAGATCTTCACACGCTAATCAAGAGAAATTTAAGCACCCTTATATTTCACTGAAAACAGTGCCAACTTTACTTCTGGACAGCTCCCAAAGACCCTTTTTTTGGACTTGGCAGAGACCTACACATAATTGATGATGAGAATTTATAGACAGTGTGAACCTAAGCAAGCCATTTCTCTTGTGGGTCAATTTATAGATGGTAATGTATTTGTTTTTTTTAGCACCTTTACACTCCTGGGATTCTTATGTGTATGTGTATGCCACAAAAGATGACATATTTAAAGCCATTGTAATCATTGGGCTTAAGTGTGCCCTAATCTGTGCAGATCTGTGGTCATTCAGTTACTCTACAAGGCAATTCTATATTAAGAAGCAAGTCACACTAAAGTCAATGGAATTTGCTCCCAAATAAGTAATTGCAAAAGTTTGTACATTCTAGATATAACATGTTCACCATCATAATCCGTCTTACTTTGTTCCATACCCCAGGTCATTTTTTCCAACTTGAATCTTGTCTTTGTACATAACCTAGGTTTATATCTATTCCAGATTCTCAATATGGCATGTCAAATAAATAAAGTCCTTATTTACTTTACATTTTGTGGTATGATAAATATCCATGCCATCCAAACCTTAAGTCATATCCTTTTAATTTCAAAAGTCTCTTATTTTTCAGTGTCACGTATTCCTTCAAGCACACCAAGTAACAAACTGCAAAATACAATATTTAGCGAGGTTAGCCCAATCCTCTCCTTTCCTTTGCTGGAATGTTTGCGGAGGAAGGCAACCAAGATGACCAAGGGTCTGGAAACCAAGCCTTATGAGGAACAGTTGAAGGAACTGGGTATGTTTAGCCTGGAAAAGAGGAGACTGAGAGGAGATATGATAGCCATCTTCAAATATCTCAAGGACTGTCACATATATGGAATAGAGAACAAGCTTGTTTTCTCCTGCTCTGGAAGGTAAGTCCTGAACCAATGCATTCAAGCTACAAGAAAGAAGACTCCAACTAACCATCAGGAAGAACTTTCTGGTGGTAAGAGCTATTTGACAGTGGAACAGAATCCCTCGGGGAGGTGGTGGGCTCTCCTTCCTTAGAGGTTTTTAAGCAGAGGTTGAATGGCCATCTGTCATGGATGCTTTAGCTGAGATTCCAACTTTGCAGAGGGGTGGACTAGATGACCCTTGGGGTCCCTTCCAACTTTCTAATTCTAATATTTTATGATTCTATGATCATCAGTGCACCATAAAAAGGTTGTCGGAAGGGCCCTTTGTGTGTGTATAAGTGTGTGTATGTGTGTGTTTATGTTAAGGGTGTGCAATTGTGTGCATGCCTGGTCTCTCCCACTTTAGAAGAAGAAGAAGAAGAAGAGTTTGAATTTGATATCCAGCTTTATCACTACCCTAAGGAGTCTCAAAGCATCAGTTTTCCATTGAGGTAATGCACCCCCTGCTATAACCCCACATAGACCCACTAACCTGGGAGTAATCCCCATTACAAATAATGGGACTTACACCTGAGTACAGAATCTGTAGGATTGTACTGCAATCCTCCTGTTTGCCAAGCTTACTTTTGAGATTGATGGGCACTACATACATCTGACAGACACCAGAAGACTCAAAGAACAGTCTTCTCATGCTTTTCTTGGTTTGTTTTAAATGTGAGAATCAGTTTAATGTGAGCAATGGGATATATCATTTGGGGAAAAATGAGAGGCATTAGTTAGGGAGCTATTTTCATTTATTAATCTGATTCAAAAAGCCTTTTTATGTGCTCTCCATTCCTTATTGACTTTCTGCACAAAGCATAAAACTTAAAGTCTTATTTTAAATGGCCTATCACATCTATATCATTTAGAACCTACCTTGTAGATCTTTTACCCTCTCTGCTCTATTTTTATGCTGAGTCTGCTGTCCTTTGGCTTTTAATAATTCTCATTTTTATTGCTATTGTTGTTTTAAATTGTTTCAGCTGCTCTGGGAGTTTTTGGACTGAATATTGGGATATTCATTCCTTCTAATAAATAACTAACGGGCTGCATCAATTTTCTTTTTCAAAGAAAGCAAAATATTGTTTTCCATTTGATCAAGCACATAGAATACTTCCAGCCCAAACACCACAGATATGCAGATCAGGTGGAAGAAACAGGAAGATGTGATTGGTGAAGATACTGCTGATGTCACAAAACATCCCAGTTCTGCCTGAGCAACCCAGTATATTGACACAACTCATGCACTAGATAATGTTGTCACCCCATGGCCAAAGCTGAGAGGAAGTGGGGGTTCTGCAGTCACCACAAAATGTGAATCCCACATCAGAGGTAACGTTATGTGTCATTTGATGGTGCATGATCAATCTATTTAAAGCTTGTAATAGCAGGAGGGGGGGTCTATGCAGATGATTAGCATAGGGTCTGCAGCATGCAGCGAGAGAGCTTAACCCCAGGCCACAGTCCTGATGATGAAATAATAATAATAATAATAATAATAATAATAATAATAATAATAATGCATATATTACCTTTTCCTTCCCCCTCCTCATTTATTTCCCACAACAACCCCATGAGGCAGATTAGGCTGAGAGTCAGTGACTGGCCCACAATCACCCAGTAAGCTTCATGGCTGAGGGGGAATTTGAACCTGGGTCTGCCAGGTCCTAGTCCAACACTCTAAACACTACACCACACTCACACCCAAGTTGTTATTTGACATGGGAGGGAAGCTGCTCTTGGTGGAGTGGGTATATTGTACATTCACAAAGTGGTAAAGGGATGGTGTGTGAGCTTTTCATTATGATACCTGTGTTTAGAATATTCAAAGTGTTTCACATACATTACATTGTAATTCAGAAAGGCCTTTGCCTCATTGGTAGCACTTCTGGTTTGGATTCAGAACATCTTGGGTTTCTTATCTCCAGGCAAGGCTGGGAAAGACTCCACTCTGAAACCCTGCATCAAAGGTAGCCCATATGATGCCCTCCTGATGTTGCCAGACTACAGCTCCCATCACCCCACACCATTGCCATGCTTGCTGGTGCTCATGGGAGTTGGAGTCCAATAGCATCTGAAAGTCACCACCACATTGACTGACTACTTCTGCCCTGGAGCCTTGCTGTCAGTCAATGTGCAGACCAAACTGAGTCAGGTGGGCCAATGGTCTGATCTGTTTATATGGTAGGTTCTTAGGTTCCTAACTTGTAATCATCACAGCAGCCTTGTCGAGGAAACTTAAGGCCGATATTTTTATTTTATTTTTTTTAAAAAAACACCACCACCACAAAACCTTAAAAGTCTTACGGGTTCGTTTTTCTCCTGAAATGAATTATCCTGAGTGAAAAACAAGATGTCAGTTCAGGCAAAGCTGTCTTCCCAGACTGTTTTCTTTTTAAGATGAGTAAAATAATGGTGTTCAGCCAGAGCTTGAGGGATACATTTTATTAGGAAAGGGCTTTAAGGTGGTTTTCTCTCTCTCTCTCTCTCTCTCTCTCTCACTCAAAACTACATCTATCAACATTCAGTCCACTCTATTCTAGGTTCTGGTGTTAAGCACTTCAGGCAGGGAATTGTTTTAGAGGTTTTCAGAAAGTACTAGCAACAATCCGTATTTTTTATTTTTATTTTTTTAAAGCATTCCAACCATGATCTTCAGCTGGAAAGGCTCCCAGAGCACCAGATTAATTAAAGAAAGACCGTCTCTGACCTCAGACAGCCCCTGAACTATAATGTAGAAGACACAACACAAAAAGAAAGAAAGAAAAGCTCTCATAATTACCATTGTACAGTTTTATACGTTGACCACTAGCGAAGGGCTATGGCTCAGTGTTAGAGCATCTGTGTTGCATGCAGAAGGTTTGATAACCAGCACGTCCAGGTAGGGTTGGAATTGCACCCTGCCTGAAACTCTGGAGAGCTGCTGCCAGTCAGTGTAGACAGTTCTGAGCTGCATGGATATAACGCAGCTTCCTATGTTACTCATGAAAACAGTTCAGGGAGAGGAGGAGCCAAATAAATAGAGATGGTGTCTCAGCAGAGCTCTATAGCCCCATCTCTTCCTTCTGCTGCAGCCAGATGGAATGTTGAAGAAGGAGCCACATGGAAGGACTCTCTTTGCAGAACCAGTCAAGGATCTCTCCTTCCCATCTGTACTTCAGCCTGATGGAATAGCTGGTGCTGGGTGACAGCCTGTGTGTGTGTATGCTGGGTTGCTCAACGGCACAGAAACTGTTAACTTTCTAAGGTTTAATATTTTATTATGTTTTTATATGTGTTGGAAGCCACCCGGAGTGGCTGGGGCAACCCAGCCAGATGGGCAGGGTACAAATTTATTACAGTCATACCTTGGAAGTCGAACGGAATCCAGAAGTCCGTTAGACTTCCAAAACATTCGAAAATCAAAGCACGGCTTCTGATTGGCTGCAGGAAACTCCAGGGTACAAATTTATTACAGTCATACCTTTGAAGTCGAACGGAATCCAGAAGTCCGTTAGACTTCCAAAACATTTGAAAATCAAAGCACGGCTTCTGGTTGGCTGCAGGAAACTCCTGCAGCCAATCGGAAGCTGCGGAAGCCCCGTCGGACGCTCAGCTTCTAAAAGAACGTTAAAAAACCAGAACAGTCACTTCCAGGTTTCGATCGTTCGAGAGCCAAAAAGTTGGAGAACTAGGCTGTTTGACTTCCAAGGTACAACTGTATCATCATCATCATCATCATCATCATCATCATAAAACTGCTTGCTGCAAGGCTTGCTGAACTACAAAATGCACAAACAGCATGACAGATGTTGGCCATGTATTATGGTTGCCATACCTCCTTAAAGCACATACCGGTACCTCCTTAAAGGAGGTCCCATTGCTGCATACATCTGATTTTAAATAAATGTTTTTGTTTTTTTTAAAAAGGATACAAAAGTTTTGTGGAAACCAGTCTGAGTTCTCTGCATAACATAAGCATATGAAAATCCATCATGTTCAGCAAAATGCCTTTCCTGTCTTAATATAAGCAAGTAAAACAAACAAACAAACAAACAAACAAACAAACAAACAAACCAGACCACAAATACCATGCAACAATGCCCAGCTAACAGCACATCTGGTAGATTCTTCAACACCAGAATTAAATTAGGTAAATTCCTTACTACCATGTTCATCCTGTTTCCACGTGGCTTCCACTACTTTTAACACTTTTGCTTACTTGAAGGAATATACAGGATGATCCACAGATAAGGAATCTACAGTCGGCAAATGGAAGAGGGTGACGGCGCTAGAAACTCAGTTGAGCAGCCCCAAACTATCCAGAATGTACACATAGTGACAACACAGGAAGGGCAGTCTACTCATCCTTCTGGTAGCCGGAGAGCTGCTGCCGAACACCCAGCCGTGGATTCCCCATTGCTACCTCAGGTTCCTGTAGGCGAGAATCTTACTGGGGAGCGAGCGCAATGCTCTGCGAGAGGAGAACCAGCTATACATCTCCCCCCACCCATTCAGGATTCAACGCTGGCAACATGTCAGCACATTGTTGGTCTCCTTGGACAGATCACTGATCAGCGTGAGTACGAGGTGCTTTAATTAGGTACAACAGGATTTCATTTGCTTGCCTCCTCCAAATCCAAAGGGGCTTTTGGTCTAGTTTCAATTGGAGACACATCTCACATAGCCCTGGAAAGTTCTAGAACATTCTACCAGTTTCCATTGGTACTCCTTAAGAGGTTCCTCTGGATTTCACAAAGTGCATCAGGGTCTTTAATAAATAATAATAATAATAATAATAATAATAATAATAATTATTATTATTATTATTATTATTATTATTATTATTATTATTATTATTTATACTCCACCCATCTGGCTGGGTTTCCCCAGCCACTCTGGGCAGCTTCCAACAAAATCTTAAAATACAATAGTCCTTCAGATATTAAAAGCTTCCCTAAACAGGGCTGCCTTCAGATGTCTTCTAAAAGTCTGGTAGTTGTTTTTTCTTTGACATCTGGTGGGAGGGTGTTCCACAGGGCGGGCGCCACTACCGAGAAGGCCCTCTGCCTGGTTCGCTGTAACTTCGCTTCTCTTAGTGAGGGAACTGCCAGAAGGCCCTCGGTGCTGGATCTCAGAGTCCGGGCTGAATGATGGAGGTGGAGACGCTTCTTCAAGTATACTGGGCCGAGGCCATTTAGAGCTTTGAAGGTCAGCACCAACACTTTGAATTGTGCTTGGAAACGTACTGGGAGCCAATGTAGGTCTTTCAAGACCGGTGTTATGTGGTCTCGGTGGCCACTCCCAGTTACCAGTCTAGCTGCCGCATTCTGGATTAGTTGTAGTTTCCGGGTCACCTTCAAAGGTAGCCCCACGTAGAGCGCATTGCAGTAGTCCAATCGAGAGATAACCAGAGCATGCACCACTTCGGCAAGACCGTCTGCGGGCAGATAGGGTCTCAACCTGCATACCAGATGGAGCTGGTAAACAGCTGCCCTGGACACAGAATTAACCTGTGACTCCCAGGCTGTGCTCCTGGTCATTCAGTGGCACAGTTACCCCATTCAGGACCAGGGAGTCCTCCACACCTGTCCGCCTCCTGTCCCCTAAAAACAGTACTTCTGTCTTGTCAGGATTCAACCTCAATCTGTTAGCCTGTTAGACTATTAATATAGTCCATTCTCACACATGGTCATTTGAAACACAAAAAGGGGTTACATATGTAATACCAAGAGGCCTGTGTTAGCTGGTGGGGCAGCTAACTTTCATACCTTGCCAGGGGGGGGGGGGAGAATCTAACAGTAGTGGATCTCCTTCATACTTTGCTGTGGGGAGGGGATGAGTTTAAGGAGTATGGTGCACCATTTCTGCTTCTGCTGGGCTTGGCTATTTGCTGGAATCACAGTCTTGTTTGCTGAAGGAATATAACTGACTGTGCAACGCCCTGTCTTCTTGGCAGAGGATAGCATCATGAGAGAACTGCGGGTCATGCGCAGAGAGATGCGGCTTTTGAAAGGTGAACAGCGCCGGACCACTGCCAGAGTAGTCTCCGTGGCACATGCCTTTGAAGCATTCAAGGAACAGTTTCAGTGGCAACAGGGTTGAAGTCCCATGATTCCTTCCTATGCATGCACCTTCAGCCAACCATTCAGAACTTTCGGGTGCTTCCCTTTCTCCGTGGATGTTGTTCAGCCATGTTTATTAAAATCTTCACCCTACAAATTACTGCCCACTTGACTGGTGATCAAAAGTCAGAAGGGTAGGCTTGATGACTGGGAGTCTATGAGTCTGTAAAAGTCACCCTACTAGAGGTGGGGGAGAGAGTGTATACTTTAGAGTAAGGTGCTCTTGGAGTGTAGAACGGGTGATTGAATGGGTGAGGTTGGGTGGGAAACTTGTGCATCTCCCAGTCTACAGTTGCCTGTAACATAATGAGATAGTTTTTCATCTCTACCGCTTTCCTACCACTGGATGTACTCAGAAGTAAACTCCATTACTTCGCGGGGGGGGGGGGGATCTGTTTGCAATCCTGTTGGCTCAGAATATCGTGGGAACTTTGTTCTATAATTTCCCCGTGGTTTTCATGGATGACACCATGTGAAAAACCTTGAGACAGTATTCTAGCATACAGTTATTTAGGGAGGGGTAGTACTTCTGATGGGGGGTACACTGTGCTCTTTCTGGGGTAGTTGGTCCACCTTTGGTCCCCACCCGGCACTCAGCTCTCACCTGTGGCTCCTAGAAGCTGTCAGCATATGGCAGTGGCCACATCCCCGGAATAGCTTTGACTGGCCGACTAAACCAGGTGAGGGTAGCCGATGGGTCTCAAACCCTTGGTGAGTTGGGGACTTCCCCAGCATGTGGAGACAGGCTCTGGCGAATTGAACAGACGAGGTCAATAGTGGGTCCAACGGTCAAGAAAGCAGTTTCTACATCTGCTGTAGAGGGAAGTGAGGAGCAAACGGGGCTCATCTACCTGGGAAGGTAGCCCAACTAGGATAAGTTAACCTCTGATCCTAAACCTCCGCTGCCTTGCGGTATATCTCCAGGAGAAAAAGAGGCTAAGGAGCCAATCCTACACAAATCCAGAGTGGAGTCTTGAAAGCGCCTTGTATGCCTCCTTACAAGTCTGAAGACAGAGACCACCTGAATGCTGATATTTGTAAGCCACTCTCTTTGGGAGCCCTTTTTGGCAGAAGAGGGGAATAAAATGCTTTAATAGATTAAAGATTGTGGTCCATATTGTTTTTCACATTCTGGAGATTGCTGCTGGTTAGTTTGGTGTCCAAAGTTTGAGAGGGGGGGAAACTAAATAATG
Source organism: Lacerta agilis (assembly GCF_009819535.1). Classification (NCBI taxonomy): domain Eukaryota; kingdom Metazoa; phylum Chordata; class Lepidosauria; order Squamata; family Lacertidae; genus Lacerta; species Lacerta agilis. The sequence continues at coordinate 36,430,681 of NC_046312.1, forward strand.
GACACTAGATTCCTGGACTGCCTATCCCACTAATAATTCTAATAACGAAAAAAAGAAAGGCATTGTATCTTCAGGGATAACTTCAAAGATGAGTACATGCAACACCAGAGAAATAATGACTTTTCTGAGGCAAAGTGGGCTTTGAAGATAACCTTGTGATACAGACCAGGTAGAGGCACCTAAAATCAATACTATCAAATCTGCTTAAAATCCTGGCAATGAAAAACGGCTTCCTATCATTTTCTCAGGCAAGTTTTAATGGTTTCATATAAAATCAATGGAACAGAAGAACGTTTTCTTTTTCATTTGCTCATCCTGTCTAAATGTCTTTCCTGGGAATTGGAAAATAATTTTCACAGATATCTTCCATTAAGTGCACAAGGAGAAATTCATACCACAGCACGGTCACTGTGTAAGTACCTACAAGCATTATTCTGCCTACTTTACACTATTAAGGCTGTAGACCTATAGCTATTTACCTAGGAGTAATCTCCATTGAACTCAATGGGACTTGACTTCACCGTAAAGGAATGCACTATTAATTTGGATAGACATATTCTAGTTCTGTTTTTGACATGTACAGTAACATTTAAATTTAGACTAACACTCTCAAAAGCTGGAAATAATTATAATCATCATCATTTTTTTAAAAAATTATAATTGTTATAGTAATTAATAGGAAAAGTAATGCAGTAAGCCAGTAAATTACCCAGGAGTTACATTCCAGGGATCACGTCTAAAGCCAAAATTGTGTATAGTCAAAACACGTTGTGTTCAATGATGGGTGGGATTGCCAGAGTCCTTTTTTCCCAGACGCCCACCCTCTTTCTGCCCCCTTTTTATTTATTTATTTAATATTTATTTATTTTCCAAGTGTGTAAGGTTGGACGCGCACAAGTTAAATGCACATAAGTTGCAGACTTACCGTTCTTCATATTACATTATGTCTGCATCTCTACCTTATAATTTTTATTGCCCCAGCTTCAGAAGCCACTGATCTTTTAAAATGATGGATATTCACTCCATTGCTGGTGTGTGGGTCTCTGCGTGTGTGCTTTTAACTTAATAATTGCACTTGTATTCTGCACTCATTTGTATTTTGACTCACTCCAGCAGTTTTGCCATGCTCCAATGGGCAAAACATTTTAGCACACTAAAAATGCTAATTAGGAAAAAGGGTCGCTATACATCAGTCTCATTTTACTGAGCTGCATGCTTAAATAAAGGCTGGTGGTCTCAGGCATTGGGATCTGTGGGCAGAATTTTCTTCCCGGTTTTTCTGTAGTAGGTTGCTGACAGGTGGGTGATATAATAGACTGGTACCAGGCCAGTGCAAAACAGGTGTCACATCTGCTGGGAAATGATGAAGTGGCTGTAGCCTAGATGTTCCTTGTGGAATTTAAAGATTGCATTCCTTTTATAGATTTATCTAGCTCATTAAAACAACACAGAAAGCTTTGTTGCATTTGACTTTAAAATTAAAATACTCCACGAAGAGCTATTTAATGCTCACAGTGCTTGTATAAATATTTCATGGAGAAGGGAAGCAGAATAAATATATCAGAATCTCTTACCCCTAGCCAACAGCTTTTCACTGGGACAACTTCAAAGTAACAAGTTTTATCCCATCTGCAAGAAAAAGAGAGGCAGAAAAAAATTGGCAATTTTGCCAATTGTCCCATCTCTCTGTAGCCCCAACACCATGGCACCTTCCATACTGATCTGAGGGGGACCTTGCCCTCTCCAGCATATTTGCAGGACTGCAGAGGGAACAGAGAAATGCCCCCAATTCCCTCCTCTTTCAATGGTTGCAACTTCTGCTGGATTCAACCCTGTCTGTTTAAACCCTTTTATTGGTTTGTTATTTGCACTTAGAGCCCACCATTCCCCAAAAGGTCTCAGGGTGGGTTGCAAACATCCAATCAAAAATTTTGTTGTTGTTGTTGTTGTTGTTGTTGTTCAGTCGTTCAGTCGTGTCCGACTCTTTGTGACTCCATGGACCAGAGCACGCCAGGCACGCCTATCCTTCACTGCCTCCCACAGTTTGGCCAAACTCATGTTAGTCCCTTCGAGAACACTGTCCAACCATCTCATCCTCTGTCGTCCCCTTCTCCTTGTGCCCTCCATCTTTCCCAACATCAGGGTCTTTTCTAGGGAGTCTTCTCTTCTCTTCTCTTCTCTTCTCATGAGGTGGTCAAAAATTAGGGTTGCCATATTTCAAGAAGTAAAAATCCACCCACAAAAGTTGCCCATTGAAAGAGTTGCTACTGATAAAAGAGGTTTGAAGTGGCCAGTGCTTGTTCATTCATCCAAAATGAATGCTCCATTTTCTATATCCAAGAATATCAATATTTTGGGATATACTCTTTTGTCCTCTTATATTGCTTTGCCATGGCATCAAGTATGGTTAATTCCTTATTTACATTTCCTAATAAATGTGAAATTCCCACCATCAAGCTATTTGGAAAGGGGTGATTTGTAATTACACATTTTTGAATTTTTCTCATTTAAGTCATTATTTCACCATTATAAGTCACAAGAGTGTCCCTTTTCCCCCAAAGCACCAGCAAGAGTTGCTGTTAAGCCATTCATTGTAATTATGATAGGAGTCAAAAGTGAAAATATAGATATATGTGAAAAATAAGGCTGTCCATTTTTTAAAAAAAAAAATCTAATAAATGAACAAATTATCTGCAGTTATTTTTGGTTTATCTATTGGATATGGTGCTATACCACAAAGTAGAATGTAATTATGTATTAAAATCCATATGCTCTAAATGCAGCCAAGATCTGTGAGGAGCTGGTACCACTCAGTTCACATAAGGACACATTAAGAAAGTTGTAATATGGTTCCAATCTCCCACTTCAATAAAAGAAACCGCAAAGGCAGTCAAGGTTGCTATGAACCTACATTAAGATGGATTCTTTGACCACTAGGTCAGTTGTCATACATTTTCAGATCGTTCTCAGAGGGTTAGAGTAAGGTCATATATGTCCACAGCCCTTAGCCTTAACACCGGCTCACCACAGGGTTGTTTGTTGAGTCCCCTGCTCTATACCCTCTATACGTATGACTGCACAGCCATCTATTCCAGCAACAAAATCATCAGGTATGCTGATGACACTACTGTGGTGGGGCTCATTTCAGGAGGGGATGAGTCCACCTATCGGGACGGGGTGGAGCGGCTCTGTGTTTGGTGTGGAGAAAATAATCTGGCTCTTAATACTGCCAAGACCAAGGAACTGGTGGTGGATTACAGGGAGTGCAAATACTACTGCTCTGATAAAGAAGGCCCAGCAGAGAATTTATTTCCTCAGACTTTTAAAGAAGAACAATATGAGTGAGAGACTGCTGGTGTCCTTCTACCAAAGCTCCATAGAGAGCATTCTTACATACTGTATTTGTGCTTGGTTTTCCAGCTGCACAGCTATGGAGAGGAAGGTGCTCCAGAAGGTCATAACCATAGCCCATAGGATTATTGGTCATCCTCTGCCATCAGTGGCGGAGGAAGGCTCCGTGCTACCCAGGGCGGCAAAAGGAAACACCCCGGGGTGGGGCGCCGTGGCATCACATTGTGACGTCACGGCGGAGTGCCGCAGCCGCTTCCGCAGTCCCCTTTTAAGCCACAGAGCGAAAAGGCGGCTTGTGGGGCTGCCGAGTGCTGCTGCTCCCGGGGCGACAGAGCGAGCGGCAACGCGTGGGGGTGGCAAGCGGCGGCCCCTCCTGCCACTCCCGACGTACCACCGGTCACCCCGGAAGCAGCAGCACTGCACGGACGGGGTACTCTCTCGGCCGTGCGCTGTTGCTCCCGGGGTGACGGAGGGAGAGGCGGCGCATGGGAGTGGCGGGAGGGGCCGCTGCTTGTCACCCCCCACCCTCCCCTGTCACCCAGGGCGTACCGCTCCCTCCCCACCCCCCAGCGACGCCCCTGTCTGCCATCTTTGGAAGAGCTATACAGTTCCTGTTGCCTTAAAAAAGTACACAATATTTTACAGGATCCATCTCATCCGGGATACAGTCTTTTTGCACCACTGCATTTGGGCAAGAGATATAGAATAATTAAAGCAAGAACAAATAGATTAAAAAATAGTTTCTACCCCAGAGCTGTAACCATCTTAAATGCTGTAACCAGGTAATATGACCTTGGAGAGTTGGGATGGGTGTGTATGTATGTACATGTGTGGCTGAAAATGTGTTTTTTTGTTTTTTGTCTTGTTTTTATGGGATGGCATTCAATTTCGTTGCACTTGTACAACGTTGTACTTGTACTTGTACAATGACAATAAAGAAATCTTATCTTATTTTCTAGTTTGACTGATACAGAATTTGTAAAATATAGGCAACCTGGAAATGATAACAAAAAATAACTGTCCATCTGCATACGTTGACTATCCATTTTGTGTTGCCAATTGTGTCGCCACCAGTTGAGAGTGGATCACACTCATCCTGGTTTGATCTTTAACTTTTTCCACTGGTGGGTTTACATTTGAATCTGAACATTAACGGGTCGTACTTATTGCACTGTGAGGCTTTCTAGTGTCATTTCATAATGACACCTCTCCGTCACCCTCCTCGTGCCCCATCTCTGTGTGAGCTGTGTATAATAGATAGATGAATACCAATTAAACATAACACTTCATTTGTCTGACAAACTGTGAAAGCTCATGTGACAATTAGCTAATGTGTCACATCCCTGGTTGCTGCTCAGGCTCATGATTGTGAGTTGCTACTTTGTTGTTGTTGTTGTTCAGTCGTTCAGTCGTGTCCGACTCCTCATGACCCCATGGACCAGAGCACGCCGCCAGGCACCCCTATCCGCCACTGCCTCCCGCAGTTTGGCCAAACTCATGAGAACACTGTCCAACCATCTCATCCTCTGTTGTCCCCTTCTCCTTGTGCCCTCCATCTTCCCCAACATCAGGGTCTTTTCCAGGGAGTCTTCTCTTCTCATGAGGTTTCCCTCCCTGAGTAGGCTCATCTCCTCATTTAGGGTTGGTATATGTCTAGAATTTCCCGGAATGCTGTAATCGGAAGCAGTGTCTGAGCAGAAACTGCTGAAATGACTGGGAAAATCCTGACTTTTGGCAACCAATGTCGGAAGTCAACATTTTGGTGAATTCCCTTAAAAACAGCTCAACAACGTTGGACCCCCAAAAAGCTAAAAAACAGAAGAAGAAGAAGAAGAAGAAGAAGAAGAAGAAGAAGAAGAAGAAGAAGAAGAGCTCAACAATTTTGGTGTCTGGATTTTCACTTTTGGAAATATGGTAACCCTACCTCATTGCCACTGTTGCCTCTCCCTGCAGCCCCATTCCCTACCTCCCCTCAAAGAATGAGGGCAAGGTGTGTTTCGCCTCCTTGCCCCCTCCAAGCTTGCTTGGAGAAGGCAAGTGTGAACTGGCAGCAACAGCAAAGAGGAGAAGCATCAGGACCAGCAGACTGGATCCACAGCTGCGCTCAAAATTTATGGATGGATAAATCTGGGGAGGCCATTTTTCCAAATGTTCTCCAGGGGAATACTACAATTGTCCAACAGTTTAGCAGGAGATTGAGAAACATTTTCAAAAAATTGTCAGCTCTTAAAGCTCTTCAGGGCTTGGGGCAATCTGTTTTGCTTTGTTTTTGGTTTTTATTACTGTTGTTTGCTTTATTTTTGTTATTGTTGGAAAACTAATAAAATGTTATGGGGAGGGGGAATAAGTGGGATCAAGGCTGTGGAATGCCTTCAGCGGACAGGCTTGCACAATGCCATTCTTAATATCATTTCCAAAACATCTATTTTGTCTCTGTTTTTAGTTTCTATAATTTATTAAAGTGAGAGCTGGACCATAAAGAAGGCCGAAGAATTGATGCTTTTGAATTATAGTGCTGGAGGAGACTCTTGAGAGTCCCATGGACTGCAAGAAGATCAAACCTATCCATTCTTAAAGAAATCAGCCCTGAGTGCTCACTGGAAGGGCAGATCCTGAAGCTGAGGCTCCAGTACTTTGGCCACCTCATGAGAAGAGAAAAGACCCTGATGTTGGGGAAGATGGAGGGCACAAGGAGAAGGGGACGACAGAGGCTGGACATTTTTGGAGTACTACGGAGAAATGCGACCAGATGGCTGGACAGTGTTCTTGAGTTTGACCAAACTGTGGGAGGCAGTGGAAGACAGGAGTGCCTGGCCTGCTCTGGTCCATGGGGTCACAAAGAGTCGGACACGACTAAACAACTAAACAACAAAAAATATTTTATTAGCGTTTTTAATTTACTTATTCCCCCCCCCCCCAAAAAAATTGTTCTTAAATATTGGGAATAGATAAAGAGAAGCATGGCATTTTTGTGTCTCCTTTTGTCAGCAATTTCATGAACCTCTGTAATCAAGTGTTTGCATGGGAATGAGTGTTGGGGAAAGAGAGAATGTGTCGCTTTTGCTACAGCAAGCAATCTGATAATTCCTCACCTTGACCCAAGAACACACAGCTGACGAGTCAGGAAGGAATGGGGCAAGGGATGCATTTCCAGATGTGCACGTGAATCCATTTACAAGGAGCGGCCGTGGGAATGAGCCTCAAGGTTTGCCTTCTATCTATGCATTTTCAAGCTGTTTCTCTCCACTTCGGTCAGTAATTTGGCTTCAGATCTGTTTTGTATAAAATGAAACTTTGTTTTGTCCTATTCACTATAATGGAGTTGAGGTTCCCCCTCCCCCCGCCTTTGCTACAGAAAAGCAACATGGCATGGTTGGGGGGGGGGGTTGTTAAATGCAACTGAGGGGCCTTCTTTGCCTACAGTCACATTCTGATGGAGCCAAATCCAACTGGCAAGGTGATAATGGGACACCAGCATGTACACTAGATGATCTCTGACTGGCTGGCATCACATAGTGAAGGAGCCTCTTCTGTTAAAGAGAAAAGTGCCAAGCAGCTGATCTGGGGAATAGTAGTAGTGAAACAGCACCAAAAATAGGCAAAATAGTAGAAAGTGACGATTTAATGGACTGCTCCATTTTCCCACAAAAAAATTCCCCTGGGCATCTTCACATCTAATATATGAATTCAACGTGTCACTAAATGAAGCATAGTGGGGGTGGGATCCTTATGAAACCTCTCTACTCTGAATCAAAGCCCTGTGGCAGACTTTGAGACACCAGCTGTTATCACAACACATCACAGATTGTTTTGGGTTCTTCCCTTTTTAGAATTTCTCTTTACAAATTTCCTTCTTTTTCAGATTGTATCCCCTCCCCCCCCAATATCAAAGCAGACCACATGGTGACAAGAGTTTAGTATCTACAGATAGACAGGAAATTAACCATAAAGTTATGGAGAGACTGCAGCACACGAGCTGGTTTGGGCCAGTTTCTGTTCCTCTTCTTGTGCACTGATGATGAGAGATGATGTGATTTATTTTTGATATAATCTGACATTTTTTATGAATAGCTGATTCTAAAAGAAGCCAGCTTTCTTTTTCTTTTTTTTACTGAACCTACACCATTTGCCTAGCCCATTTTATGTTGCCCTGCACCCCATCTCCACCTTCCAAACACACACACACACACACACACACACACACACTTGCTCCTGTAGAATTAGTGTGATTCCAGCTCACCATACAAATATCTCAGATCACAATACAGTACTACCTTCCATATTATATTGATAATTGAGCGAGAATTATGATGACTTTGTTGCTAAAAAAACAAGTAGGATTAACCCAATGCCCTGTTGTATTTCATAGCAAAGCAAAATGAGGCTCATGTGCAAAGTTGCAGGGCAAATGCTAGTCTGAGGAGGGTTGAGAGAAAATGCAGGATTGCATTTCCATAATGCTCTAGAGCACGTCATTCATTGGAACAAATGCAATCAGTATTTTTACAATCATATAGGATGCCCAAATAGTTTTCTTTTTTCCTTAATGAGTACTGATTCATTAAAGAAGAGAGTAACAGAATGAGCGTTCCCCACATCAAAACTGGGTGCGCATGTTGCGGGGTTGCGAGGGGTCCCTTTGAATCACGGAGGCAGCTCCTGGCAGTTGGATTGGCTTCACCTTCCCAGGTTGGGATACCTGTGGACTCCACCTATGCTAGCAGCCGCCCAATCCCGGCTGGGAGGTGTTGCCAAAGGGGGATTGGCCAGGTAGAGGGAGGGATTATGCACTACACACAATAGATTTTGAGTCATACCTGGGAAGCAGCCGTTGGAATCAGAGCTTCCCCACCCCCCACTCCCTCAACTGATGCTTACTTTGCAGGTTTAACCACCTTTTTCCACAGCCACACAGGCACGCAGGCGCTGCTATGACAAGGTCGCTGTTGAAGGGCCGGAAAGGAATTTTCCTGCATTGGCAGGTTTCGCCTTTCCCGTAGCAATTCGTCACAACTTTGGCGGTTGCAGGCCTTGGGCGGAATCCTTTAGTCATTTCCAGGATTGGGGGGGCGTGGGGCGGTGACCCCAGCCCCCATTGTGGCGCCGATAACAGGGTTCCCGTTAAAGGGGTCTCAGGGGGAGGCATTGACCAAACGCCCAGGGTCGTCAATGCCCTCCCCTTCCAGCGGCGGCGAGCATAGGGGGGTGGGCTATCTGCTTGAACATATGTTCTCCAGACTGGCCCACTTCCCAATCATGCTGGATAACCCTGAAGGTACCCACAACCCCGGCTGGGGGGCTGGGAAGGATAAACGCCCAATGCCTGAGCCAAGGTCTTCCTACATCTGAAATATTAATAAAGTTGTGGCCAATTTAATCCCATAGAACGTTGTCATGAGTCTTTATTTCCCTCAGGGGCTGCCCCGGGGTGCGGGGGGACTTCGCCTGACCGCGCAACTGGGAAAGCCCTGCTGTGTGTCTCTGGGCAAGTACTAGCCTGCCATCTGTTGCTTTTGCAGAAGCCTCCCATCTGACCACAGTGAAAGGGAAACTCCCTGGAGTCAGCTGCTGTTCTGTTCCAGAAGTGTTTACTCTCACTTGTTGGTTTCACTTCCCTTTGAACCTTAATCAGCTGGCCATTGCCAGATCCATTCTGTTGGAGGTTTGTTCACTGATTTAGGTTTAATTAGTCATAACAATATGGCTGAGGAGGAGGCTTCAACAGAGAGGGCTTTAGTTTGAGCAGGGAAAAACCAGTAAACCAGCCAATGCTACTGTCGATTCCTGCAGCCCCTGTTAGCTCTCCTGTCTCAGCTCTCCCTTGCCTCCTGCAGGGGCAGCGAATCACAAGAGCAGGTGCCAGCAAAAATCACGATGCCTCTGCATAGCTCCAGCCAATGCCTCTGCATAGCTCCATCCTTATTTCAGACATTGTGATATATCGGTATATTGCGATGTTTAGCTGGTGATATATCACAATGTCGAAAACCAGGTGTCACCCAGCCCTAGTCTTGATGAGAAACATCCTGCCATTTGCTGTCACCAGACAAAGCTGCTAACAAGGGATGCAGGCACCACAGCATACAGTACAAAAGCTTCATGGGGCTGAAAGCAAGAAAACCAAGTACATCAACTCTGGCTCTGTGGCTGTGTCAAACTGTGTGGTTTTAAGGATTCATTGTCTTCTCAAGGGTGTTTTAATGATAGATTAATGACTGGTTGTCAATAGCAGCAGAAGTGCTGACTTCCGGCGGCTGGTGCCATTATGGATGGTCGTGGGCTGCTTCGGCTGCGAAGCACCCAGTTCATCCCGGGGGTTAGGAGCCCTGCAGCCGCATAGCGGGGCTTCGGTTGGGGCGCGGGAAGAGCGTCCCGTGCCCTGGGCTCCCCGGCTGTGCCCGTTGTGCTCCGAACCCTTCCCCCGCGCCCCCTGTAAAGGGGGAGTGGGGGTGAAGGGACTACGGAGCCGGGCTTTAGGGGACATGCCCCAACCGGGATGTTTACATGCGGCGGCAAAGTCCGTGATGAGCGTCTCTGTTCTACCTGTCATTAAGGAGTTGCTAAGAAACCAGAAGCTGTGAGTAATTGACTGACTCTTTGTATTCCGGGAAAGCTCTGGGATTAAGAAGAAAGGCAGCCCGCCTCTCTCCCTTCGGGTGGTGAAAGAAATTAACCCTTTAAGTGACTGCTGCTACAACAATCAATTGAAAGCATTTTGAATTTGAAAGCTGAGTCTGTTGAGATCTCCTTTTGGGGGTTAACTGAGGAAAAAATATCTCCGTTTGAAGTTTTGGTCTTTATATTCCGACATCGGAAGAAATGGCGGCGATTTGGACTTGCGTAGGAAAAAATTGAGACAAAGGAAGGAAAAGACAGGAAACGTAACTTGATACCCACCTCCCCCCGAAGATGTTGGACTTTGCGCTTATGTTGGCACTGAAGGACTGGGAGGATGAGGAAAAGCTTACTGTCTTTCAATTGGAACTGCTTGATCGAAAATTAAGAGCCTTGAGTGGGATTATAAATGGAAAGAATTTGTTTTCCACAGAGGAGGCTTTTCGAAAGTTTTATTCAATGGAAACAGACTTTTGCAAAGAGCTGGAAGATGTGTTGGAAGGATGGTTTGAGATGGCTGAGCAAATCCGAGTGGAACAGGGGCCGATTTCAGGGGGTGGCAGCAGCCCTGGAACGGAAAGATTTTTAATATCCAGACTCCGAGGTGGCAGTTCGGGGTCGAGGGACACAGAATTAAGATTTCTACAAGAAGAAGAAGTATGGTACAAAGGCACGGAGAAACTCAGAATGGAGAGGATGAACATCTTGGAGCTCGATGCAGGGTTTGTTGTGGGTGCAACCTGGATCTGTGGACATTCAGAAGAATATAATAGGAGATCCGGTTCTGGTGAAAGACAGGAGAAGATAATGGACAGAAGGGGAGTGGGTTGAACCAATTAATGTATAATATAGATGGTCTGCCATGGTATCCGAAATCGGAGTGTGAAGTCTGTTAATTACAAGTCTATTTTAAATAAGTAAGGAGATATTGAATTTAAGTGAAAAGCAGCATGATAAATGATAGAAGAAACAAGTTTAGCTGTAAGAATATTTGGTTAAGTTTTAGGTTATAATGCAAAGATTAAGACAAAGGTGTTTTTTCTTTTTTAAGTAAAGTTAATCTTTATAGAGAAAAGTTGTTAAGGAAATAGTGTACTGTTTTAAAACCGAAGGTGTATAGGCGGGGGAAGTCAAACGTCAAGATTTGGAACTAGAAATTTTTTTTTTAGTAAGGTATACAGATAAGAAGAAGAATCCTGACATTATGTGTATTTGTATTTGTTTTGATATTTGTAGGTGTGGGGGTTGGGTTTGTGTTATTTTGTGAAAATGTCAATAAATTCTGTTTTAAAAAAAAAATAGCAGCAGAAGTGCTAATTATGTGGAAGAACCGGAGGAAAGAGGGGTTATGGGGTCATTCTGGAGCACATATTGAACTGAGTGGAACATGAGAGAAAAAAGTGGCCACAAAAGCAAACTGAATACTGAAGTTAGCAGGGGGAAAGAAAAGATCAACATATGGAGTATACTAGACAGCAGCTGAGCAAAATGGAAAGTAGAAACCAACATTGCAGGATGTGTGCCATCAGTCTGGAATCGGGACCTCGTGAAATCTGGATTCATAGGAGTTGCCTGCTTCTGGTTGGTTGAGTGAGAACATCACCCTCCTTCCTAGCCGGTGTGTGATGGAGAGAATGGACTTTTCCATCCTTGGTTCCATGAGTATCCTCCAGCAGGTCCATGGAATTTTACAACCTCCCACCACAGGTGCCTCACTTTCCCCTCTTGCAGCAGCCAGTCACCCCACCCTTCAAAGCATTGAAGCATCCACAAATAACACATACCCTACTTATTACCAGTTTTTATGAGGGCAAGGAGAGGATGTTGTGGTTTCAGTTGACTGTGCCTGCTGCCTGAAGTGGTACACACAGTCCAAGCAAAGTTTCTAAACTCTTTATTCTGTTAATTGCATAAACTGCCCCCCTGACATGGCATTCACAATGTTCTATGTTGGTTTTCAACTATGCTGGTAGATCATTCACACTGCCAAGTGTTACTGAAGCTATCAATCTTACAGTCCTCCAACACAATGTGTGAATGTACATTGCCAAAGTGTTGACAGCATGTCTATAGTTTTGACAGCATGTTCAAAGTATTGAATATTGCCCCCTATTCCTTGCATAAGAGTACCATCCTCTTCAAAGACCATGTCTTCAGTTGCAGTCCACTTGATTCTTAACCAGTGGGCAGGGATCATGGCCTGTGATTTCCAGGGTCATAGGTCACAGTGTAGTCAAACAACTGGAAGTAAGAAAGCCACAATTCCTCTCCTTCCTCAATTGTGGGTAAAAGTGCATTTTCGTGGTTGATTTTTCAGACCTGCATTGTCTGCTTATTTGAATCACATTTCTACAATGAAAGTACTCAATGTGACCTACGCTTCAACAGCAAAACCAATATAAAAATGATAATACTCTGACCAAATAGACACATAAAAGCAATTCTATTTTAAGACAAGACTGCTCAATAGCTTACAAAAAACCTTACTGAAATCAAGATATATGAATCCTTATGTTGATTCTATTTTCTATTTGATCCACAATTTTCTTAGTACTTCATCCTATTCATACTCCCTAGATGTGGGTGGCACTGTGGTCTAAACCACTGAGCCTCTTGAGCTTGCCGATCAGAAGATCGGCGGTTCGAATCCCTGCAATGGAGTGAGCTCCCATTGCTCTGTCCCAGCTCCTGCCAACCTAGCAGTTTGAAAGCACGCCAGTGCAAGCAGATAAATAGGTACCTCTGCGGCGGGAAGGTAAATGGCGTTTCGTGCACTCTGGTTTCCGTCATGGTGTCCTGTTGCGCCAGAAATGGTTTAGTCATGTTGGCCACATGACCCAGAAAGCTCCCTCGGCCTGAAAGTGAGATGAGCGCTGCATCCCATAGTCGCCTTTGACGGGACTTGATCATCCAGGGGTCCTCCACCTTTTCCTTACCATTACTCCCTTGATCAAAAACTTAGGCAAAATAGTTGACCCATTCCACTAGCAATTCATTTGTTGGATGATTACATGAATCATTTCTGAACAAAGATATTCTGACTGTCAGCTGAGCTCTCAGTCAAACTGAGAAGCAGTGACTGTGACAGAAAAAATAACTCAATCCAATTCAATCCCTTTAGTCAAGAATGTTATAAAATATGGTACCAGCAAATGCATCCCCTGCTGTGAAAAGCTCTCTCTTTTTTCCATGTTACTTTAACTTGCTTTTCCAGTACCTTTTACATTTTATAAAAGGCCATTATTCCAATTTGATCTATAGGGGAATTGAAGTGTCCAAAAATAAGCCTATGGTCTAAGCCAGAACATTTGTGAGCTAATCTTTCCTTTTTACAGCTGGGTAGAGAGCCTGTTGCGTACTATGAGAAAAATTACCTGGGTAAACACCCCAAAATGTGCCTATCATTTAATGTTTGCTTCAACATTGCTCCAATCTAAGAAGCTACTAAACAAGAAGTGATTAATCTCCTCTTAGAGTTGGCACAGAGTCGTGCATGATTCTTAATGAGGGAGACCAAGGAGGGAGACCAAGGAGATTTTCAGTCCCACTCAGTGATCATAAAGATCCCACAGTCAGGTACCCTCAGGGTATTTCCTCTGAAACTAGTTCTCATCTGATATGCTAAAAAGGATTTCCTAGCTGAGGTCACTGTGTAAAATTAAAAAGTCTAGAGTTGCAAAGTGCATCACTTCAAATATTTGTTTGTTTGTTTGTCTGTCTGTCTGTTTGTTTCTTGCATTTAAAACGCTGCCTTCCTCCTGAAGGAGCTCAGGGCAGCAAACGCAGACAAGATAGAAAATTAAAACATCTGAAAACAATTCCAATACAGATGTAAACTGGGCTATTAGCATATAAGAAGGGCAAGTGTTGATTTCATGTATATTTTGACAATTTGATTACTGTTTTTAATGTCTGCTTTTTTGCAATTGCTAATGAATATTTTATACTATTTTATACAAACTGCTTTAAGAGATTTTTATTAAAACAAAGTTATATATAAATCTCTCTTAACATAAATTAAATTAGATATAAAGGGTAAAAGTGTTGTTGTTGCCAAGGGCAGCCACTTCTCAGAGGGGAGATGATGAAACAAAATAGAAAATTCTTTCCAGTAGCACCTTAGAGACCAACTGAGTTTGTTCTTGGTATGAGCTTTCGTGTGCATGCACACTTCTTCAGTTGGTCTCTAAGGTGCAAACTCAGTTGGTCTCAGTTTTTGTTTCGACTATGGCAGACCAACATGGCTACCCACCTGTAACGGGAGATGATGAGTGTGTCTTGAGTTCTGCTTGTGGGCTTCCTGTAGACATCTGGTTGGACACTGTGAGAAGAGGATGCTGGACTTGTTAGACCTTTCTTCTGATCCAGCAGAGATCTTCATGTGCTCTTGCAGCTGGCTAGCACCACCCCAAGTGAATTCCATCACACCAAAAAGACATTTGATACTTACAGGGAAGCATGCACTTCCTAGGCCCTAATGGTAAAAGTAAAGGACCCCTGACAGTGAAGTCCAGTCGTGAACGACTCTGGGGTTGCGGTGCTCATCTCACTGTACTGGCCGAGGGAGTCGACATTTGTCTGCAGACAGCTTCCAGGTCATGTGGCCAGCATGACTAAGCTGCTTCTGGCAAAACCAGAGCAGCGCACAGAAACGCCATTTACCTTCCCGCTGGAGCGGTACCTATTTGTCTTACTTGCACTTTTTTTGGGGGGGGGCGTGCTTTCGAACTGCTAGGTTGGCAGGAGCTGGGACCGAGGAATGGGAGCTCACCCTGTCACAGGGATTTGAACCGCTGACCTTCTGATCGGCAGGCTCTAGGCTCAGTGCTTTAGACCACAGAGCCACCCGTTTCCCTCCTAGGCCCTACAACACGGCTTATTGGATTTGGGTTTATTACAGCATTTGGAAAGGTAAGAACAAAAGGGCTCTGCAGCAACAAGATGAAGCCAAAGCATCTTACAAATGGGCCAGCAGAGATGGAACTTGGACAAGTGATTTCAGTATGGAGTAGCCTCCACTACCACCAGATGGAGGAATCATGGCCCAGGAAAGATGCCATTTCAAGGCATTCCAGGAACATATCATGCCATAGCAGCTATAATGCATTTTTGCTCATGGAATTCCCATGGAATTCTGGGTAGTGGGGAATAACAAGTCTTCAGTTTCTCAACTTTGCTTTGTAGATCAGATCCATGTGAAATGGCTTTCCAAAAGTGACATGTTAGGAGACCAGTTTATCCTGCCAATCACTTTGCAAGCAGCAAAGCTCAGCATTCCAGATATTCTCATTACACAGCTGTGTGTGAGAAATGACCTTCTTCTTACAAAAAAAAAAAAAGCTTTGACATCATTTGGTGGTATGAAAGGATCTGAAACTGTGCCAGCAGCAGTGCCTCCGTGTATAGCTGCTGGTATCATTGGAGATGTGGCAGAGCACTAAGGCCCTAGAGTAGGTCAAACTTGCTAGGAGAAAGAAAATGGACAAAGCAATATGGGATTCACAGCAAATGATGGCATTATCAGAATCCTGGGATTTCACAATCTTAAGCTTTATTGTGATGAGGGTGTCCTCTTGCTAAAGGAATACAGCAACATTTGGGTGGATTACTAGAGCACGTGGGACTTCCTGTTAACTGGTTATGGCAGGTGAGTTGGTCTTCTCATCTCCCATGCTGCTTCTACTTCAAACAAGGACTTGGTCTAAAGGGATAACCAGTTTAAGGTACCCATAATCTGTCCCTGGGAATTCTCCACAAATTATTGCGTACCCTAAGCAAGACAGAAGTTAGAGTAGGGTTCAGAAGCGACATTCCTGGAGCCACTCTTCCTCCTGGGCTCCCTCAGAAGATGGGTGTCACAGAGCGAGTCGGTCAATAAATCATACAGTTCAAAGTTGAGGTTAACTTTATTAGCAAAAACATCATCTTCACAGACTTGGCTGAGTGTCCAGCCAAATAAACACAGCAGCTCATACCCTGTAGGTCTTACTCCATGAATTCAGTTGCAGAGACTAAAGGTCCCCACCCCCCAACAACTGTCTATGTCTCCTCCTCTCTAGGGCTTATTCCAAGCAATTGGAGACTACACCTGCATGCAGACTGCCTTTGCTCTGCCTGTTTCATGCCTCTCCTGGTTCCGGGAAACAGTGGGGAGGGGAGCTTGTCACAGCAGGAGGGTAAGAAACCCGTGACCAGCCTGACTCAACTCTGCCTCTTGGTCTCCCTCCTCCCCTGCTTCTGCTTCTGGACTTCTCTCTGACACAGACTCTCCCTGCTCACTAAACCCTGTCATCTCTTCAGCTTCTGACACCTCCTGTTCCCAGTCTTCTTCCCCTGGCCACTCATCATCATCCCACCACCACTCCCTAGGCTCTGAGCCTTCTTCCCTTGGTGGTTCCCCAGTTCATTCCTCCCACCATTCCTCTGTGTCCAACCAGTCCATGACAGTGCCTTGGGATTTTAATCTCTGAGAATGTTGCCCTTGGTCAAGTACCTGCTTGGCATGCACAATGTCCCAGGTTCAATCCCTGGCATCTCCAGGTAGGGCTGGGAATGACCCTGCCTGAAACCCAGAGCTGCTGCCAGTCAGAATAGGCAGTATTGCACTAGATGGGCCCAATAGTCTGACTCAGCTTCCTGTATTCCTCAACCATTCAATATAATTTTTTAGTATTTGTTTGCATTTGTGTTTAATATATATGTTTGTTGTAGGTGTGGCTCTCTTATTTCTCTGTGTGTATCTCCATTTAATTTCGGCATTCTGTCCTCCATTATTGCTGAGATTTTCCTCTCTTACGCTCTCATTGCATTACTTAACTTTAAACTTTACTTAAGATTAAATTTGGCCTCTATATTTCCAGACTGCAGTCTAATTTTCAGAAAAACAGAACTAAGTAAACACCCATTTGTCCTCCTCTCAGTGGACTGTAAGATATAATCAAAACGTCTAATAACTCCTTGCCATAAATGAATTCAACGATTAAGCAAATTATGAACTTTAAAGGTACAATTTGCAGATTAATGGCAATTCATCTCTTTTCCACAACACTTCTGTAAAGTTCTCTTCCTAGGTTATAAAATGTTATACTGAATGTGCAGCTATTTTATGTACATTATTTTATGTTCATTTATTTTCTGCACAATTTGTATTTTATGCTCCTTCATTTTTTCACCCCATCTGCATCTCTCTCCCCAACTGGAGCGTGGGGTTGCCATATGTGCTCTTTTTCCAGGACACATCCTCTTTTTCAGGGGTACGTAAAATGAGAGTTGCCATAGCGACCCATAATTAAAAGTAGAAGTCGGCAAATGTGTCCTCTTTTTTGCTCTTCAAAATATGGCAACCCTAAAACCCCTTTCCAGTCCTGGGAGGAGCACGAGGAGCATTTGCGCGACACACCTACGTGCTGCAGCTGACACACTAACGTGTCACGACACAGAGTTTGGAGAGCTCTACATAAATAATGACTTCCCACTCTGCATCATTTTGACAGTGTCCAGGTCTAGGTAAAGCCTGGTTCTGGGGTAGAGGACTCACCCACCACGGATTTGTAATAGCTGGCCTTGACACCAGATTTCTGGGTGGTGTGGGTTGAGGAAGTTAAATGGGGGACATTGTTGGTTTGATATGAATGCTTTTTGGTCTAGGGGGAGGTTGAGGTTTTGTTTGTTTGTTAATTATGGTTTCTGAATATTGCTTTATTATTTGAGTATGTTTTAAATGGATGCTATGTTGTATGAAATATTAATGTATTATATGATTCCCCCCACTTCCCCCCATGCTAATATCCATTGTATATATCTCTTCTCTTCTCTCTTTCTCTTTCTCTTTCTTTCTCACTGTAAGTTGCCTGGAAACCTTCAGGTGACGAGCAACTAATATGTCTAAGAAATGAAATGAAATGAAATGAATGGCGGGTCAAGACTCCCTGCTGTCCCAAAGCCTGATCTAAGGTGGATCCCAACAGCAGCACTGCCACCAGGAAGGAGGTGGAAGGAAGGAGGAAGGAAGAAGTTTGGATTTGATATCCCGCTTTATCACTACCTGAAGGAGTCTCAAAGCAGCTAACATTCTCCTTTCCCTTCCTCCCCCACAACAAACACTCTGTGAGGTGAGTGGGGCTGAGAGTCTTCAAAGAAGTGTGACTAGCCCAAGGTCACCCAGCAGCTGCATGTGGAGGAGTGGAGATACGAACCTGGTTCCCCAGATTACGAGTCTACCACTCTTAACCACTACACCACACTGGCTTTACCATATGCAAATATATGGTGAAACAAAAATAAGAAGCATATCATCAGATGCATTTTTGGGATAAAGGTGGGTCTCCAGTTGAAAAAGGCTGAAGACTACTGACCTGTTCTGTTTGGATACTGATCTCTTCTTGGACTGAAATACTTATGTGCTCCCTTGCTGCTCCTGCAACTACATTTCCCATACGCACAATGGAAAACCTTCTCTTGGCACTTGCTTATGGCTACTTCTCACCCCCCCATGCATATTTCACAGTGCATTTCATAGCAGAGAAGTGCATGCCCAATGAAGAGAAGTGCTTAATACAACATGCTATTAACACTCCTAACATCCCAGTATTGTCAGGGACTGGGCAGAGGAGGAATGGTGGAGACCGCCTCCCCAGCCTGACCCTTCCAGAAAAGAAGAAGACAGTTCAGAATTACAACAGGGGTTGGGGGGAGATCACAGCTCAGGGGAAGATGAGGGGAGAAGTTGGGAAATAATGGGAGAGGAGGAGGAGGAGGAGGAGGAGGAGGAGGAGCAGGAGGAGGAGGCGGCAGAGCCGGAGCAGCTGGCTGATACGTTATCACTAGAAAGCGTTCCAGACCCACCCTCTCGCAGAACCCGGCGAGCCTTAAAAATAGGAGAGCAAGGGGCTCAGAAGCAAAGGGCCCTCAGTGCCAACCATAGAAAGGATGGTGAATGAGGAAGTGGTAGAGAAGGGGAGGGGCGGAGAGATTTACTCGGGGCAACGCCATTATTCCAAGAAGCTGCATTCCCAAGCCTCTCTCTGTAAATATTGAATAAAAAGCAGATGGTAAGAATTTTCCCCTGTCTTATCTGTTCCTGGCAACCTGCCATGGGGGTTGGTTCCTCTGCTTGACAAACATGCACTGATCTCCTTGACAAACTTACATTGTGATTGCAAATGTTCCTCCTTTGGAGTGCCGTAGAAAGGAAATGCTTCCGTGTCCTCAACTAACATGCATGATCCAATTTATATTCTACCCAACTTATTTCTCCCTCCTCTGTGTGTGAAACCCACGCAGCACATCAGGCTAGTAAAAAGAGTAGGGAGTTTGGGAGTGGGGAGAGTACAATCTTATTGGCCAGGGCAACTTTCCCCCGTTAATGGAATTTTGAATACCATCCAGGTTCCCTTCTCTGCATATATAGCGACCCTGCTTGGGAGGCTGCATTGGGAGACATTTCTCTGTGGTGTTGTAATTATTATGTTTGCTTGTGCAGGTTACATTCATTTATGCTGTTACAGCAATATAACAGCATCTATTTGAGCAATCTTCCCTTAGGGACAGTCAGTGTGGAAATCTAACTCATTTTATGGTCTGTTGCATAAAAGCTACAGCATGAGTTCCCTTTATGAGCTTCTCTAGAGAGGTATTCCTAACAAACTCCCAAATACTTCAGTCACAATATTCTTCGGGAGTATCATGCTTGCTGTGCTCAATCTCTATTTACGTGTTGACATGCAATGTGTTTGAGCAGTTGGTCACTAAGACACTTTATCTTTCTTTTTCTAGTAGTGGCGTCCACCCTGTGGAATGCCCTCCTGTCACAATCTGTAAAATGGGGATAGAGATTTTCCCCAGATACATGGGAGTTTAATATTTGTTGGTTATAGTTATATCCCACTTTTGTTCAAAGGAACTCAAGGTAATATTTATGGCACATACAGAAGATCTCCCATCCAGGCAGTGACCTAACACAGACCTAGCAATGCCTTTGACTTCAGTCAATGTTGGTACATTTTGTTGCCCTAGACCAGGGGTCCCCAAACTAAGGCCCGGGGGCTGGATGCGGCTCCATTGCCTTCTAAATCCGGTCTGCGGACGGTCCGGGAATCAGCATGTTTTTACATGAGTAGAATATGTGCTTTTATTTAAAATGCATCTCTGGGTTATTTGTGGGGCATAGGAATTCATTCATATTTTTTTTCAAAATATAGTCCACCCCCCCTCACAAGGTCTGAGGGACGGTGGACCGGCCCCCTGCTGAAAAAGTTTGTTGACCCCTGCCCTAGACCATAACCTTATAGCTAATAACTCATCATAGTGTGGGACCTATTTTATATACTACGTCTACCATTCAAATCTTCTAATTTCGTGACTGCTGTCACCATCTGCAACAACAACAAACCATTCAAATCGATTCTCATTGCTGATCCAGGTCCTATAAGGCAGTTTACAGATACAGAAATGTTGGGAATATAGTTCTTTGTTTTGAAGAAGTTCTGATAACTGGGTGGTAGGCAATTGAAATCACATGAAAACTGCATGGGCGATTAGCAACAAGAATGCAGCCTTCACTGTAGTGAAAGCTAGAATTTCTGTTACTGCCACTGAAGCAAGTTGAAAAAAATTGCATAATTGCTAGCCACCCATCCACTTGAAAGAAAATATGCTGTGAAGTCCTATTAGCAAGTGTCAGTTAAAATATAGCTATGCTTATAGGATGTGAGTGATTCATCTGATAGACTTGAAATGTTTTCGTTGCTCCAAGGCAAGGGAAAAATTATATATATGTGTGGATGGAAATCCTTGCAAGCAGACCGTTGTGATATGGACCTGTTTCTTTCTTTCTCTCTTTTTACAATTAATGTTTTTTTGCCCCGTCATACTTTTCACCCAGGCTTAAGTATACAAAGGAAGTGGCTCTTCAAATGAAAGGAAAATGCAACATTGATTATACTGATATGCCAGTGAACAAGGTTATGTCCTTTATGAGGAGTCAAGGTAGCACTCTAAGCTTCAGGCGTGGCAACTCCAGAAATTCAGAATAAAATACCTGGCTCCTCTAGTTAAGAATGCTGTAAGTGCAAAAAAGATAAGGGATGTGGTAGACACATGAATTTGCAAAGAAACACCGGGAAGCTGGGAAGATACATATGGATTAAAAAAAAAAACTTCCTTTATATCCTTTGCTTTTTTAATTAGCCTTTACAAAGAATGTACCTTTGACATACCAAGAACCGATATCATATATAATTATAGCAACTTGGATGTTTTTTGCAAGATACGGGAAGCTTTTAATAATGCCTAAATTGCCTGGATGGGAGAAGAATATGCTATAATGAGGTAGCTAACGCTGTGCCCTCTAGCTATTGTTAGACTGACATTCACATCTTCCTTCCCTGACCAGGTTGGCTGAAACTGATGGGAGTTGGAGTCCAGCAGCATCTTGAGAACACCAATTTGGCAACTGCTGAGCTAATGCTATTCCAAGGTTTAGGAGGATGAAATGTGTTGGCTATTCTTTTGCTATAATGTCAAAACTAACTAATTGCATATGTACACAAGAAAAGAGGCAGAGTTACAAACATTTTGCAAATTGACCACTTTTGCGAACCACTGGAGAAACAGAATACCTGAAGGAGTGTCTCCACCCCCATCATTCAACCCGGATATTGATGTCCACTTCCGAGGATCTTCTGGTGGTTCTCTGTAACTCTGTGAAGTTACAGAGAATGAAGCAGAGGGCCTTCTTGGCAGTAGCACCCTCTGGTCATATGTCAAGGAGATAAAGAACTAAAAGATAAACATCTACAAAACTTTTAGAAGACATTTGAAGGCAGCCCTATATTGGGAAGTTTTTAATGTTTGACATTTTATTATATTTTTATATTTTGCTGGAAGCTGCCCAGAGTGGCTGGGGAAACTCAGCCAGATGGGTGGGGTATAAATAAAATAAAATAATATCAATATTATTATTAATAATAATTAAACAAACCACATACTTCAAATATTCTAAACTATGTGTTTGAAATGTTATAATTTATATTGTGTCTATTCTAGATTTTATTATTGTATTTTGTATTATTGCCTTTTGTATGTTGTAGAAAACACAAAAAACTTAATTATGAGACCAGTGTCTACATTTCTCATTTCAAGAGAGTGCTGGGGGTGCCAGGCACCAAAATAGATGCAGAGGGAGGGGGGATAACATGACATGACTGCCATGGGGAGTGCACCATAACACAAAACTGGAGAAACATCTACTCCCAAAAACCTTGTGCTTACTGTGGGAAGTCAGCTGTGTCCTGCTGGTACTGAGAACATACAATGATCAACAATCCTTGTTGTGATCATACAATATTGATTACACACACACACACACACAGAGAGAGAGAGAGAGAGAGAGAGAGAGAGTTGCTGTCTAACAGCAGCAGTGAGTATTCCTCAGCACCAGGAAAAATATACAAGGAAGACACACCATAAATGTGTCCACATAAATCTCTAGGGAGGAATATGCACATTTTCCTCCATAATTTTATTTTTAGGAGGGCTAGAGACGTAAACAAAAGAAAAGAAAGCTCACAGACTGGGGCCCATGGCATCCACAAACACCAGGTGACAACCCCAACTTACAAGGTCCTCATGCAAGTAAGAAAGGGAAGAGAGAACACATGTTGCAATATGTAATTTTTGCAACTGTCTCCTCTCCCCTCCCCTCCCCTCCCCTCCCCAGTTGTGAATATTGTACAATTTGCACTGTATTCCTCCAATACTCTAGCCAGCCTTTCTCTACCTTGGGTCCACAGAAGTTGTTGGACTACAACTCCCATCATCCCTGACTAGTGGTCCTGCCAGCTGAGGATGATGGGATGATGGGAGTTGTAGTCCAACAACATCTAGGGATCGAAGGTTGAGAAGGGTGGGCGACAATGTCCTCTGCATGCAGGGAAGAGACTTACCCCACATGCAGGTACATGGCCAACAAAGGAGCAGGACAAGCTGGTGTTTTACACCCAGTTTTTCATTATAATTCCTAGTATACTCACAGTCACTGCAATATCTGACCCATGGGTGAAGAGGCAGAGACATGAGCTTTGGCTGAACACCTAGGTGGATTTTTGTAAAAAATGTTTACCCATTTCCTTCTGAACACACTGTGCATTGGGTATGGCAGATGTTCTGCTGGCATAGCAGCAGCATGTCACCACTCCCAGCCTAATGTGAGTATAAGATTCCGCTCCCTGTAGTGAAAGTTTCTCCTGTTTCTATGGCCACTCTGGGAACTCCTGACTTGCTTTGTCGGGTTCCTGATTTATAAATTTATTTATTAAAAATATGTATATACTACTATTCATTAAAAAAAAATCAGAGAGGTTTGCAACAATTCTGCATAAAACCACACAATGCAAACTATATAAAAGGTTTAAATTAGAAATCAGTTAGCTATTATAGAAATGTGTCTTCTTGATTGCCTGCATAAGCCAGATGGAATACAAGAGTTTTCAGCAGACATTTAAAAATTGAATCAGAAGGTGCTTGCTGGATCCTGTTGGTGGAGTGTTACACAATACTGGACTGATGACACTAAAGGCTTAGTTTCTTCTTGTTGTTAATTAAGCCTTGCTAAATTGAGGAATGACCAACAATGGTCCTGCAGATGATCTCAGGGACTGGACTCAGATATAAGGGTTCAAGCAGTCCCTAAGGTACCCTTGACTTAAGTTGCTCTGTGTTTTGTAAATTAAGACAAGGCCCTTAAACCTGTCTTGGTAGTATGTGGGAATACACTTCGTGGGTGCGCTTGCACCTACGGTCATTTATACCTGTTTATTGACAATTATGTGCACTATTTGATGTATACCTCCGCGTTAAAAGTGAAAGTGAAAGGAGGATCCAGTGGGCGACTTGCCGCTGAGATCCCTCCACTGGGACTTTAGTCGAGATAGGTGTAAGACGAGATAAGATAGCAGCTAGCTGGAGTGAGAGGCGGCTTTAGAGCGGACAAGCCTAGAGAGAAAGTAGCGTGGCAAGGTACAGAGAGAAGAAACAGCCCACGCGGGTCAGCCAAAGCCATCTTAAAAGAGACCATGGTCATTTGTCTTTATTTCATTTTAGTTTAAAGTTTACCGCCTACTAGCTTATTATTTGGCCGCCGTTTTGGCCACCTTTATTTTGGTGCTTTACTTTTGGGAACAACTTAGGAGGTCGCAAGCGTTTGCAGATCCATCTACGAGGCATCCATTCATCCGATCAACTCACTCATCCTTCAGATTCAGCCTGGCGGACAACCTTCTTCACGGCGCGGTGTGAGCTGGGCTCCAGAATTACCGGCCGTCCTGTCCGCAGGCTTGGCCGGTGCCCGTGCAAGGACGCACGTGAGGCGCTGGCCACAGACCCCCCAGCAACTGGTATCCCGCATGCAGTTGACCTTGTCCTGCGCGCGGGAAGCTCCAGCAAAGAATCCCCGCAGTAGTAGATGGCAGCAAGTGCAGGGTTTTTATTAAAACTATGGTGTCATCCAGATTCCCTCATTGGCAGTCTGACTGCCAAATTCTGCACCAGCTGGAACTTCTGAACCAGACCCAAGGACAGCCCCACATACAGCACATTGTAGTAATCCAACCTCAATGCTGGATGGACAACATTTAATTCTGCGGTGCTGTTTAAGGAACTGTTCTATTATTGTGGGGAGGCAGTGCTGAACATTTACTGTGCTATAATTCTTTAAAAGTGCCTTGGAAATGGTCTGTAAACTAATCTTTGAGAGATGATTATGTAGGAGATGTCAAACAAATGGAATTTGCTGTCATTAACTGAAATTTACTGGACTCAAAATAAGGGGGGAAATGTAGCATATTCAGCTAACCATAGAATTCTTCTTAGCAGATGATGGCATAAAAAGGGCTGGGTGTGTGGGTGACTGTCACAAGTGAAGCCTCACTGTCTTTTCCGGCTTCCAGTTAGGACTTACCAAGCAAGTTCATATTTTTAGTTCTTCACTTTCTGGCTTCAGGCTAAAGAATGTATTTTCCGCTGAGATTTGTTGAACATTCTGTCCTGGTTAAGAAACCTCTGAGAAGACATTTTCTTAAAGGTGCCCCTGTGTGTTTTGCTAATTCTCGTGTGTGAGGGTCAGGCCTGGATATGAGGGCGCCTGTTAATTCCAAATGGCAAGCACAACAGCACAAAGCAATATGAGAAGTTTTTGTCTATGGGCATAAGTAAAATCGCAGCTACACCAACAGACAAAGCGTTGACCTTTAAGGCGATGCTGCTTGACACCACATGTGAGCATTAGCTTCAGGTTGTTTGCTGCAAGCCCTGTAGGGACACTCTGTGCCACAGAAAGAGGGGGGAACGCATAATAGGCCCCATGATACACTCACCTAGCTGTGTGGGCATTCCACACCAGTGTGGTGTAGTGGTTAAGAGCGGTAGACTCGTAATCTGGGGAACCGGGTTCGTGTCTCCACTCCTCCACATGCAGCTGCTGTGTGACCTTGGGCTAGTCGCACTTCTCTAAAGTCTCTCAGCCCCACTCACCTCACAGAGTGTTTGTTGTGGGGGAGGAAGGGAAAGGAGAATGTTAGCCGCTTTGAGACTCCTTCGGGTAGTGATAAAGTGGGATATCAAATCCAAACTCTTCTTCTTCTTCTACCTCACACAGCTGCATTTGTGTGTATAGCTTACCCCTCAACAGACTAACAGATTATTTTATCCACCCTTCACCAGCAAGCCCCAGGGCAGGTTACGCCAATTTAAAATTCGAAATGAAATTAAAATGACATTATAACTGAAAACAGTTAAAACAGATCACAAGGGGGTGAACTCTGAAAACAAACAATCATCTCAGGCCTCAAAGGCCAAGTTAAAATGGTGCCCAGAACTACAATGTGCCCAGAATTCTTTGAGGGGAAATGTGCTATGAATGTGCTTTAAAGATAAATTGTGTACACTTTGGCAATTACATGGGAAAGACTCACATCTATGGATTTATTGTATTTGCTGAGGGCAATAATGCTTTCCCACTCACATTCCCCAGTTAGTCGTGGCATACTACTTCTGATAATGCCGTTCATATATGGCTTATCCTCCATGAATTTGTTTAATCCATATCTAAAACTATCCAGGTTGGCAGTCATTGCTTTATCTTGTGGTAATGTAAGGCATATTTTCATTGAAAAACCATCTTGATTTATATTTTTTAAGAGATTTAGCTTCTCGTGGCTTCCTGAAAAGAATCCTGGCAATAGTTGGCTGACTTTTCAGAAACTGTAAATGAGACCCTATTTTGGTGTAATATGTAAGCCCTATATGCAAGCAGGAATGGGGACCCTAAGCTATGCCCCCAGTTTAAGGGTGATGGGGATGGTGATATAGCATGGAGAAAAGAAAAGAAAAAGAAAAATACAATCCTTATCCCTTGACTATGGACACTCTAATGGACCAGCAGCCCCTCCAAATGTCCCTATTTTCCAGGGACGTCCCTGATTTGGAGAAGCCGTCTCGGTTTCTGATTTGATTCTGGAATGTCCCGATTTTCCGTAGGATGTTCCTATTTTCATTGGAGAAATGTTGGAGGGTATGGTACGATGTCCCTATTTTTCTTGGAGAAATGTTGTATGGAGTAATCCAATCCCTGAGCCACCTGAAGGCACTCCTGTATAGGGAAGTGTTTTTTTTTAATATTTAATGTTTTATTGTATTTTTATATATGTTGGAAGCTGCCCGGAGTGACTGGGGCAACCCAATAAGATGTGTGGGGTATAAATAGTAAAATTATCACTATGGAATGGGATGTCTCTATTTTCATTGGAGAAATGTTGGCGAGTAGCCTATGCGCGAGTCTCTCAGTAGATTCCCTTCTCAACGTTCCTTCAAGCCTCTCTCCTTGCCTTCGAAATGTCTGTTATCACTGATATCTGTCCTTGATCTCCAGAACCTCCTGGCTCTGCCTGTTTATAAAGACTCCCCTTGTCAATCACAGATTCCTCCCTCAGGTTACAGATTTCAGGAAGCCTGGTGATTTAAATATTCCTCCCTTAGACCAAGGGATATAGTGGCAGGTGCCTCTGTTTTCAGGGCTATAGTTCAGTTCCTTCACAGGCATTGAATGATGTACACAATAAAAACAGACTAAAACACACAAATACAAGCTCTAAAAACAAAAACATTGATTCATCAAACTCTAAAAACCACAAGAGAGTTTCATCAGATATACAGTTCACTTTCCATAAATGCCTGGGTCACACCTGAGAGAAAGCCTTCCTAAACAAGAATGTCTTCAGAATTCACAATAGATAAATGGTGTTATGTCTTAGACCAATACTAATGGTTAGGAAAGGCCCAAGTGAACAACAAAGTTTTTAAGATATGCAGAAAAAACAACATGGTGAGTGCATGCGTGATTTTTTTTTTTAAAAAAAACCAACAACTTTATTTTTCAGAAATATAAATAATACATACTTAACAAATACATACATTGATAACCCATATGAAAAGAAAAGAAGAAGAAAAGAAAAAACCTACATCACATGTGTGATTTTTGAGGGAAGTTTGGCCTTCTTCCTGAGAGCCAATTGAATCACTGACCACACTACATGTGCTGTGTTTGTGTGGAATAAATGGATTGCATGTGGGTGCACTGACATGCCACATGTGCCAGCCACACGACATGAATGAGAAGCCATTCATGTGAAATGTAGCTGGTAAGTACTTTGAGGACAATTGCTTCAGCTTTCAATTGGTTCCAAGGTTTGGAGGTATGATACTGCATTATATTCTGCCAAAGAGAACAGCTGTCCTGTAAAGGTTATCATTATCATTAACATCATGATATATCACAAAAGAATGATAGCAAATATCCTCCTGCACGTTATTTATTCCAAAATAAATGTAGCCAGCTTACTAGTTCAAGGGTTTGTTCCATTTTCTTTCTTCAAAAAGCATCTTTCATTTACTTTTTATGTAGACGTATTTTAAAAAAAGTTTAGTAGGCACAGCTTGTGATTATAGTCCATATTTGAATGCAGCTGGGGTGGTTGTTTTTCTTCTTTGTTCAAAGAAATGTATGCTGTAGCCACTATTATAAGCAATTCATCCAGGGCCTGTTCCCCCTCCCAGTTTAGTAAGGATTGTCTAAGGCATATTTCCAATTTTTTAATGGATCTCCATCACAAAAGGAAACGTGTAAAGCCTGGGGAATCTTAAACAGAAAAATACATGCATCTTCTCATAAGTGCTTATTGACAGGACAATACAGGTGATTGAGTGACCAGGTGGTTACATGCACAAATGAGTTTGGTAAGTTACCAAAACTAGATGGTAATCTCTGATTACTCTGTGTGAACTGTTGCTAACCCAATGCTAAATGAGGCAGCAGCTTAGTAGCCGAGCACATGATCCCTTGCTCGCTCATTAGGTAATCTTTAATAGTAGAGCTAAGTTTGCATTAGCAAGGTACACGGTGTGTGTGGGTCACTAGACGGAGAGGAGGTCAGAAGCATGGTTTCATACTCCGTAGTTTCAGCACTAGGACAAGTACCACACATTACCACCAACACGGATAAACCTCTGGAAGCAGCAGACCTGTGTTGAGATTTCCCCTGTAGTATGTATGCACTGGGGTTGTGGTGCCATCGCAGTGTGTCTTTCCTCATCCCTTCTCCACACCATTACCCCCCCCCACATCATTAAAGCTAGCAGGGAAATGCACAACATGATAATGTCACACTAATGGAAACTGGTGGTGCGCATTGCAGGGGAGAGGAGGAGTCCTCAACACAGGGGGCTTCATTGTCAGCAGGACTCCATGTCAACGATAATGTCACTCCCACAGTGTGCTTCTGCCCTAAGGATCACCCCCCCCCACTTTGAAAGGCAATGCAGATACTTAATAAGTATAAATGGAACATCACATAAACAAGAGAACACATCATATCCTGGTTGATACAATAAGGAGGTCGTGCACTGGATTTGGCTGAAGCATAAATCTTAAACTGAATTGGGATAATTTGGGGGTGGGGTGGGGGTGGGTCCATTTTCATCCAAGCTGGATGGAAACAGCCCCAGATCACCCTGGCTCAGGTTGGGACAGTTAGAGCAAGTAAAATCCCAGGTGAAATTTTTATCCGCTCCAGTTTCAGCAAGATTATGATCAAGCTTCCGTTTCATTTATTTTTGTTGCTAGGAGGTCTGGGGAGCAATTATCTTTACATTCAACCCTGAATATGGAAGTTGCTGTAAGGGGGTGCACTTAATTAATTCTCTCATAAATACCATTACCACACAGCATGGCTTTGTATTAAATGCTTTGACCTCCAGGGCTTCTGAACTTCTAGACTTAATTTTAGATAATTAATGTAATCACATAGCTGCAGTTTGAGCCCAAACACGTGGAAGGATTACATGCTTTGAAAAGTTCTGTCTGAGACCCAATAATCTGGGGAAACGGTAAATGGCTTTGAGTGGAGAACCTGGCTTTTAATATCCATTCTATTCCACTTATAAACTTTCATAACAAAATCCAAATATGAAAAGGTGAGGGAGAGCAGAAGTAATGCATCACAAAAATGTGCCATGTATATATTTAATTATACTGGTACAAAAGAGAGTCTGAAGGCTTCTACAGAGGAAAAGATTGCATATGTTTGATTAATCATCAAATAATACATGAGACATGCTGAAAGTTTATAATAGATAAAAGGCATTGGTTGCTGGACTTGACTAAATGTCCTAGAAACCAAATTTCAACCTACTTCCTATTACGTTTCAGTGAGGTGAATGAACTTAAAAACAATTACTCTGAATCACAGTAATAGTCCATTTAGCTCAGTATCCTGTCTTCAGATGTGGTTCCTTCAGGATGTTTTAATAGTACAATATATTATTACATGAACAAAGGGTACACTTACTTAAAAGTACTCTTCCCCTCACCTGCTGAGATTGAGGAAGATGCTGAATTTTCATTTTTTCAAAAGTGATGCTTTACATAACCCAAGTAGCTGCATACATAGCCGCTTAGGCAGAAAATCATAGAATCATAGAGTTGGAAGAGACCACAAGGGCCATCCAGTCCAACCCCCTGCCAAGCAGGAAACACCATCAAAGCATTCATGACAGATGGCTGTCAAGCCTCTGCTTAAAGACCTCCAAAGAAGGAGACCCCAGCACACTCCTTGGTAGCAAATTCCACTGTTGAACAGCTCTCACTGTCAGGAAGTTCTTCCTAATGTTTAGGTGGAATCTTCTTTCTTGTAGTTTGAATCCATTGCTCCGTGTCTGCTTCTCTGGAGCAGCAGAAAACAACCTTTCACTCTCCTCTATATGACATCCTTTTATATTTTGAACACGGCTATCATATCACCCCTTAACCTTCTCTTCTCCAGGCTAAACATACCCAGCTCCCTAAGCCATTCCTCATAAGGCATTGTTTCCAGGCCTTTGACCATCACACTTGAAAAATGAAATTCTGTGTCTTCCTGGATCTTGGCAGATGGGGAAAGAGTACCAGATCCTGGCTTAGTTGACATGAAGCCAGAATTCAGACATAACAGAGAATTTTGGCTTAATTTTTTTTAAAAAAGAAATTTGTTTTTATTGAAGATTTCTTTGTGTAACAAAAAAGAACATGTAGTGTCTCCATTTTCAATTCATAGAGCCTTTTTCACAGTTCGTTTACGGGTGGTATGAGACAGTTTGTCATAGACATTATTTGATTGGGGGAAAGTGAGTGGGGGGAGAGTGGGGCAAGGTCTCTGCTCCAAAGCCACCATCCAGTTAGAAGAGAGGAGGGGCAAGGAAGCAATGTTTGGCCATAACACTCATCTACATTTTCCTAAACCAGGCATAGGCAAACTCCGGCCCTCCAGATGTTTTGAGACACAATTCCCATCACCCCTCACCACTGGTCCTGTTAGCTAGGGATGATGGTAATTGCAGTTCCAAAACATCTGGAGGGCCGGAGTTTGCCTAAGCCTGTCCTAAACCATCATTTCTTGAGCCATCTCAATACAGCATATATAGACAATGCGGCACTATTATTCCAACAATACAATATTTGTTGTAAAACTGCTCTTTGCCAGTGATAAAAATGGGATTACATCCAACACAGTGTGAGCAGAAGGCAATATGCACAACTAAACTTTCACTCTCCCTACTGTCCTCTGTACTTCTCCAAAAAGGATTCCTCAGAAGGCTGGGGGGACATGGCACACATTCTCGGCCGAGTCGTATGGGACTGCATTTAAATCGCTCAACACAGTTGGAGAAATCTTGCACACAATGTTCCTGATTTCGGTAAATTCCCTGCTTTTACTGCAGCCCCCATAAGACACAGCTCACAATATTCAATAGGTCCCATAATGTTTATGGGACAGCCATTCCTTAATCTAGACCAATATTCCATAACTCTGCTCTGGGCTAAGCATAGGTAAGTCCAGCCCAGTAGGCAGAGAGAAGTAAGCGGAATTCTGGAAGGAAGAACACTGGTCTGCATGTAACTATAAGCAAGGAAGAAACTCTAAAATAAATAAATGTACTCCCTGATAAGCACAAACTGAGTCCAGGTTCTTCTTTCCCAGGCTTCTGAATACAGCAGGTCCCCTGACCCTCTGGAAAGGTTTTTTTGAAGAGCAAAAGGGAAATATTGATTGCATAAGCTACCTTCACTGCGAGAGGCAGTGAAGGATAGGCGTGCCTGGCGTGCTCTTGTCCATGGGGTCACGAAGAGTCGGACACGACTGAACGACTGAACAACAACAACAACCTTCTACTGATGTAGTATTAGATACTGCCCAGGGCTCCTCCAAGCAGCTGGTTTATTCTGTATTCAACTTGATTTCCTTTGCCAAAGCTTACATAGTGATTAGACTGTGGCTGCATTCAGACAAGTTTATTGTGTTAGTTTTACAGGTTATAATGCTAACGCTTCTATCCTGATTTCTGATGTTCCTTTTACACAGAAATACCTTGCTGTGTTGTTTGTCATCAATATACCTTTACCTACCACTGAATTTGAAATTCCCACATTAACAGGGTTCCACTTTTTCTGGAAACAAGACAGAAATGAGCACTAAACCTCTCCTGGATTCCACTAGATTTCCAGAAACAGCTTTTATGTCATGTGAAAGATCACAGAAAATGCAAACACTAGCAGGTAAGGAAAATGTTGTGAATAAAGTGTGGTCTGAATTCAGCCTATGCCCAGGTTTTACTGAGCATTTGTTCTGATTTGTTCACAAGGGTGGTTATATGTCAATGATTTATATTTCAGAAAGAGAGAGGTGTGTATTCCTTTGAACTCTTGAGCATCTTTCCTTTGTTTTCAAGAATCTCTTTTGGCACTCAAAGAGTAAAAAATTGTGTGCAGAGGAGGGTGACCAAGATGATCAAGGGTCTGGAAACCAGGCCTTATGAGGAATGGCTGAGGGAGTTGGGTATGTTTATCCTGGAAAAGAGAAGACAGAGATGAATATGATCACCATCTTCATATATCTAGGACTGTCACATGGAGGACAGAGCAAGCATGTTTTCTCCTGCTCTGGAGGGTGGGACCCAAACTAATGGCTTCAAGATTCAAGAGAGGAGATTGCAACTAAACACCAAGAAGAGCTTTCTGACAGTAAGAGCAGTTTGACAGTGGAATAGATTCCCTCAGAAGGCTGTGGACTCTCCTTCCTTGGAGGATTTTAACCATGGATGTCATGGATGCTTTAGTTGAGATTCCTACATTGCAGGGGGTTGGACTAGAAGACCCTCGGGGTCCCTTCCAACTCTACGATTCTATGATTCTTTGATTCTAAGTACAATGGTTTTCTTTCTGGTTGACTTTGTTCAGTTTGAAATATATCATACAACTGTCAGCATCATTTAAAAGTTAAGTAAAACTGGAGTTTTTATTAAAAGATTTAAACCAGTTGCGGTTAAAACATTCTTTTATTACTTTATTTTATACTTTTAATGCAAGAATAATTCCATCAGCACACACATAATAATCCCCTCTTAGCAGAGGAAAGATCTCGAGCTGTCTTTTAAGACTTAATCATTAATCATCCAAGGAGGGGGGAAATTTGACTGCAATATGTTGATAAGGGTCATAGCTACATATTCACAGTGAAAAGCAAGTGAAGTAATATACTGTGGGTATCTTGATGGATTTTTTTTCCCTTATAGAAATCTGTTCAATGAGATAAAATGAAATTTTACAAGCTGGTGGTTTTTGCCAAAGAGCTAAAAGATGTTGTAATTAAAAGAGGATGGAATGTATTGCAACCTTTACAGATCTATTAAGGCATTTTCCTTCTCCTTTGTTTCCGAGCTTCTCCTTACACCATGGCACTTGCATTATTCTGTTTTATACTCTGTGACCTTTAGGGGAACTAGCTATGGAGCTGACCTGTTGAATTTAAATTACCAATCCGGTCGAAGATTTGTAGGAAGTGTTCGATACTCAAAGGGAAAGGCAGTTTGGGTCTAGATGCTGGTATGATGTCAACAGCCCCAACCTGGCCTAGCCGCAAAACCCCTTTTCATGTGGCAGTCACTATAGATATGGCTGCACTGGCTGGGAGATGGAATCTATTTCCTGGTGTCCAATATGATGTACTTAACAGCGTTTGGAAATGCTATGGTCTCACAATAGAGTCGCTCAAGGGGGAACGGTTGGATCCACTGCTACAGATGAATAACAGCTGCACATTTATCTAGCCAAAAGGTAATTGCGTGGAAAGGCAATTGGTTTGATTATCTGTGTCAAATTACCTTTGATTATGTCAATCTTGCTGAGATAAAAAGTACTGCTAGTGTTCTATTTGCTCCTAAACCAAACAACTGCTTGATACGGATTTTCTTTTCACTGACAGGTTTTTGGCCTTTGGAGAAATTGGAAAGCAAATTTTAATGTGCACCCCAATCTCCAAGGTCAGGAATCCCAGAGGGCTTAGAGAATACCTTGGGTTTCATTTCCTTGGAAGGAAGGTCACTGGAAACTTGTGGTGTCTTTATGATATATGGTTTTATTTGCACATACATCCAGGTGGAGCAGAAGATAGAAGGGATATTAACACTCCAACAGACTTGGGTTTCTAAGGGAGCACTCCAAAGCACAGCTGTAATGGCATATGCCACTGTGTTTGCCTCTGATAATGCAATATTTCAAATTGATGGTTGCAGTTCACAAGTCAAAAGAGCCCTTCACCATGAGTAGGAAGGTGTCATGAGGAAGTGGCCACAATAGTGTGCATCCACTCAAAACCATATTTGTTTTGTGAACCTTGTGGATTAGCTAGCAGCTACCTATTTGAGAGTATTAGGCATGACTCTTCCAGAATCTCATAAGACCATAAGAGCCTGTTGAATCAGACCAATGGCACATCTAGTTCAGTATCCTGCTCTTACAGTGGCCAATCAGATGCCTGTAGAAACCCAGAAGGAGGAGCTGGGCACAGGAACCATAGGCACCAACTCATAGGTGCTGAGGCAGTTTCACACACCCCCATGTATTTTTGAGAGAGCTGGGGCCCCTCATTTTTCAGAGAGTGTTTCCCTACGCCCCCTGATACCTCAGGATGTCATGCAGCGTCACATCTGGAGAAGCTGGTGCCTCTGCCAGAAACTGGTACTCCAAAGAAAATCCCCTGTGTTGCAAAACAGAACACTCTAAACAACAACGAGCAACACATCGGCTAATAATATACTAACAATATTTTTATAACACTATTTTTATAAGTGTAGTAGTAGTAGTAGTAGTAGTAGTAGTAGTAGTAAGTGTAGTAAACTTACAAGTGATTTGATTGCTGATCCATGGCCATTTGTTGTACCTTTGGGGACAATTAATTTGCTGATGAAGACTTATCACTGAAACAGTTCATTATCCTGGAACCGTTTGATGTTGTGCTTGGAGCACCCTATTGCTACATTTAGAGCACCACTCATCTCAGATTTATAGGATATTGACTTTGGAAAGGCATTCTACCTCCATCCCAGTAGTGACTTATCACTCTTTCCATTCCTGTTCATGGAACACTTATTTGATGTTTATTAGTTTGTGACTCCTAATAAACAACTGGAATGTTGAACCAATCAGTTGTCATGGAACAACTGATTGATTCAAAATTGGGAAAGGAGTACGACAAGGCTGTATATTGTCTCCCTGCTTATTTAACTTATATGCAGAATTCATCATGCGAAAGGCTGGACTGGATGAATCCCAAGCCGGAATTAAGATTGCCGGAAGAAATATCAACAACCTCAGATATGCTGATGACACAACCTTGATGGCAGAAAGTGAGGAGGAATTAAAGAACCTTTTAATGAGGGTGAAAGAGGAGAGCGCAAAATATGGTCTGAAGCTCAACATAAAAATAAAAAAAACTAAGATCATGGCCACTGGTCCCAGCACCTCCTGGCAAATAGAAGGGGAAGAAATGGAGGCAGTGAGAGATTTTACTTTCTTGGGCTCCATGATCACTGCAGATGGTGACAGCAGTCACGAAATTAAAAGATGCCTGCTTCTTGGGAGGAAAGCAATGAGACATCACCTTGCTGACAAAGGTCCGCATAGTTAAAGCTATGGTTTTCCTAGTAGTAATGTATGGAAGTGAGAGCTGGACCATAAAGAAGACTGATCGCCAAAGAATTGATGCTTCTGAATTATGGTGCTGGAGGAGACTCTTGAGAGTCCCATGGACTACAAAAAGATCAAACTTATTCATCCTTAAAGAAATCAGCCCTGAGTGCTCACTGGAAGGGCAGATCCTGAAGCTGAGGCTCCAGTACTTTGGCCACCTCATGAGAAGAGAAGACTCCCTGGAAAAGACCCTGATGTTGGGAAAGATGGATGGCGCAAGGAGAAGGGGGCGACCGAGGACGAGATGATTGGTTCTTGAAGCGACTGGTATGAGTTTGGCCAAACTGCGGGAGGCAGTGGGGGATAGGGGTGCCTGGCGTGCTCTGGTCCATGGGGTCACGAAGAGTCGGACACAACTGAACGACAACAACAACAACAGTTTGTGACTCCATGCACATATTGTATATCTTCTGTTTATGTATTCTGACACAGTACAGTGTTATAAAAATATTGTTAGTATATTATTAGCCAATGTGTTGCTCGTTGTTGTTTAGAGCAACTGGTACTCAGCAGCACCCTGCTTTGATGAAGTAATCTCTTTAGCCTCTAAAAGCTTGTGCCACTGTAAATTGGTTAGTCTTCAAACAGCCACAGGAATCATTCCTAGAAATTGCTGGCCTGATTACATCTGGGAGATGCTGTTTATTTGCAGTAATTATTTATAATTATATCCTGAAAAACTTGTGAGGCTTGTTCTCTCGGTCCTCTTTGAAACAAAGCCACTTGCATATTCCCTTGGAGGTATTCAGTAGAGACATCTTTGGTCTTTAAATATCCTGCCTCGCAGATGCTCTATAAACCAATGAATTAAATGGAAGGGAATAAACGGAGAGAATTTCACGAAAGGCTGTAACACAGCAAGATAGGTTTATCCAAATGCAAGCAGAAATTTTGCTATTTCTGAAAGCCATGCAGGTTAGCACAGCAACTAGTTAACTTCCTGTTAATACCCCTGCCTTTCAATATATTCTATTCCATGGAAGCATATTGGTTTGGGATTTGGGGACAGGAATTGCACATAGCCCAAGCTGGACTGAAATATTTACTAGCATAGTAGCTCCTTGAGGGTGGGACTTCCTCATGAAGTCATGCTGTCAGGTACTATTGCTATGGTTCTAAATCAATGTCCTCTGTTGTGTGCTGTAGTGAAGTTTAAACTGAGTACTAATAACAAGTAATTAGCCATGTGGAGCAGGATTAATTAGTGCACAATGAGCCTGCAGTACCTTGTCTTGTGGCAGCAGACATCAAAGGAGAAGCTGATAAGCAACTGAAGTCTGCTAATAAAGAATATTGATATGGCTTCAAACAGCATAATGCCATTCATATCCAAGACTGCAAGTTCACTAAGTGCCCTTCAGCAACATTGCGGCCTAATTTACCCCTGAGAAGTATTGTATATAGGAAAAGGGCATATTGAGTGGTTGCAGTGGTCTTTATTTATTGCACTGCTCTCATGATTTATTCCTCCTTGTCAGCGGCTTGGTGTATCCCATCGGAGTGTGCCTGTTATTATTCCTTGTTTCATTTGTGAACTGCTTCCCATGAGACAGCCTGAAGTGATTTACAATATGATAAAAACATATACCAAACAATTGCATGTATTCAACTGGCTGAGAGATTTGCATTTTGTGTGTGTGTGTATATATATACATGCACAGGGACGTGGGTGGCACTGTGGTCTAAACCACTGAGCCTCTTGGGCTTGCCGATCAGAAGGTTGGCAGTTCAAATCCCCAAGACAGGGTGAGTTCCTGTTGCTCTGTTCCAGCTTCTGCCAACCTAGCAGTTTGAAAGCACACCAGTACAAGTAGATAAATACGTACTGCTGCGGTGGGAAGGTAAACGGCATTTCCATGTGCTCTGGCTTCCGTCAAAGTGTTCTGTTTCACCAGAAGCAGTTTAGTAATGCTGGCCACATGACCCAGAAAGCTGTCTGTGGACAAACACCAGCTCCCTCGGCCTGAAAGTGAGATGAGCACTCTACCCCATAGTCACCTTTGACTGGACTTAACCATCCAGGGGTCTTTTACCTTTACCTATACACTGGTACTTCTGGTTATGTACTTAATTCGTTACGGAGGTCCATTCTTAACCTGAAACTGTTCTTAACCTGAAGCACCACTTTAGCTAATGGGACCTCCCACTGCCGCTGCACCGCCAGAGCACGATTTCTGTTCTTATCCTGAAGCAAAGTTCTTAACCTGAAGCGTTATTTCTGCATTAGCGGAGTATGTAACCTGAAGCGTATGTAACCTGAAGTGTATGTAACCCGAGGTACCACTGTATACATGCACAACAGAGAGAGCAAGAGTTGATATGAATGATTACGTGTATTAAGATTGAAATCTAAGTAGGGTAAAGAGGCTTAAGTCACATTTCTTTTTCACTGCAATTATTTATCCGTGTTTTAATTTACTATTTATTTCTAAGTTTGAGGGATATTTTTATGTTGCAAAAACTCTGGCATTCCCCAGGGTAGCATTGATACGGTCTTTTCATTTCCCCCAGTTGCTTGTACCCTCGTTAGTGTTTGCCCGTTTCTGTATGTGTGAGTTGGTTGACTTTATCTCCACTAGGGGCTGCTGCTCTATAGAATCATCTGAATACTGGGGATGGTGACAGGGTGGATAAGGATATTCTATCACCCAGGAGAGATCTGCATCCCCATCAGGGCACCATGTTATTCCCACCCCAGTATAATCTTTGGGTAGGCAGAAATATTTGCTTGAGGACATCTCCTTGTGAATTAGATCAATGTGAAAATAAAGCCTTTTTGTGGTTTTTATTGTCATACCAGACAAATCATAGTGATTTGGATTAATTTGTAACTGATTGTTGTATATTTGATGCTGTGTTTATTTAGAATATTTATAGCACATTTATATATCCCCTCAATAGGATAGTAATTATATACTGTATATTAATACTTTAGTATTTTTAAAATAAAAGAAACAGGGGGGGGGGGGGAAGGAACCTGTATTTCTTCTGGGAAAATTCTCGCGAAGCAGTTTGAGATGGCACTGTAATCTTTTCTACATCATAGTTTAAGAAGTAATCCTGTGTCCACTTACCTGGGACTAAGCCTCATTGAACTCGATGGGACTAACAGCTGAGTAGGCAGGCATGTGATGGCGATTATAGAGTTATTGGAGAACATTATGCTGTAATCACGTTGAAAGGCTTTTATGTACACAGTGTTTCTGGTTGAATGCAGATAGAAGTTGAACAAATCACAACACCGACAAGTATTTGCTGATACTAATATATTTGGTTTATGGTGATATAAGCTTTCTTCAGATGTTATTAAATTCCATGTTGCTGTACACAGGAAGAAAGAGTAGGGCTGCCTTGCAATCACATGTTTCATGCAGCCCTTCCCTAAGTGTCCACATATACAGCACAAATGAGGGCATATAGTTCATACTAGGGGCTGCCATCCCTGCTCACTCGATTCGTCAACCCTGCTTACCTGCCAATCCGTTTGCCAACCTCCTTCCCCTACGCATGCCCAACCTCTTCTGCCTAACCAAAAACTCCTCTCTTTAAACTTCACCCACTCCCCTACCTATTCCCTCATGGTTCACCCCAAACCCCTTTTAAATAGGGTTCTCTGAGAGTGGTTTTCTGAATCACCTGCCCCTACCAGCAGCCCCATGAACTGCAGCATGATGACAGCATTACATTTTAATGTATATAGGAAGAGAGGCAAATGTTTCCACAGAATCTGAAACTCATTCATTCCGAGTTCCAGATTCCGTACAATCCTTTTGTGTACAATTATATATGTGAAAGCCAGCTCTCTACAGATGTTGTATGGGTGAGCACTGGATGGAGTGTGCAATGCCGGGAGCAGTTTAACTCAGCATGGCCCCATTCCTTATTCCCATGTACAGCAGCATGGGAGTGACCGTCACTCACTGATGACAGAATAAAACAAAAAGATTTAAAGTCTTTTAAAAAAAAGTTAAGCTACAAACCATTCATATTTTTCAGTCCTCCTTCCTCTACATAAATCAAACAGGTCCAATTTCTTATGTCACATATGACCTTTTGTAAAATCGTTTGTTGTATTATTCCTATGAATGGTCGAATATCAGCAGATTCTTAAAGGTCTTAGGAAGAAAAATAATATACTTTTCTAGACAGAGAATGTTTATCAAGCAATGACAGATCTATGATATATGTATGAATCAATATTGGCTGCATTTATTACTCCACTGTAACTTTCAAAGACGTAATATCATTATCATTATTATTTATTTTAAAAAGCAGGTGATGAATCCTGAGCTCTGATGAGCCCTTCAGTCTATGTGTTGTCATGTGTCAGGGGCAAGGGAGAGGCAAGAGTGGTTGTTTCCCACTACAACCTCCTAATTTTGAGCAATTCATCACCTTCCACTGACTTAGTTGCCTTGTGTGATACAGTAAGCCAAACTATGGCGAAGGGAACCTCAAGACTGTTGCTATTTTCAGGTGGGATTCACAGTGCAGGGGGAGCATGGCTTAACAACCCCATTCATATGTTATTTTTATTTATGGCTAGTGGGCTGGTCTGAATCTACATGCATGATGGTGGCAACTACCCATGTTGCAAGCTGTTCTCACATCTGCATGGCAAACTACACCTACCAAAATGCCGTTCTGTACAATGGTTAAAGATGTAAGAGTCGTTTCTTCCTTTGCTCTGGCTACTCTAATTGCTACTCAGCAACAAGCTGGCACATACATCGCTGCTGCACCAGTGTGGTATAGTGGTTAGGAGCAGTAGACTCGTAATCTGGGGAACCGGGTTCGCGTCTCCGCTCCTCCACATGCAGCTTCTGGGTGACCTTGGGCTAGTCACACTTCTTTGAAGTCTCTCATTCCCACTCACCTCACAGAGTGTTTGTTGTGGGGGAGGAAGGGAAAGGAGAATGTTAGCCACTTTGAGACTCCTTTGGGTAGTGATAAAGCGGGATATCAAATCCAAACTCCTCCTCCTCCTCCTCCTCCTCTTCTTCTTCTTCTTCTTCTTCTTCTTCTTCTTCTTCTTCTTCTTCTTCTTCTTCTTCTTCTTCTTCTTTATGGATGGGCTTGAAGGGGCTGCGAACA
Source organism: Lacerta agilis (assembly GCF_009819535.1). Taxonomy (NCBI): domain Eukaryota; kingdom Metazoa; phylum Chordata; class Lepidosauria; order Squamata; family Lacertidae; genus Lacerta; species Lacerta agilis. The sequence continues at coordinate 36,471,353 of NC_046312.1, forward strand.
GAGACATCCCAACCATAGAGGCAAACTAGGCAACTGCCTTGGACTCAAAATTGGAGAGCCAACAGTGTCATCTGTTTCAGTGTATCTGAAGAAGTGTGCATGCACACGAAAGCTCATACCAAGAACAAACTCAGTTGGTCTCTAAGGTGCTACTGGAAAGAATTTTTGATTTTGTTTTATCTATGAGGGAGAGAGAGAGAGTGCACTTGCATTTTTGAAGCAGGTGCACAGGATGAATTTGAACGCTTTCTTCTAATACTATATACTTGCTGCCAGTGACACAGGGCTTCCCTGGAGCATTTATTGAGCATTTATTGTGATTTGCTTACATAAAACTTACACAGAATAGACTATGTCTGGCCTTTATTGAACATTGCAAAGTGGTTACACAACAATGAACGTTCAAGCTGCATTCATCCAGATTTGCTTGCAGGGTGTTTATACATCTTCCCATTAATTTATCCCACATTCTTCAAGGCATTTCATTTCCCAACTGTAAAAGCCTGTTTGTGTGTGTGTGTGTGTGTGTGTGTGTTTTAAAAAGCAGACCCATTGCACGAGAGTGACAGAGAGTTCTAATCCGCTTTGATTGCACAAACCTAAATTTACGTTATGCGCTTGAATCCATCCTGCAAAATATTGACAGTCTGGAGGCATCTGTACAAAGAGCGGTGAAGGAGAGGAAGTAAAGAAGCAGCATAACATTAAAAATAGCATCACAGTCATCTCTTTATCATGCAGCTTGCTCTTACTATGCTGCTCAGCCTAAGATAAGACATGGGTGTCTTATCGTATGGGAGCAGCAACACTTTAGTTCATTCTAGGGCAGGGGAATATCGCGAGATGAAACCGGCCAGCAAGTTCATCTGTATACATTAATATGGCTGATTTCCATGGGGAACCGAACTTATCTCTCCAGAAGATGATTTTCATGCCTCCCAAGGAGACCCCGAGAGGGATATTTCCAAGAAAGCTAAAATGCTTGCTGAAACCTGGTTACAGAAGCAGGCTTTCCACATCTGCTTTCAATATAAACCCAGCAGCTGCATAAGCAGGACTTGGCTGGTATTTTGGCAGTCTCTCAAGCCTCTGGCCTGTTCTTCCGAGCGTGTCGCTCGGGAGGGTAATCTTGTTTTATTTTACTGCTAATTAACCCCTTTCCTCCCCTCAGCAGATTCCCTAATGCATCGCAATCGAGTTCAGTGGTCAGTGGCATCTTTGTCCTTCTCAGACATGGCATTTAGACACAAGAAGGCAGGTAGATTTCTCCTGTTCAGGAAAGAGATTGTTAAAGCAATCTTGGACGGCTATTGAATAGGCACATTCATTTCTTCTTGGCAGATAAAGAAATACCTGCTGATACAGAAAACACAAGGAGGAGGGGAAACTAGCTGAGAAAATGAAATCTGTAAAACCATCTCCAGGACTCCTAGTCAGAAAAGTAAATCAGCGGAAGTGACAGTCTTTTAATGAGTGCATCTGACTTTTGTCAGGCTCCCTTACTTAAAGACCCATGCTGAGATTGCTGGGCTGGGAGCGTCCCCCAAATGTTGTGGCATAATGGCTTTGCTTTCCTGCACACAGTCCACTGAACTGTCAGCTAGATTCTTCAGAAAGAGGTATTATGAACCGGGGATGGAAGAATCCTCAAGTTTTATTTCCAAATTGTAGCAGCAATGCACGGTGATCAGTGCAGGGAGCAAGAGAACAGGGCTGCATGGGGATGAACTATGAACAAGGACCTCCAAGTCCGTAGGCAAAAGCTTTTATCTTACAACTACTCCGGGTGAAAGGAAGAAACCTTCAGTCATTTTCCTTATCACTCGGCAAACCCAAGCCTTCCTTGTGGTCCAACAGGTGTCTGGGTCAGCTCTGACATGGCAGAAAGACATGCTATCAGGTTCTTGGGTTGCACTGAGTCTTTAATCCTGGCATCTTGGCAGGCATTGCATATAGGCTATGGGTGATGCCCAACTTGTTGTTGTTGTTCAGTCGTTCAGTCGTGTCCGACTCTTCGTGACCCCATGGACCAGAGTACGCCAGGCACGCCTATCCTTCACTGCCTCTCGCAGTTTGGCCAAACTCATGTTAGTAGCTTCAAGAACACTGTCCAACCATCTCATCCTCTGTCGTCCCCTTCTCCTTGTGCCCTCCATCTTTCCCAACATCAGGGTCTTTTCTAGGGATTCTTCTCTTCTCATGAGGTGGCCAAAGTACTGGAGCCTCAACTTCAGGATCTGTCCTTCTAGTGAGTACTCAGGGCTGATTTCTTTGAGAATGGATAGGTTTGATCTTCTTGCAGTCCACGGGACTCTCAAGAGTCTCCTCCAGCACCATAATTCAAAAGCATCAATTCTACGGCGATCAGCCTTCTTTATGGTCCAGCTCTCACTTCCGTACATTACTACTGGGAAAACCATAGCTTTAACTATACGGACTTACCGAGTGGTTAATGTGAAGAACCATTCAGATCTCTGGCAGATTTTTTTTTTAAAATCACTAATAAAGATGACCAAGCAAATCTGCATTGGTTTCAGCGGTTATTCTAGTTATACAGCCCAGCCCAACCTTGTTATTTCAATCTGCCGTTGCTTCTTATTCTTCTTGTGCTGCTTCTGTGCTCTGTGGATTGCCTTCCTGCATACTGCTCAGAACGTGATACCTGCTTGCTCCTAGAAATTCCAGTGATGGAATTGATTCCACAGCCCTAGTATTGATTCCTGCCTCAGATGCCTCCTAAATGCAATCCTGCTTGCAGGGCAGTCTTGATTCTGGTTCTTAAGTCTTCATGAATCCCTGATTGGTTACATATTTTTGAACCAATCCAGCAAGTACACATACAAACAGATTTTTGCAAGTGGATCTGATGCACTGGGTGCAGAAGAGGCTGGTAGAGCGAGTTGAATTTTTCAACTTTCAAATTCCAAAAATGCGGGGTGCTACAAAGCTGTAACATGACTTAGGAATTCCAAAGATATTTTGGTTAAATTGCTATCATTTAGTTTTGCTGAGTAAGTAAAATGCCTGCACAATTGCATAGAAATCATTAAAAATTATTGCCAAGTACTTGCAGTTATATTATATATTATAGTTTTTATTTAGCTAGCTATTATTTAGCATTACCTGACATTTCCAAAAGCTAGAATTTATTTATTTATTTTGGTTTCCTGAAAGCAGTTTATGTGCTTCTTCATCAAACCTAGACTTAGCAAGCTAAATGTTCATAGAATCATAGAATCATAGAGTTGGAAGAGACCACAAGGGCCATCCAGTCCAACCCCCTGCCAAGCAGGAAACACCATTGGAAATGTTGTCCAATCATAAAAATATGATTGGACAACATTGGAAATGTTGTCCAATCATAAAAATAAAAGCAGATTTGAATTCCTCACACCCTAAAGCATATTTTTAAAGATCCCCTCTCTGGAAAAAAATAATAGAAAAACTTAAGTTTCACCCTCTACTGGTACATATGGCTTTTTATATGTGGGATGGAGCATCTAGCAAACTGATACTGCTCTCTTAAAGTGGTGCATTCACATTTCCACCCTGAAAAGTATCAGTGATAAAAAGAAACCTGGTTGCAGAGAAAAGGGACTGGAAGGGAATTTGCAAGAGAGATTCAGTGACATGGGAGGGGGTTTAGCACGCACGCGCACGCACACGCACGCGCACACACACACACACGCACACAGAGCATCCCAATTTCCCTTTGCAAATTATCCTGTTTTGTTCACATTCTATTTATATTAACCAGCAGGCATGCACTTGGGAAATTTGTTTGCTGGTATTCTATAGTTCCCTTTTGAATAGCAGCATGCACTTGCACAAGAAAACATTTGTGGGAACATGTATTCAGCCCAAATGGCACTATGACTCCCTCTCCACCATGCTGCCTCTAGATCATCTCCAGATACATGTGGAAAAGAAGGCTCAGGGCTGTGTATTCCTAGGGGAAAGTGTACGGATGGCCTTCAGTACTGCGTGATCCTAAAAGAGTAAGACACAAAGGAAAATCTAGAGTACTGAAATCTATTAAAGCAAATATAGTGCACAGGTAAATAAATTACCTTTTCTCTTCCATTTAACCATCTGCCAAACTGAACTGGACAGCAGCACTACAGTCCTTGGAATATCAAAGAAACAGCTAAGGAGAAATTGAATTGCAAGAACAACCTATTTATTTCTTTAGGAGTCAGTTTCAAATAAAGCGAATAGGTTGACCAGCAAGAAGTGTATCAATATTGTTGTTCAGTCGTTCAGTCGTGTCCGACTCTTCGTGACCCCATGGACCAGAGCACGCCAGGCACGCCTATCCTTCACTGCCTCCCGCAGTTTGGCCAAACTCATGTTAGTAGCTTCGAGAATACTGTCCAACCATCTCATCCTTTGTTGTCCCCTTCTCCTTGTGCCCTCCATCTTTCCCAACATCAGGGTCTTTTCCAGGGAGTCTTCTCTTCTCATGAGGTGGCCAAAGTACTGGAGCCTCAACTTCAGGATCTGTCCTTCTAGTGAGCACTCAGGGCCGATTTCCTTGAGAATGGATAGGTTTGATCTTCTTGCAGTCCATGGGACTCTCAAGAGTCTCCTCCAGCACCATAATTCAAAAGCATCAATTCTTCGACGATCAGCCTTCTTGATGGTCCAGCTCTCACTTCCGTACATTACTACTGGGAAAACCATAGCTTTAACTATACGGACCTTTGTTGGCAAGGTGATGTCTTTGCTTTTTAAGATGCTGTCTAGGTTTGTCATTGCTTTTCTCCCAAGAAGCAGGCGTCTTCTAATTTCGTGACTGCTGTCACCATCTGCAGTGATCATGGAACCCAAGAAAGTGAAATCTCTCACTGCCTCCATTTCTTCCCCTTCTATTTGCCAGGAGGTGATGGGACTAGTGGCCATGATCTTAGTTTTTTTGATGTTGAGCTTCAGACCATATTTTGCGCTTTCCTCTTTCACCCTCATTAAAAGGTTCTTCAATTCCTCCTCACTTTCTGCCATCAAGGTTGTATCATCAGCATATCTGAGGTTGTTGATATTTTTTCCGGCAATCTTAATTCCGGTTTGGGATTCATCCAGTCCAGCCTTTCGCATGATGAATTCTGCATATAAGTTAAATAAGCAGGGAGACAATATACAGCCTTGTCGTATATTGTCGTATCAATATAGGAGCTGAAAAGTAACAATTAGATTAGATGGTTGGCATTCCCAAAACAACAACAACCCAATCCACATATTTGCCAAACACAGGGTTATGAGTATTTGGGGGCGGGGTAGGGACAGGCTGTTTGCCAAGACCCTTCTAATTCCTGGATCCAGAAAGTGTTAAAATCTAAGCAAGGATTCAAATTCCTGGAATAGCCAGGCCAGCTTCCTGGTGAGGTAACAGCCTAAGTATTGGTCATTAAGGAAACAAAGGGAGTGGATGCATGCACATGAAAGCTCATACCAAGAACAAACTCGGTTGGTCTCTAAGGTGCTACTGGAAGGAATTTTTTTTATTTTGTTTTGAAGGGAAGTGGATCTGTGCCAAACAGAAAATGGGTGTCCCCCTCAACTTGCTGGTAGTTAGTAAGACAAAGGCCAGAAGCTACAAGCTAGAAGCAGCAAGCTGGGAAGCTAGAGAGACAGAGCGATGCTTGGTTTCTGTTGAAATCCAAGGAGGCTGCTGTGCGGGAAGCAAGGTCCTCTTGGAGTGTTAATGCTGTGAACTCCATTGCAGACCTACTGCAACTCCTAAAAGAAAACCCTGCTCCTGAGGTTGCGGGGACCGTCTGTGCAGTATGGGATATGGTGCATTGGACTGTAGTAAGGGGGTAGGGAAAATAAAAAAATTAGGTGTCCTGCCTTACATAAGGTGCTTACTGCTAGCACAAAGTCATCCTTGCATGTAACCCACCACAACTAACAGTAACACTAAAAAAAACCATTCAGATTTTCTCTTAGCTGTTGTCTTTGTGTAGCAAAATTTCCCTGCCAGCTCAATTCTGATGAACTCTTTTTTCTTATTTTTCAACATTGTTATCAAAGGATACAAACTTTGAAAATAGTTTTGAAGTACAAAGTCTTCTAACAATCCCACATGGGTGTGAGTTTGTAGATTGTAGGCCATATGGCATGGGGGTTGTTGTTAGATTTTAGCACCTTTGCAGGTGATCAGAAAGATTGCTTAAACAAGTGGCATACCCTTTTCAATTTTAGGAGCTAGTTTGGCTGTACCCCCCCCCCCCGGAAGTATAAAATTTTGGATCAGAAAGGACACTGTATCTTAACAAGGAAGGCACATCCTTCATTACAGTGGACAGGGCACGAGTCTTGTGGGCACTAGAACTTCACCTGAGCAATACATTCTGGGCATTACTTTTGGAATTTCTAGGATATCTGACAGTGCATTCCAACACGTTTCCTTAGAAGTATGTACATCCCACTGTGTTCAGTGGGGCTTACTCTTTGGTAAGTGCACATAAGGCTGAAGCCAAATACACACCCAAAGACAATATTGCACCACAGAGCCACAGACCTGTCTTCCAGGTCTTCCTAGTTGCACAATACCACATCATTTTCAGATTACGCAAATATTTATCTGTTAAAACACACACTTCTTTATTGCCAACCATTAAAACCATTTTTAAAGGCTGCCTTACTAAAGTCGCTTTTAAGAAATCGATTTTCTGTTCCGATATATGAGCCAAATGTTAGAGCAGCATTGCTAAAGCTGAATGAGTGAACAAAAATAAGATACCAAGGCTGCAAGCATAAGGCCACCATTGCCCATAGCAGTTGCATTAGGCTTAGAAGGACAACAGCAGATTAAGTAGCTTTTGGCTTGCACTTATACTTTATGGTTCTTAAAATTACCGTATTTTTTGCTCCATAAGACGCACTTTTTTCCTCCTGAAAAGTAAGGGGAAATACCTGTGCGTCTTATGGGGCGAATGGTGGTCCCTGGAGCTGAATTGCCCAGGGGCCAAAAGCAGATTGTGCTTTTTATTTTACAAAGAGAAAGGGGAGTGTTGAAAGGACCCCCGCTCAGCAGCTGATCAGCAAGAGATCGGAGAGAGATAAGAGTCCCGGCTCCCTTTCAGCCCCGCCCTCCTTTGTTGAATGTGCTGCAGAGGGAGGTTGTTTGTTTCCCCAGGACATGTGACTGGCTGATTAGATTATCTGTCTGCAAACAGTAGAAATGGCTCCCTTTCCTTAAGATTTTTTCAGAAATGTGAGTTAAACCCCATAAAAATGGGGCTTTTCCTCTTTGCTTTTCCCCCTTTGCAAAAGGAGCTTTGCTTTTCCCCCTTTGCAAAAAAAGCTGCAAAACCTTTAGCTGATGCTAAAAAAAAAAACACCAGGGCTTTTCCCTTTGCAAAAAAGCTGCAAAACCTTTAGCTGATCCTAAAAAAGGCCTTTTGCCTTTGCAAAAACAGCTGCAAAACTTTTAGCTGATCCTTAAAAACAAACAAACAAAAAACAAAAAACACCCAGGGCTTTTAGAGGAGGAAAACCAGAAAAATATTTTTTCCCTTGTTTCCTCCTCTAAAAATGAGGTGCGCCCTATGGTCCGGTGCGTCCAATGGAGCGAAAAATACGGTAATATGATATTTGAGAATAATGGACTGGATGACTTATATGCAGAGCATCCTTTGGCTTCACGATTTCCATTTAAGTAGCTCATTTAAGCTAAAAATCTGAATGACCTCAGATGATGATCATAGGGTCCAGATTGATTCACATAGAGTGGGTCAGTCCATGAAGTATTGCAATCCTGAGCCTTTTAGTAGGTCAAAACCAGCACTTTGAATTTGGGCTCAGAAACTAATTGGCTGTCGGTCCAATCAAACCGTCTTCCCCTGGTGAGGAACCAGGCCGCTGAATTCTGTACCAGCCGAAGTTTCCAAACCATCTTCAGAGGCAGCCCCACGTATAATGCATTGCAGTAATCAAACCTAGAGGTTACCAGAGCACAGATAACAGAACTTAGGCTACCTCTGTCCACACAGGGACACACAACTAGGCCACCAGCCAAAGCTGATGGAAGGCACTCTGCGCCACTGAGGCCAAAAAGCAGGCCACTGCCCCCAGTGATGCTCTCTGGATCTGTGCCAATATTTAGATCAGAAGATAATCTGAACTGCAGCCTCTACCAAGTGGGGAGCATATTCCAGTGTAAGGCAACAGAAAGCTTTTTTTTTTGTTAAGGGCCACATACATTGGCCATCTATCAGCATCAGGAGTTTAAATAGTTTAAGAAATGAGGCTTTAACCTGTGCTATCTTTAATATGTTTTTAAATGCTATTGTATCTCCATGTTTGTTTGCACAGTGCTATCTTCCAAGTGCATTTAAGATAAGACAGACCAAAAAAATCTAACTAAACCTATAAGAAATGCACATCTGATCTAAATAATAGGAAATACTTGTCCTAAATATCCTCTCTGGTTAACTTAGTGATGCTGAGTCACACTGGGGGAGGGTGGCTGCGTTATGCAGCGTCCAAATAATCCCTTTTAAAACAAAGACCAATACATTAATTGGAAACTGCTTTGGGTACATTGTGCAATGGACCATGTAGGCATTGACATGCTATTTTACCTTAATATACGACTTAGTCTTAGAGCATATTGTAGCTAAGCTCATGTGGTTCGTTACTGCGTGGATGTCCTCCTCTGTACTGACTATGATTATGCCTTGTTAGAGATTTAGAGATTGTATTTTTTTATCTCTTCTAGTAGCCTGTTAACCCCTTTTCCCTTTGAAACTAAAATTTGAGGCTATTATCTGACATGCATAGCTAGTTAATGGTAAAGGTCTTGTGAATGGAAATAGCTACCGGTAAGTCATGTCCTGGGCACACCCAGCCAAGGAAGGCCAACAGTGGGTGGTTAATTCTTTATTGACAAAATCAAGCACCTAAAGCATCTCCTATAGGTTCACAGCTGTTTCTAGGCAGGGGTGCCAACTTGAATAAAATATTGGGGAGGGCCAGGTAAGCCTCACCCTGCATAAGCGATCCTAAGAGGCAGAGCGTGCACACTGTTTGAATGGCAATGCCATAAACCTGGGGTGCGGGGCTGGCCTCTACAAATATTTTATTTAGGGGGCCGAAGGTACCTCAGCCCCTAAGAATTGGCTCCTATGTTTCTGGGTTCATGCCTGGCAGAGCAGTTAAAGCATTTGTGTGACCTTGCCCCGCTGGGCTTATGTACCCCCGTCTGACCGAGTGTGCGCACACAATTTGAGACTTCTGCAAGGAAGCCATCACTGTGCTTCCCTCTTCATGCCGCTCCTGGTTCTAGGAGACAGTGGGGCAGGGGACGGCAGGAATTTAACCGGCCCGCCCCTGGCCTGAACTACATCTTTCTCTGCTTCTGACCCATCCTGCACCCCCTCCTCCATCTCTGACTGCTCAGACCCTTCCCCTCCACCCCCGCTCTGGCTTCTGCTTCGTGGGTGGAACCAAACCCCATAAATCGCTGGCCCCTCTCCTGGGTCTGCCTCTGGGGGTCCCTGCCTCTGTCACACACTCCTCAGAGCCCTGCAAGTCCCTGACAAGTAAGGTGTACACACCGTATCTTCAAAGCATGTGCAGCACATTCTTTCCCTCAAAGAATTCCAGGCACTGTAGTTCACCCCTCACAGAGTTACTATTCCCAGCAATCCTGGACAATCTACAGCAGTGATGGCCAAACTTGGCCCTCCAGCTGTTTTGGGACTACAGTTCCCATCATCCCTGACCACTGGTCCTGTTAGCAAGGGATGATGGGAGTTGTAGTTCCAAAACAGCTGGAGGGCCAAGTTTGGCCATCACTGACCTACAGTATCTCTGCTGCTCCAACAGGAAGTGAGCTCTGCCTCCCATTGCTGAGGCCATTAGATCCATCTGCTCTGCTAGCAGGAGAAAAAGAAGCCCTATTTGGGGTCTTCTCCCTCATGTGATTAACAGTTGCCCAGGATCGCCATTGACATCACTCGCCCCACCACCCATGCCTCAGTGACACATCTGTAGAGTGGAGCTTGCTCTACAGTCACACATGGGCTTCCCACGTCACGTGGAACCTGATGCGATCAGGATTCTACATCTCAGCAGGAACCAACGCAAGTTCAGCGTGTCCCTCTACAGATGTGTCCCCTGTGCATGGAAGGGGCCAGAGGCGATGCAATGGGGTCAGGTGACCAAGCGCAGCTCCACTCTTCCCTATAATTAAGAATCACATGAAGGGAAACAGTGGAGTAGGGCTACAAATGGCCAGCAAAGGAAAAGCCATCATTTTCATCTTCACCTAGTGCAGTGATGGCCAAACTCGGCCCTCCAGCTGTTTTTGGACTACAACACCCATCACCCCTAGCTAACAGGACCAGTGGTCAGGGATGATGGGAACTGTAGTCCCCAAAAAAGCTGGAGGGCCAAGTTTGGCCATCACTGACCTAGTGGGTCTCCTCCCTACCAGCTAGGCAATTAGAACTGCCCTAGTTCTAGAAACATAAAAGAAGCAGCAGGCTGACACCATCACTCTCTCTTTAAATAGCCTAGTTTTGCTGTTTGGATGATACTGTTTGCGCTGTTATGTAAACGACTCTGGGAGCGAGGTAAAATGTTTAAAATAATCTCTTTGAGTTTTGTATAGATCAGGCTAACTATAAGTACAATATGCAAACTAAGGATTGATTTCTATTGATACTTACATTGAAGTGTGCAAATGATTGCAGCCTTCATTTTGCCCAGGCAACTGCGCATTTGGAAATATCCTGAATTCAAAGGTAGCATGGAAAAGCGAACAAATGCATGAGGCTAGAACAGCTGTTGGCCATTCATTCTTGTGTAGTAAATATTTCAATATCGGTCGTCATGTTCCTGGTCCAAGAAAACACTGCTTGTTGGGTGAGGAATGTGCCTGTGCCAGTGTGCTCTTTCTCTCCCCCTTCCCCTGATAGTCTAATAAGACTTCCTGACTTGTTTGTTTGGTTTGAGTTTTTAAAAAGAAATGCAATGCGATGTTAACAATTTCTGATAACCAGTCAACCACTGTTTGCTAGTATCTGAAGAAGTGTGCATGCACACGAAAGCTCATACCAAGAACAAACCTAATTGGTCTCTAAGGTGCTACTGGAAAGAATTTTTTATTTTATTTTGTTTTGACTATGGCAGACCAACATGGCTACCCACCTGTAACAGTCAACCACTGTTTGCTAATAAAGTTGCTGAACATTACCAGCTCTTGGACGTTCAACAGGAGAAGTTTGGGTTAGTACTAGGCATCGCCTTGAAAGGTATTCAATGCCACTGTTGAACTGTGGTTCAACAAACCATGGTGACTTGTATTAAACTAGGCATGTAAGCAATTGAGAAAAAGATGATAGGGATGGGAGATTGGGGGCACATGGCAAATTCCCAATCTATCCAACCATGGTTTACTGGACCAGGTATGTGATGTCTGAGCTGGGCTAGGATGCAGTAGTGACGTGTGGCAAGACAGAACTGCCCTCCTAAACAGCAGCATTGCTGCTGCTTATCTGGAGACAGCTGGGACCATGGAAAGGGTGGGGTGACATAGAAGCACTAGCCAGGAGCATCATTGCAAATCTGGCATTCCCAGTGATGTGCCAGCTTGGCCCCAACCTCACCACTGCCAGCCTTTAGAAGTTTTAGTTAACATGCTTAAATTAACCTCGATCTTCAGTGTGGACTTTAAATTTCACAGGAAAATATTCTCTTAAAGGTCACTGAGGAAGAAAGGCAAATATAAAATGTGAATGGCCTATCTGGAAGTATCCTGATTAAAACAAAAAGAGAGAGAAAGTGTAATTTAGGGAAATAGCTGTGTTGCGTTCTCTCTGGGAGAGATTTTTCATAGCTGCCTCCTTCTATCATGTCAAAAATAGTTGCGCAGAGGAAAGGTAAACATCATCATTAAAATAATGACATTGGATCCCACAGAGCAATGCCTGGCAGGATTGTGAAAATTCTCCTGGCTCGCCACGCGTTCGCAGCTTTTCATTTCTGATGAAGTCTGAGCGCCTCTGTGGAACTGGGTAGAACATTTATTTCATTTTTTTCCCTTTTGAGAAATCAGGGCGGCACAGCACATGGGACTTGCAAGCATCAGCTGGGAAAAAGTAGCAGCTACAAACAATTGAATATTTAGCTTACCAGCTCTCCCCTCCCCTAAGCTGCTGTCTCCTGTGGGGCAGATATGAACTTCTGCTTCCAGCCTGCTGCCTGCTGCCTCACAGCATGCAGGGGTGGAGCTTTTCACAACAGCTGAGGAATCTACTCAGACAGTAGCTCCCGAGTGCAATTATTTTAAGGCAAACCATATACAATAAATGCGCCACTTCTTCAGTAATTTGTGCTTTTCACAGGAAGAGGCCTCACCTATGAGGACAGAATCCTAGAGGGAGAATTAATGAGCACTGCTATAGCATCGACTGAACGCGAAAGGCAGTATCTATCTACTTCTCCTCTTTATTATGAGAGACAGCAGGAAATGAAACTTTAAAAATGAACCTAATGTAATTTAAGAGCTAGAAGTCTTTGCAAAATCTAACTCTTAAGACAGCTACATCCAGGACTCCAGCCAGTATCAACACAAGTAAAGCCTGTAATTATGATAGGTACATGACCTTGGTGTTCCCAGCTTCAGATATTAGTAGATATGGCCTTTCTAACTGTAATGAGTTTTAAATTATTTCTCCAACCAAAAGCTGATACTGAGTTCTAGGATTTTAACTGTGCAACATGATTTCCTCTGGTTTCCACTGAGCAGTGTGATTTGTTTTGCCCCCCCCCCCATGTGATCAGAGCAGTGCTATTTTTCTAGAAAAAGACGGGCTGGAGCTCACCATGAACTTCTCCCTTGTTCTCTTGGAATAGCAAGGGTGCACACCTGAGAGGTGAGCTCCAGCCAGAGGCACCGACTTTGGCCCCAGACTGTGAGTGCCCAGTGTGTGCGCTGGCGCCATAACAGCATGAAGCACGCCCATGGTCACAGTGGGACCCTGAGGAGGAAACTGAGCTGGGGCCTGCGTGCTCTGCTGAAGCGCGAGAAGTAAGGCGACGGCTGTCAGGTGACACATGGCGGTGAGGGGGGTGCAGAGGCCGGGCATCCAAAGCAAAAATTTTGTGTGTGCCTGGGCCTTCTGGAGTTGGCCCCATTGGCTCCAGCTGAAAAAAAAATCCCTGGATGTGATCAGTTCTGAAAAAGAAAATATATATTTATTACAATAATACTTTCCAATGCTACACCATCACTCATCCAGATAGAGGTGCAAACTTCTATAACTCTTACTGTCAGGCATCTGACTGTCTCTGCAGGCAGGGTAAAGATACAATCTTCAGAGAATGTAAGCCCCACGCCTTGTGATTCTGGGAGGGCTTCAGGTGAAGTTGGACGATGTGAGATATATTAGGGTGTTATTCTTTACATGGTGATATTGATAGTCAGTTAGCCAAGAGTCTGCTGCATCAGATTATTTATTTATTGGCTTTCCAACCCTTCCATTCAACAGACTTCCAGGGCACCTTTCAAAGAAGCGAAAACTGCAGTAAAAGCAGTTTAAAACAAAACATTACAAGCAACAAAGGTTTAGAACACAAGCATAAAAGCAATAAGAAAAGATAAAAACAAATTCAAAGCGGCATGAAAGCAATTAACAAAAAACAAACAAACAGCAAACAACAACAAATCAAGCCAGAAAGAAAAGAATATTTTCCCTGGCCCAAAATATAATAGTAGGCCCCAAAAATGTAATTAAGTAGGCACAAGGTAATCCTTCTTGGCAGCCGTCACTAAAGAAGGGCCTGAATTGCACATCATGGTTGACTGGACATCTGTCATGGATGCTTTAGTTGAGATTCTTGCATTGCAGGGGGTTGAACTGGATCACCCATGGATCTCTTCCAACTCTACAGTTCTATGATTCTATGTACAGGACACGAAGGCATATATGGAAACAGGCAGCTTTTCGAGTTCCCCAATCAGAGGCATTTCTAGGCACTAAAGGGACTTGGGGCACAGATCCAAATTCGCATTTGAGAATTTCTATATAGAATTGCCTCTGGGCAAATTAAGTTGGAAGACAGCCAAGTTTTTAAAATAAAGGGAAATGAGCAGGAGATCCAGGGCCCTCCTGGGTGCACCCCCTAAAAATGCTCCCGATAACGTTGTGCAGGTTGGCTCCACAGTACCACCAATGGGCAGGGGCGGAGGAAGGGGTGTGTGGTGAGGGCAGGCCACTCCGGGTGTTGCCACTGAGGGAGGTGACAAAATGCTGGGCGGCACTCACCGCAGGGCCTGCAGCACACCCAAGCCACGCGTCTCTCCTGGGAGTGACGCGGTAGCTTGGGCACCCGCAGGCTCTGCGCTGCCCCAAACGGTCCGCCCACCACCTCCCCCTCAGCTGTCGGGTGGCTGAGTGGGAGGAGGCAGGCAGACTCCTTGGAGGCACCGTGGAGCGTCCTGCCCCAGCTGGCCCTGCCCCTGCAGGTGGCTGACTCTGCCCCCATGGGCAGCTGGCCCCACCCCTGGGCAAAGAGCACACATGCTGCCCCAGGCTCCCGATTGGCTTGCTCCACCACTGCCAATGGGGATGCTATTGGTAAATAATAGGTACACGTATCCATCCCCTTTAAATTTAGTCACATAACTATTATTGCCTGGCCTGATTTGAAGCACCTCAGAGCTTAACACTATATGCAGGGCAGAACAACAGTCATGGAAAGGGCAGTTAGACGCTTGGAGCATGGGCTTAAGTAACAACTATGACATGACCATTCCTCTTATCTATCTTTGTTAAAATTATTGCTGAGAGTTTTAAAGCACTGCACATTCTTTCTTTGTTTGGAATTGTGGTCTCTTCCCCTTTCTTTCTTTCTTTCTTTCTTTCTTTCTTTCTTTCTTTCTTTCTTGTTTATTTATTCATTTATTTTCTTTTATTTAAGGCATTTATATACCACTCAATCATTAGCATTTGGACCAAACTGTATTACAGGAAACAGTAGTCCCTATCCATTGCTGTCCG
Organism: Lacerta agilis; assembly: GCF_009819535.1. Classification (NCBI taxonomy): domain Eukaryota; kingdom Metazoa; phylum Chordata; class Lepidosauria; order Squamata; family Lacertidae; genus Lacerta; species Lacerta agilis. The sequence continues at coordinate 36,486,364 of NC_046312.1, forward strand.
ATCTGATTTAAGTTTCTCCTTTAGCTCATAATGATTACATTCTAAGTAGCCTTGTAAAAACCTTACATAAATCAGTAAAGTCAAAATGCCAGACTTAGAAGGTGTGCTTTTAAATACATAATAATGAATAATAAATCACAGGTTTTTTGAAAGGCGGCAGCATTTCTGATATACATCAAGGGTCTTGGTGTTCTTATTTCCATTTGGAGTTATCATTTTTCTATTTCCTTGGGAGTGAATGCTTTTATAATCTTGAAAGGATCTGAAAGAGAGAGAAACTTTATTCTAGATATTAGACAATCAATTAATGTTTTTCTCTGCCCAAAGCTCTGTAGTACACTGAAGCTTTTACCCTACTGTTTACAAGCAGGAATGTTGCCAGTAACTTAAATTGTTGTAGTCCATTGCACTACATACACAACAGATATGAGTAAATCACACCACAAACTATATAGGCTGGTGGGAGGGATCAGTCTACGGTGAATGTGGGTTCTTTGGCCCTCCAAGTGATCTTCAAGCACAAGCCTAACTTAAGTCGAAAGGGCCAGCAGGGTGGAATTTACATTTATCAGGGTCAGGTACTTCCATTCAGCCAGTAATTTGCAATTAGCCTCTCCATGTGGCTAATATAATAATTACTGGATGGTAATTAACAGCAAGGCATGCCAGACAAATAACACGTAATTTTATGTTGTGGTTCTCTTGCTTTATTAAAGCACCACACTAGAATTTATGTGGTCCGGTCCGGTCTGCGTTTATTACCCACCACACCAAATGCAGCCTACCAGCCGTGGATTGTGGCCTTTCAAGCACTTGGCAACCCCTCATTTTCCTGCAGTATTAGGCAAGCAGCAAAATCAGCTTTAAATCCAAGATGGGCCTCCACTCAAAACATGGCCTTCCATTTGTTGGGTTAGAAGCAGTGCTTTTTTCTGGGGGGACGCGGGGTACACATACCCCTAAACATTTTGTGAATCTAGGTTTGGCCTCATTGAGGGGCAGTATTTCAATATGAGCAGGAAAATGAGAGTACCCCTAAACATTTTTGTTTTTTTTGAAAAAGAAGAAGTTGTCATGGTTCAGGCTATAAACAGGATTGTACTGGCAACTGAAGATGTGCATGAAATCACAACCATGATTTTTGAATTGGTTACACAATCTAAAGTACGATCTAGCTGCTAGCTAAGTCAGGTTTTCCAACAGCTAATAAAATTACTTTGTAATATCCCATTTTTGGCAATCTGCCACAGCTTACCAGTTTTCATATACCGTACCTCTCCAAATCTTATTTCTCCTCCTCCTCCTCCAGATTTTTGGGTCGGAATCATAGAATTGGAGAGTTGGAAGGGACCCTGAGGGTAATCTAATTCAACCCCCTGCAATGAAGGAATATGCAGGTGGCCCATATGAGGATCAAACCCACGACCTTGACGTTATCAGCACCATGCTCTAACCAGCTGAGCTAACTGAGTCAAATGACTCTGGTTTCCCACACCCCAGAAGTCTATTGTATTACTATATGCCAGCTGTTTTACAAGGTTACACCAATGTTAAAACTACAGTGAGTGATACACTGGACACATTTTGAGACTGGCCATCAACCTGAATGGAAGGGGAATAAGATAAATTCATGGAAGACTAAGGTCATTGGTGGGGACTAGTCAAGATGACCATATTACCTCCGCTATCAAAGGAACAGCAGCAAGAGAATGCTGTTGCCCTGTTTGTGCTTATTCGTTGTGGAAAACAGGATGCTGGACTAGATGAGCTTTCAGTCTAATACAGCAATGCTGTTCTCGTGCTCTTCAATTTGCATCCAATATTCAGATTGCTGCTGGGGCATCTCCTGTTAATTCCATTTAAATTTGACTTAGTGCAGTTCTTTGACGTTTTGGCGCTAGAAAAGTACTTGCTCTGATTATAAGGGTAGGCCCTGCTGCTGACTATACCCCATCTTTATCTTATTGTGACATAAAGGCTGGGAGGGATGTAGTCCTCTCCAAAATGAGGGAACTGGGCAGTGGGACAGTGAGAGAAAGGCTGTCTATTTCATGCACCCTTCGTTCTGGAGGCGGTTGGAGGATGGATGGTGGCTAACAGATTGAGGTTGAATCCTGACAAGACAGAAGTACTGCTTTGGAGGGACAGGGGGCAGGCTGGTGTGGAGGACTCCCTGGTCCTGAATGGGGTAACTGTGCCCCTGAAGGACCAGGTGCACAGCCTGGGAGTCATTTTGGACTCACAGCTGTCCATAGAGGCACAGGTCAATTCTGTGTCTAGAGGCAGCTGTCTACCAGCTGCGTCTGGTACGCAGGCTGAGACCCTACCTGCCTGCGAACTGTCTTGGAAGAATGGTGCATGCTCTGGTTTCTCCCACTTGGACTACTGCAATGCACTCTATGTGGGGCTACATTTGAAGGTGACCTGGAAACTACAGCTAATCCAGAATGCAGCAACTAGACTGGTGACTGGGAGCAGCCGCCGAGACCACATAACACCGGTCTTAAAAGACCTACATTGGCTCCCAGTACATTTCCAAGCACAATTCAAAGTGTTGGTGCCAACCTTTAAAGCCCGAAATGGCCTCGGCCCAGTGTACCTGAAGAAGCGTTTTCACCCCCATCATTCAGCCCGGAGACTGAGGTCCAGCTCCAAGGGCCTTCTGGCGGTTCCCCCACTGCGAGATGCGAGGTTACTGGGAACCAGGCAGAGGGCCTTCTTGGTAGTGGCGCCTGCCCTGTGGAACACCCTCCCATCAGATGTCAAGGAAACAAATAACTATCTGACTTTTAGAAGACATCTGAAGGCAGCCCTGCTTAGGGAAGTTTTAAATGTTTGATGTTTTATTGCTTTTTCATCATTAATAATAATAATAAATAATAATAATAATATTTTGTTGGGAGCTGCCCAAAGTGGCTGGGGAAACCCAGACAGATGAGTGGGGGGAGTAAAATAATAATAATAATAATAATAATAATAATAATAATAATAATAATAATAATAATATTTTTTCGCTCTTGTTCCTGATCTCTGGAATGCTGTAGTTGCATGCTGCATTTGTATTGATCCCATTCTGATCAGTCACTTGGACTTGATGACCTCGATTGGTATCCCATTTTAGTCTTTATTATCTGCACATTATGAAGGGTAAGAATGGGTGCATGCACTTGCTGGTCTCATCCCTCCATTGCTTCCTTGTTTTGTTCTCCAGAGGGTGAAGGCCTCTGGCAGGCAGCATACTGTACTTGTCAGGAGTCTAAACCATGCAGGAAGCCTGCATGACTGAAGCAGGCTGCACACTTTCACCCTTCACTGTGGAGGCCAGCAGGAATGCGACAGAGGGTAGGACCAGCGAGTGATTCCCTACTCGTGATTCTGCATAGGGCTCCCATCCATCTACTCTCCTTCCTTTTGAACATACCTTTAAACATTCACTCTCCGAACCCAGAAAGAGCACACTTGTCCTGTTCACCCAAACAGTACCACACTGGGGGATCAAGGTTGCAGCCTTGTGCGAGGGCATTGATGCACACTCGTTAAAAAAAGCACCCCAAACCCAAACTTGTCCTGAAGTGTATCTTTGGTAATAGTTGTGCATTATTATGAATTTTTAAATTTGTAGTTTAATCTGTATTTTAAATTGATTGTTTTAATGTTTTTGCTGTGATTTTAATTAGTGTTAGCCGCCCTGAGCCCGGCTTTTGGCTGGGTAGGGCGGGGTATAAATAAATTATTATTATTATTATTATTATTATTATTATTATTACTACTACTACTACACCAAAAGGGGGGAAAGGCATGGTTTCCCCCCTTCAGATCTAACATAAAGGTTTTGGAAAGCACTGCCATTTTGGCTTGGGCATTTAAGATTACCTGTGGATGGGTGTTACCCCCTTACAAATACTGTAGACTCCTGGCTGTCATGGTTCTGTAGCCATATTTTGTCTGCTGCATGTAGAAATACCATGAATGCAGCTTTCCCCAGCATTAAGCCTTCATCTAGGAAAATACTGAACATATTGGATTAGGTACCCCACCACAGCTGCTAAAGGCCCAAGTGACATGACAAGGAAAAACCAAGAAACAATAAATAGGTGGAGAATTTTCTTGAATAGTGCTTCCTTTTATACTCTGTGGGTAGTTCCGAGGAATGCAATCAAATATAAAAACAGTGTCCTTGGTATATTAAGATTCTTGCTGATACTGAAATCTACTGAAGTGTCTGTCTTCTATTTTATGATGCTGTCAGACCAGATTCCCTTGACTGAATAGCAGTCTTGTTTTACATGGCTGCTTATTTGCTACTGACTCTGATATAAAATTGCACAAGAAAGAACATGCTATGCTCTCTGCAGCACTATCATTTGTTTGTGGATATGCCTTCTCTGAAAAGTCACAAGCCCACTGTGAAAAAAGAAAAGAAAAAGAAGGTCCTGTGAACCTGAAAGAATGATGTAAGAGCTGAAGTAAATTTGCACAGCAAACATCATTTTCAATATGGGCGTTGCCCTTTATTCAATAAATTTATTACCATTTGTGGGGATATGTGAAACAGCCTAAGTTAAGCGTGTTTACAATACAGTTTGGTGACCCACATCTATTTGAAAGTATATGCTACTGAGTTCAGTGGCACTTAATCCTAGGTTAATGTGTATAGGATTGCAGCTTTAGATATGTGCTTCCCGTTTCCATGCCTAAATTTGGGTGGATCATGCCTAAAATATATATTATTGTGAAAAGTACAAAATCCTAAGAATTTTTAAAGTATTACACAGTAATAGAGGGAAGTTTAAATTAAGGGTTTGAATCAGATTGTGTTGCTGTAGTGTCGTGTAGCAGTATTCAGTGACTTTCGTCGGTGTCAATTAATAACTGGAGGCGAGAATCAGGTACAACATCTCTTTATTCTGTAAACAGGTAAGAGCCAACTACAGCAATGGAGAAAACTGGGGTTTATATAATAACCGTCGTCTAGTAGGGAGAGATGCATTTTGGCGGGAACCAATGGCACGGATTCCCTCCCACGGAAACCAATCCAGCAGAGGATCCAAATCCTGCTCCCTGAACCAGCAAATGATTGCCATTCCCGCTGTAACTTGTACATTCAAATAAGGTCTGTAATACAACACAATACTCTATATTAAACATCTTGACTGTGTTATTGCTTAATACACAACAGTTGCGACATTTTTACTGTGATCCTTTTACTGTGATGTCCAGTATGTATTTCAGGTTTTTTTAACTGATGAGTTCAGGACCTGCCCTGAACTCCTGAGATAAAAATCCAAAGCAAGAAACATTCATTGGTTAAGCTTGCTTTGTCAGGTGCTCTACCAATGAAGAAACTTTGTCAGGTGATCTACCAATGAAGAAACTTTGTCAGGTGATCTACCAGTGAAGAAACTTTGGTGGACAAACAAAGAGCAAACTACAAAGTGATATAGCCCTTCACAATGTGGTAGTTGTTGTTCTGTCATCTTATGGGTGCAATGGGAAAAAATTAGTACAGGCATATATATATTTTTTCATTTTAACAAAATTTATATGGTGCTTGTCTGTAAGAAAACCTCAAAGCAGTTTACAAAAATATAATCACTTTGAATGTTTTTTATTGCTGCTGTTTGCAACTCTAACACTGTTAGGTACTTCTTATCACTGCAGCAATTTTTCTATACTAAGTTCTGAATGGTTGCTTTTTGAATGCAATTTCAGTATTTTAATAAGACTATGATAAAAAAATCTGCCTCCTCTTCCCTTTATTGCACCATCAAAACCAATTACATATTGAGGTTAACTGTCCTGAAAACAATCACAGTCCAAAATATCAAATACTAACCTGTTACGAAATTCAGTTGCTGGATTAGTCAGTTTAATGTGTGTGTTTGTAACCCTGAGAGCGAATAACCTGCCTTACCTTGTACTTATGTCCTTATCTGTAAATTACTGCTTGCTTACCATACAGGAGTGTTATTTTATTCTAAAAGCAGCTTTAGAACTGTCATTTTACAAACGGAGTGATGTATGCAGAATATAGCACTTTGGATAAAGGTGGATGACTCTATGGGGCGTCCAAAGATTTATGCATAGGGTTTGTAAAGACCTGTACACTACAACTGAATTCCATTAAACAGTGAAGGGGCCTACTGACACCAATGGGGAAATTTGCTATTAACTTCAGCAGAGTCTAGATTTCACCGTGAAAGAGCAGAGATATTAATACAACTAAAGATGCAAGAGCAGGCCATGGGCATGGGCTAAACTGTAGCAGAGAAACTACAGAATAGATCTCAGAAATTCATCTGCAGTGTTTTCATTGGTCAACTTTTTATCAAAAGGACAGGCTAATTCCCTACATATACATGAGCCGCATTGAAAACAACTGGGATGCAGAAAGTGAAGTGTCATCAACCTCTGAAAGATCAACTATTTAGCTACCATCATATTGCATAATAGCCATCTTTTAAACCTCATTGTATAGGAAGCACATTAAAGCACTATGTGTTGTGAAATATCAGCCAACCTTCCAAAATCAAAACATTAACCTGAAATTTTTGCTTTTTAAAATCTGATCTTTGAACATGAAACAAGGAGCCTTATCCCACGCAGCAGAGTTTGTCACACTTAAGTCCTTGGACTGCAAACCCATGTGAGAACAGTAAGCACCACAGAATTCAATGGGACATACCGTACTTCTGAGTAAGCGTAGGCACAGGCTGTGCTGATGCCATTTGAAGTTCAGCAGGAAAGGACCTACTCTGTGGTGGTGCCCTGACTGCAAAATGTTCTCGTCAGATGTTGCTTCCATGACCAACGCTACCCTCCACTACCCAGAGTGTGAGTGATGAAGCAGTGAGAGGGCTAAGGCAGCTGTTTGCAACTCTGCCTTCTCCATGAGCCTGTCCAGAAAGTGTGACAAAGGTATGGAAATAGGAGCAGCATTGCTGTCTCTTACTTGTATGGCTCCCATTCCCACCAAGCAGAGCCCAGGGGAGGTGGTACAGGTGGCTTCCCAGCAGTCTCTTCCAAGCAACTTCCCAGCCTCAGTTCAAGGTCTTCAGAAGTAATGATGCCACTCTATTTTGTTTTAGTTAAGGACGGGGGTGGCAGTGGTGGCAGGTTGTGCCGGACACACATCAAGGGGGAGTTCAGTGCTGTGCATGGTATGTTACACACATACATGCCGGTGGACAGGGTGCAGAGGCTGCTCAATGGGGATCTTGGGGGGGGGGGTGCACCTGGGACAACACGCTAAGCCGCTGGGGCAATGTGGACGGCTGGCTAGCTGAGGCACCTGTTGGGGAGCTCTTGTGAGATCTCACTGTCACTGCATCACCTTGCTTCTCCAGTGATGTGGGAGGGGGCTTTCTTCCTCCCAAACAATACCTCAACAAATTTGACTGGGTAGATCACTGCCAGTTTTTAACTCTGTGAGTAGATCGCAGTCTCTTGGGAGTTGGCCACACCTGTTTTAAAGCCTAAGTTGGCTGGCCATCTGTCATGGATGCTTTAGCTGAGATTCCAGCATTGCAGGGGGTTGGACTAGATGACCCTTGGAGTCCCTTCCAACGCTAAGATTCTATGATTCCTTTTTTTGCCTCAGGTGGCGGAATGTGTTGGGCCGCCCCTGACCTGAACCAAAAACCAGAAGTATTGTTTTGGATGACATTCCTCCGTGCTCCTATTTCCTTCCTCCTCTTCCTGTACCTATTTCTCTTAACCCTTTCCCTTCTTCTATTCCTTGTTGTTGTTTTTTCTCCCGCCATCCCCTTGTTCAATCCTTTTCCCCCTCTAAATTTTTTGCTCCCACAGCTGAACTCCCAAGTGTTCCTGCCTGGGCAGGAAGTCCGCCTACCTGCCGACTGCTTCTGCAGGGCGCTTCCCTCACCTGAACTCTAGCCGCGACGTGGTCACATGGGCCCGGCCGAGAAGGCGGGCGGGGTGTGTTGCATTTAGGAGCGGCAAGGCTCCGAGCCTCCCTCTCGCCATTGGCCCCTGCCCGGGCACGTGGCGCTCCCCTCCCGCCTCTGGCTCACATCTGGGTGGCCTCGTCGCCGCCGCCGCCGCGCTGTTCTTGGCGGCGAAGCAAAGCAGCCTGAGAGCCGCTCAAGTGAAGAGCCTGACGGGGCAGCAGGAGCCGGAGAGTTTGTGTTGCCCGCGCGCCGTTGTTCCCAGCGAAGAGCCGGAGTGCGTGGCAGCGGGGCGCCTCGCCTGTAGCTTCCCCCGGCAGCTCCCAGCCAGCGCGGAGCGCGGGAGCCCTTTCGCGTTCCCACCCCACGCTTAGAAAAAGCCAAGCCGGGGAGAAGAAGGCTTGAAGGACCGGCAGCGGCGGGAAGGTAGGTCCCAGTCAGTGCAGGGGGCTGCAAGCTCCAGCTGCTGCCGCCTCCGCCTCCTTTTCCTCAGGCGCAGCAGGGGCCGCCCTGCCTTGGCCGCCTGCCGCAGTAGTTCTTCGGAGCGTCCCTCGCGCTTTTCCCGCGCCGAAGTTGTGGGTCGTTTCGGAAGAACGGCGGCGGCGGCAGCGGAGAGGAGCTGGCCGCCGGGGAGAGGCATCGCGCCCCTTCCCGCCTCTTCTCCCTTCACCTTTTGGAGCCCAGTTAACGATAAGCCCGAAGAGGAGGAGGAGGAGGAGAAAGAGGAGGTGGACTCTCCATTTGGCGCTGCCGGGAAGGAGCGCCTTGCGTCCGGTTCGGGTGGTGCTGGAGGAGGCTCGCCCCGTCCAGCCTCCCTTCTTTGCGCCATGAGGCGAGAGAGAGAGAGAGACTTGCTTGGGATGGTTCGGCTTGATACAGCTGGAAGCGTGCTTTGCGGGTGGGGTGCGTGCGCCTAAAATGGTCCCGCTGGTGCGATTTCGTGAGCGAGGTTTGGATCAGGATCGAGACACGCATTCCACAGCTTTTCAGGCTGTAGTAGTAGTAGTAGTTGTTGTTGTTGGTTGAGTGTATCTGCTGTCAGAAAAAGAAAGGAAAAGTTCGGCTGGCTGGTCGAGTTTCCCAGCGGCTTCTAGGGATCTTGGAAAGGTTTTCGCTTCCTGGTGCGTAAAACGGGGGTTTGTGGAAGGGCGGGAGGGAACTCGTCTCGAACCCGGGAGATCGGGGCTGGCCTGGCTCCATTTTCCTGGGGCCAAATCGGCGAGGCTTTCGTCTGGAATCCGGCCACTCCGTTCATTCCTGGCCGGAGGGGGTGTGCCGCTGGAGCCAAAGGTGCACAGAGCAGGCTTCTTAACTCTTTCCTAATCCTTGCTCAGTTAAGCAGAATGTTGCTGGGGTTGGGGAGCTTGCCCGTGGGAGCTTTGCTCAACTCTTGGAAGAAGTTGCATTTCGTTTTAGTCTCTCGCATGTGTTTTGTCCCTCCACAGTCGAATGCATGACACACTATTAGTCAGAAGCTGGACTTGCAGCTTAGAAGCCAGTTGGGAATTGGTCCAAGAAATTCTTATGCAGTCTAGAAATGGATGCTCCTTGCCCCCTCCCCCCCTAGATTATTAGGTGTTTTGCTCCTTGCTGTCAAGCCAACGATGCTGAGGACGTTTGTAAGCAATCAAGTAGATATGCTGGGGTCTAATAGCCTGATGCTGGTCATCTTAAATCCTACAGAGTTCATTTAATCTTGTGTTTTGGATTGTAGCTCTGTAGGATATATTGACTGAAGCTGATAATGTTACCACACTTAATATTTTTTTCATTGCATGTGCTTTGAATAACACAGCTACAAATCCAGCATGGGTATTTTTTAAGAGCTAAAGAGTATGCTTAAAGTGGAGCAAAAGTCCATGCCTTAGCTAAACATACTTTTTAATTAAAACATACAAACCTTCATTTTTATCTCTTGCCCTGTTCCATTAAAAACAAAATTGTCTTCATGTGTATCTCTCTGACTTCTTATACCATCCATTTATTTTTGAGACCCAAGCAAGTTGCTGTCATATTTTTTTTTAGCTCAAATAGCAGCAAAACCAATGTACCTTTGCCATTAAAGCAAATACATGTACGTAAGACTCTCATCGGAGTTCTAGTTGGTGACAAGAATGATTCTGGCATGTATTCTGAAATATTGTTCTGCTTCATTGTGAATAATGGGCCTCTAGTGCACCATCCAGATTTTCTTCAATAAGGCATAGAAGCATTTCTTACAATAGTCACCTTTTAGGTACTTGCAAGTAGGAAGAGTAGCATTAAGAATAGAAGTATAAAAACTATGTTGGACCTTCAGAACACCCAGGAGCTTTCATTTGCACGATCTCTTCCATTTTCCTATATTGTCTTCTGTTTTGAGCTGCTTTAGAGGTATAAAACTGTCTTGCAACTCTAATCTTCTCTTATTCCCTTTTTGTGATATACCTGTAATTGCCGCCGCCCCCCCAAACACAGCTATGAAACTATTTTCTAAAAGGAAGGTGACCTTTCCCTTTCTCTTTGGTTCATTGGCTGTTTGGGGTGAAAGGAAGTGTTTTGAAGAGCTGGGAAGTTGTATCTTGGAGTTCAAAGGAGATCCACTAAAAGCTCAGGAAAAAGCCCCTTTCCAATTAACTGAATTGTTGACACAATTGGAGCTTAGCCTAAACTGAGCAGAACTTTTGGCAGGGAAGCATTATTTATATTAGCTGGCTGTACCTCTCACAACATGTGGACTTAAATACAAGAAGGAAATTATTGGATTAGGAATTCCTTTTATTTTCCCTTTGTACTGTGGCATGGCACAGTAATTTCAGTAAGAGATGTTATTAAGGAACAAGACCTCATGATGCGAACTTGATATTTTCAACATAAGCTATTTTTCTGTTAATGCAGAAGATTGGTAGAATGTGATTTTTGGCTTCCCAGATTTTCACAAACTCTTGGTTTGTGTGATGAGGGCAATACACATTGGTGTGATTGAGGTGCATCTTTTTAGTTTGTGCATTTTCTTCTCCACTTACCCATCTCGGTGTTCTTTGAGTAACCAATATAATCTGAACTTCGGGGTGTGTTGTTTGTTTGAAATATCATTGTGGATAATGGCAATTAAAATGCAAGAAAACTTGCATCATAACCCCCTGTTGGTTTTGTGGCTTCTGTCACCTTTTACCTCTGCCCCTCTCAGCCCAGGCTTCACTGCAGTGTATCTTTTGTTGCTGTTTTAAAAAATACACACACAGACTCACTCAATTTTAATGACTTTAATTGTTAGTTGTCTTAGCTTTCTAAAGCATAGCTAACTAGTCTCCTGTGTGTTTCCAGCCATATTACCTGGATATTGCTGTATTCACCCTGTCTACTGAACCAAAGGAGTAGGATTATGACAGGTTGCTAGAAATGCTTGAAGTTTTTGCTAAATGTAGCTGAGAAGCAGCCTATCTATAGGGCAGGGCAGGCATAGGCAAACTCGGCCCTCCAGATGTTTTGGGACTACAATTCCCATCATCCCTGACCACTGGTTCTGTTAGCTAGGGATCATGGGAACTGTAGTCTCAAAACATCTGGAGGGCCGAGTTTGCCCATGCCTGCTATAGGGTCATATCTTACTGTAGGTTCTTGTTAAGATGCTAATGGGCCATTAAAAATTTATTTAAACTTACAAATGTTGTTTCTGTGTCACTAAGGCATCCAGGTATGCAGAAACCACTGCTTTGTTTCTGGGTGGGCCTGTTTCACTTCAAAACTGGTAGACTTGGGACCACCCACTATGATACGTGGCATTTGCTTTTGGGTGTTTAAAGTGTTTCATGTATGTCATCTTTGTGCAATCCTTATGGCAACCCTGTAACATATTCCAGTGTTATCCCCATATTCCAGGTGGAGAGCACTGAATCTGAGAGAGTCCTAAGGCCACTTACTCACTGAGTTTTAGCTTCGCAGCCACTACCCCAAAATCATAATCTTACTGTATTTATAAGTCACATATTTCAGTAGCTTTCTTTGTGCTCTTGATTAGAGAAATGACTGCAATTCATGTACGCCGTAGCCTTTGGGATCAGTTAGTATCTTTGCAATACTCACAAATGTCACCTACTGCCTCCTGAATAAAATAAGTAAAAAAGTAGATTAAAGGGTAAAGGTAAAGGGACCCCTGACCATTAGGTTCAGTTGCGGACGACTCTGGGGTTGCGGCGCTCATCACGCTCTATAGACCGAGGGAGCTGGTGTACAACTTCCGGGTCATGTGGCCACCATAACTAAACCGCTTCTGGCGAACCAGCGCAGTGCACGGAAACGCTGTTTACCTTCCCGCCGGAGCGGTATCTACTGTATATTGCGGCGTACAAGGCGACTCGGCGTATAAGACGACCCCCCAACTTTTCAAGGTGAAAAACAGAGTTTGGGGTATACTCACCCAGCCCGGGCTCCATGGTGGCTGAGGTGGCGGCGGCGGCTGGAGCGGCGGGGAGAGCTTCCCCTCTAGCCGCAGAGGAGTGCTCCATGCTTGCCGCCCACGCCCAGCGCGGGCTCCATGGCGGCGGCTGAAGCGGAGGGGAGAGCTTCCCCTCTAGCTGAACAGAGTGCTCCGTGCTTGCCGCCCACGCCCAGCACGGGCTCCATGGCGGCGGAGGCGGCTGAAGCGGAGGGGAGAGCTTCCCCTCTAGCAGCACGGAGCGCTCCGTGCTTGCTGCCCACGCCCAGCGCGGGCTCCATGGCGGCGGCTGAAGCGGAGGGGAGAGCTTCCCCTCTAGCAGCACGGAGCGCTCCGCGCTTGCCGCCCACGCCCAGCACGGGCTCCATGGCGGCTGAGGCAGCGGCAGCGGCAGGAAGAGGCTCCATGGCGGCTGAGACTGCGCACGCACGCTGACACTGCGCACGCAGCCAGCGGCGGGACGGAACTCCGCGTAGCGTCCCAAGATGTTGCCGGCATACAAGACGACCCCCGACTTTAGACAAGATTTTTCGGGATTAAAAAGTCGTCTTGTACGCCGCGATATACGGTATTTATCTACTTGCACTTTGACGTGCTTTCAAACCTCTAGGTTGGCAGGAGCAGGGACTGAGCAACGGGAGCTCACCCCCTCGTGGGGATTCGAACTGCCAGTCTTCTGATCGGCAAGCCCAGCGCCACTCGCTGTGATTAAGTTAGCTCAAATACACTTGACAGTAAAGTGTCATGTTCCAAATAAATCTCTAGGCCCATGAAAAGTAAACAGAAAAAGGCACAAATGTTTGCACACTAAGCAAACCTACTATACCAGTTACAATATGAAACAGGATCAGGCATATATATCTTCCTGTGATGCCATAGTCTCTAGCATGATTTATACTGCAGTAGGGTGGATGCCCTTGTGATTTCCTGTCCTCTGAAGTTTGCGAGGAATGTTAATTAGCTTTAATTTCTTTGGGAATGTCTCATGCAGTGCTGTCTCTGAATCCTCACCAGTCTAACTATTGATATAACAAAAACACATTGACTGTAAATGCTTAACTTGAGGGGCTTGCTTCCTCACTATAATGTGAGCAAACATCCTTGTTTGAGCAGCGTGATTTTAGTGTGACATTCTCCAGTGTTCACGTATATTTCTGGCCAGCAATATTTTTGTATTTTTGAATTGTGGAAGAGTTGAAGAGTTGAAGGTTCAAGAGCATTGATTACCCCTTTGAGGTAAGAGACACAGGCAAGGCATTCTCTGTAATCTGTTCCAGCATGACAGCAACAGAAGGAAAGCTTGGCATGCTCCCTTTAACAGTCACCTTGCCTCTCATTCTGAAACACAGACAAAAGGCTGGTAGAAAGTGTCTGATGCCTAAAGTAAGGGCAACATCCTTGAGAGCAGCAGCTGTGTTGGGAGCCGGATAGATAACTGTTGGTCTAGAGTCTCCCTATATTTAAACCAAATGATTGGTTGCTAGAACTTTTTGTTATGTCACTGGATTGTATGGTTCTTACATGATGACACAAAGAGCTAATGATGAGGCCTTTTGGTTAGCAAGAGGGGCTTTAAGGTGGACAGTTAAGAAGGTCAAAAGTAGAATGAATATGTTTTTAATTAAAATTTTGCATAGATTTTCACCAGGCTTCCACCTGGTATTCCAAATAGCTTTTCTCCCCCATTTCCTCATCACTTTGTTTTCTGTTGTATCATTTGATTTCTGCAGTCATTCGCACACCCCTGCCAAATCTGCCCCCCTTCTTCCAATCTTACCAATACTGATACGTTTTTGGAGCCACTGGTAAGGGCCTTCCCTTCATACATTTATAGTCCTACATAATACTAGCTGAAGACAAATGTTTTCCATTTTTCTTACTGATTCTGTGTATGCTTTAGCTGGTCACTGGCAAAATAACTGACCAATTTCCTGTTACGTGGGATATGATGATGACCTTAACTCCTCAATACCTTTAGCCCCTTCAGGTTAAAATGAAGAGCACAAATCGCAGTACACGAAGGTACAATTTCTCCAGTGTAACTTACGCAGTCAGTCAACAGTCACATTTGTTTTCAAAAGGGGAAACACCCCCCAAATGAGGAGATTGGTAAAAAGGAAGCCGAAAGGCAAAATCAAGAGGGTCAGATCACTCCAAAATGGCTTGAAAGTTGTTTGAAAACACAAATAGCTGGGATAGCTCAGTTGGTAGAGCACGAGGCTCTTAATCTCAGGGTCGTGGGTTCAAGTCCACATTGGACAAAAGATTCCTGCATTGCAGGGGGTTGGACTGTTTGACTCTCGTGGTCCCTTCCAACTCTACAATATTAGAAGTTCAAGTGGAGTGTATGTGGCAGATAAGGAGAGGTACCACAAAGACCAAGAGGGTGAGAGTGTGGTTCACAAGCAGAGTTACAGAAGCTATTGGAGGCAATAAGGCTTCTTTAAAAAGAGAGGCGGGGAGAATTTTGTCCAAATGAAGAGAACAAAAAAAGTGCAAGCCAGACAATAAAGTATACTAAAAGAATAGGAGAAGCACATTTCTAAAAACATGAAGACCACCAACTACAAGATATTTAAATATAATAGTAGCAAAGGACTCTTTAGGGAGGCTTTGGATCCTTGAATGACAAGGGAGTCATTAGTGTGCTTAAGGAGGTTGCAGAGAAGCTGAATGCAATCTTTGCATCTGTCCTCACAGTGGAAGATATAGAGCACATCCCTGAACATTTGAAAGAGGGTAATCTGAGGAACTGAGGCAGATAGCGGTAGCAAGAGATGAACTGATCATCTCAGCCAAATAAGACAAAATACAGTATTTCAGATCACTAGGTCTGGATAGCATCCACCCGAGAGTTCTGAAAGAACTCAAATATGAAATTGATTCTCTTCTACCAAAAATATGTAACTTATCCCTCAGGTGAGCCTCCATACCTGAGGACTGGAAGATAGTCAATATATTACCATTTTTTAAAAAATGGATCTGGGGTGGAAGACCCTGGAAATCACAGACTAGTTAGCTTAACATCTGTCCTGGGTAAACTTGTGGAAAGCATTGTTGTGGATAAAATAACCAAGCATATAAAAGAACAAGCCTTGTTGAAGCAGAGCTAGCATGGCTTCTGTAAGGGCAAGTCCTGTGTCATGAATCTTTTAGAATGTCAACAGGCTTATAGGTAGAGGTGATTCAGTTGACATAGTTGACAAGAGTACCTCACAAAAGGCTCCTGAGTAAGCTTATCAATCATGGAAAAAGAGGAGATGTGCTCTTGTAGATCAGGACTTGGTTAAATAGTAAGCAGTGAGTGGGAATAAATCGACTGTTCTCTGAATGGAGAGGTGTAGAAAGTGGAGTCCACCAAGGACTCTAGAAATGGTAGACATCCAATGGAGCTAATTGTGGAAATGTTCAGAATAGATAAAGGGAAGTTCTCCTTCATTTAATACATAGTTAAATTATGGAACTTGCTCCCATAGTCACCTCTATCACCCCTATTATAGTCCCACAAATATCATTCTAGAGGTGTTTTCCTCAACTTTAGATGATAGAGGACTATGGGGAAGGCTGGCTGGCTCAGGTCAGATTTTTCTGCTCACCTTCCATATACTTCATAAGGATTATTTTCCCACGGTCTCCATAGTCTGCCATGTTTGGTACCAGCAGGAAGTAAAAGAAGGGGCAGCTAGTACAGAAAATGGAATGTGCCCCCCATGCTTGGTGTATCTTGGGGTGAACAGTATGACGTAGGAGCAGTGTTTATAAAGGACACAGAATCTTGCTTTGGGGGGCAGTAAGAACTTACTTTCGTAGAAGGACAAAACCCAGCATTAATTTGAAAAAGCTCCAGTAAATCCAGGAAATATTTGCTGCCAAAATGCTCTCAGGAAATATTGGATCGGTCTTTCCATAATCCCCTTAGCACATGTAAACAAAAAAGCTTGGCTTTACAACATCATCAAATAAACCAAGTCTCTTTTATTGTTCCACTGCAGTGTGAGAGAGAAAACTTGGGGGGGGGGGGTTAATGCATGCTTTATCTGATGTTATACTTTACTTTTGTACTTGTTACACCACATAATACATGAATTTCTTTTTCATATAATTGTTCACAAAGTTCTGTTTGATTTATTGTTGCAAGAGCAAAACAAACAGAGTTAAGCAGTGAATGGACTTTAGTCTTCCTTGCCTAGGCTGATTGAATATTTTAAGCATTTAAAATTGATATTGCTTGTAGCTGGAAGTTGTAGAAATTGGTTATAGAAACATATGCACACACCTACCTTTGAAGATCAAAATTGTTATTGAGAATAAGGCTTTTAAAAATATTTGAATATGAATACTATAAAGTGAATTTTACATTCATCTTGTGTTGATCCAAAAATGCATATGGTCAAATCTGTTCGAAGTTGTTGGGATTTAAAACTTTGGACTCTATTACATATTTGTTTGTTACTAGGTTTTGGAGTGTTTTCCCTTTTGGATGACCCTTCAAGCCTCCTTTTCCTTAGTCATGAGGAAGGGTAGGTCAAAATGATACAGGAAATATTTTCACATTGTTTTGGCATTGACCTCTTCTTCACAATGCTGTTGGGTCTGCCTAAAAGCACAGCATGGTTGTGAAGACCAGCAGTAACCTGTCGAGAGTGGTGGGGCTAGATTGAATGGAGTTTACCACATGTACACTGCACACATGCCTATTCACCTCCAGGGTCGAGCTGTGTTAAATTAATTGTTGCAAGTAAATTAAAGTAAAAACCCATCTGTCTAGAAAATTCCCTCCACGCCCTCCCTCATGCTTCCTGGAGTTAAACTAAAAGCTGCAATCATACTTACCGGTCCTCTGAACACTGTGGGGTTTATTTCCAAGAAAACATGCATAGGATTGGCTGTCGGTTGTGATGTGCTACAGCCACTCAGACATAAGCATACCTTTCCTACAAAATTGTTAAAGGCTCTAGTTGGTTTTTAGTGTTGCTTAGGCACATGTATTTCTCATGACCCCCCCCCCCCAAGTGCTGTCAAGTATCCCGTTTTCCCCGGGATTCTCCCTTATTTCCAAGCAGTTTCCCGCTGCTCTCCCTTAATTTTTATTTCCCTTAAATTTCCCATTTTTAATGGAAGCAGCTCCTCCCCTGCTGGCCAGGGACTGGGTGGGAAGACCTCGCCTACTTGGAGAGAAAAGCCTCAGCCCTCAAAGCAAGTGGGAGCCGTTTCCCGTGCTTACAGGGGGGTGTATTCCTCCCCCTGCACCAGCCCCTATCCGTTGCCGCCGAGCCCCTCAGCCGGCCAATAGGGTTGGCTGGCGGATGGAGCCTGGCTGCCTTTGAGCAGCTGCTGCTTCCTGTCCTGTTTTGATGGGATCAGACAAGAAGGCGATGGGGCTCCATCGCGTGGAGCACATGGCTGCCCTCCTCTTTGCTGGCTGCCCTCCTCTTTGCTCCGCTCCGAGCCCGAGCCCGCTTGGAGTTTACATTGCTGCTCCGCCCACTTTTGCTTCTGGCTCCGCCCACCACTGACATGTGACTGTCCCCGGGATAGGTGAGACTGCTGATCCCTTATTTTCAAATCTGAAACTTGACAGCTATGCCCCCCCATTTATTTTTTCACTCATAATTCCCCTGTGGATTCCCAAGTATTGTGGGAAAATATACACAAAGTTGTGGACCCCATATGCTTTCCCCTGCACCGGTGGGAAAACCAGAGAAGAAGAATAGCTGAAAGGCTTAAGTATTCCTTCTCCCACTTGTCCTCACCCTTTAACTCATTCATAGCTGCATTCCAGTGATGTGGCTTTTTAGGAAAGCTTTCCTGTGAAAATTAGGCTACTAGGAGCATAGGAAGCTGCCTTATACAAGTCAGGCCTTTGGTACATCTAGCTCAGTGTTGCCCACGATGACTGGCAGTGACTCTCCAGAGTTTCAGATGTGGTCCTCTTCCAGCCCTACCTGAAGATGCCAGGGGTTGACGCTGGGACCTTGTGCATGCAAAGTGCTTTCTCCTGATGCCCTAGAGAGCAATGGAGTTTAGCACAGCGCAACTTGTGTAGTTGGCATCAATTTCTTGTTGCTAATGAACTTACGACAAGGAAAATTTTCTGTGGATTTTTTAAAAAAACACACTGGAAAATTTTATGTTTGGGCAATTTTTTTTTTACTCCATTACTGCTTCACTCTATTATAATAAATGAAAATTTAAAAAATCCTGATACAGCTGCAGCAAGTTCTTGAGAGAGGGAGGAAGATGTTCGTGCTGCATATTCAAGAGGGAAGTTGAATGACACTACATTGGCTGTCTGGGGAGTTCTTTTTCTGCAGAACTTAATATTTTTTCCCCTAACATTTTTATATACATGAATTTTGTGTAGCCAGAGCTGTTCCTAGCACTTACGTATTTGCATTTGAAATGCAACAGGTGGGATAAATAATATAAGCCACCTACATCCTTGGTTTATATGTTGATTCTAGCATAAATAAACGTTGTGGTGTAGTGGTATGTGTCTGTTTTTGTAAGGACTCGTTTTTGAATAATAACTAATTGGATTAAGCTCAGATTTCCTTTTGCTGATTATTTAAGAAACAGTTCTTTGCTAAAAACTTATGGGTCATTCCACGCCAAATCACCTGATTTTAATACTCGGCCATGCTCTCGTGACTCAGATTTTCTTCAGTTTTTAAAAAATGTGTAGATACCTATGAGATAACCTCAAATTAAATTTTTAAATATTATTTTGGTCCAAAATTAGGCCCAGGTCCAAAAAAGCTGTCCAAAAAAAGTAATATTTTTTTTTGTCAAATTATTTTATAACCACAAAAATACCCTCCTTATTTTTAAAAACATAACATGGTTAGCCCATTCTACAACAAAAGTATGATACATGTGTTAGTTGTGGTTTATGTGCTATGGCTTATGGTACCTACCGGGGGAAATGACAAAAAAATCACTTTGGATGGTCAGTGACCCTTTTCTGTGGCACTTAATACCATTTTTATACCTTATTTTGAAAGAGACCACAATTAGCTTTATTTTGATACCAAAATAAGCCCAATTGGTTGAAAAATAAGCGAAACAGGAGGGTTTTTTTTCTAAACTGATGCTGAAATTGCATTGGCCTAAATTGTG